>NC_141360.1:20401265-21101265 GCF_057382095.1 Aulonocara sp. 'chitande type north' Nkhata Bay
GGCAGCTGTTGCGTCGGCCCTCGGAGGGATGTAAACACACACACAGATCACATGACTGAACTCCCGAGGTAGATAATATGGCCGCAAGCTAACAGCTAGCAGCTCCAGGTCCGGAGACGTGTCCAGGGTTACAGTATCTGTTGTTAACGTAGACAATGAGTCCCCCACCTCTGCTTTTTCCGCTGGCCTGCATGTCCCTATCGGCTCTCACGGACGTGAAACCGCATAGGTCTACGTTAGCCTGCGGCGTTAGCTCGGTTAGCCACGTCTCCGTGAAGATAAACAAGCTGCACTCACGGTATAGTCTGTGGTTGTTCAGAGCGCACAGTTCGTCAATCTTATTCTGTAACGAGTTCACGTTGCCCATGATCACTGTCGGGATTGATGGTTTGAATCGCCTCCGGTGATCCGCTCTCCTCGCTCCAGCTTTGCAGCCTCTGTAGCTCCTCTTTAGCTCGGCCGGGATGTTGTGTCGCATGCCGGTCTGTCCCTTTGTTCTTAGTGCCAGCAGCTCCGCTCTCGAATAGATGAAGGAGCTGGTTCCAGAAGTTTTGAAAAGTGCATTATCCATCTTGTATCGCTATATCTAAGAGGTATAAGTAGAGGAAGGTGAAAAAAAGTTTGAAAAGCCTAGTCTAAAAAAGTTAAAGTTAACAAAAAAGGTGCGGTGTTGCAGAGCTACTTGGAAAGGCTACCGTCACTCCAGCGCCATCTTTATGAAGCATTTTGTCCTCATCTGTAAAGTGAATCTAGTGTGACAAGTTTACTGGCAGAAGCATTATGGTTGGGTTTATGTAAAATATGCACGTTTTCAGAAACTACAAGATGCTGCGCTTCAAATGAAGTGTGACAGGTTTACTGTTTTTCTGTTGTCATTTATTTTTTCCATACCGACAATGCGGTTAAATAAAAGGGCTGTGGATGACAGAACCGATCCTTACCTGTAATTCCAGTTTTAGACTAGTTGCCAATAACTTGGTGGATGTTACGAAGTTAACACATGCACTTAGAGTGTGTTATCTAACACTGACTCTGCTGTCACCTCGCCAGAATACACATTGTGTTATTTTCTTCTGCATATGGTTGAATTATGTGAGAGACGGAGCCAGTGAGTGAGTGAGACAGTAAATCTGTTTTCCTGAATCTCATCCCAGTGTTTTTCTTTGTCTGTTTTAATTAACAGACAGCTGATAGGAATAAACTGAGAGCATCCTCTGGCAAACACAGTCCTGCATATGTGCATATGTTTGGCTGTTTGAGAGAATCACTTTAACCATTTGGTGGTTACAATCTGCTGCGTGCAGTTTACTGCCATTCCTACTGCGTACACACCTGCAAATTGCAATTCAACAGAAAATAAAGTTGATGCATCATTCATGAGGACGTCCCTTATAACTCCTAATACAGCCTACTTCAAGGGAACATCGTAGAGCTAGCATACTAGTGAGTCATGAGTTAATGATTGATTCATAATATCCGTTAATCATTCATACTCTGCGCTTTCTTCATGACTCATTTCTGTTTAACTCTGATCCAAACACTGTAACCACTCATTCATTACTGATTATTTCAGCACTAATTGCTCTTTTTGTGTAACCGCAAGTAGTGATCCATGTGTCTGAATAACATCTCCTGGCTCTTTATTGTTGTGTAAATGTATTCGATAGTATTTGCACCAAATCTAAAAGTCACATACTGGAGACTGATTAAGTGTTTGATTTGAAGGGAAACAGATGAGGGCCCATTGAGAACATGTAATCAATTGGAAACTCATCTGTGACAACTTTTAAATTCATTTTCATTGATAAGACATAAATATACTGGTTTAAAACATTCCAGGTCTTATTAAAGGCCATTACATATAGTAGCCACAAGCTAAACAGTCACATTTTCAAACATAAAAGATGTAACTGACTTTTTTGTCAACATAATGCTAACCATATACCCAGCCATAATGAGTCTTTGCTACGCTGGTCAAATGGTGGTCCCTCTCTTCTTTAGTCTGGCCCTGATGTCCATGTTTTCCAAAAAGAATTGAAAATTTCAATTTAGCTAACCTCAGAACAGTTTTCCACTTTGTATCCCAGAGAAGACGTTATTTCTGAATCATGCTCACATATGGCTTCTTTTTTGCATGATCAAGCTGTAATCTGCATTTGTTGACGGCAGTCGTTTGTGTTCTCACACTGTGGTGTCTGAGGTTGTTATCATTTCTATGAAAGAATGATGCCTGATTTTGAAAATATTGATTTTCAACTTTGTTCCTTGCGCACAGAGATTTCTCCAAAATCTTGGAGTACTTTGATGATATCGTGTACTATAGATGATGAGATTTTCTAACATTTTTTTGTCAAAATTATTTCAAAGTTTGCAGGTTTTTTCTTTTGCAGACTGGTGAAGCTCTGTCTATATTTACTTCGGGAAAACGCCTCTCTTTAAGAGGGCACTGACACTGACTTTTATTAGCAAACACTGGATGAACATTAAATTTGTGGCTCTGTAATGCAACTTCATGCAACTTTTCCCTGTCCTCCTGATAAGAGTCACGATTCCTTGGGCCTCTTGAGGGCTCATCTGTAATTTGACATGCATTGAAACAACTAGTACTTTCAATTTTTGCTGAAACAGCGGAGCAATATATCAATCTTTATGTCACCTGAACACAAACATTTGGGCATGTTATCCATTTGGTTCCTGAACAACTTTGATTGTGTCACGGGTCTGGGTCCGTTGGATCCAGTATGTGGAGTTTCATGTTTTTGTTATTCCATGTTTGAGGTTATTATGTTTTGGTTTTAGTTTGCATCAGGGATTGTTTTCTTGTTCTCTTGTTGTGTTTATGATGATGATTATGATGTTTATTATTTAAGTTTCATGTTTAAGGATTTGTTCCCGGTTGTATCTCACGTTTAGTTTAGTTCAGGTTCCATGTGTCATTCTGTCTGTCTCTCAGTGTCAGGTCTGCGTCTTGGTGTGGTGTTCTCATTTCCTGTTTTATTGTGAAGGTCTGGGTCTCATGTGAGTGTGTTCAGTTTTACCTCTGTCTCGTCTTGTTGATCATTCCCAGCTGTGTCCACCACCTGTGTGTAATTCCCCTGTGTTTCTCTGGGTGTATTTAAGTCATGTCCTCCGTTATTGTAGTTGCTGGTCCGTCTGTGTATTCCACCCTGCCTCATCTACGTTTCTACCATGTCTCACCCGTTTGTTCTTCCTGCTGTCCGCCGTTAGTCTCTTCTGGTCGTTCTCGTTAAGGTTTGTGCTCTGTAGTTTAGTTGATCCCAGTATAGTTTAGTTCTAGCTCCATTTGCCGTTTGTATTTACTTTCATGTTCAATAAACCACCTTTACACCTTCACGACTGCCTGCATTTGGATCCTCCTTCATTTCCTCCACACGGCTCACCTCACTCGCCGTGACAGTACGGACCAGCCAGATATGGATCCAGCGGCATTCACCCCACCCACGGAGCTTCGGGACCTCATCACGAACTCCGCTTCAAAAATAATCAACCTGTGGCTAGAGCATGAGGGAGAAGCATTCCTCCACGTTCTGGAAGCCAGACTGCAACAGCTGCTCACGGATTATCCCTGGCTATTGGACTCACTACACCCACTCGTGCAAGACTTCATCCTTCACGAACTTCACCTACACCCACCAGCCGCTACCGCTTCCCAACCCAGCCGGACGCCGGAGGTTTTGCCCGGCCCGCCGGAGGTTTTGCCCGGGAGGAAGCGACGATCGAGCCGTCGGCGCGTCGCCCCACAGCCGGAGATTAGGACTTCGGAACTGCCGGCTGTGGTGAGTGGAAGAGACGCTCCGTCTGTTTCACCAGTTCATATGACTGTTTATACCGGGGCTGTGTTCGTTGAGTCAGCTGCTCAGCCGGTAGCTCGGTTAGGTGCCCAGCAGTCGCTAACTCAGTCAGTTGTCAATCATCACCTCCATTACAGTCACAGTCAGACCCAGTAGACACCATGTTACAGTCCATAGCCCAGTCAATAGCTCAGTTGGCAAGAGATTCATCAGCCTTATTATCAGTTCAGCCAGCCACTCCACCACCTGTTACTACTTCGCTACCTGTAGTTCAGTTGCCACCAGTTCAGCAGCCTGTCCACTCATTTACCCAGCCTTTATCCTCACAGCCTCATTACAAGCAGGGAACACACTCCACACAAACTTTTGCTGGTTCATTTAAGCTGGCCATCTCAGAGACAGTTGCTCCCTCTAGGGCCTCCCCAGAGGCTGGGTGTCAGTCACCAGCCAACTCTGGACCCCTAGAGGTCAAGACGCCAGCACCAGCAGCCTCACCGGAGAACTCACCAGAACAGTCTCGGCTCTCAGCACCCCCTGAGAGTTCAAGTGAGTTCACCCGTCCGCCTCAGTCCTCTTCTGAGTGTATTGGGGAACACTTTCAGCCCTCTGAGGACTGTATCCCACTGTTGCTGCCTGAGTCTAGCCACGGTGCTGCTCAGTCCCAGCCAGTGTCCACACTGGCAGAGGTCTCCGTACCTGCTGCTTCAGAGACTGGTTCCACTGGAGGGCCTGAGGAGCCCGTCCAGTCTCAAGTCATGTTAGCTGGGGGTTCAGGTGAACCCAGCCAGCGTCCTGCCTCGTCGGCTGGAGGGCCCGAGGAGCCCGGCCAGCCTCAAGTGTCGTCTGCTGGGGGTTTAGGAGAACCCAGCCAGCCTCAAGTGTCGGCTGCTGGAAGGCCCGTGGAGCCCGTCCAGCCTCAAGCCACGTCTGCTGGAGGGCCCGAGGAGCCCGTCCAGCCTCAAGCCACGTCTGCTGGAGGGCCCGAGGAGCCCGTCCAGCCTCAAGCCACGTCTGCTGGAGGGCCCGAGGAGCCCGTCCAGCCTCAAGCCACGTCTGCTGGAGGGCCCGAGGAGCCCGTCCAGCCTCAAGCCACGTCTGCTGGAGGGCCCGAGGAGCCCGTCCAGCCTCATGCCACGTCTGCTGGAGGGCCCGAGGAGCCCGTCCAGCCTCATGCCACGTCTGCTGGAGGGTCCGAGGAGCCCACCCAGCACCACGCCTCGTTAGCTGAGGGTCCTGGAGGACCCAGCCAGCACATCCTCACATCTGCTGGTGGTCCTGGAGGACCCAGCCAGCACATCTCCACATCACCTCCTGCAGCATCACCGCCGTCAGGTTCTGCAGCCGTCCCGCTGCCGTCAGGTTCCGCAGCCGTCCCGCTGCCGTCAGGTTCCGCAGCCGTCCCGCTGCCGTCATCATCATCTTCGCCTGGTCCAGCCTCCGTGTCTTCATCATCTTCGCCTGGTCCAGCCTCCGTGTCTTCATCTGCGCCTTGTCCAGCTTCCGCTCCGACTTCGTCTGGTCTAGCTTCCGCTCCGCCTTCGTCTGGTCCAGCTTCCGCTCCGCCTTCGTCTGGGCCAGCCTCCGTGTCTTCATCCACGTCTGGTCCAGCTTCAGCTCCGCCCTCGTCTGGTCCAGCTTCAGCTCCGCCCTCGTCCGGTCCAGCCTCAGCTCCGCCCTCGTCTGGTCCAGCCTCAGCCCCGCCCTCGTCTGGTCCTGCCTCGTCTGGTCCTGCCTCGTCTGGTCCTGCCTCGTCTGGTCCTTCCTCGTCTGGTCCTGTGGTTGCCACGCCGCCATCGGTGCCAGCTTGACCCGTTGCGCCTCGCCTCTGCCGGCCGTTTTCCGGGCCTCTAAGATGGCATCATGGCCTTCGGGGACGGCCTCCGGAAGGAGTTCGTCGCCACTACCTTCCAAGGGGTCGGCCTCCTGAACTGTTTGCCCGTCGCCGCCGTTGCCGTGTGCACGGTCGGCCTCCTGAACTGTTTGCCCGTCGCCGCCGTTGCCGTGTGCACGGTCAGTCCCCAGAACTGTTTGCCCGTCGCCGCCGTTGCTGTGTGTATGGTCGGCCCCCTGACTGTGTTATGGACTAGTGAACAGTCGCGTTTTGGTTCTGGACTCTCGTGCTCGGACTCTTTGTGTTTCGGGCTGTTTGGGGCTGTCGGGAGCCAGCCCTTTGAGGGGGGGGTACTGTCACGGGTCTGGGTCCGGATTGTGTTCTACAATAACCAGTACACATTATTGATACTCATTAACTCAGCAATTGGTACAATAGATCGTTTACATTGTAGACTATGTACAAAAAGACAATATTGCCTCAAATAATCTGTGTATTTAAACCCTTGAGTCTGATGTTGTGCTCAATACCAGGATTATCTGAATGATTGGACAAGAGGAAGACTCCCCACAGGGTGCTAATGAAGACTCAAAATACATCTAGATTTAATATATTAAGATTATTGTTATGTGAAAATCCATGGAAATGGATTAAAACAGCATTGTTATGGCTTGGCAAACCATACACTAGTTGCTTCATATAGGGAAAAATATTCTAGAAATCCCATTTTTTCTTTTTCTTTTCTCAAAATCACTCGTTGAAAGACTTTGACACTTTAAATATTCTTTAAAAAAAATCAAAAGACAGCAAAGTATGTGCAGCTTTTAACTCTGTGGAGGATACTTAAAGGTTTTGTAGGAGTTTCCCCAGACAGTAGACTAGGAGAGAGCATGTAACCATAGAAATTGCCATGTTGTCTGGGGAGGCCTTTGACACTTTAAATATGCTTTTGTTCTGGACATCTCAGTTTAGACTACTACCTCTGCACCGTTAAAGATGAGCTGTATTCTTCTCAGTGTCTGGAATTATTTTCTGTTTGATTCCATCTGTCATCCCCTCAGCTGAAAGGGGAAAACAACCACATGTGGTCCATCTGTTCACCTGAGAACAACAGCAGCATGCAGCATGCGCACTCTGAACATGTCAGCAGCAACAGCACATATCTAACAAGACATCAAGACCACCAACACAATTTTCATCATCTGTTCCATGTAAAAAATGATCACGAATGTGCAGAGAAACCATGCAGTACAGCGCTACAGAGCCACAGAGCAGTTTGACAAGAAAGTCAGCTGAGTGTAGATGTAACAAAAACAAAAACCCACACAAATCTGAAATTAAACACATTTATCAGATTTCGACTAAAATATGATGCATATTTTATTAAATTTCCCTCTTTAAGTCCTCAAATCCTTCTATTGTGGCTGATAGAGGTCGACATAAAAACATGACAGCAGCAGAGGAGGCTAATCTGACAGATGGGTACAATACATCCTCAAACACACACTCCCGCAGACACACAAACTTGTACTCCTATACATGTGAGGGCAATGACTTAGGCCCTGTTCAGATTGAGAGCTTACACTGTTTCTCTTATGTAACATATTTAAAAAAAAATAGATGCAGACCCTATTTAATAGAGGTTTGAAAGATGATTCAAATATTTTTTTGCTTCACTTCCAAAACAAAACAGAACAGGCGGTGGACGTATGACAAAATGTACTGCTGGCACTCACAGAGAGACTGTTCTATAGGCAAAGTTATAAGAAATTATAAGGATTGTGTGGCATAAGCTACAAATAATAGACTAGACTATCTGTCCCCAACATCTGATTGGAGTTATATCTGAAAGTTACAAAAAAGCTTTAAAATTCCTCAAAGCTTTTCACCTTTCCTGTCACTGTGGCAACTATAATGCAACACTAGGTCAGCATATCAGTTACCTTCATCATTTTCCTGCATTTCATGCAACATAATTTTTATTTATATGGGAACAGTTCACAACAGTTATCTCAAAACACTTTGTACTGTAAGATAAAGACCTGCAATATTAGAAAGTAGCTCAGCCACAACAGTACCAACAATCATGTTTTCCAGTGAATACATCAACCTGACTTTGATTACTGACTGCTTCTAAAACTCTGTGTGGGATTAAGTAGTTTTGATTGAAATGCCTTGAACGCACCTGGATAGATTGAAATTAAACTTTTTATGAAGATATGGACAATAACTTTGGTGATCACCTGACTTTTTAAATAACACCATCTTTAAAACTTTGTTCATGCTGAGAAAAATACAGTGGCCATACACTTGGTCCCCCACTTGGGGTTAACTTAGCTAGTATAGCAGCCTGGTGTGTAAAGTTCTGCTGACCTAGGTGTGACTGAGTCAAGCGAGCATGACATGTTTATACAACATAGCTCATTCACCCATTCACATCCATTCATACAGCCATGTCGAAGCGCTTTCTATTTAACATTCACACACATTCATACATGGAAACATTGAAGAGCAACTAGGGGCTAGTATCTTGCGTAAAGATATTTGCCATTTTGATGGAGCAGTCAGGAATTGAACCTTCTGATTAGTAGATGACCCTCTCTACACCTACTCCAAAGATAAAGATAAGATAAAGATCCTACAATAATACAGATGAAACAATCAGATGACCCCCTATGAGCAAGCACTTGTCAACAGTGGAAAGGAAAAACTTCCTTTTAACAGGACGAAAGCTGTACACATACATGTAGCGTCACTGTCACGCACTACACATCACACACATTCACTTTCCCTGGAATCTATCGGTCCACCCGTTGGCAGGTGATTGCTAGGCAACATGATGATTTAATAATATAGATTAAAAAATAAATTTGAGGGGCCTTATATGCTCCTGTCTTGTCCAAGTTTGGGCAGTCACTTCCTGACTGTGTAGACAGAGTTCATGGACAGGCATGCTAAAGTTTCATGGTGGTGTTTTATTGTGAGCTTTAGGTGGGGAACAAAAAGGACAAAGTGTTTATTTCCAGCATAATTCCAGAAATACTTCACTCTTTGTAATGATATGTACCTTCTCATACTCCGGTACAGTCTGGAAAGATAATTATTTTCTTTTAAAAAGGCAAAGTATGCACTATGATTAGAATTAGACGTTTATTCTTTGCACATAACAGGTCAATAACAGCTAAACCTTCCACTAAAAGTCTATTTTCCAATTAAACTCTTTCTGACTCAACCAGCTGATTATTGAAAGCTTCAGACAACTTTCTGTCTTCTTTTGTAAGCCTCTCTGTATATTTGCATGCGTTTGAGAGAGATAAATGGCTTCAGGATGAAATGGAGTGCAAAGCTGCAGACAAAACACTACTTTATCACTTTCCTTTCTTCTCACTTGCTCCTCTAAACTAACAAACCAGATGAAGAAAGATGCACAAAAAAGACAAAAAAGTGAAAAAATACCAAAACAAAAGAAAAAAAAAAACATCAGTACTACATTTTTTTATGACATGTCCAATAATATTTATGACTTAATATACTGTACACATCACATATTATGGCTTAACATTGTTATTCATTCTGTTTCTTTGCTTCACACCAGCAGCAGCCTGAAGGCAGCGTTCATCAAGACTGAGCACAGAGAAATGTCGGTATGAGGCCATATCCTGAAGGAAATTAAATAGAAGCAAGCCGTTTCTCCATCAGGCAGAGGCACCACAATATTTATAGCAGAGCCTTTTATTTTCATCATCAAAATCACCCCATATTACATGAACAGTTCAGTTTGGACACACTTCATCCAAATTTTATGGTTTTGAGATATTCTAATACTTCTGCTGCCACTCCAATAAAGAGGACATCAATTTCAGGCATTTAATTACCCATGAAATATTATTCATCCAGTGTACTGGAGGTAGATATAGTTCATGGATTACTTCAGGTCATGTTCACAAAAACGAATAAACACGTACTTTACATTAAATCTTAAGACTACAGCATATAGTTACAGCTCAGCTCTTTTAGATGTATAAAGCTCAACAGCATCAAGAAGATCTTAATTAAAAATGAGAACTTCAAGGATTAGAAGCCTCCAATTTTTTTTTATTGTGATCATTGGAAGATAACAAGCTGTTCTCTGCTCCTCAGTGAAATTCATACTCAGCCTCGCACTGTAAATACAGCAATGTTATTTCATTTAACTGTGTTACATTGTTTTGGTGTACTTATATTGAGTTGTTTACACTATAGCTGTTCATCCTTGTTTGAATTCATCATTTCCATGTGGCATGTTTAAGTAAGGAACAGTTCTGAAATTACAAACACAAAGAATCATGGGACTATTTTTTTTTTTTTTACTTCTAGCAGTGCCAGGTGATTGGCACACCATCTTTGCATTTACTAATGAACTTCTGTTATTCTGTAGTGTGCTGGGACCTAGGAGACACACACACTGAAGTCCCACAGCTGGTGCTGCACACAAAACCAGAAGGAGAAGCTGAGAATCCCAGGCTTCCCTCACCCCAGCCGCCTCTTCCACCTCATCCAGGGGAACACAGAGTCATTCCCAAACCAGCTGAGAGTTATAATCTTGTCAGTGAATCCTGGGTCTGTCCTAGGGCCTCCTTCTGGTAAGACATGCCCAAAACACCACAATCAGAGGCATCTGTGAGGTATCCTAGTCAGACGCCCAGACCACCTGAACTGCCTCCTTTGGAAAGAGGTGGCTTTACTCGGAGACTCTTCCAAATGACTGAACTCCTCACCCCAGAGAGCCCAGCCACCCTTTGAAGGAAACGTATATCTAGAATCTTATTGTTTTGGTCACTACACAGAGCTTGTGACCATAGGTGAGGGTAGTAAAGGAGATTGTAGACTAACACTGGAATTCCCAGCTTCTACCGTTCTACCTTTAAAAGCCGGAGAGCAGTCAAGTCAAGAAGGCTTCTACCTGAGACCCCCGCGGAGTCATCATTTTGCGTTTCTACCTTTAAAAGCCGGAGAGCAGTCAAATGCTGGAAGTGGAAGCTAAATTGGCTAGTCATTCATATGTATATTGGGTCGTTACCTAGGAATTCTGGAGGGAGGGGATTGGGGGAGAAATCAACACACATGAGTCTAGGTCCTTTGTTGCTGACATTTATTGATAAAAACAGTAGTTTCATTTCATGTTATTTCCTTTTTCATTTCAAGCAAGGAAGTGGATGTAGTTAGTAAGTAAGATATTTCAGACATTATTCTGACACAGAGGAGGAGATACTGGAATTATAATTAGTATCTATGCATGCATTTGTGATTTTGTTTGACCTTCCCATTGCTCACAATTTGAATTTGTTCACACTGCAGATGAGTGTCTCAGTCCCCAAACAAGCTCTCTTTTTCGGTGGAGAAGCAGTCTCCTCATCCACAGTGAGTGTGGAGAAATCAACACACATGAGTCTAGGTCCTTTGTTGCTGACATTTATTGATAAAAACAGTAGTTTCATTTCATGTTATTTCCTTTTTCATTTCAAGCAAGGAAGTGGATGTAGTTAGTAAGTAAGATATTTCAGACATTATTCTGACACAGAGGAGGAGATACTGGAATTATAATTAGTATCTATGCATGCATTTGTGATTTTGTTTGACCTTCCCATTGCTTACAGTACAAAAAACCAACCATTTGTACACATATGTACTAATAATAATAAAAAGTGAGTGCAACACTGCAACCCATCACCCCGTCGTTCAGTGGTCGTTGATCAGTGGTCCATTGTGGCACCATTCAGAGCACTGGTACAATAGTACCAGCAAGATATGGGAAGACATTGCAAATGTACTTGGATTTTAGGTTGCAAGCCACCCAAAACTTGATCCCAAACTTGTCAGGTTTACTTGCAATATACTGCAGGAAACCCGTCACCCCGTCGTTCTGTGGTCCATTGTGGCACCACTGATCAACGACCACTGAACGACGGGGTGACGGGTTGCATTGTTATGTGGTCACACCCCCGTCGTTGATCAGTGGTCCATTGTGGCACCATTCAGAGCACTGGTACAATAGTACCAGCAAGATATGGGAAGACATTGCAAATGTACTTGGATTTTAGGTTGCAAGCCACCCAAAACTTGATCCCAAACTTGTCAGGTTTACTTGCAATATACTGCAGGAAACCCGTCACCCCGTCGTTCTGTGGTCCATTGTGGCACCACTGATCAACGACCACTGAACGACGGGGGTGTGACCCCGCTGATCAGTGTGACCTGACCCCACTGATCAATTGTGATCAAGGGTATATATATGATACAATCTCACTGCACTTAGCCTAACCCTTCATTGCCCTGAAGAATCCTGTGGTGTACGGACCTCCTCTCCAAGGAAAGAAAATGCAGAGAAGACTCACCACCCAGCAGGCGTTGGAAATGATCCTGGCGGAAGTCGACCCTTGTGACTCGGATGGAGAAGACCTAGAAGTTCAGCCGGATTCGGACTCAGAGCTGTCTGATCAGTCTTCCGGTTAGTTTCATTTCATGTTATTTCCTTTTTCATTTCAAGCAAGGAAGTGGATGTAGTTAGTAAGTAAGATATTTCAGACATTATTCTGACACAGAGGAGGAGATACTGGAATTATAATTAGTATCTATGCATGCATTTGTGATTTTGTTTGACCTTCCCATTGCTCACAATTTGAATTTGTTCACACTGCAGATGAGGAGACTGCTTCTCCACCGAAAAAGAGAGCTTGTTTGGGGACTGAGACAGCGAAAGATGGCACAGTGTGGCGTGAAGAACATGTGGGGACCCGTCTCCCTTTCACCCCTATAGAACCGTACGCTGCAGATGGAGAGCCAACGGCTAAGGCCAGGAGAAGTATCTTGAGTCGCCTTCAGAGCTTCCTGTGTTTCATCACTCTTGACATGCTTCGTAGCATTCAAGAATGGACTATTCAACATGCACAGCAAACGGAGCATGTTTGTTGGTTCATGGACCTCCCTGAACTAATGGCATTTATTGCTATTGTCATCTTGCGGGGGGTTTACAGGGTTCCATCTGTAAATGACTGCTGGTCAGCAAACCTGGGAAACCCACAGATAATTGGAACTATGGCACGAAACCGCTTCCAAGACATCATGCAACACCTACGCTTTGATGACAAGTCCACCCGCTGTGATCGAGCAAAGACTGATAAGTTCGCAGCAATTTCCAGTGTGTGGGGATCATTTGTCACCAACTGCATCACGTGCTACAACCCTGGTCTACATATCACCATCAATGAACAGCTTTTCCCATCAAAAACTCGGTGCAGTTTCCTGCAGTATATTGCCAGTAAACCGGACAAGTTTGGGATCAAGTTTTGGGTGGCTTGCGACCTAAAATCCAAGTACATTTGCAATGTCTTCCCATATCTTGGCAAGGACCCCAATCGTCCCACTGGGGAGAGACTTTCCGAAAATGTAGTTATGAGGCTGATGGAACCATTCCTGGACAAGGGCAGAAATGTTACCACTGACAATTTTTTCACATCGCTTTCACTTGCGCAAAAACTTCTTAGACGGAAAACCACCATCCTCGGCACAGTCAACAAGATTCGCAGGGAAATTCCTCAATCCACTAGACAGACAGATCGCAATGAATTCACCACTCAGGTATGTTGCAGGTCTTTTGTGGTTCTATGTTTATGTGTTTCATTGTGTGTAAAAGGGCTATGGAATTAACAATTTATCTTATTTCTTAGGTGTTTTCAACCTCTGCTGCCACGCTGACGGCGTATGCGGCCAAACGGAAGAAGACAGTATATATTCTTAGCAGCATGCACAGCGTGGTTCAGACCGAAAACACTACCAAAAGGAAGCCAAACACTGTCACCCTTTACAACAAGACAAAGTGTGGCGTGGATGTGATGGACCAGATGGTTCGGGAGTACACTGTCCGCAAAGGAACACGGCGCTGGCCAGTTGCCGTGTTTTATAACATGATTGACATGGCAGCACTGAATGCACATGTGCTGTATCAAGAATGCACCGGGACGAAGGAAAGACGGGTGGACTTCCTGGTAGCCCTTGCAACCGAATTGGCTCACTCTCATGTAGCTGCGAAGAAGGAAAGAAAAGAACAGTTGCTTCGGACACAACCCTCCACACCGAGCCCTGGAAAAAGGGCCACGTGTCAGGTCAAACACAGATGCAAAAAAAATCAGGCCACTGTGCGATGTGTTCACTGCTACAGGTACACATGTGGTAAATGCAGGCGACAGATACCGTGGCAGTGCCAGGATTGTGAGTGATTGCTGAAAATGTTGTAATGTACTCACTCAATTTTTGTTATTATTTGTAAACATGTGTACAAACGGTTGGTTTTTTTTCTATTTTCATCAATAAATGTCAGCAACAAAGGACCTACATGTGTGTTGAGTTCTCCCTAAGATGGCATACTGAAACACTCCAAGTGTTTGCAAGTAAACCTGACAAGTTTGGGATCAAGTTTTGGGTGGCTTGCAACCTAAAATCCAAGTACATTTGCAATGTCTTCCCATATCTTGCTGGTACTATTGTACCAGTGCTCTGAATGGTGCCACAATGGACCACTGATCAACGACCACTGAACGACGGGGTGACGGGTTGCAGTGTTGCACTCACTTTTTATTATTATTAGTACATATGTGTACAAATGGTTGGTTTTTTGTACTGTAAGCAATGGGAAGGTCAAACAAAATCACAAATGCATGCATAGATACTAATTATAATTCCAGTATCTCCTCCTCTGTGTCAGAATAATGTCTGAAATATCTTACTTACTAACTACATCCACTTCCTTGCTTGAAATGAAAAAGGAAATAACATGAAATGAAACTACTGTTTTTATCAATAAATGTCAGCAACAAAGGACCTAGACTCATGTGTGTTGATTTCTCCACACTCACTGCGGATGAGGAGACTGCTTCTCCACCGAAAAAGAGAGCTTGTTTGGGGACTGAGACACTCATCTGCAGTGTGAACAAATTCAAATTGTGAGCAATGGGAAGGTCAAACAAAATCACAAATGCATGCATAGATACTAATTATAATTCCAGTATCTCCTCCTCTGTGTCAGAATAATGTCTGAAATATCTTACTTACTAACTACATCCACTTCCTTGCTTGAAATGAAAAAGGAAATAACATGAAATGAAACTACTGTTTTTATCAATAAATGTCAGCAACAAAGGACCTAGACTCATGTGTGTTGATTTCTCCCCCAATCCCCTCCCTCCAGAATTCCTAGGTAACGACCCAATATACATATGAATGACTAGCCAATTTAGCTTCCACTTCCAGCATTTGACTGCTCTCCGGCTTTTAAAGGTAGAAACGCAAAATGATGACTCCGCGGGGGTCTAAGGTACTACCCCGAAATGACTGCTCTCCGGGGGTGTAAGTGCTAAGTCACCAACTTCGCTTTACCCTATGCTCTGTCATAAAAGATGCTCCAATCTCATGGTCCCTTCTTCAGTCATTCATAAACAAGACCCTGGAGGCTGGAGGTCCCCACCTGATGAAGCCAACCCCTGGCTAATCATAGTTAAGTTTTAATACTTTTATCATTTCAGGTTCATAAACTCAATCTGTTGAAGTTGAACTACTTTAATGTAGAGAAGAGCTCATTCATTGGATATACTATGTTAAGTTCATGTGACTTCATTTGCTGGAATACTACACAAAAAAAGTATAGCTGACGCCTCTTAAATTGGCCTAAAATTCTGACTGATAATGAGTTGTCCCTATTCCATAATTCTGATTCTTATGACTGAATAACAATGTTTGATTGTTGGTTTTCTTTCAGTAATGTTGGAGGATCTTTGCAATGCATAACAGCCTCAAGATGACCACTGCTATAAACCGGTAACACAAAGTTGCCCATAGTGTGATAGACTGGTGACCTGGTGCACACCACCTTTTGCCCTTCAGCAGCTGGGATAAGCTCCGGCGCCCACACCCCGCCACCCTGAATCACATAAGCATATTATTGATGGATAGATAGACAAAACATAAAACACTTGCATATATTTTTTCACTCTTCTCTTTTGAAGAAACACCTCTGCAATGTACATAAAACTCTGCAACACTGTACTGTGCGTAATTTTTAGTTTTTGCTGTCATTATCTTACAGGTGAAATCTCATCAGTGTCTGCTAATGCTAATTCTTTAAGTCTCCATCTAGCTTTATATGGTTACCCGGATTAATATAAATGTTGAATATGTTCCTAGTTTAAACTGGAGATTTTGAAAAGAACACTTCCTGGGTGCTGAGTGTATAAAAAGCAAATGTTGTAGGTCTGTATAAAGCTCACTGGTAAATGAGAATAAGGCTGAATGTTTTGGGTATTTTTTACAGAGCTCTGTTCTCTTTCTGTCTTTGTTCATCTTTTCGTATCCTTTATTCTTCTTTAACAGATGTCGTTTCCATTCTTTCTCTCCGTCACTTTGTTTCTGCGCCTCTTTGTTTCTCCGTCTCCTACGCTCTACTTTTTTTCTCTCTCTCTCCGTCTCATACTACGTCTGTCTTCGCTGTTTAAGCTTGTTCGCCTGGTCACACTCCCTCCCTCTTTCTCTTTTCTGACTAAAACCTTTAAATTTCCTTCTGCTTCATCGTGTTTGTCTGCTCGTCACGTATTTGATGTCATACTGTAAAAACAGGATCATCCTCTCTGCTTTTGTTGTTGCCCGGGGAAATTTGTAACACGCACACACAAACACAGAGCTCATTGGTGTAGCCGTTGAAGTCATTTTGACTTCTGTCACATTTGGTGTGTTCATAACCAGACCATTTGCATTTGTTAGAGGAAAATTTATTTTTTAATTTTTAACTTGTGTTTCATGTCAATGTTCACTATTAATTTTATTTCCCTTTTTCATGTCAGACTGATGCAGTTGAATATAAAAGACCACTAGTGATATCGCAGCAGCTCATGGGTTCGGGCTGAGCCACAGGGGTTTGTTTCAGTCTCAGCACGATAACATATCAACAAATTTAGCCTCTGTAGGTGGGTCACTTTCTCTGAAGGAACATTTGTATCTTATGAACATTATTTAAACCCTCATGCTGGTGTGCCGCCCTGCCTGCATGAGTGGTGAGAAATGTACAAGACCTCTGAGCTAAATCCTGAGCAGCTTTCAGAAATACACAGACACATAAACTATGACAAGTCTGATACCCACAAACAGCCTGTTTTCTTTTGCAAAGAATGCAGAGTTCTTTGAAAGTCACAAGACATTTTTAACATGCACCTGGATGTTCATGAAGTCGAACGAAAAATGGTAAATATTGCATTTATATGTTAAACACATTTTCAGTAAATTGATTGACATTGTTTTTAGAGCTTTTAGTTCTTCTTTTCAGACTACAAGACATAAAATGTCCAAAATTCACAAAAATCTAATTTACTAAATACACTTTCATTTATTAATAAAGAAATTTTACAAAATGCAAACAAGATATTAGTTTTGATGACCAAATTAGATACATTTTTTAAAATTAAAGCATAATCCAAACATTTCTTGCTGACCAAGAAAGAAGCCCCTGCTTCAAAGTTCACCCTTTCAGGCTCAACTAGAATGCCTACTTAGACAAGCCAAATGGCTACAGTTTCAAGTTGTGTTTGGAGGAGTAAAGGTGAGGCTTTTAAACCTATGAACACCAACTGGCAAGCATGGTGGTGGTAGCGTCATGCTCAGGGCTGGAAAACAAGGAAAACAGCCAGTTTAAGCAAGATCTCTATATAATTCCTGAGTCGAATTATCTGTAAGCCACTTTGCAACCCACCTTCACCCCAACTCTTTGTTTCATGCTGATGTCATGTCATGCCATTCTGACTTAATGGCTTATCTGTTATTGTTCCCTGCATGAGGCTTTTCATGTAAGAATATTGACAAGCTCCCTCAACAGATGGGAAGAGAAAAAAAAATCATATTTTCTTCTCATCTCTTCACCATCAGTCCACCTACAGTGTTTTGTGTACTTAATTGAGATATATGGTTGCAATCCTCATAAGCAACAAAACAAGACAAACCGAGTCTAATGAAGAATGACGTTTTAAGAATTATTTGCACAATACATATAATTCATACCATAATAAATGAACAGCAGGTGATGACAATTCTTAGATATACTCAAATCATTTGTTTTATTAGTATTTCAGTGTTATTTGTGTCCTTTCTTGCATATCAGACACACCTGGTCCTCAACAGGTGTGGTGACATTTAATGTTGTTTTTCCAGAAGTAAGCTACCAATTACTGACCAGTCTGCACTTATTTTAACTTCCAACAGCTGTGAGTGTCTTTTGCACATCAGATTTACATAATTCTGTGCTAACAGGTTAACCCGAGCCACCAGTTTGAGTCTAGTGGTTCAATTTTATTTCACTAAGACAAGCAATCCAGCATAGTCAGCTTCTGTCAGCCTGAATCTATGGCTTATGTGACAAAATACCACATTATAGCAGAATGAGACACTAATGAACAGACATGTGACTAAGCTCACAGTGGATGCATTTAAATGAAAGAAAATTCTGTTCTGTGTCTGCCAACAGTTCAAGGAATGAATGAACTCAGTTTATAACAAAATTGTCACCACCTGCTGTTTTCTTTTTGGTTTTGGGGGATTTTTTGTTTTGTTTTTTTCATCAAACCCATCATTTTGTGTGCTTGTGCTCCATTTTCACATGAGGTTGCATTAATTACATCTTCGGCGAAAAGTGTGAAGCCCACATATTGAGTATGAAACATCTTTAATTCGAGTGGGCATGTCCTTAACTTGGCTCTGTCAGCCAGCGTGAAACCCTCCATATTTCAATTGCAAATATACAAATGATTTTTTATTGCATTCATTCAACTTTAGTAAAGTTTTATGACTAATATAGTCAGGGGAACCTTATTCTTCTAAAACCAGAATTACATGATCCCAGCTATCACAATCTCTTTAGCAAATGCCTCCTGTCAGACTCAATAATACATACATTTTAAAAAGGATTTATATATTCTCTCTCTTATACTCTGCATCCAAATAATCTGCTCTCATCCATCATTTCTAGTTGATCTAAATTCACTTCAGTGAGATAAAAAGGTTTAAATTTATGAAAATAATCTTTTTTTTCAAGGAGTAGCTATTAAACAGGTGGTGAGGACATCAAACATTTTTAGGAAACATCTTTAGCTTAGGCTGCTGCCCCCGCGACCCGGCCCCGGACAAAGCGGATGAAGATGGATGGATGGATCTTTAGGACAATGAGCAGGTGAAATTATGCAGTTATCATAGATTATGTAGTCTAAAGAGTAGGAAAATGTGGGGCTTACAGATGTATTGTTTCTGCACCATTTGTACAAAAATGTGTCTAGACAGAGTAAACATTTCTGAAAAGATTATTTTGTGCAAAATATTATATTGTGTAACCAATACTCATAATCCTAGTTAGTAAGTATTTATGAACACTGTGTTAAGAAATCAGTTACAATCAATGATCTCCAATCATATGAAATTTTACAGTCTGAATAATACCTTTCTTAAATGACATTATAGTATATATTCTATAGTATATTCACAATCCTTCGCAGTATGAATGGTAGTATAATGTCTGAGCCATCAGGTACGTTGCCTACCTGGTGACAAATCTCGTGGACTACCACCATGGTGAGTTCCATCTGATAGGATGAGGACGACACGTCTGCGTCCAACAGGATCTTCTGCTCCACGAAGACGCTCAGGCCCCAGTTCTCCATGGCGGCGTAGGGGTGTTTGGGCACAGCCAACAAGTCTGTAAACCAATCATGACAACAACAACACATTACGGCTTTTCAACACATGCTGAATGTTTTCCTGCATTAATAAACTCTCAGCGAGATTCCACCACTTAAATAACAGGAGGCGATCGCTGTGACAGAATGACTGCTGGCATCGGTGCGGTTCCCATTTCGGGTTAAAATTAAACTCATGAGTCATTTTAACTATGTGCCAAAGGAGCCTTTCATCCACACAACATAGATATATGGATTTTTCAAGATATAACTCTACATATATCTGTATGAGAGAGAAGCAGTCCGAGAGAGAGATCAGCTGAGATGTAACAAAAACGAGTAAATGTAGAGAAATGTCCTTTGGGTGGGGAAACTTGGGTTGTTTTTCAGAAAAGGCATTTCTCTCCAGTGAATGAGTGACCGGTTCAGGTCTTAATTTAAATTTAAAATCACAAACTTCTGGCATTTCAGCTGCAGCGACCTTCGTCAGAGGATCACTTGCAGACAACAGGAGACATTATTATTTCCTCTGAGAAGGAAAAGTTAAGGACAAAATAATACCTCAGTCATAAAGAGGAGCAGAAATGAGCAAAAAATTACATGAAATTTACCAAAAATATTCTCTTCATGAATTAAACAGTATTTCTTTGAGACACACAAGGAAAAAAAAGGCACTACTGTAACTAAGACTTGCTTCCATTTTGAAGCCTCTCCAAACCAATTCATATCCAATTCTTTACCCGCCATTCCTGAACCCTGAGAAAATCAAATACCTGGGTGTCATCAAACGTGCTGCCTCTTTGGCATTGATAGTGGGTACTCATTTTAACCCTTGTGGCTTGAAACTCATAGAGACCGGTCTTGAATTTTTTAAGGCAACTTTTCTACCTTAAAGTCACAATACAAAAGTTGATCTTTTAACATTTTAGGCTTCAGTCTCAGAGGCCTAGATACTCAGTTAAGGTTAGGATGACTCCCTGGCGACCACTGGTTGCTAGTGAAATATCTATATTTCTCCATAAACTGGTGAGTTAGTTAGTTGTCCATTTTGAAGAACATCATTAAACAGAAGTGGTGTCTTATGGAACAAACTATCAGCCACAATGCAGACTCTAGATGCCTTCCCTTCCCCCGAGTCACACGTCACCTCAGGTTAGGTCACATGTGGGTATAGGGCAAGATTTCATATTGGTTTCACTCTTAACCCACAGTGATAGTAATGACCCATAGCTTTTTTCATACTGTGGGCCACTATTGATTATATTACCATATGATCAATAGTGAGCCAACAACCTTCAAAACCACCTCCAAAGGGGTTAACCCCCACTAGGGGTTAAATACTTTCAACTTCTTGTCTGTAGAACCGAGGAAGCTTCTTGAACGGGACCCAAAACATCTTCACAAATCTAAAGATGTCCAGTTTTTTTCTAAACTCTGAGACAACCACCAGAATGGAAAATGGACACATTCACCTTCAAAGTACAATTTGCGTGTTTGGAAACGTGCTGATTTCAATGTAGGATGCAACTTTTACTTTGATGGCAAGCAGTCTCTCCTTTGATGATGATTTTTCACTTCCCACAGTTTTGCGAAAACTGTCTGGTGTGTCTTTGCAGTGTTTCCGTATTTTAGATAAAATAAGGAAAAGTATAATAGAGCCACTGTAATGGCATGTACTGTGGAAGAAAAGGCGGGGATAATATTTCCAATATGAAAATAAAACAGTCCAAACAAAAAGCAACAATCTGGCTAAAACAGAGAAGCAGGAATGTAAAAACACAGAAAGAATTAAACTGAAGACAAGTGAAACTAATAAGGGTGAAGAGCACAATCATAATCGTGGGATGAAAGAAACAAGAAAAAGGAGGTAAATGCAGACAAATTCCTCACTTTGTCTACTCTAAGTGGAGAAGAGGAGGTTATTAGAAGAGAGATTAGAGGAGGCAACAAACATCTAACAAAATGAAGAATTCATACTGCAGAGCTGTGAAAGCGATGTCGATTAAACATGACATGTGACACAGATGCATCATCTGTCTGTTCTGTGTTACAGCCTTTTGCTCTACTTTGTTTTCTCTGTCAAACGAACCTAACACTGTTCATGACAAGTTATATATTTACTTTAAATTAATGCTGTGTCAAGAATATATAGCTATGATGAGTATTGAATCCCATATTATCACATCAGCAAACAGCGACAGGTAGATAGTTTGACTGATCATCTTCTAACCAATACAAATTATGAAGACACATCGTTTACAGAGTCTTACTTCTTTCATGGTTCTTAAGACTTTTTCCTTATATTTATTTGTGGACCTTCTGTTGCCTTGCATGTCCCTCCTCCTGATGGAGTATGCAGCAGCCAAAAACTGCAGTTACTCGAATGCCCACTAGAGGCCACCTCCAAAAGAGTCGATCTCCATAGACTTCCATGTCAAAATGTTCAAATTTAGAGCAGAAAACACTTGGTTCAAGTTGTGTGTGTGCTTTCTTTTTTTAATTTATATTTTTTAATGAAACCCAGGTTTATAATTATGATCATGGTTACTTTCATCAGCACCTGTAGTAAGCACCTGTCACTGAACTGGACCTCTTAACATCTGACTTCTGGGTATTGGTTAAAATTTTTGTACTGCTTAGAGGTATCTGTGTTACTATGGTACTATGGTGCATTACTAATATTGATAGACCTCAGAGTATTCAAACGAAAGTTAATAACTGATCAAATAAATGTCCTGGGGAGTTTCAAGATAGTTTCCAACAGGTGATAACTGCTTCTAGAAGGACTCTGACATTTACAGTTCACCAAGACTTTTCCTTCTCATCCACATAGGGTCATTTCTGTCTCAAAAAACAAAAGAAAAAAAGCTTCTAAAACACAAATTCTGAAGCTACAAAATGCAGAATCCAGAATGCAATGAGTGACATCACAGCATCTACATCCATCTTTCATATACAGAATATGTAACTATTCCCAGGGATTCTGAGGACAGATTGCATTTTTTTTTATTTAATTAAAACAATAAAATATATTTTAATGAAATAAAAGGCTGAATCAATGTTTCCCCTCATTAAAAGCTTCAGGGCGCACCTTCTGCCTCAGTTTGCACCTTTTTGATGTTGTTCCATCACACGAACAGAAGTCACACTGTCAACAACACTTGAGCAAAACAGGACATCAGTGCTCTTCGGCAGCTGTCGCTCATCACATGATCTGAGGGTTATTGCTGGTGCTCTCACTCGGAGGTAGCAGCACATGCACAGAGGCAAATGTTTGCACACACTCATGTGAAACCTGTTGTCGGAGCAGTTTCAGAGCTAGAAACACTCCTGCTGGGAGCTCTCACACATCCACATGTTCCCACTGATATCTATCTGCTGGGTTTGTTGTGGAGTGTCTGAGTGCCTTCCTCTGTAATCACAGCCCAAAGGACAAGCAACTCAACTTTGGTGGACTGCTTTAAGTGAAGCCAGATTACAGGTATTTAAGTGTAATCTTATATTATGGTACCCGCAGTGACTTAGTGATATTCGATAAACTCTACAATCTGCAGCACATATTGTAAACAGCTTAAAGGATTACTTTATAAAGGGTTCTTTACCGAGTGGCCCAAATGCAATGTTGATTTAATCGCTGCTGCTCTCAGAGAGGTGTTACCGAGGCATGTGCAAACATTCCTGAGGATACTTTAATGTCTCCCATGACCTCTTCTGTGCAATCTCCAACACCCTGATGTTGTTTTGAAGTGCTCATGCTAAAGATAAGCAAAGTGTTTTCAACCTGTACATGGATGAAGATGTTTCTAATCAAGTACAAGCACCTGGTTATAAATGTCAGAGAGCTGAGGTATGAATACAGATTAGCAATGATGATATTTGGATAGCCTTGGGCACATTCACAAACTGACTCTTAGTGGGTTACTAACGCTGCGTGGGTGTTGCAAAACACGGAAGCTGTCTGTAGATAGTGCTCAGTATCAGCCCGGGGTGTAAAGTTAAGAGATATTTGAGGAAACACGCATAACAGAAGTTAACAGAAAAATAAAGAGGATTTAACGGGAGGCTGTTTGATGATACAATGCAAGTACTGCTTTCTCTTTGATGGATAGATTTATGTGGGAGAAATGGCCGGTTATTTCCATTAAAATGAATCCTTTAAAACGCTGATCTGAGGATTTTTTTTTCCTCTAAAGTAAATCCTAACATCTGCATATTTTCTGTGCTCCTTATCTTTGTTTTATGTATCATCCTACACTCACTCTGGGAAAACAATGGTTGGAGATCACGACGAGGCCAAATATGTTGCAACCATGTACAACAAACAAAGACATTTCTCCACATAGTTAAAAAAAAATTCTTAACCATGCATTTCAAAATAAAAGAAATATTTTATAACATTAATCACCTTTTTTAAAACCAAGAATTAAAAAAGAATGATGTTAGCTTCTGATTCGGTTACTCTGAGTACTCGTGGTGTACTTCTTCACAACAGCCACTCCTGCAAAAGCAAATAAGCAGCTCCACTGTTCTGTCTGAACGCTGAAGATTTCAGGTTGGGGAAAAACAAATCTAGAAATTTCATGGTATCCAGTTCAGTAGTTAAGACATTTCTATCAGAACTAAAGAGACTCACTGAGTGTTGTTTTGAGTCCATTCCATGTAGCATTCCAAGTATTTTTATAATGTACTTCCCAAACTTTTTTATGTGTTGATATTTTACTTTTTTGGACAGGGGGTTGAGAAAAATTTGTAAAATAAAATGAAGACAAGGTTTGTAGTTTGGTAATGAACTACGAACTGGTAAATGCATCGGTGGATAGGAGATCATAATCTGCTTTGGGTTTTTAGAGGCATGTTGGAGGTCACTGATCTACCAAATCAAAATTTGTGATTTTCAGGCTGTACTGCCTAGTTTCACTGGGATTTTAACAATACTTGGTAAACAACAATATGCCTAAACACTGTCACGAGTCAAAATGAACCTTCAGAAGAAGAAATCAGCCAGCTGTCTTGTTTTTAACTCATGCACACAGCATCACAGCAGAGAGCTGAGCTCAGTCAGTTTGATGTTTGAGTGTGAAAGCAGAACTCTGCAGTTGCTGTCAGTCAGCTCAGCCTGCTAGTTAATCAGGTATGAACACGTTACGATGCGACTCCTTGGACTGCCGGGTGGCCTCTTTTACCCAGCATGCATCTTCTGGCATCGGGAAGGCAGTCATGAGGACCTGCTGTGTTAACTGTTTTGAGGTAGCTAAATGTCTGTGGAGCCTGAGGGTTGGAAGCGTGCATGCCATATAACTCTATGTGTATCCTCACATGAAATATGAGGAGATACGATGTGAATTAATGTGGAAAAAACTTTATTGTTGTATTTCCACAATAATGATAATAATAACAGAGTGGATCTGGCACTCATGTAACTTTATATCGAAGCCTAATGGACTAAATGTCAAGACTGACTATGTAATGGGTAGGGAGCTGAAACTGTATGTTTTTGAAGTCTCAACGTTACAGCCTCAACATAATTAACAATATTTTTTTTTCTTTTGAGCCAGAAGTTCTTGTATTTGGATGAGATGGTAGAGTTATTAGCTCATATTAGACACTAGACTTTCACTCACCAAAACTGCAGCAAAACCTTTTGGATGGGCTGTACAATTAAGGGCAAGGACACGGCATCAAGGATGCTCCAAATACCTTGCATGGCGCTCTCATGGTGCTCAGCAAGCTGAAGGTGTGAAACACCTTCAATGGACTGAAAAACGCTCTTCTTCTGTAAAAAGGATGGCATGGCTTGAAGAAGACACACAAACCCAACCTCAGGATTCGCAAGATGCTTACTCATAAAATTTAGGCAATGTATGTTGTGTTATGTATAGTAAACACAAAGTCTGCATGGTATTTTGCATGAACGTGTGCTAATGGAAGGACCTAAATTGAGGCACAATAATGATCTGAGTTCATGTAAAGCATTGCAAACTGCAAGCAGCCAAGTCAGCACCCACTTGTCAATCAAGTAGCCACATTCAGAACACTGCAGTAATGCAGGTAATGCAACTGTAAGCCTTAAAGCAATACAAATGGGTATATATGGGGATAGGGAAAAATTCACCTTTGATACAGTTGTTATGAAGGTCAAATTGGCTGTTTATATAGAGCAAATGTTAATTTGTTGCAAATTTTAATATAGGAGTCTATGGGGACTGCATCATTGTTGGACTAGACTTCATTGGTCATTAGAGGAACTGTAGTTTCTAACATTTCAGGCTTGCTCTAACTTAAAATAAGAATCGTGACAATTAGAGTGGGCTTTTGATTTTGCCTGAAGGCTTAAAATCAGCTGCCACACATAGAAAATTTACTCTCACACTGCACTCTGTGGTTTTGTCCCAATTTTCCAGCATCGATGAACAAAACAACAGAAGAAAGAAGATCTCTGCTGCTTTCTCACACCAATGGCTGGTGAGGACAGTGAGCAAGTTTGCATGCAGATGTTCTTCATCTGTTCTAATTATCGCTTCTTCACACTAATAAAATTAAGAGAGTAAGAGAGAATTGTTGTTGGAGCTTGCTCACCCATGCTATATATATAAAGCTTTAAACAACCCTATATTGCAGATCAGTTGCACCCATCAAAAACACCTGCTTTGGTTTAAAGTTAGAGGTGTGAATTTTTTTTTACATTGATGATGTGTTTCTGACACCAAGATATTAATAGGAGAAACTGGAAATGTCATGAGGTTTACATGCCTAAACTCCATCAAAGAGAAGTTCTCAGCATCAGGAAAATAAATCAGGAATATAAATATTATTATATTGCCAATAATCAGAGGTGTGGACTCGAGTCACATGACTTGGACTCGAGTCAGACTCGAGTCATTAATTTTATGACTTTAGACTTGACTTGAAAAAATGTTCTAAGACTTGTGACTTGACTTGGACTTTTACACCAATGACCTGGGACTTGAATTGGACTTGAACCGGTTTACTTGAAAAGACTTGATATTTCACCCCAAATATAAAATTGAACATACATATTATATAGAGATTGAAAATGTGACGTCATTCAGGGGTAAAACCGCAAAGGATTCTGGGAACTCGTGGCAAGAGGTACTAGCGCACGCAGGCTTTCAATTGAAATCAGTCACACAGCGATAAAAAGAAACACAAAAATGGCAAGAAGCTGTTGTATTATTAACTGCAATAGCCGGTCGCATGACAGCCACGGGAAGCCGACGGGTAAAGAGATCGGTTGTTATCGGATTACGTCGTTGAAGAGAAATTGTTCGAGCCATGTTTCTGAAGTAACAAAGAGGCGACGGATGGCCTGGATTGCAGCCATTCAAAGATCAAATATAACGTCCCAGAACACTCCAGCTCACAGGTTAGTCTGCTCCAAGCATTTCCACAAAGGTCAGTGTTTTGTAGTAGTTAATGCGTCATTTTCTTAACATAATTGGTGATATAGGTTACAAGCAAGTCTGGCGCTGAACAGAAATTGTTGCGCTATGCTCCTTTATTTATTGTGCATAAATAGTGAATTGTCCTGACATGATATTGTGTTTCGCTTCTGTTATTATGGTACATTGACAAAAACATATACTTTTATTCACAGGATAAAACAGGTTTTTTGTATCACTAATTGCCCAGTACGATTACAGCATACAATATTATTGTCACTGCTACATTTCTGTGATGCTACCAGAAATTATTTCCACTACTAATTAATTACCATTGAGGTTAAAGGTTATATTAATAAACGGTTAACGAATGTGTATTTATGATGACGATTTGTGAGACTGGTAAGCTTATGATACGTACGATGGTCTTTCATTCTATACGGTGCATTTCAAGGTCCTGTACCCATCCGTCGGTAAACTGTACCTGGGCTTGTTGCAGTGACCTGAAGTTACTAAACTTCATGAGTGTATGCACTCACTCCAAGAACCATATAATTATAAATATGCATATAAATATGCTACAACGAGATAGCTGACTTCATCTAACTAGCAAATGTTGTCCAGGCTACGTTGGTGAAGCAGTTTTTTTTAATGTGTATTATATTTTTGTCATGCGATTTTAAAGCCGGTCCTACAACCGCATCCAAGAATAACATGCAGCTTATCTCAGAACTGTCGGTGAAAATTATTCTTGGAGCTAGGTTTAATTGAGCTGCATTTTAAAGAGGTGCAATTTCACAATTTGTGTATATTTTCTAAGTTCACTATTTTGTCATGTGTTGAGAAAAACACAGATTTAAAAATTACATGGTCTAATATTCACATTTAGCATATAACTGCAACATGCTTTTTTCGTCGTTTTTTTTTAAAGACTCGAAAGGACTTGAAATTCAAAATTTCCGACTTGTGACTTTACTTGGACTTTTACACCAGTGACTTGAGACTCGACTCTGACTTGCCTGACATTACTTGAGACTTGACTTGAGACTTGAGGATAAAGACTTGAGACTTACTTGAGACTTGCAAAACAATGACTTGGTCCCACCTCTGCCAATAATGCGAGCAGCAGCTACAGTGGGGCAAAAAAGTATTTAGTCAGCCACCGATTGTGCAAGTTCCCCCACTTAAAATGATGACAGAGGTCAGTAATTTGCACCAGAGGTACACTTCAACTGTGAGAGACAGAATGTGAAAGAAAAATCCATGAATCCACATGGTAGGATTTGTAAAGAATTTATTCGTAAATCAGGGTGGAAAATAAGTATTTGGTCAATAACAAAAATACAACTCAATACTTTGTAACATAACCTTTGTTGGCAATAACAGAGGTCAAACGTTTACTATAGGTCTTTACCAGGTTTGCACACACAGTAGCTGGTATTTTGGCCCATTCCTCCATGCAGATCTTCTCGAGAGCAGTGATGTTTTGGGGCTGTCGCCGAGCAACACGGACTTTCAACTCCCGCCACAGATTTTCTATGGGGTTGAGGTCTGGAGACTGGCTAGGCCACTCCAGGACTTTCAAATGCTTCTTACGGAGCCACTCCTTTGTTGCCCGGGCGGTGTGTTTTGGATCATTGTCATGTTGGAAGACCCAGCCTCGTTTCATCTTCAAAGTTCTCACTGATGGAAGGAGGTTTTGGCTCAAAATCTCACGATACATGGCCCCATTCATTCTGTCCTTAACACGGACCAGTCGTCCTGTCCCCTTGGCAGAAAAACAGCCCCATAGCATGATGTTTCCATCCCCATGCTTCACAGTAGGTATGGTGTTCTTGGGATGCAACTCAGTATTATTCTTCCTCCAAACACGACGAGTTGAGTTTATACCAAAAAGTTCTACTTTGGTTTCATCTGACCACATGACATTCTCCCAATCCTCTGCTGTATCATCCATGTGCTCTCTGGCAAACTTCAGACGGGCCTGGACATGCACTGGCTTCAGCAGCGGAACACGTCTGGCACTGCGGGATTTGATTCCCTGCCGTTGTAGTGTGTTACTGATGGTGACCTTTGTTACTTTGGTCCCAGCTCTCTGCAGGTCATTCACCAGGTGCCCCCGTGTGGTTCTGGGATCTTTGCTCACCGTTCTCATGATCATTTTGACCCCACGGGATGAGATCTTGCGTGGAGCCCCAGATCGAGGGAGATCTTCACCAGGATTTTCAACAAATCCCTCGCACAGGCGACTGTCCCACTCTGCCTGAAGTCCTCCACCATAGTCCCCTTGCCTAAGAAGCCCCACATCACCGGCCTGAATGACTACAGACCGGTGGCACTCACCCCAGTGGTAATGAAATGCTTTGAGAAGCTGGTCCGCAGACACATCACAGCAGCCCTGCCCCGCAGCCTGGATCCACACCAGTTTGCCTACAGAGCAAACCGATCCACGGAAGACGCTGTAGCCACAGCACTCCATGCTGCATTAACTCACCTGGAAGAGCATGGTAGCTATGTGCGGATGCTCTTCGTGGATTACTGCTCAGCTTTTAACACCATCCTTCCACACAAACTGGTGGCCAAGCTACAAGACCTGGGGCTTCCATACAGCACCTGCATGTGGATCAATAGCTTCCTCTCGGGCCGTAGACAGAGAGTCAGAGTTGGCCATCACACATCCTCAGCCCTGAGTCTCAGCACTGGCTCACCCCAGGGCTGTGTGCTCAGTCCACTGCTCTACTCTCTCTACACACACGACTGCACTCCTCGCCACCACAGCAACATCTTTGTGAAATTTGCAGATGACACCACAGTGGTGGGGCTCATTTCCAAGGGAGACGAGTCTACGTACAGAGACGAGGTGGAGCAGCTGACGTCATGGTGTAAGGCCAATAACCTCCTCCTCAACACTTCAAAAACCAAAGAACTCATAATAGACTTCAGAAGGAAAAAGGCAGAGATCCAACCACTATTCATAAATGGGGACTGTGTAGAAAGGGTGGCAAGCTTCTGCATCCTGGGAGTCAATATAGAGGAGAACCTTTCCTGGAGTGTGAACACCTCCGAGCTGCTGAAAAAGGCCCAACAGAGACTGTACTTCCTGAGAATTCTCAGGAGGAATAACATCACACAGAGACTGCTGGTGTCCTTCCACAGAGCCACCATTGAGAGTGTTCTAACTTACTGCATATGCATCTGGTACACTAGCTGCACAGGGGCTCAGAGGAAAGCACTCCAAGGGATCATTAACACCGCCCAAAAGATCACTGGCTGCCCTCTCCCCACACTGGAAGTTCTACACAACGCCCACTGTTTTAAAAAGGCCCAAAACATCATAAAAGACACCTCACATCCTGGCCACTCCCTGTTCGAACTGTTGCCCTCAGGCAGACGGTACAGGGCAATCAGAGCAAGGACTAATAGACTCAAACACAGCTGTTATCCAACTGCAATAACACATCTGAATACTACAAAAAAATGTCCATCACGCCACTCTTGTGTTAATCTATGCACGGTCTGAAGCATGTGTGTGGGAATGTATGTGAATGTTTTACTGTTATATCTTATTAGTATTTTAAGTATTCTATCTATTTTATTTATTGAATTTTATTGTTTTATTTATATTTTGATATTGCTAGGGATGATGCAATGATCGGGGACCATTCTTAATTTCGTTGTTCTCATGACAATGACAATAAAGTTTCTGATTCTGATGATTATCAGTGGTCTTGTATGTCTTCCATTTTCTGATGATTGCTCCCACAGTTGATTTTTTCACACCAAGCTGCTTGCCTATTGTAGATTCACTCTTCCCAATCTGGTGCAGGTCTACAATACTTTTCCTGGTGTCCTTCGAAAGCTCTTTGGTCTTGGCCATGGCGGAGTTTGGAGTCTGACTGTTTGAGGCTGTAGACAGGTGTCTTTTATACAGATGATGAGTTCAAACAGGTGCCATTCATACAGGTAACGAGTGGGGGACAGAAAAGCTTCTTACAGAAGACGTTACAGGTCTGTGGGAGCCAGAGATTTTCCTTGTTTGAGGTGACCAAATACTTATTTTCCACCCTCATTTACGAATAAATTCTTTACAAATCCTACCATGTGAATTCATGGATTTTTTTTTTCACATTCTGTCTCTCACAGTTGAAGTGTACCTCTGGTGCAAATTACTGACCTCTGTCATCATTTTAAGTGGGGGAACTTGCACAATCGGTGGCTGACTAAATACTTTTTTGCCCCACTGTATGTCAATGATTCTAAACTGAACAAAATGATCAAAGAGTTTTCCTACCAAGCAACTTGAATGAAGTTTTTGTAGAAAAAAAGGTTTGGTGTGAAAAGCCCCGGTAGCCTTGTCCAGATATAATACATCACATTATATTTTCAGTGTCAGACTGCTCATAGTGTTCACACCTGATCCATCATCCAGCCTGCAGCTGTCACAGTGACAGCAGAGACTGTCTCGGTCAATGTCTGACTGATCAGCTGTGTAGCAGTTTTTAGAAACAGTTTGTAGGTCAGAGACAGCGCTCTCTGCTACAAGTAAGTAAACTACCTAAACTCACATTGATCAGCATGGCAGCATGACTTTTTTTTTCTACCCAAACTATTTTCCCTTTTAAAAAGTTTTTCAGAGAAAAAAACCTGAAGAATGTGTAAAAAGTGGATAATATCTCTATCTTTATCTGCTTCTATCAGGCTCATCTAGTTGCTGGAATGGAAGCAAGACAGGAAGTCAAGTTAATTACATATTAGAGAAAGTGGTCTCCACTATGTAATCTACTTTGATTTGACAGACAAGCATCTGCAGGGTTTACAGGGAACAGCTTGAAAAAGAGCAAATATCCAGTTCTGCCTAGAAATCTGACCTCAGTGTACCACCTTCATATGGCTGCTTCCAGCAGGATAATGCACCACAAATGTCACAAAGCTCACAGCAATGAGTTTACTGTACTCAAATGGCCTTCACAGTCACCAGATCTCAATCTAAGAGAGCAGCTTTGAGATGTGGTGGAACGGGAGTTTTATATAATGGATGTGAAGCCGACACATCTTCAGCAACTGTGTGATGCTATCATGTCACCATGGACCGAATTCTCTGAGGAAAGTTTCCAGCTCCTGATTCTGCTTCATGAATAATCAATGCATCTCTGAAGGCAAAATGATATTTAACCCGGTACTAGTAAGGTGGACCTAATAAAGTGTCTGGTGAGCGTATACCAGTCAGTGCTCCAAAATTGAGCTTTATTTGTCCTAGAGAAAAGATAATGACATACTGCTGAAATCGTATCGGTGTATCGGTGATGATGAGTGTGTTTACATGAGCTTGCAGTCGTCTGTCTGGTTAAAACCAGTTTCAAACTGGTACAGTTGCTGTGGTCAGCCAAAAACAACTAGGAGGAAGCGGAGCATAGCAGGTGGGCTACAACTGCCAGCTAAAGGAAAGCGCTATGAAATATACATGTTACCATGGAAACAAAATTTCCACAGCCAGCACCCAATCCCAATGCTCGAGCCAGTTTTCCAAGGCTGGATGTGATTGGCTGACAGCTCATTATCCACATGACTGAGGCTCAGACAGCAGAACTGGTTGGCTGGTGGAGGGAAATGGAAATGTAATTGGTTTGACTAAAGGGGGGAAATGCAATTGAGGCCATTTGGTTTAAAGTAGAAGATGCAAATGAGACACGATGCTCAATAGACATTTGAATTCAAATAGAAGGAATTAATTCATTTTACCACAGATTACAACCTTTATGAGGTTCCCGTGTCCCAAACAACTGTCTCCTGCTCACCCTCACACACAAACACACACACACAGGCATACATTAACTATAACCTAAATTATATTCCTTCACACCCTGCATCACTCTGCATGCATTGCTTACTCCAGTGTTTCACCTGGATTCTCCCTGTGGCTGCAGCCTCCCTTTTATTATCCAGCTCATTTTTGTCAGCGATGCATGACAAATAAACCATAGCACAGAGGTCCCCAACCTTTTTGGCGCCACGGACCGGTTTATGCCCGACAATATTTTCACGGACCGGCCTTTAAGGTGTCGCGGATAAATACAACAAAATAAAACTAGTACTGGTACCGAAAAAGAGAAGATTTATTCATAACACACGTGAAAAGACCCAGGAAAACTGAGTTAACGATAAAAACGATAACAAAATAACGCTGAAAACTGATAAAAACCCTGAAAACTATACATTTCACACCTGAGCCTCAACTCTCGCGGCCCGGTACCAAATGACTCACGGACCGGTACCGGTCCGAGTCCCGGGGGTTGGGGACCGCTGCCATAGCACACATAATTATGTATTTTTCTCACCTTAAAGGGCAACTTTAATACCAGCTTCAGATGGAAGTTCAAGATAAAGGGGTTCCTCAAGTCAGAGAAATAAACCATTATGATGTCATCAGGGTTTTACAGTATGTAATATACAAAGAATACATGGAGCACTTTTTCCAGCAATTTGTAACAAGTAAAAAACTAAATTTTATGCAATTAAATTAGTGTAAAAAAAAAACCCACAAGGAAATGAGAAGAACGTATATAATGCAATGCATATACACAGCCAAAACAGAGGCAAAAAAATCTCATGCATTACATTTTCTCTTAAATATAAAATAATTAAAAACATTAGAAATAGCCAAGAACTATGTGCAGCCAAATACAAACACAACAACTGTCCTGAGAACCCATTAGCAGCAGAAAAATCGAGTTAATAAGCAAAAAAGCAATGGCCAACAATGAACCAAACACTGAGTCAACTAAATGTTAAACAGCAGAAGATCCTTCTCCATGGGCACATGCAAATTTCATCTTTCAACTTTTCTGTTCCTTCACCTTCTCCTGAGACTTTTCAGCCCGTCAGAGTTGGGTCTGCTGTCAATTTGTATTGAAATAAGTCATTATCTCACCAGTACGTTAGCGACTTACTGTTAACACTGATGAAGGCCTATAGCCCACAGGCATCCACAGTGGCATTTTTATAAAATGTGAAACTCTACAGGCATTAATTGCTTTGCGCCACCTTTTTTTCTACTTATTCTTACATTTTGGAGGTTGTGTGCTGAGCTGAAGCACACACCTGCTGTCGTTCTGTGGACCGAGTGTCTCATGTTACTACTCCCATGTTCTTTCCAAGCGCTGGCACTTTGACACACTTCTGGTGTAAACGCATAAAACGCATGAGCAGGATTTTTATGTGAGACCCTGTGGGTTTTCCAGGGGATCAAATTAGTGATGAAGTGTGTTGCTGTTCTGATGGATGCAAAAGCGATTTTCCAACAATAACCCACCATTTCTTTCCATTGTCTTCCAAACTGCCTGGGTTCCTCAGGAGGGTTAACAATCAATTTTCAAGATTCCAAGCAGCAGTTTCCTGCTGTGTTTGACAAGTCTGAGGCACAGGCAATTTGGCTATAACTGGCTGCATTAGGAAACACCGGACCCAAACACTATCCATGTTCAGGCCTGCCATCAGATATAAGCACAGCTTCTAAAATTATATTTTCCTCCTTAAATTGTCTTTCCACAAGGAGTGTGGAAAACAGCAAATAAAGAGGGGTTCTTGTATAAGAAAATAATTGACAGTGTGGGGGCTGAAACGCTGTTTTCTAATAATTACTAAAAATAAATTCCTCCTGAATTATATTCACTCGGAGTCCAGGAAGCGACATGTAAGCCTGGGGGAAGATGTTAGGCTTAGGGTACTAAAACATTTAGGGAATAAAGGCAGTCAGATAGTGGAAATTTTATTGCCTGAAGTCAGAGAAGACCTTTTAAATATTTAGCCGAAGCCACAATCTTTAACATCACGGTTCGGTTTGTGGTGCCCAGAGAAAACTCTAAAAGTAAAACTTGGGATATGGGTATGCTCCACTCTGTGTCTGGGTTGGTTGGCAGTGAAATAAACCACAATCAAAGGCTGCAGTCCTACATCTTTATCATCTTTATCTGCTGACAGTTTGACTCCAAAGATTTTTGGCATTTATTGACCAACAATGAAAACTACTGACACTTTTGTGCCACCCCAACAGTTTGACTCCCCCCTGTGACTCAGAGTTAAATACATGGGCTTTGTCTGTAAAGGTTCTCAGTCAACCAGGTCATCGTAGTCTAAGGAGCTTGGAAAGAAAAGCGTCTGGACTTCTTTAAGTTTCTTGAAGACATCTCACTTCTCACCCGTGAAGAGTCACAGATTTCTTTTAAGCCCTTTTGGGAGTGTCCCTATGAGGGTCGTGGGCTCACTATTGATCCTCTACCTAATCACATAACCCAAGGTGTGAAAACGAGTGTAGGTCACAATCACCCAAGGCTTCGGTTGAACCCATTGTGATACTTACCCCAACCTATCATGTGACTTATTGAGGTCAAATGTACCAAGATGTGAGTAGGCACTAAAGTGTCTAGGAAGGAATCTCAAAACTGGATTATAGATGGCAGACAATTGGTGTCGTAAGCCATACCCTCTGTTCAAAGATGGTCATTCACACCATCTGGACATAGACGGCTTCTTTCACTCCTCTTTCAAACCATCTGTCTTTTAGGAAAGCGTCTGGACTCTATCCAAAATCTGGGACCCTCCACCAATTGCTCTTAGAACTGAGAGGTGAAACGTCTTCAAGAAACTTAAGTCCAGATGCTTTTTTTTTTCAAGCTCCTTAGAATACCTCAGCTTTCCAGTTTTTAGGACTGAAGAAGCCTGCAATAAAAGGTGCATTTAAAATGTTTCACAAACACAATTAAGTATATAAAAATAAGTTCTGATTTTAATTGGTTGGCCTCCTTGCCAACTTGGACTGCGTTCATTGCAGCTGCTGCCTGAGGGTCACTGCCTGAAAGCAACACTTGCCACACACAAGTGTTAATGTAGTTTTACCATGGACCTGCACCCTCTTATGTCCACAGGAGTGTTCACATTTGCTCAAATCAGAAAGTTGGTCACAGTTCTTGAAGAATCAGGGTCTTCTACAGCCACAATGCCTGTGGTTGCTGAATAGTACGTCAGCAAGTTGTCTTATATGTTTATTCACTCTTTCCTAACTTCAAAGACCGATAAATCCTTTCAATCCTCGTCTTTGAACTGTGTGAGTAACCTGGGGCACCCAGTGAAAAATCAATTAAAGCCAATGACAAGGAGAACATGCCAACTTCACACAGAAAGCCCCCAGACAAGCAGCAGGATTACCCCAGAAACCTTTTGCTATAAAAACCACCACTTCACTATGTTTAGCGACAAATCATTAATTAATAAAGACATGTTAGCCATTCATAGACCACAAGTTCCAAAACCAGCATGAGAAGGTGCTGGGAGAAAAGAAGAGCACTGTTTTTCAGCACATAGTATCACTAACAGTGACATGAGGGTGCAATACCTATGTGAGGAAGTAAAGAAAGGAACGGTAAAAATGAAAGACGTCACATTAAATGTGCAAATGTTTTCTAAATGAATCTGTCATCGCTAATGTTTCTCATGAAGAAGCGTTTTTAGAGTTGAACTGGTGAAAAGGTCTAGTGTTTCCTCCCCCTGTGGTGGGATGACCCACCACAGGGGATGAACATTTTAATGAAGAACTCTTATGGAAGTTATTCATGGAGTATTTCTTTTCACTGCTACTTTTACTTGATTTATGAATCTGACTATTTTTTTCTGCTTCAGCTGTCATGTCTCACTGCCTTGCTTTGCGCAGGGTCACACATTCTCAGGCATGATCCCAGCGTTTGTCTCATCCCCTGCCTCCACCACACAGACATCACAGATAAAAGCTACACACTCTTACACTCTTATTTTGTCTCTGTGTTTCCTTACTTCCTCTCATTCGGCCTCCCTCTCTTACTCTCTGCAGTCGAGCTCCACTTGTCCACCAATTATCTTTAGCTCGTTCAGATAAGAGCTGCTCCATATTCAACAGACACAAGAGGAGGGAACTCGAGGAGAGACTTTGAATGTTAAACGCCTTCACAGCCACCAGACAACCTGCAGCCACAGAGCGAGACACAACTCCACTGCACACAAATAAACAACCACAGCAAGTGTTGCTGGAGGCTGAAATGTTCATTACACTCCATAAAATGAAAGTCCTGTACAGAATAAATATCACACTGATGGTGTTGCTGTTCTTCGAAGGCAAGCTGAAAGGTTGTCCTGAGGCTGTTACTAAAGGAAAGATCATTAAAATAACAGGCTCATCAGAAGGACAGCAGGGATGCTCAGTTAATTGTAGTTTAGCAGTTTACTGAAATATATTCTAGTCATATGGTGAAGACGTTTAAAGATCTTCAGTGTTAATTTCAGATTATTCACATCGCAGTGAGGATTTACAGTTCTTTACTCTCGAAGCACTTTTTAAAAAATATATAATTGAACAGCTGATGAAAGCTGTCGCACGGACAGGTGATGTTGTTTCCAGTTCTTCATCAGTTACAAAGTTGAAAGGTGTGGGGTTGATTCAAAGGGTCGCATTTTCATTTGGAAGCCATGGCCTCTGATTCCACAGCGTTCAATCAAACAAACTCCCAGTACAGTGAATCATACTTAGGAAAGAAAAAACACAACTGATCCTTAGAGGAGTCACCACGAATGTTAAACCATCTATAAGACCAAGAACATCTAAAAAAACATCTGCACACTTCTGAAACGTCATTCTTTGAAAGGATGAAACTACCTGTAACTAAATGACAAGACAGAACTAGGAAGGAGGCTTGAAATGGCTCTTAAGCCAACAAACTTGACACAACCTGTGAAATAATGAAGCAAGGGGATGGGTGCTTTATAATGGCACCCAGTCACTTTTGGTTTTGGATGATGTGACAAAAGAAAAAGGCAGCAAAATAAATTCTGAAGAGCTTAGAGATCCTGGAGTTTATCTAAGGTGAAGAAAGAGATTATTTTAAAATGATGTAAACAGCCTCCTCCAAGGATATCGTCCTCTAATAGACTAGGACTTAAAAAAAGAAATATCATGAAACTTCAAGAAAAATGTCAAATCAAATCAGAACTATTTTCATTTTCTCAGACTTGATGGGAACCCCAGCAGCTCCTCCACTCTTTGGCACCCCAGGAGGTCACACATTCATTGCTTAGTTTCAGTGATGTTTATTGATAATAGAGCAAAATCTGCTGGATAGATTCAGCCAAAAATTACAAAGTAGAGTGTACAGCTCTTCATATTACAAACGGGCACTGACCCAAAAACAGGAATAAGATCAAGATGGATTTTACTGTTGGATACAGAACCGACAGCGACACATAGATCTTATTTACTCTGAATTTGAATATAATTCAAGTGACAAGTCGCTTTCTTATAGACTTCCTATGGCAACCGGGGGGCTCGCCCCCTGCTGGCTGTAAAAAAGCCACCTCGCTTGAACAAAACTCGCCTGGAGCTTAGATTTAGAGTTAGCTTCACAAAGTGGTCAGACAATTGAGAACTGAGCAGCGAAGCTCCTTGCACTGCTGTGCATAAAACCTAATTAAGCCATGGAGTCCGAGTTAACACATTAATAAAACAAAACTTGCACAGCACCTGCCAGCTTTAAAGGCTAAGCTGTCAGCACACCAGGTCTTTGGATCATAGCAAGTATATTGGATTGAATACATGTACTATTATACACACTGTGTATATTCTGCATGTAAGGAAAATCTATCAAAATCTAACATACAGAAAAGGTGAATAACAATGTGTCACTTTGATATCGCCCTGGTTTATTAGATGCGCACACTAAGACTGGCTGATTTTCACAGCATAGTCATCCTTGCGCTTGAGAGTCTAACTAGTTGCAGAAAGAAAGAAAGAAAGAAAGAAAGTGTACTTTATTGGTCCCCGTGGGGAAAATCCCTCTCTGCATTTAACCCATTCACTCAGTGAAGCAGTGGGCAGCCATTGGGAGCCCGGGGAGCAGTGTGTAGGGACGGTACCTTGCTCAGGGGTACCTCAGGGTAGCGGTTCAGGGGAATCGAACCCCCGACCTTCGAAGTTTCACCTGACTCATTTCTACAACTGACAGGACATTTAAAGTCTAAAATGTAGATAATGTAGAAATACTCTGATTAGGTCTTGGCTCAGTGAAAAGTGTTCATTAGCCTAAAGCAACAACCGGAGCCTTTGCAGTGTGACACAGACACAGAGTGATGCAAACTGAGGTGACCGTGAAGATGTCGAGTCCTGACACAGACTCTGAATATCTTTCTGCTGCTCTGCACGAGTGGAAAATCTCTCTGTGTTTGTGTGTATGTAGAGGAGACTCGGAGGACAGTGGCCATCAGATCGCTGGGGGGCCAGGTGATTGGCTTGGCTTTCTGCCAGTCAAGCCAATCAGAGGACTTCATTTCCCCGCAGCGATAAAACATTTTACATTCAAGCAGAGTCGACCTTTAAAGCGTCACACACCTGGAAAAGTATAATTACAAAGTATAATTAATGGAGATTGTGTTGCTGCAGAGACTTTCTGTTTACACTGTAAATTGGGCTCAGATGATAGATGTAATTACATTTATTAATTGCTTTTTGTTGTCTAGTCTCTCTTTGTTCCTGTCAGTCGTGTTGTCAAAGTCACCTGAATGGCACCGCTGTTGTATAATCCTCCTTCAGTGTTGAAAATATCACCTTCTGGCCCCTCAGAGAAATGAGATGGATAAAAGGGATTTTATCTCCTCGGATTTCCATCTCTGTACCCTGCCTTAAACAGATAATAATGGAGGATTACTGCATCTATATGTTTTTATACATCTGTGAAAACAACAAAAACCCCAGAAATCACTGAGAGATGGTGGAAGATGACGAAAAGACGAAGCATTTTGAAATTATCAGAAATTTAAGTTAACCATGGGGCATATGGGAAAGCTGATAGTGGTCTGGGATGTGGCACAATTAACAAGCTACCTTAGCTGTTAGATAAAATAAATTAGTCAAGGCTTCTGGTCAATTGTAGTCATGCAGTGTTTGTATGTTCTCTGGCCTTTCTTGGGAGCAAAAACATGCTTGAGGTAGAAAAATAGCTTCAACTGTACAGAAAACGACACGACTAATGTGAGTGTAAGATGAGCGTATGAATGTACTGAATGCCACTCTTATGAAATTTTAAACAGATAACTTGCCTCCATTTCACCCTATCCCTACCATCCTCTGCCACACCAGCTCACGACATTTGAGGATCTTTTTTTCTTCTTCCTCTTTTACTCCTGCCTGGCACCTGCATCATTTGTCCAATATATCCACCATCGTTCCTCTACACATGTCTAAACTATTTCAGGCTGGCCTCTCTAACCTTGAGCAGTCTCTGTGGTGGACTCATTCCACACAAAACATTAATGGCTGTAGAAAGAAAAAAAGTATAAATAATTTTTGTACTTGAGTAAAATTTTCAGTTATCCATACTTTACTAGGGTCAGTGTCCTGAAACTTTTCCATGTTTCCCTGTTGGAAGACACCTGAATACAATTAGTAGGTCATTAGCAAGACTCATAGAACTTGACTGCATGCTGAAGTGGCAACCCCTAACCCTACTCAAGTAAATTTAAGTAAATGTAAGTGTTTGGGGAAAAAAATGTACTTCTAAAAGTACTTATATTACACTATGTTCATTCCTTCATGAGCTACTGTAACATGAATCAAATGGCTGAATTGCCACCTTAGCATGCAGTCAAGTTCTACGCAGTAATTTTATTCAGGTGTATTGCAACAGGGACACAAGGATAAGTTTCAGGACACCGGCCGTGGAGGACTGGAGTTTGAAACTACTGATTTAAAGACAAATATCTTCTTTTTTACAAAATTTTCAAAACACCCTTGTTACTTTATGTTGAAAAACTTTTGAGTGAAGATTTGGTTTCACATCACTGAAGGCCAATTTAAGCCTAAATGGAAAGAACAATAACACAGAAAGAACAATCACACTGGTGGTCATCGCTGGGGCTTATCGCATATAATGAGATGAAAGTACTTTAGCTTCTAGCTGCTACAGAAGAGAAGCTAGCGTAAAGGGAGTAACATTTATTTCAAATAGCAATGATTTCAAATGCATAGATTTCACAATTATTAACAAACAGAGAAACTGTGGAGCTTGTTACACAGTTGAGCTGCTGCATTTCTCAGGGAGAATATGAGGTAACTTCATTCAGAGATAGAGAAGTATGTAATAAAGACAAGACAGGAGAGGAGAAGAGAGATTTGATTTAAAGATAAGGTCTGCTCAGGGACATTTAATAAACTGGAAATGTAAACCTAAATGTAATGTCCTCATTTGTTAAACCACATATTGTATGTTATGTAAAGTTGTTTTATGTTCTGAAACTTTGTTTTTTTCAAAGGTTGCATGAAAATATTTGGAAGTGTAGTGTAGGACAAACAGATTACCTGTTGTACTGTGGTGAATTCACAGTGAAGCACTGTGTTGGACTAGACCAGGGGTCGGCAACCCGCAGTCCTTATACTGCGGCTGCGCGTGGTTTGGGAAAATAAATTACAAGTATTTAGCTGAAGTGTATTTTTTTGTATTAGTTCTTTTTAAACTTGTAGTTCTAAATTGAAAGATTATTGTGATATTGAAATATAAAAATAAAATTATATTTTATTATTTTTCGTTGCTCAAAATAAGCATCACACTCGCGGAAGCCGGTATACTCGCTGAAACGCCGTGCATTTATCGAGACTTTCAACCCCAGGTAGGCCAATTATGGATCTTCGGATCCACATTATGTCAGCAGCTCCACCACGAACTATGTTAAAAAAAAAAACCACCGCTCCCGCCTCACAGATGACAGCTTACAGTCCTGCGTAAAGATGACAGTGACTTCACTGTGCGCAGAGATTCAGGAGCAGAAGTTCCATTGTAAACATATCCCGGCAGACCTGACGATGTTTCCATGAACATGCTTTTCAGCATCTCTTTATTGACCACTTTCCACACACGGTTGCTGTACGCATACAGTCGGCTGTAGCTTTTCAGCTCACAGCCCGACAACACAACAGCAAATAGAGCACAGACTTTAAGGCGGCGAGGCGTGGTTGCGGGTGCAGCTCAGGTGCGTCCGCCTCCCATGCAGCGGTACTGCAGACCACGCCCCGCCACACACATTTACCATGTAAAATAAGTATAAGTAAATAAATAAATATTTATGCAGAATTTTGCAAATATTTATTTTTCATTTTATTTTTTAAAATTCAGGTCAAGGGTCTGCTATGCTCCAAAAGCCCAAAGGCGATATAAGGCTTGCGGCTCACAACAGTTTTTCTTTGCTACATGGATCATTTTAGTTCAGCTGGATGGCTTTCCTTTTTGTTATATTTCTTTAAGAGTTCAAAATGTGTTAATTACATAAATAAAATGTAATTTTCTCTGTAGCACTTCATGGATTTCATAAGCAACACACTTTAGTTGTTCACACCAAGCATAAAGGTAGAAAAAACAATATATACAGTGTTATCTTCATTTTAGATGTCACAATTTGCGGCTCCCAGTGTTTTCTTTTGCTGCAAGGCACTGCAGACAAACTCAGCTAAACAGGCGCTAGAATGAGAAAAACTGAGTGGAAAACGCATGAGACAGCAACCACAGTTTGAAGATGAAGCCAGTGCAAGTACTTTAAGGTGGAATGGATGGCATCCATGAGCTGTCGGCTCTATTGAATTCCAAGCTTCAAATGACTCTTTTAATAATATATCAGTTATTCAGGCCTCAACGGCTAAATCTGGATGCTCTGCTAAGTGTGCTGGCTGGTGGTGATTATGGAAATTAATGTTCTGTTAATAAGATTTGATGGCTTATACAACGCTTTGATGTCTGCTGTGTGGACTTTGACTGACAGCAGTGACTGACAGTCGAGTCTCCTCCTCCTCCCTGGCTGAATTGCCCTTTCTCAGGATTTCAAAGCAGCTGTTTGAGAATAAACTGTATTTTTTAATCATATAATTTTGTACTTGAGTACCATCCCTTGTGTAGGCATCATGGGCTTTCCAGAACGAAAATGTCATTCAAAGCTTCAATGGCAGCAGTAGCTTCTTTCTCAACGGTCCATGAACCATGACATCAGTGTCGTTGGAAGAATTTTTAATGCGCTGATCAATGTGTGTGGTTAATTATACTAACTGACAGTCAAAGAAACCTAATAACTAGCAAACTACAGATGGAACCCTGTATACCGCAACCATACGTAACCCGTCTCAATTTGGAGAGTGTGTTTTGTCCGCATATGTTTTATGTTCACTTTTTTCTGTCCACCATGTGAATTTTGACAGTTTTCTCTTAAATGCAAGTTGAGTATTCACCTAAAATGTGTGTTTTTATCCACAATGTGTATATTTAAAAAAAATCTAAAATCAATACTAATGAAATTATTGTAAAAAATATATATATATTATATTCATGCTCTTCAAAAATCCAGGTAGACATGAATTAATGAACCGATTAAAAGATTCATTATCTTTAACAGTCTTTCACTTTTTAAAACAGTAGTTAAATAATTTACCGATATTGAGAGACAGACGGTAAAATTAGGACACCCAAGGCTACAATTTGAGCCAACTATTATCTTAAATCCTGCCTTTGGGCACTGAGTAGATGATTCAGCTGCGACGCTGATGCTGCCTGACACCCATTATCGCTGGCGGACAGCTGTCATACAATTTCCTGCTGTCACGTACCAAGAAAATTAACGACTCCATTATTTTCCCCTGGTGTGGCTGGCATGGTCACACCGAGCGTGGAGTTGTGAAACTGTTGAACTCCGGCAACGGCGAAGACTCACTTTCAGCAGCAGCCGTGGCGATGTTTACATTAGAAACGGTGGAGACGGCAGTAAAGAGGCGCCGTTTGAATACTGCTCCTCAGTCACATCACATCTTTACCTGACAATGAGGATGTTAGAGACGGATGATAAGATCTCCGTCTCTCTCAGCAGAGTGAATCTCATTAGTCGGCAGATGGGGTGTTCATATAATGTCTTTATTCTGCTTTTCTTTCTCTCTTCGCTCTTATTTCTCCATCTGTTTTGTTTATCTCCTCGTTTTCTTCACTCACCGTGCCTTCTCCTTCCCTTCTCCTCTCATTCCTTCTCCGTCTGCTCATTTCTCTTTACATTTTGTCACACTGATCATTCTTTCACTCTGCCATCTGTTTCCTGCATCGCACTCTCAGCCTCGCCAACTGTTTCAACTCGGCCGACCCAGCATCAGTCCTGCTGTGTTTCAGCAGCGTGATGACCCTCCGTAAACCCTGTATTGTGGTGGACTGAACGCGCTCCAGATCTTCAGCATTTGCGACCCTGACATCACAGCAGATCCTGTGGATTTGTTACAGGCAGCACAAAGCTAGTGTGCTGAGTTTTTTCAGGCTCCTGCAGCGTGTTGATTAGATATCTGCAGAGTCCTAGCAGTGTGGCTAATGATGTATAACTTATACTGAATTTTTCCCTTTAACAGGCTCTAAGAAGCTTTGAAACCATGCTGTTCCACGAAATTTGAGTCTACAGTCCTCTCTGTGCTGCTGCTATTATACTCCAAGTCACATATGAAAACAGCAGCGTCTTATTTTGCTAATGGAAACGCCAAGACCTTCCCACCACTTTCACATCAGATGGGAGTGAAATTAAACATTGGGGGCATGTGGTTTTAATTGTTTTCTTTTGTCTATTTTGAGACAAAGAGGCCAAAAATTATTTTATTTTCATAAATCTGGTATAAGGATTTCCAAATTTGCCTTTCAAATCATATCACTCAGATTACACATGCTGACTAGACCGTTAAGGTTTTTACAACATGACTTTCCTGCTACTAAGTTTACTACAGTGAAAACCCTCACTGTAAAACAAAAAACAAAACAAAACAAAAAAACCCAACTTCTACCGGAAAAATGTTCTCCGTGCGTATGTTGCATTGTTGGTCAACAGCTCCATGAAGCCTCGTCCATTCTGGATCATCCTGTGAGATCCCACAGTGAAACCTGCAATCCTGACCAAGACAGTTCCTGAGTACTTTGAAATCCTTTGGTACAAGTGCTAGACACTACATAAGCACCATACACCACCACATACCGCATTGAGGGTGACACAGCAGATGACTAAGAGAAATAAAAAAAATGCAACAAACCTAACAAAACTAAATGAAAACACTCAGTGAGAGTAACTTTACTGGACATGCCAAAAATTTTAAGATTTATTTTAAACCTTAAAAGGAAAGCCCGTCTTCAGGCCATTGGAAAAAAAAAAAAAAAAAAAAAAAAAAAAAAAAAACTAAAACAGGAGTTTTTATGTGTTTTATGAGTTTTTCCCTCGATACCTCTTCAAACTCATCACACTGCCAGCAAATTCAAAGCCCAAATATTTTGCTATGAGGTGGTATGCCAACCACTGCTACGTAAAAAGATGACTTTGCATTCGAAAGAACAGATAGGTAGGATCCACACATCTATTAAACACTCTCTTCTAGAGCAAATTTAGCATGATTTCACTTTTGTGCCACTTAGATATCTTGTACGCCTCTAATCCTCAGAAAATGGCTCAGTGGGATATTGGTGAATGGAGGAAATCTGGCTGAATTGAAGGATGACCCCTGAGTCTGTTCAACCAAGTTCATACATAACAGCCAACCAGATTTACAAAGAAAGCAAGCTCTGTGGACATTAGCAGCCTTTATTAATTATATATGTATGTAAAGCCTTAACACTAGAGGTAGCAATACAAGTAATAATGATTTTCTTATTGAGGTGCTTTGTTTTCAGCCTTGAATGGAAATAATGATGCTGGTTAGTGAGTATTGAGAGCAGCCAAACTTGCAGTTGTTGCCAGCTGCAGGTTGCTATGGATACAAGTATAAGGATGTGCAGTTTGGAGTGTTATATCATGGAAAAAACTGCCTTTTGTTAGAGTGGGGGTGAGGTTGGAGTGACAAACATTTTTAACAGAACACTGACTGAATTAAGACAGTCAGACAGACAGATGGACAGACAGCTGCAGGTAGACAGAATATTAAAATGATTTATGGATCTTTATATTCTAATGAAGTCTATGCAAACAGCCTCTGTAGTAATAAATTATCCACTTCAAACAAAAACACTGCAGAGACACAGAGAGAGCTAATGGAGAAGATTAATTAGCCTGATTCATAGGATTACACACACACACGCACACACACACACGCACACAGAGAGAGAGAGAGAGAGAGAGAGAGAGAGAGAGAGAGAGAGAGAGAGAGAGAGCAGAGAGCAGAAAAGTTAATCTCATAATTAAACTTTTTTGTGCTTTTTACTGAACCTTGTGGGGAAATATGACAAAATAAAGAATACTCCACAGCAACAATGTCACCATGGCCTCATGAACGACATCATGTGTGGTGAACAGAGTGCTGACGATTCTGTCTCCACAGACATCTGAAATCAATGCAGGCTTCAGAAGGGTCATGAACAGAACTGATGGATTAGCCAACATTTTTCATCAATAGTTTCAATTTCTTTCACATGCGTCAAAACATGCTGGTGTTGCTACATTAGTGCATTACTAAGATTACAGCCTAGCGATTATAAGAGGACATTCACAAGTGGTGGTGGCTGATCTGGTATCCCTGTCTATCCATTTTGTCACAACTTTGTAATTTTGTGCTGGTTAAATATTCAAAGATAGAGGCATTAAGAGCTGAAATCCATCTTTGGGATTTATGAGTTTCCCTGCAACAAAAAGTGGATAAAATAAAAACCAAACATCAGTACTGGGATTGGCCGTCAGCCCATAACCAGACTCCAGATAGTATAATCATAGCATAGCATTTATGCAACTATTTAGTCTCTCTACAGATCTGACTCTCCCAACAATAACTTTCATTGAGAACATTTAAATCTTTATCATTCATCTTGTCACGGCTGCCGAGGCGAGCCGTGTGGAGTTGGAAAAAGGACCCAAGAGCAAGCAGTGTATGAAAAGATTAGTGGAGTTTATTTACAAGGTGTCAGTGGCAGGAACAGAAAACGAATAATGAGACAAACTAACGGAAACCTAAACTGGGAAAACTAAAGAGCAACTAGAAATCCACAGGACACGGGGAGAAAGGCAGAGAGACGCAGACTGACAGAGGATACAAAAACGCAGAGAGACACAGATGAATGCAGAAAAGCGCGGACTTACATGGAGTAATACAGACGAACCGGCAACAGGCAGGAGAACACACAGGGCTTAAATACACACACCAGTAATCAGGGGATAAGAGACAGGAGGGCAACACAGCTGGGAGAAATCAGAGCTGACGGGACAGGGGAAATGTAAACTGAACACACTCACATCAGACATGAACCTTCAGAATAAAACAGGAAATTAACAGACAGAGAACCAGACAGGACACTGAACTTGACAGGCAGACTCATGAGCAGACACAAAAACACCATGGACAGACAGAGGGAACACAGAGAAGTGGGAGCAGGCAGGCAAAGAACAGAAACCTAACAAATGGCAAAATAACAACAGAATACACACTCGGAATGAACAAAAGCATAAGGAAACACAAAACACTGAGTCCTCAGACTCAGGACCATGACACATCTCTTCTATGCTAATATTTTTATTTAAGCCTAATGATAGCAAAGCATCTGCAACACATCTCTTTGCAATAGGCTCTAAATCAGCCAGCTGATTGTGTCTTAGATGTATTCCTGTCATTGTATAACCTGTCAACTACGTCACTGTGGACAATCGTCCAAATTTTTTCAAATCTGTGGAATTCTATCTGGGCTCACTAACTGAATGTGTGTAGTTTATGTGAATTTCTAAGTATGCAGTTTTATTACAGTTACACCCATTCAGACAAGCACTTTTTCTGTGCTTTAGTGCTTCCCATCTAACATTCACACACATTCATACACCAGTGCACCAGACAGCTGCACCCAGAGGGTGTGAAGAAGAGCAGGAGGAGCCTAAAATGCCTAATGAGGTCACACTCGATGAGCAGATAAGCTGTACATTAACTGGTTACACAAAATATAAGCATAAATGTTGGCTGTTGGTCGTGGGCGTGTCCGCACAGTGGGAAATTAGTTCTAGTCAGTTCTTGTCACATTTTCCCACAAGGTGTAAAACAATAAGGAGAACTGCTGCCAGCTGTAGCACAAAAGAAGTTATGAGCACGTTTTGTTTTGTTTTTTTACTGTAGATGAATTCACGTTTTAGTCTTTTTCTCTTTGAGTCTTTTCTTGTGTTTTTTTCTCTGGTGGTGTGGTTTAGCTCATGCCTTTATTTTTGCTTTCAGTTAGTCTGTACTTGTTTTAGAAGATTAATGGTTTTCACTTAGTATTTTGGCCTAGGTTCATCCTAGAGCAAAAAACTGCTTACACCTATGTGGATAAATAAATATCCCATATTATGCTGAATCAGTGTATTGATTCTGACTTGTAGCCCAGGGCGGGAACTGTTAAGAAATAAATAGATATTTTTTAAGGCTTATCTGCTCATTAGAGTGTTTTATGAGAGGCCCAGACTTGACTAGGTCACAGGGTGACCAGAAACTGCATGTTTTTGCAGAATATGAGGAGTAGACATAGGTTGTGTCCCGATTACGGGTCTGCACGCTTGAAGTACGCGCACTACGCGTACTACGTACGGTGCGTTCCAGCTACGCGTGGAAGATGCAAGCCCGACAAGCACGGCCCTCCCGAAAAGCACCTGGCCACTCGAGCGGTCGTGGACCTCACCGAGGGATTGACGCCGGGACGCAACATCACGTGCGACAACTTTTTCACCTCGCGCGAGCTCGCCGACAGGCTCTATCGCGAAAGAGGCCACACCGTGCTGGGCACTCTGCGATCTAACAGACCCGAGATCCCCAGAGAGCTGCGCTGCAGCAGCAACAGAAGCAGCAGCAGAAGCAGCGGCAGCGGCGGCGGCGGCAGCAGCGCAAAACCGCCCTTGGTGCTGCATTACAACCGCACCAAGGGAGGCGTCGACAACCTGGACAAGGTCGTGAGCATGTACAGCTGCAGGACCTGCAGGTGGCCCGTGGCCCTTTTCCACAACATGGTCGACGTCGCGGCCTACAACGCGTTCGTGTTCTGGAGGGAAATTCACCCCGACTGGATGGCGGGCAAGCTCAACAAACGACGGCTCTTCCTCGAGCGACTGGGCAAAGCGCTCGCGCGTCCCATGCTCGAAGCCAGGGCGTTAGCGCGAGGACCGGGAGGAGGAGGAGGAGGCAGAGTCGTGGCCCGAGGTACTACCACCGAGGCCGACGGTGCCGACGCCGATACTCGTACTACTCGTGCCACCTCTAACGCTACGCCAGGCGACTCCTCTCTGGTCAAGAGGCGAAGGTGCCGCGTGTGTCCCAGGAGCAAAGACGTCAAGACCAAGATCCTGTGCCACTAGTGCCGAGTGCACATGTTCACCAACTGCGCCGTCACGTACTGTCCCAACTGCGCCGCTTCTTCCCGCACCGCTGCTCCCCAGATGCCACCGACGTCGTAATAACACAAGCGCCCCACGGGGGTTCTAGCGACCCCAACCCTATCATCATCACCGTCATCATCATCATCATCATCATCATAACACACATATGCCCGAGGGGGGTCCTAGCGACCCCCACCCTAATCATCATAACACACATATGCCCCGAGGGGGTTACCAAGACCCCCCCATCACCACCACCATCATCATCATCATCATCATCAATACCATCCTAATAACAACACACACGCCCCTCCGGGGGTCACCACGACCCACGCCCCAAAAACAGGCGGGCGCACAAGGGTTAAACTCTCTTAAATTAACTTCCAATATAAAAGGTTTATCATTGATTGAAATTCATTCAGAAATGTTTAAAGAATGAGCTGTCACAACTTTCAAGTACAAAGTTGTTATGAAGTCAGTGACACATTCGCCCCTTTTTTTCCCTTTTTTCCTTTTTTATCCTTTATTTATTTATCCTTCTTATTTCATTGTACTATATATTGTTACTCTTATTTGCCTTGTATGTCTACTGTACAAACTGAACTGGAATGACTGACTGTTCGCTTTATAATTTCAATAAAGTTTTGAAGAAAAAAAAAAAAAAACATCTTCGGCCGCTCCCTTCTGCCGTATTTTGCGGCAAAATTATCCACACCCACCGCCACGCTATGAATTGTGGGATATATGGGACCACGAAGCGTGCACCGGAGCGTGGGGAAATCGACGGCGCATTTGGAGTATGCGTTTGAAGTACACTTCGAATTGGGATAGCCGTCGTCGCGTGGCAGTGACGTAACCGCACTTAAAATGCGTACTTCAAGCGTGCAGACCCTGAATTGGGACACAGCCAGAGTGAGACTAAGTTCGGACAGGTTGCCCTGGCAACAGACCTTAGAAAGGGGAAGTTCTTGCAAGCTGCACAGGAAGTTTTAGTACACAGGCATATTAATAAATAAGACAGAAAAGAGGAACTTGTACCACATAAGGAATGTTTGTATTGAAGCTGTGTGATGTGTAAAGTACCAAAATAACACCTATATGTGAGACGTTCTTAGATTCTAATGTTAGATCCTGCAACTGGCGTTTGGGCTGTGCAGGGGTCTCTCTCTTCTGGAAGATGATTGAATAAAAAGAAATATAAATCTTTTGACCACTATGAGTCGGGTTTTCTCTGTTCTATCATGGGGACAAAAGAATCAGGTTTTAATAGAACTCTGTACAGTCCTTTATATCACACAGGCGTGTAACCACAAAAGCAAAACCAAATTCAATGTAAAATCCACGATGAGTAGAAGAGAACATAATCTTTCTGTTTAATGAAACATTAATGCTTTAATACACATAAAATAAGCAGAACACCACCTGATGAAAGGAAACGCTGAAGCATCTTATGCATGACTCTCTGGTCTTAACTGCCATTAGGAATCTGTTATTTGAACTTGTGCTCTGACCTACATCCAGCATCCATAACAAAAAGATGTCATCACTGCTGTAAAATTAAAAGAACAACTCTGATTTAATCCACTTATGTACAGTTAATCCTCCTTTGTCCAAGGAGCCTTCAGGCAAATGATCAAGCTCATTATGAGGATGTCAGCATTCAGCTGAAGTGCTGTCCAAGGGGTGTGCATGCATGTAGCTTCAGGCTGAGCCAGTTCTGTTTTCCTTCTCATGCATCTGAACATGTTAACTGAGGTTAACCAGCCTCGAGACAAAGGACCACCGAAAAGTATTTTCCATCATTATTTGTCTGAGAAATGCGATTTGTTTACCCTAAATCTGGACTAATCGCTTTATTTGCCAAGAGATTCAGCAGCGGACAGCTCCCCTGTGTTCTCCCTGAAGGAAACTATAAAGCCAGCTGAGTTTATATATAGTAAGTGATGTTTACGGTGGTTAAAAATAAATGTGGTGTGATTTATTGTGGTTCCATAAAAGTAGACAGTAACATAAAACATGGAGAATTATAGAAAGGAAGCAATATAAATTTATGATCATGATAAATACACTAATATGGGCAACAGCAGAAAATACAGGCTTGAAATTATGACCATGATTTCAGGTTATACTTTGAGTCTTTATGCTAACAGCTTTAATCTGTCATCATGCAGGTGGGCTTCATCCACATGGTCAGTGCTGCAAAGGCAACACTTTACTGGATGATGACCAGAGTCTGAAAACCCCCAAATACTAGGGGTGCAACGATACACAAAATTCACAGTTCGGTTTGATACTTTGGTGTCACGGTTCGATATTTTTTCGATACAAAAAAAATGTTCATGCTTGCTTCTTCGACATCTTTAAGAGTTCTAAACAAATGTCTGTCCCCCTCCTGAAAATCTTATGTACGCAAACACGTGTTGCAACTTCTTATCTTGTGCGCGTTTTTTATTTTGACAGCGAATGCGCACCTGCGGACCACTTATGTGCAGCCCTGGTTATTTAGCTTGTCATATCGCAGCCACAGAAATTCTTTTGTCCATGAAACCATAAAGCTGCACTTTCTTTTTGCCTTATAGTCTGATTTGTCATAACTTTTCCGTTTTGTGGTAAGCTTTTCTTTGGCTGTCACTTCTTCACCCTGACCTGTCTTATTTGGCTCAGCAGAACTAAAATATATATCTGTCTGTGAAGGTCATCGTAGTCAAATATAAATCCTGCTGCTTTTACACACGCACTCACATAATGCTCAGCGATTCTCTGCGCGATCAACCTCTCACATGTTTAAGCTTGCTGCCGGAGATTTCACTTGTCATGTTTGCATAGTAAGCTAACGATTAATAAGACGATGTCAGAGGAATTGGTGCGCAAATTATCATCACTCACAGATCAGTGCTGTCGCTCTCTATACACAGTTCGTGCGATTGCAAAGTGAAAGCAAAAAACAAGCTCAAATAAAAACACGATTTCAATATGTCACATATTGACAGTGGCTCACCGATGCCAATGACATAATTACCCAGCTACATTTCCGAAAGAATGCAAAAGCATTGACATATATTTTTCCTTCCTACGATAGGCCGACGGGCAGGGCAGAGATAGATTTTGGTAGCCCGACTGGAAAAATCGCTAGCCCCGGGACGTCGGGCTAGCGATTTTGCGAGCCCTGTATCTGATTGAGGAATCACTCATCTTTGGAAAAGAGAGTTTATTACAGAGAAATGGCTCTTTCCAAAATAAAAGCTATACTATACGCTTCTTCTGGGCAATATTCTCAGCAGCATATTAAACATATCAGGTCCCCATAAGGAGAATCATGTGCTAACCGCTGTGTAAATGACTCGGTAAAGTTTGTAGCATGCGTGCTTGTTGTTTTTGTCTGCTTCCGCTTGTCTTTGCACTAGGATGATGTCGGCGTAAATGTGCAGTCATATTCGTTGTGTTCCCACTAGTGCTGTCAGCGTAAATCTCGTTGAAATGACGTTAACGCCTCAACACGGCAAATCTCCGTTAACGAGCTACCGCAGATCACCCCGCGCATGGGGCTGGACGGCCAACAGGTTAACGAGCTAACTGCGCTAACACACTAGTTCCCACCCATGTAATTGAGCATTGCGTGGCACATCCAACATACTGTTTTACTTTAGTCCATGACTCGCTTACCTTCAGGGTCATACGTCACATGAAAACCAAAATAGTTCCAAACGCCAGATCTGAATGAGGGTGGGGGAGGTTCAATTTGCCATGTTGCAAGGAGAGCTTAACTTCTGTCTCTCTAGCTTGCCCTGCGCTCAGTGAATCTGCGTTCGACTACTCCGCCTAGGCTGCACTGTCGAGCGCAGATCACTGAGCGCTCAACACAGACAGCATCGTCAGAAGGAAAGTTGATAAAATAAATTAAAAATTTTGTATTGTTCGATACATATGTGTACCGAACCGAAAGCACTGTATCGAACGGTTCAATATCGATACGAATATCGTTGCACCCCTATACCCAATCATTCTTCAGTCATAAGGAGCTGCTATGAGGGCATTTTGGTGATGACACCCTGCCGCTGTGTCTGATGGGCTAAGATAAGTGCAGCCACATGGTCATCATTACATTATTTAAGTTATATAACTTATAAAACTTAAATAATGTATACATATTTGAGCCTAGTATGCTAGTGAGCCTGGTCTACATCGCTGTTTAGGTGGCTGGTATATGCCGGTAGGGAGAACTTTGCGCTGTGACGAGATGACTGATATGATTTATTTCTCCTGTCGGTGGTTTTAATGTTGTGGCTCATCAGTGCAGACTCTCTAGCTGTAATCTGACCTGTTATTTGGTATGTTGGTAGCTGAAATATATTTTTAAGCAGAAAATTTATATATTCATATATTCATCCCGAAAACACAGTTTTTACTTTATGGATGGAGGCTATGCATGCGGGGACTGCTGTGAGAAAATTAAATGTATATATATTCATTCTTAATTAGGTACACATTTCCTCCTCTAACATGATTCCCTTTTGATTAAAAACTCAATCAGCCATGTCAGTCAGTTTCTGCAGAGAGAGAACAATATTTGGGTCCCATGAGGGAGACTCTGCTGAGATCCTGATAAACATGTGGGCGGATTTTACAGGAAAAAGAAAGCGAGAGAACAGATGGATCCATACTGAGCCAAGCAGTAAAACCATTTTTGTCAGAGGGTAGAAAGATCAGTTTTTGATGGGAATATGAACCGACAAGTTTCTGATCAAAAATCTCCAACCTGGAAATTACGGCGCCACCTTTCTCTTTATCGCCCTGTTGATGTCATTAAAGTTTGATCAAACCGATTCAAACGCCATCTCGTGTTGCTCTTTCCCAAATCAGAACACGTTTCTGGACAGGCTAAGGCCACGATATCATCACAGTTCTGACACGTCCTAATTTGGTCACCGACACGTGTCCTAGTTTGTCTGCTTCAGCTACAGGGTTAGACAGATGAACCTTATAATGTTCAGAGTGAATGGTGCTCATTAAGCTGTCGCGTTAAAGTAACGAGTTTAGAATTAAACGTTTCTATCTGCAAACTGAGAGGTTTTGAGATATCATTAAGATTTATGGTTGTCACATCCTCAATATTAAAACTGTTTAATCAAAGAGCGACATCACTCTTGGATTGTAAGAAAATCGAGCCCTCTAGAGATACATCTTTCCATTTTTTTAACTTTTGGCAAAACTGAGAGAGATATCTGAAGACATTTTAAAATTTTTGCCATCTTTCACTTGAACCACCTTTGAGGTGTTCAGATAATTGTTGTTGCTATTATAATGACAGTCAAAGACAAATGAAATTACAATATGAACTTGCTAAGTTAAATAAAATGGCACATAATGTTTCCATAAACCTTTGGGAGTGATGAGATCAAACTAAAGATCTACAGAAATCCTGATATTAAAAATAAAGTTTGCTGCAAAGTGCTACACAGAGAAAAAGAGTTTGGCTGAAATGCAAATTCTGATGTGTTTAATGAGTCTGAGCCTTTCAGTTGCTGCTGGAATAACAGTCTGCCAGGAGCCGAGGAAAAAAAAACATCCTCAAGTTTGATGACAGTGCGTTTACACTTAATCTACAGGGTTTTGACAGAAAGTACAAGGAATTTCCTCAGCCTATAGAAGAGAAACTTAATACACAAACTTGTAAAGAAAAGAACCTAATACAATAACTTTGCACCATCAGGAAAATGATCAGCATTTTGTCTAAAGTCGCTTTTTTGATTCTCTTCTGCATACAAATAAAGACACTTCCATGCTGTAGGAGGAAGGGTGCTGCGTGGTTTGGGTCCACCTATCGTTTTAGAGTGATAAGTTGTTGCAAATGAATACAAAGTTGCTCTGAGTAATCAGACTTATCCTCTATTCCAGGATGACCAGGGGTCAACCAATGTTTTTTTAAAGATGAAATTATGTTAATCATATTTTACGGCCTTCACACTCTTCAGATCCAATTCAGCACCTTTGGGAGATTTTGAACTAACATGGTAACACCGTCACAACCCCAAAGAAAGGAATGTCTTTTGGAAGAACAGCATCCGTTCCTCCAGATGAATACCAGAGAGCTGGGGGATTAAAGTAGTCCTGATGACATGTGGTGGCCAAACACCCACCCATTCGGGGTTGGGCCACTTATTCCTAACTGGCTGGGGTGGTTTGTAGGAGGGATGGAAGTAGCCAGGAGTCGGCACCTTTGAGGCCGTGGCCATGATTCTGCGTCACACAAAGGGCAGATTCCTGTCCCAAATGAAGGAGTTCAAATATCACTGAACTGTTCATGGATTATTATTCTGCAGTCATGCAGGGATTCTAGCAGACTGTTGAGATTAAGCAAGTTGAACACAAAGCTTTCTTTTTACCGTTAGATTCACCCTTTACCTACGGTCATGAGCTAAAAAAGACAAAAAAGCAGATAAAAGAATTTTCTTGGTGTTGGGTTGGTGGGCTCAGATTTAGGGTTAGGACCTCAGACATTTACTTCTTGTTCATATTAGCCAAGTTTCTTTGGGGTCCAAGAATCATGTGTATACCCTTTTAGGTTTGCCCACCTGGCTTAGGAGCCCAGCGTAAATGTGGAAAAAGATTTTATATGTCATTAGGTGGGCGATCGTGGCTCAAGAGTTGGGCGTTCGCCTTGTAATCAGAAGGTAGCTGGTTCGAGCCCCGGATGACTATGTAAAGCGCTTTGAGGTCCTTAGGGACTAGTAAAGCGCTATATAAATACAGGCCATTTGCCTTCAGAGCACTTTGGGATTCACCAGGAAAGTTGGAGGGGATAAGGATGTCTGGAATATCCTCCACAGCCTGCTACAGAACCCATCCAGAAAAGGGATGAATTATGATGGGTTATGACATCAGTGAGCCAAATCTGTCATGTCCTCCTCATCCTATTCTAACATGCAGGGTTACTGTCGTAAAATGCCTTCTTTACTCCAGATCACAATGCTTTTCTAAACATAACCAGCGAGTGAACGCAAGAAGCAGGAAGGGATGCAAAACTAATCAGAAACTGAAAAAAAGAAAGCAAAACAAAAGTGTTTTTACAAAAATGGAGAAAACAAAGTCGGCCCAGGATGAAAGCATGTTGGTGGATTTGTCCTCTAATTTGCCACGCATATTTTGTTTTTTTGGGATTTGCTAAAACATCTCATGCTGTCTCTTGTCTTCTGTGTGATGTCTTTGAAATAACTGAGCACATTTTCCACAGCACGCTCGGCATCTCGCTCTTGTTCCTGTCAAGTTTTAGCACTCTTACTGTAAGCCGAGAGTTTTAAAAGCATCAAAGCGTCTGCCAGAAGAATGTAATGTTGTTACTAACATTTTAACCCAGTTTAAGTCACACAGACGGCAGAGGTGTAGCGGGATTTTTGTGCAGTGTGAAGGTGCTGCTGTGGAAACACACTCTAAGTTTCCCCCCTAAATAAAGACAATTCACAAAGATGGAGAGCATACAGATATGGAGATGGAAAGAGTGGGGAAAACGTAACCATGGCAACCATGTTGGGTCACTTAGTCAGTGAGAGGCCGACGAACTCCCCTCCCTCCACACACACACACACACACACACGCACACACACACTGAATGGAGTGTATACTTTATCCGTGTATGGGCAGCGAGGGGGAGGCGTTCCAGAAAATAACAAAGGTGAAACACAGCGGCAACGGAAAACTGTGTGTGTGTGTGTGTGTGTGTGTGTGTGTGTGTGTGTGTGTGTGTGTGTGTGTGTGTGTGTGTGTGTGTGTGTGTGTGTGGTTCTGACCTTGGCTGTGATTCCAGGGAAAGTTTGCGTCAAACTGGCAAATGGCCCACCAGCCAACGCATTATGCACTCACACCTGAATCGCCCCAATACACACAGACACACAGGCACAGACACACACACACACCCCTGCCTACAGGTATGACTTTGGTCGTCATGGTAACTGATCTGTGGACCCACAGAGCTGTGATTCAGTTTCGCAAACAAACACAACAGGGTACAAACCCCGCCCAGTCAAGCTCCATAAAAAGTCAGGCATGTCATATCACAGGAAAGCATGTTGAAATCAGAAACTTAGATTTGGGTGACCATCAAAACCTGTTTCAGGTGCAAATAAATAATCCACGCCTCATTAAGTCACAGATGTGGATTAATCCAAAACTGAAAATGGGACCTACTTTCTCACACAGCCCTGTCTGGAGTTTATAGAGACTGGTAAACTGAGAAAATACCCACTGAGCGGCTGTTTGGCAGGTGAAAAGACCGTGTTGATGCCAGAGGTCAGAGGAGAATGGCCAGACTGTTTTGAGCTGACAGGAAGGCAACAATAACTCAAATAACCATTTGATATAAGAACGGTATGCAGAAAACCATCTCTGAATCCACAACATGTCCAAGCTTGAAGCAGATGGACAGCAGCAGAAGACCACAGCAGGTGTTGCTCTTTTCAGTTAAGAACAGCAAAATGAGGCCACAGTTCACACGGGCTCAGCAAAATTGCAAAGTAGAAGATTGTAGAAATGTTTTCTGGTCTGATGAGTTTCAGTTTCTAATGCAACATTAAGATGGCAGTGTGACAATTTGGTAGAAAGAACATGGTCCAATGATTCATGCTGCTGCTGGTGGGGTCACATTGGGACCCTTAGCCTATCCAAGCTGTCATAAGGCAAAAAATCAGCGTATAAACTGGAGAGGTCACCAGTCTATCACAGAGCAAACACAGAGTCAGAGGACCATAACTGGCAACTTAGAATCACCAATTAACCTAACCCCACTAAGTGCATACCTTGGGACTGTGGGAGGAAATTGGAGAAAACCCATGCAAACATGAGCAGAACATGGAAAATCCACACACAAAGGCCCCAGGGTGGTGGACCTTCTTGGAATTTGATGTCACAAAACGTCTAAAAAGGTGATTCAAAAAAACTGTCATAGTCCGACTTTCCGACTTATTAAAATGTCAGGCCGACCACCTGGAGGCAGCCTTTTCAAATATGGCCTTCAATGGCCTGCAGTGCACAGATGCTCCACCAGAGGGCAGATGACATTGTTGGGTGGTGCTGTTTTTTCAGGAAAGTGTTGATCATGTTAATGTAGTGGTCTTAAAAACTTTTATCCAATATGATACAAATTGTCTAATGGGGTTAAGAAATTACTGCACACAGATTAATATTTCTCCATTTGATAATAAAAGTTTTTTTGTTTGTTGTTAATGACTTACAACCTTTTATTAAAAAGTTCAAAAACACACTTTTTCAGACCTATAATTACACACAAGTCCCTGGTTTCTAAAGCATTTCAGCAGTGTGGCTGCTTTAAAGCCATAATAGCTGCACCGTTACGACTTCTAATAAAACCATCCTGTGAGCTTGTTAGAGTTGGTTTAAAAGCATAAAGATACGCACTCTGACTTTGTTACATCGGCACGCTTCCCCCAGCTCGCTGCCGCTTGCTGAGGTTTTGAAACTCGACACACCTCTCTGCCGAGTAGACGTCAACTAAAGTGTTTTAAAAGTTTAGTTTTAAATCCCATGAAGCCTCATTACTGCAGAGACAGAAGGATCCACTCAGACCACCGATCAATACTCGACTCGATCAGCATTTCCTCAGGTGAACCAGCGTCTGTGTTACTTACAGCATATCTTTGGGAAGATGCTGATCTTTTTCCATCTCCGTCTCCCCTGAATTGGTTTGGTCTCCTTTCTTTGCCTTGTTTCTTTAAAGTCTATTTTCCATCATTCGTTCAGCTGCTTGCCTTTGATTATAGCAGCAGGATAGGAACGTGCACACGCACACACACACACACAGTGGCACACAAAGAGAAAGTAGTGCTCGCATATACACTAAAGAGTGTGCTGTGTATGTGTGTGTGAGTGTGTTACATAATGAGCCCTCATCTTGAAGTGACACTAAAATAGCTGCTTCAGCTTCACGCTGTCTTCTGTGTCTTTAAAAGCACCAATTAGAGACATTTAATCACCGCACTGGCTGTCCGGACGAGTCACACACAGTTACACAGAGAGAGAGAGAGAGGTTTCATTTGTCCTCTGCGGTCTCTAAGAAAAAATGTCCTGTGGGAGGAAAATGGGGGAAAAAGTTTGTCTTTAGAAACATTTTAAATATTTTTATCTGCAAGTTAAGCTGTCAAAAAGTAATTTCACTCTGATCATTTGTCGTTGCTGCATCAAAGTATAAACGGTGATTGGAGTCATCTCAGCTGATGAAACACCATTAATGCTCGCCACTCGCAAGCCATCAATCCCAGAGTATTATCATTCCCAATGCGTAATATACCGACGATTTGTCATGCTCGTAGGTGTCTCATAGTCAAGCCAAAGGTACCCTTCCAATTCCTTATTAAACGCTCTGGATTCTCAATTGACTCCAATATAAACCCGCTCGGGGCGGTAAGAGACGCTTACAGCAGAGGCTCCAGCCGTCCATTCCACCGCAAACACATGAAAGCATCACTGATAATTCAACAATAAAATAGGTTTATGTTGTGGCCATTACATAGTGTTTTCCAAAGTGATCCAGGATCTGAAAGTGAACAGAATTAATGTACATAATGCTATGTTAGCTTTATTTTCATTTCACACATAAAACACATTTATAAATTGATTCCAACCTGCTCTCATTCCCAACGCACAACATTTGTCATAATCGTAGGTATTTTTGCGTTGGGATGAGAACGCGTTGTCAATCTCTGTCAGCAGTTCCTTTAATGGCCGCTAGACTCCCATTATAAACCTCAACCAAGCATTTTTACAGCCTTCTGGCAGCTTCTTAAGGTATCACCTTTATACGTATTTTTTTTCTTTTGTTCAGGCTGTATTAAGTCTCAAAGTGTGCAACATATGGTCTCACACATGCAATGTCAGAGACAGCCAAAATGCCAATGTCAAGGTTTTTATTTTCCGTGCCAAAGTCAGGAGATTTATTTTGCTTGTACAGTATCTTCACCAACCACATCGTTGTCTTGGCTGCTACCATGACAACATTTGCTTCTTCTTCTTCTTTCAAGAAAACTACTAAACAAAGTGACCCGATGATGGAGCTAGACAAAATTTGTTGCTATCGGTCACTTTATGGTAATGCAGTTAATTGGAAGACATGCTACTGATGTAGCGCTGACTCTTATTCCTAACTGACAGCATCATAGTCAGCTCAAATCAAGTTATTTTTCTGTAAACTGATAAATATCAATACAAATATTCAATCTGCGAGACTAAGACTTTTGAGATACCTTAAGACAAAGAATAAAATTGAAGGAGCAGTCAGATATTTTTGGAAGTCCCTACAAAGAGCCAGATCAGATGAGTTTTCTCTACATAATGGATGCAAAACTTTTAGTTTAGCTTGAAGACTGACAGCACAATTCAATTCATCCTTAAAAAACACACACTGCTGTGCAAAGGCTTTAGGCACTGACAGCACCTACGCCTAGAAGAACCGGCTCTTCAAGGTACTCAGCACGTAAATTGCTCCAAGCATCTTGGGGAACTTTCCATAATTCTTGTGCAGATTTCAGCTTTCTCTCTGTCATTTTTTGCTAACGCAACACCAGATTGAGTCTATGATGTTGACATCAGGGCTCTGTGGGGGTTGTGGCAGAGCGCCTTCTCCTTCCTGTGGTTCACAGAAGGTAGTTTATGACTCTGGCTGAATGTTTGGGGCTGATCAAATGCATTTCTGATGGTACTGATTGACTTTCAGGACTTTAAATCATTGAACATTTCAAACTTTTATCCACTCAGATACTATTATCATGATTTCCGCATTGACTCTTAACTGTGTTCAAGCATATGGAGCCCATTTTTTAAAATGAAAAACACATATTACAGACTCTCAATCCCACGAACACAACTACTGCTGCCTCTGTCGAGGCTCCAGGTCTCAGAGGTTGGTTAACAAGCCTGAGATTAGTCCCATCAAATCTGATTCTCTCTCTCTTTCCTCCTGTCTACTTAACTCAGAGTAACTTGCCCAGAAAGTACAGTGATTAAATGTCTCTAATTGGTGCTTTTAAAGAGCTTTTAATGAGCTCTGTCCTCATGTTCAAGTGACACTAATAGCTACACATTCACACAATAGATGGAGATCATGCACTTCTTGAGGTTTTGCAGTTTTCTTTGTGAGAAAAACTGACAGCTTAAAAAAACAGAACTCAATTACACCTCTTAAATACATCAGTCAAGGTCGGGTATTGACTACAGACCAGAGACAGAAGCGATTCAGCCTGAAACAAGCTGCTCAGATGCAGCTTGGAAAGTTTAACTTGATTTACATGAGTGTGACAGAATGATGGACCCGATCACAAAGTTTTCACTTTAAATGGTAAATGGCCTGTATTTATATAGCGCTTTACTAGTCCCTAAGGACCCCAAAGCGCTTTACATATCCAGTCATCCACCCATTCACACACTGGTGATGGCAAGCTACATTGTAGCCACAGCCACCCTGGGGCGCACTGACAGAGGCGAGTGTTACACCCCGGCCTAGGCAACCGGGGTGCAACGCAGAAAAATAAAAAAAAGGAAAATAAAAATAATCCCAAAACGAGATTTAAAGCAAAACACCACATTTATTTACATCACCAAACACCAGACGTCAAACTATTTACAACGGGGGGGAGATCGCGACCATGACATACAGAAACACAGGGCTTAAATACATAGAAGGAGCAATTAGGGAATGGACCACATGAGGGAAACACAGCTGGGGCAAATTAGACCTGACGAGACAAGGAAACGTAAACTGAACACACTAAAATAACACAGACTTTCAAAGTAAAACAGGAAACACATGACAGTCACGCAAAAGCAACACACCGACAACACCAAAACGTAACAGTTCCCCCCACCCAAAAATCAAACATGTAACCCCAAGTGAAATGTTTGATCAAAAGCGGATGAAGGCTGGTGGAGGCTGGAGCGGTCCCACTGACCCTCCAGCAGACGACGAAGGCTGGAGCGGTCCCTCGGACCCTCCAGCGAAGGCAGACGAAGCTGATGGAGGCTGGAGCGGTCCCACTGACCCTCCAGCAAACGACGAAGGCTGGAGCGGTCCCTCGGACCCTCCAGCGAAGGCGGATGAAGGCTGGAGCGGTCCCACGGACCCTCCAGCGACGACAAAGGCTGGGGCGGTCCCACGGACCCTCCCCCCGGCGAAGGCGGATGAAAGCAGACGAAGCTGATGGAGGCTGGAGCGGTCCCACGGACCCTCCAGCAGACGACGAAGGCTGGTGCGGTCCCCCCGGACCCTCCAGCAGAGGCGGATGAAGGCTGGAGCGGTCCCTCGGACGCTCCAGCGAAGGCGGATGAGCAGCCCACCAGCTGCACACATGGACCCGCAGCCCACCAGCTGCACACACGGACCCGCAGCCCACCAGCTGCACACACGGACACGCAGCCCACCAGCTGCACACACGGACACGCAGCCCACCAGCTGCACACACGGACACGCAGCCCACCAGCTGCACACACGGACACGCAGCCCACCAGCTGCACACACGGACACGCAGCCCACCAGCTGCAGAAGGCTGGAGCGGTCCCTCGGATCCTCCAGCGAAGGCGGATGAAGGCTGGAGCGGTCCCTCGGATCCTCCAGCGAAGACAGACGGAGGCTGAAGCGGTCCTCGGACCCTCCAGCGAAGACAGAAGGCCGAAGCTGTCCCTCCTTCGGACCCTCCAGCGATCCCGGACGAGCCCCCATATGTTACACCCCGGCCTAGGCAACCGGGGTGCAACGCAGAAAAATAAAAAAAAGGAAAATAAAAATAATCCCAAAACGAGATTTAAAGCAAAACACCACATTTATTTACATCACCAAACACCAGACGTCAAACTATTTACAACGGGGGGGAGATCGCGACCATGACATACAGAAACACAGGGCTTAAATACATAGAAGGAGCAATTAGGGAATGGACCACATGAGGGAAACACAGCTGGGGCAAATTAGACCTGACGAGACAAGGAAACGTAAACTGAACACACTAAAATAACACAGACTTTCAAAGTAAAACAGGAAACACATGACAGTCACGCAAAAGCAACACACCGACAACACCAAAACGTAACACGAGGCTGCCGGACACTGGCGCCACCGGGCCCTCTGACCTCCACCAGTAGGCAACGGGTGAAGTGTCTTGCCCAAGGACACAACGACCGAGACTGTCCAAGCCGGCGCTCGAACCGGCAACCTTCCGATTACAAGGCGAACTCCCAACTCTTGAGCCACGATCGTCCCCACTTCACTTTACGACATGTTTCATTTGGTTGTGGTTTCTTCCAACACTCGATATTATTATTTATTTTATAATAAATGAAGGCTACACTTCCTGGTAGTTTTCAGCATTGCAGCTGGCTGCAGCTGTGGTGAAGTTTTTCACAACATTATAATAAATATTAATAATATATAATTAGGTGGAAAAATCAATTTACATTGTAATATCAAATAGAATAAATTGAAACTGAGTTTAATTACAGAAGAAATAGACCCTTAGATGTGTGCTGTACTATAAAGCGTTATTACAATGCTAAAATAAAAGTGTAAAAAAACAGTGAGTATTTAAAGCAGCGTCTGGCTATGACTTGAACATATTCTGAGGTTATCTTTTGGTGATGGTTATATGAATATCCAGCAAAGCTGCACGATGGTGTGGTGGTTAGCACTGCTGAAGCAAGAAGTGCAAGAAGGTTAGCAGTGGCGAGGGTGTTTCTGTGTGAAGTTGGAATGTTTGAATCTTTCCATGGGTCCTCTCTGGGTAATCCGGCTTCCTCCTACACTTCACAGATGTGCAGTTAGTGGTTTAAATGTTTATTCTAAATTGCCTGTAGGTGTGAATGAGAATGCAAATGTGAGTGCAGCCCTGTAACGGACTGGCAATCTGTCCAGGCCATACCCAGCCTTTCGTCATATGTTAGCTGGGATAAGCTCTGGCATGGATGGATGGATGGATGGATGGATGGGAAGATCATCACAGTATTATTCAAAACCAGTTAAACTTCAGGAAAAATCATTCTGACCAGTTAGAAAAGTGGCAACAGGTTCACTGAGAAGGCAACGACAATGCAACCTCCAAAGAGGGAATGGTTAAGCAGGTGAAGGCCACAGATCATTGCTCTCCTCGGTGAAATCAATTCACCTCAGTATCTCCTCAGGATCTGAGACATCCAGTCTCATCTGTGACTGTCATCCTCTAGCTGTTTGGAAATAATCCCTTTAAACTCTTGCTTAGAGGTCCTGGATGGTTGGGCTCTGCTTTGCTCACTGCTGGAAATAAATTCCTCACCTCTGGCTGTTTCCCAAACTGCTTTGAAACAGAGACAGTGTCCTAAAGAGACCCAGCGCTCATCCATCCTGTCCTTTGAACCACAGACTGGGCTCCAAATTACCTTTCAGTAGCGAGGTCATGGAAAGAAATTGTAGCTAAAAGACTTTAGAGGAGGATAACAGTGATAAGATCTTCATTCATTTTCCATCTTTTTTGTGCCTGCAGTACAAAGTCAACAGAGAGAATTTATTCTGAGCATCTTTAAAGGACAGAAAAGCAGTAAGAGGAGCTGATAAGTGGAGAAGAAAGGTTTCCAATCAGCATGCAGACTCCAGAAAATCTCCTTTACTTTTATAATTAAAATGAAACAAGTAATGGCTTGAACATTTCACTTGTTCTTAGTGCAACACTGACATTTTTTAACAAGTCCTTTGTAGGGCACAGTAGTCAGGTGGGGTTATAGTTTGGTTGCATTTTAGCTACCTGATAAAGAAACATTTTAAGAAACTACAAGATGTTGCATTAAAAATCTAATCTTAAATGCATTTTGATTTTAAAGACAAAGAAAACCTGTAAAACTATAACTCAGACAAATCACTAAACATTGTGAGGGTCCTGCTTTTAACTGCTTTGGACTTGGATATTTTGCCATATCCATCAGTTAGTTGGAGAAAAAGCCAAGATGTGCAGTTGAAAGAGCAGTGTGTTGCACCATGGGAAAAGCAGATGTTGTGGCACAACCATACAGTAGCAAAGTTTTAATTGCTTGCAGTACAATTGACTATTTTTCTTAGAGTAAATTGTCCCCATATGAGTACTTATAATAGAGTATACATTTTTTTCAGCTCTCTGGACTTTTAGGACCATGGGACTGCTTGGGGTCCAGATTAAGAGAAGCAAATATTTAAACATGTTACTGCTTCTGTGTTAAATCTGCAATCTCATAACTGCAACTTCTGAAACCCTAAACCCTAAGATCAAGTGCACCTCCCTATAAAATCTAACTACACATTGATGCAGATGCAAGCCTCACAGGTATGAATGTTGGCGGCCATGTGCAAAGGCTACACTGTGGGCTCTACAAAGATTCACAGTACAAGCATAATTCAGGCATAAGAAATACACTCTGAGTTTTCAATATTTGCCAAAAGGGCCCCGGTGAGTCTCAGACAACTTTAGTGATGCAAATGTGGGTTTAAGAGAAAATGATACCTCGTTCTTTCCCCCCCCCCAGTACTGGTGGTGTTATTTCCCCAGCCTATACTGTTTATTTGATTCCAACACTGAAATACTCCATCCAATAATACTATACGTTTGTGATTGCACCATTCATCAAATGGATATACTTCAGACGTCCAGGCTGGGAATCATTCAGCATACATTTCTCCAGAGTTGAGCCCGATAAATTCAACATCTTTTGGACGCATTGGGATTTCATCAGAAACTTGAAATGTGTGTTTTTCTAAGCTAGACAATGTACTGCAGGGTAAAATAGGTTCACTTTCTTTTTGTTCTGTGGGGAAACTTTGTAAAGTCTGCATTCTGTAAAACAATGTCTTCTTCACTTTATTGAATATTAATGCTAAATTCTTTCAAACAGCTCTGAATGAGGCGGATGACTGGAAAAGACTCCGGCTCTCATCTTAACTGAGGCAGCAGCAGGCAGACAGCTGACTGGCCTGCAGCTCTGCACGCGTGTGTGTGTGTGTGTGTGTGTGTGTGTGTGTGTGTGTGTGTGTGTGTGTGTGTGTGTGAGTGAGTGTGTGTGTGTGCGATTTAATATATGTGCTCGTGGTCATGTGAGCGTTTTAGTCTAGTCCATCTGCTGTTGTGTGTCACCCCGAGGCGACGGCATGAGAGAAAGAGCCAGGGACAAAGAGGAAGAAAACGAAAGACCGAAAGAAAAGATGAAAAGATACAGAAGTGGAGGAATGTAGGTTTGTGTGTTTCGGCGCGTGTGCTGGACCTCAGGCGGTGCTGTCTCTCTGTGGATCCCAGATGGAGCCAGAACTCAACAGAGCACATTAGTCCACTTGGCGTGTTCACACACACGTTCAGACACACTCAGATATTCAGTGTAATTCTCCTGACAGTCGGATCACCTGAGCCTCTGCTCACTCTGCTGCGGCAAGATTTCTGCTCCGCTGGAACAGTCAAATAAATTCCTACGGAAGCCCGGAGAGGCCCCTTATCGCTTCTTTAGTTATCTCGACTTCACAATTGAAAAGAACGAGAGGAAAAAATAACTCCCAGGGTGGGACTGGGTTCGGGCTGAAAGTGAAAGAGCTCAAGTATCTCTGGGTTTCATTTGCAAGCAACAAGAAAGTGAAGTAAAGGAAGTGAAGAAATAGAGGAGGGGAACAAATAAAAAAGGTATAGGTGTGTAAATTTTAAACCTCGGCCGGACTAGGATTTTAAAACTTGACTTAATAATAAAATACATCATCTAAAGCCTCTCCTCACTCCTCCAGAGCATTTCTTCACAAATGAAATCTAATCAGATTTCTGCTTCTTTGCCTTTTTGTGGTAGAAGTGATGGACTGTTTGGCAGACAGGCAGGGAAGTCACACTGTACGTCAGTAACTATGAGGCCAGGAGTCAAAGTTTCAACTTTACCCAAGAAACCAGATTTTCATGCTCAACAGGCACAAAAGGTATTATGTGTTCACAAAAACAGTTGCTTCAAGGTCTTTGAACTGTAAAGTAAACACTACATTCAGACAATCCCCGTGACCAGCACTTGGAAACAGTGGGGAGGAAGAACTTCCTTTGAAATGCAAGAGATCTACAGCAGAACTAGGCCGAGGCAGCAGCACTGCTGTGACCGACTGAGTTTCCCTCTGAACCATTCTTTGGGGAACAGTAAGAAGAAGGAGAGACTCATGTAAGTTAAATATGATTTATTTGTAGCCTTTACCTGTGATTGTTTTGGGAAATACTTGATACTTGAAGTTAAAAAGTTAAAAAGATAGATACTTGACTTAGATTGATTACTTTAGTGTGTCATGCTTCTCCTTTTTGGTGATTGGAAGCCCCAATCACACCTGCATCATTATCAGTAATGATGATCAGTACTTAAGGAGGGCTTTCCTTCCATTCATTGCCAGATTGTTCCGCTTGCTTCACGTTGGGCTCCAAAGTCTAAATGTTCGCAATAATTTCCTGGTTGTGATTCACATTCTCGCCTCCTCTCCTATGAGGCTCTTGGTGGGCTCCACTTAGTTTGCTGGAACCTTGTCTCGTGGATTAACTTCAGTTTTCACTGGGAACTCTGTAAATACCCTTCCAGCGTCACTGAAAGATTGCAAGCTGCCTGCTCCTCTTAGTGAAAAATTTCACTTGAGCTGACTTTGCTATTTAACCCTGAGATTGTAAATAAAACCTTTGAACTGTTGTGAGTCTGAATCTGCCGGGGGGTCTTTGGGTATGTTCACACTGCAGGTCTTAATACTCAATTCAGATTTTTTGATCAAATACGATTTTTTGTCTGCTCGTTCACACTACAAATAAAATGTGACAGCAAACGCGCTCTAGTGTGAACGCTCAAAGCGGCCTGCATGCGCAAAAGAAGACGTCATACACAACGCGCTCTGTTTAGACCCAGAGCAAACAATATTGTTTGACAGGTGGCCCTTAATATAAAGACTTCGGACTTCACGTTTCCCAATTTTTGCTTTAAGTTATTTTGTTATTTACATAATAATGTAAATAACCTAATAATGATCCTTATTGCTGTTTTAGAGAGGAGCGGTGCTTCAAAGGATAGTTGCAGATTTCTGTCAGAATCTGCAGATTATACAGTACAAATAAAATGTTCACGTTTCTCCAACGTTGTCTTCCCAACAGTTTCACTGACATCTATGCTGGATGGCCAGGAAGCGTTCGCGATGTCTTATCGGGCGCGTCTCCGGAGCTGATAATTGGCGTCTGTCTTGTGTCAGTGACGTAAAAGACGGATTTAATGCGACATGACCGTTCAAACAGCAGTCGCTTTCTAAAACATCGGATATGTATCGGATTCAGTACCACATACGAAAATGACCCAGATCAGATTTGAAAATATCAGATTTGTGCCGTTCACACTGTCAGACCATGATCGGATATGGGTCGCATAGGGTCAAAAAATCGGATTTGATGCGCTTTCGCCTACAGTGTGAACGTAGCCTTACTCTTGGTATGTAATCATCCAACCCGTTCTCACTCCCAAAGCGTAACATTTTACGCTAAGTGACAAATCGTCACCATATTACGTTTTCGGCTACCCACCACGTTCCTAAATGACGACCTCGGAAAAAGAGGAAATATGAGAACCGTCTGGACTGAACCTACACATGTTCGCTCTTATTCTTCAAATCGCTTAGAAACACGCTATTTAACATCATTAAAGTCCTGGTTAAGGTCAGGAATAAGGTTATGGTCAGGGCTAGGGATAAGGTTAGGTTTAGGGCTGGAATACAGGGCTGGAACGTCTACTCCCGCGGGAGCGTCATTGCACTGGATTCCAGCCATAACCCGCCGCGTACCATAAGAACGCCGAAGGTCTCCTTTCGCGTTCCTCAGGAACGCCGCGGGACGTGACAAAACGTCGACATGTTACGCCTCGGGAGTGAGAACGCTCTGAATCATCACATAATGAAAAATTCGTGGAATGAGTATCCACTCACACAGACGCAGGGAGAACATGCAACTCCACATAGCTGAATGTGTCAGGCCAGTGGATTCAAACCCAGGACCTTGTTGATATGAAGCAATGATCTGTGCTGTCCAAAGACATTCATGGTTGGTCAACTGGTGTTTCTAAACTAGTCATAGGTGTAAATTTCAGCATCTATCTGATGACCTGTTTACAGTGTACCACTCCCCTCGTCCTATGACAGCTGAGATAGGCTCCAGCCACATCTCCACCCTGAATTGGACAAGCAGAAGTGGATAGATGGATGGGTGGAATAAAAGGTTTGTGGCTTTTCCATCCTGCTTCTTCTGAAGTTCAGCAGTACAGAACAGAGACTGCACCTGACATCTGCTGAAGCAACATTAGATTTAGGCTTTTGAGATTATAACCTTCACTTGGATCCTTTGAAATATTAAAAAATTCAGAAAGTCACTAATGGATTTCTACTGTGTGTGAAGCATTTTGCACACTCTGAATCCAGTCAGTGTTTGCAGAGATAACCCATCTGTTGTTATCATGAGAAACAACATCTGATTGGCTAAGCTTCCTAAAACTTGAATTTTGCAGCTGTTGTTGCATCTGTGTGTAACTTCAGCTGGCACTCTGCTTGAGGTCAATGTGGTAACTTAAAATTCAGACATGATGTAGCCCAGAGCTTCGCAAAGTGTGGGGCCCACCCCCTAGGGGTTTTGGGTGGGGCGCAGAGCCATTGCAGGGGGGGGGGCGTGGTATGAAAAGGGGCAAAAAAACCACGCTTGGACACTGCTAGCGCGGGGCGGCCACACAAACGCAAAGCAGGAGATAAAGCATACCTGAATATGTTTCCAAACCAAGTTCATTCTAAGACAAAGACTAGAAAATATGGTGAAGCATGTCTTCCCTTTGGCTTCACCTGCACAAGTGCCAAGGTAGGTCTCCCCTGCATAATTGGTTTTCCCTGCGGCGGGAGCAGCGCTGGGCTGTTTAAATCAGGGACAAACAGTATCCCACATTCTTGATTTGTAGTTCACAAACACTTCTTGTAATGACTAACTACTCCTGACATTTTGGAGATGTTAGCTCGTTATACAGTAAAGTTACAGTGGGATCCAAATAATATCAGGCTGATCCTGCCACAATGTGTTCCCCCGGTTCAAATCACGGACTAACAGTATCCCACAGTTGTTTATGTTTTTAAACCCATTTTGCACAGAGAGACATTTTTTTCTTGTAAAACAAAGGGGGCCAAGCAAAAAAAGTTTGGGAACCACTGATGTAGCCAGACGTTTTCCCTGAGCAGGTGTAACTTGGTCCTTGCTTAGAGCTGGAGGCCATATTTGAAGTGAGTTGTATAGCTTCAGTGAAATTATGCACCAGTGAAACCACAGCCAGGTACATTTACTCAAGTCCAGTTTTATGTAGTAAAATCTTTGCACTGGAAGAAGATCTATTTATTTGATAAGTTTACTGTACAGATGATTTTTTTTTTTAAATTACAAGCATGTGAAATATAAAGTATGTCTCATGTTAACGTTGGGATTTGTTGGGAACGTCATCCATTGTTGTTACTTGCCATGTTTGAAAAGTAACAATTAGCAACTTGGCCAAAAAAGTAAACATTTTCGTAATAAATACCACTCTTTTATAAAAGAAAACAAAAACTATGAAAAAGTAAGAAAGATTCCTTATATGGGAACTTTTTCTGTGTCTCAAATTCCATACTTTGGTATTTAAACTTCACATTATTGTGCATAATCTGCACTGTCAATACAGCTCCATGAAGTGCACATTAAGAATTCGGATGGTATATTTATAAAGATAAATAAGAATTCACACCCACATCTCTGACAACTGGTAAATATTTGTGAAATGCAGCAGCTAATGGCCTAAAGTGGAATTCCATACTTCGGGTATCACACTTCTGTCAGTTTGAGCAGGTAAACAGAGTGAAGGGTTATGGGCATGCAAACTAAACAGACACATCTGTGTGCAGTACAGGAGTGTCAGCAGGGTGCACCATAAAAATGATGACCACAAAAAACATTAAAGATAAAAAAACAGAAATAACAACACAAACTTTTTTTTAACAACTATATTATTACTTTAGTCTTCTCCACAGCAGGAACTCAGCTAATCGGCCAACAAAAACACAAATACAAGCAAGAGAAGCACACAGACAAGTTATTCAACATCTTTGACAGTGCCCCCTGGTGACAATACACAGGTAGAACACATAGATGATGGTCTGCTCTAAGTAGGACAAACGCAAATGCAAGTCAATGGACAGTCTTTATAATTCAATAGACGGAAGTTTACAAACATTAGCATCCAAACTTAGAGAGGATTTTAAAAATTGGAAAGATGACAATCAATCCTAGAACTCAGATATATTTTGTAACGTAGCTCCAAGGAACTAACCATGGCCATTATACTGCAAAACTATATAATATTGACAAATGCAGCTGTGAGTGGACTGAAGCATCTTCTATAAGAATTGCCAGCTGGATGAATGTAAGGGTGTCAAGACTCTGTGACCTTTCTGAAGTAGCTATGCTTGAATTGTATTGGTTTTACACAGCTGGATTAAAATCTGTGCTAATGTCACCAATAATGTTACTTCTTTAGTTTCATTTGCCAGTCATTTGGCTCACCACACTTTGCAAAATACTTGGATCACCATTTTTTTTATCCTTTAAATGTACAGTTGTTTCTCCAATGATCACGTTTTCTACACCTACTTTAAAGCACAAACAGGAAACATAATTTTAGTAGTGTCTGATTTGTGCATAAAACTACGCTACCAACAGTGGACTGTATTAAAGTGATGCCATAGTTTTTGTGGAAACTTCCAGGAAATGCAAGGATGATTCCTGATATTTATATGTGACTAAAACCATGGTCCAATCTAACCACAACCCAACAGCTCTGAGTTCCATGATGTCCATATACATTATATCCAGAATTTATCCAGCTAGTAAAGACACTGTTTGGGTTAATTATCATCCAACAGATACATTCTGTACTTTTTTAGCTGTAGATGTTGGAATATGTGAAGCAGAAGAAGAGCTGGACAGACAGACTGACATCTTAACGCTTGTCTCTAACAGGACAACTAGCCAAAATTATTCCTGCTATTACTCTGTTTTTATGGCCTGTCATCGGTCTGTGCAGAGCAGTTTTCCCTCTGTCCCTTTAAATTTGTATCTCAGCTCATCATTTCTCTCTCGCTCTCTCAGGGGAGCTTGATGCCCTGCATGACAACAGATGGAGCCCTGAGGCTTTGGGACCATGCACACACACACACACACACACACACACAGAAAGACAGAAAGATGGCAACAGTAGGACGGGGTTAGAGGCAAACTGTGGTAAAAACTGATGTCATCATCAGTATGAATGGACACATACTCCATGATTACGTGCTTATATGTAGATGAACGGGGGAACGCCCACAAAACTCATTTTTAATGGAAGACTGCATTCAGTCGCTGCTGACACACACGCATTATGTCCCTCTCTCTCTCTCTCTCTCTCACACACACACACACACACACACACACACACACACACACACACACACACACACACACACACACACACACATTTACTTTCATTCACATACAGGAAATATCTGACTCAATTTAAAACAGAAAGTCAAATCAAAGAGGAATTCACACAGAGGCTTTGCTCTCTTTGCACTCGTGTATTTACCACAGCTGACACTTGAGTTTGGATCTAATATGAGTTTTCAAAACTTCAAAACAGTGAACTGGGAGGACATCTGGGGATTTCTGGACTACTGTTTGGCACAGTAACACAACAGCCCTCGGGTGACTCTTCATCCGTATGAGAGTCTGACTGTTGTTCAGGATCACAGTGACAACACGCTAACCGGCTGAAACATATTTTCTCTATCAACTTCTATCCTGCACAACTAGGCATGATGGAAAATGTGGGTTTACTGTGGACTTAAGATAAGTTTTTAAAAATTCACAGTGTCTCAAACACAGATATGAGAGAACACTTCAGAAAAGAATCACTCTCGGGTCGGCTAAAATTCCAGTGTGAACATTGCTTAAATCTGAATCCCACCCATAATGCTCCTGGCTGGTACGGCAATCATAGTCAAGCCTCGCAAATGTTCCTCTAGGTGTACAAATCACTGTTTCAGAAATACTAGTCCTTATTAAAATTCATCAGCTAGACAAGTACGCACATAGGATACAGTCTCCATTGCATGATGTGTACTAATGGGAGTACTCAAATTAAGACACACTGTATGACTTTATCCGCACCGGATAATTTTTTCTGTACATGGTATTCCATCAGACAATTACTTAACTTCCAAGTTAAATTACAATTTTGCTTACAAGATCTCTGGTGCATCTTTTACTGTCATCATGCTGCAGTCACTGCTAGCCCAGGGGTCTCATGCTCCACCTATAAACTGCATCTTCCTTGGTTCTGACAGGGGAGCCTTTGTTTCACATCACTCCATATTTATCTTTCCCTTCATTAAATGTCCTCACTCTATTGTTGAATCCCTGTGAAAGCCATATGCTTTCAATATACATATATAATATACCCATGCAAGTGCCTTGAGGTGGACTGCAGTATCTGGAATTAACTTAATGCACATGCTACAATGCACATGATGCAGACTTATCTGCCTGTTTTGTTTTACATGCTACTCTTCATTACTCCTCATTACCTTCTACAGTTAGTTTCAATTACATCGTTACTGTCGTATGAAAACCTCGTTTCTGTTACATTATATAAAAGATAAGACAGATTCGGGAGGCCAATAAAACCCGTTCCTCACAACCTGACATCAAAGAGGTTCAAGCTTTTAACCTGACACTTTTGTGCAGCCAGGTCTGGACCACAGGATGTGACATCACCTTTAACTCAGCATGGGGCAGCTCGTTAATGCTGCTAATATCACTGTAAAGGTCAGGGAGGGTGGAATTAAATGTCAGGCCTAATCTGAGGCGATGAAAACAAACAGGAAGCTTTGACTGAAAGTGAATTTCTAATGTGATGGATGAATGTAGACAGCAAGAAAGTGTCTGACATATACAATATGGAGCCTCAGTGATCACATTAGCTTGTTTGGGTGAAGAGAGGAAAAAAGAAATGTACCGCTGTAACACAACTAATTGATTCTAGCAGGTCAGAAGAATAAAACACAAACAATTATAAAGACACGAGAAGAAAAGAAGAAGGAGGATGAGATGAAATTTGACTGTTCTGAGAGGATTCATTAATCTGGGCAGGAAGAAGCATAGCAAATAGCACAGCTACATAGCAAATATGGCTGCACATATATACTGCTGCAGAAAGGCTGAAGGTTTTATAGGAGGAAAGCCCAGGACGCACAGACGAAAAAGGCTCATACTGCTATAAAGTTTCAACTGACTGATTCAGTCAGCTCATGTTTCTGGTAAAGCAGAGGAAAAATACTGACTAGCATTAAAATGCCAAGCAAAAATATTCAAATGTGTTGACATGACACTTGAAACACTTTAAAGTGGCATGCTTTGATTAAAAACAAGCTTCCAAGTCAATTATGCAAAGCATGACAGCTGTCCTCACTCTAAAAAAGAGAACTTTATTTTGGTATAAGCTTAGAATTACTTTGACTTTAGGAGTTAGTTTTTTGGATTTGTTTTTATAATGACTGGTGAGTGAAAGCACAGTACAGTGGTGAGCACTCACACATTTGGTTGTTTGCTGTATACCACACCACACCTTATGTGGGTATAGGCCTTCAACAAGTGCCACTGTCTAACCTTTATATTAGTTACTTCCTGTTTTACTTTGGTACTCATTTCTCCCTTATACTTTTTATTCAGTTTTACAGTGTGAGTGTAAAGGGTGCAGACAGGAAGACACAGACAGGATGTTGAAAAGAAGGTCAGTCAGTAACATAACAGCAAAGGAAAATCAAGCACAACATGAACCATGAATCAAACCATATTGTCAAAATAAAGATCAAAGCTTCATGTTATCCTTTAACTGAACATTTTATTTATCAAAGCACGCTGAAACATGAATCCATCTTGAAGGAAAAGCCCTCAGGAGACAGTTTGATAGTATGTTTAGTCAGATAATATCACTACAGACTAGTGATGGTGGACATATCTATATCATCTTTGCACTTAAAGTAAACTTTCTTTGCAATTTAGTGGATTTTGATTGGACTTTTTTAAATTCACACAGACATAAAGTCTTAATTTTAATATGACGGTGGACCGTTTATAGCAGCAGGGTTTGACAGCCCTCAGGCAGGTGTGTCTGAGGGTTGGAAACACAGGTAACTGAAGTGACACCATCATATCTGAGACAGCTGTGTCAGAAAGGGTATCAAGAGAAAGAAGTCAATTTCATAGCCAGACGTTTGTCTGACCAAGTGACAATATATAAAAATGAATGTACAGTTAATTCTAGGAAGCACACATATATTTAATTCCAAGTGTTTATAATTAAATTATTATGTTATCATTTATTATTTTTACCAAGACTATAGAACAATGCAGAGGCATTTGTGAGCACTACAGTGTTTCTTGGCAGTGATTAATACAATATGGTCTCTGTTACCCTTCACTCGACACATCTTTTTGGAATTTAAAAAAAAACTGAATTATGACAGAAAATCTCAAATGCAGCACAGCACCACTGGCTCCCACTACATTCTTATGAAAAAGTTAAAAATATTTTAAAGACAAACCCTGGCTCTCATTTGGAGCTCGCTTCACTTAATCCATAATGTCTGAGTAAAATTTAAATCAGATTTAGAGCAATTTCCTTCTGAATGCAAATTGCAGAATTCTGCTGTGCCCACAGATAAGACATCTTATACACCACTGGAAAGCCTCCAGACCTTTTCTGAATTCTGGGCTGTATACTGAAGAGTTCTTTTATGCAAAACACACTGGACTGGAGGTCACATATTTGGCTGCCATCTCGCTGTGTGTCTCTGCTTCAATCTACCACTATCTGCATCTGGAACAAACTCATGGTTATTCAGTTTGCACTTGAGATGCAACACTTCATTTGCAACCCATGGACAATCTTTGGAGCAACATCCCTTTTCAAAACTTGCACATAATACCAAAACCTAAAATTTTCTGGACATTTCTAGCTACTAGTTCTTCTTTTCATTACTTTTGATCATTTTGTTTCATTTTACAATAAAAAACAACAACAACAACAACAACAACAACAACAACAAACAGACAAAGTGGCAGTGAGGAATCTAAAATTCAAATATATAGATTTCTTTGATTTATTGCGCATCTGAGCTGACTCTTCATCTCCTCTCAGCATTTGAAAAATGGCTTGACAACACTTTAATTTTCATCTTTTAATAACATGAGCTATCATACATATGTTTTCAGCTTTTGCCACCACCTCCACGTTTATAGTTCTTCAACTAAAGGTTCAATTTGAATTCCATTAAGTTCCTCTTATCCAGCAATTATGACCACACTAGGTGTTAAAGTGGGCTGGAACGACCTGGAATGATGTTCCAACACCTTCAATTAATGCACAATTAAATCTGATAGGCAGATTAATGCATGATACTGCCAAGCCAGTTAATTTTTCATGTGTTGAAGCCTGGCATTACCTCCAGTTGATGGCATGGTAAGAGGTGCACTAAATCATTTTAAAAGGCAAGGACAGCCCAACAAGTATTGTTTTGTAGTTTTGGATATTTTTTTCTATTTGATCTAAACATAATGTGTTGCTTTATATTTAGCAAACATCTCAAAAGCTGAGGTATACTAATTTTGTGTGACTAAAATTTTGATGAATAGGCAGGTTTAGTAGTGTTCATTGCAGACTAAACTGGTTGGTTTACAGTATTGTGGTAAGGACTGCAGTAATGCACTATGCTGGACTGGTGCAGAGCAGGCTGTGATGTTCATGGTCAGTGTTAAGCTACATTAAAGGGTAGCAGACATCAAGTGGGGGTATTTTATCTTAACCCTTTAAGACCTACCATAGAACCAAGTCCGCCAGAGCTTATATTATATTTTTACATGCTGTGGAGCCATTTTTGGGAGCATTTCAAGTTGCTATACATCAATACAACCATTATAGCCCAGATTTTAATAATATGTATTCATTAAGTGCATAGTAATTACATAAATTGCAAAAAAGTGCAATAAACTACAAAAAAATTGAAAATCGTTTTTGATTTTTTAACATATATTTGTAGTTAGAGAAATTTAAGAGGCTTATCCCTCAAAACTGTAAATACAAAAAAGTTGCACAAAATAGTTTCCCACCACAGGAAATTTATTTTGAGTGTCTTCATAGTTTTATTTTTGAAATACACCAATTTTTATACACTGCAGGAAAAACGAAAATAAATATTATACTGCAAATTTGCAAAAAAGCAGCATATGCATCAAAATAAACTATTTCCAACAGTGCAATATGAGTCCTAAGCATCCCAGAAACGACACAGAAAGTCATAAAGTCAAAGATAACTTTTAAAAAGAGCAGTATAGGCCCTGAGGCCCTGATCGCAAAAAAGACTACATTTCCGCGAAAATGACGTCACTTCCGGTTTCGGCCAGGTAATGGCGGAAATGCAAAAGTTCGCGCTGACGTCTATTCCAACGTAGGAAGTGTTTTGAACAGCTGATCGGACCAGCAAAGCGTGTTTCTGGAATATTATGTTTTTGTTCCTGAAAGCGCTTTTTATGCAGTTTTTGCAAAGCTTTATGTGGAAGGAAACCGTGACCTAGGACAAGCTGATGGCACAATATGTAAGTACAACTCCTCCGGTTTCATATGCAAAAAAAATTTTTGCGCTAGCTTACGTGGTTGCAGTGCTACCGGGATTTAAAAATAGTTACGCATAACAGAGCGTTCCCGCTCCGATCGGCTCTAAAGGGTTAATTTCAGGAGTGGGACCACACCCACATCCATGCCCCATCTGCCCTTCAGTCTATATATGCCCCTTCACCAATACCTGCTTTTCATACCCCCCTCCCCCATCTTCTTTTCTTTTACATGTAAAAGTACATGGGGATCTACCTGGCCCGGGAACTGCTGCCAGTCCCATCCGAGGCCTTCCCCAAACCGCAGCATCAGTCCACAGTCCATCACCCATTGTACAGCTCAACTGAGGGTGTGGTCCCAGCTAGCGAATTTATCTTTAAACTGATGATGCAATTTGATTTACTCACAGAACACACAGACCTCTAAAAAGTTTTACACACAGGATGCATTAAGTTTTTGTCACTATTTTGTGCATTAAAAATGCAGCTGTTTACACTGACCTGTAGTTCGTGCTCTAGTACTGAATATACAATGATATAGAAATAGTTAATTAATACTTCATTACCTCCGATACACAGCTAGAGACAGCTCTGGATTAATCGGCTCTCTGAAATGATCTGTTTGCCTCCTCAGATGTGGTCCCAACTGCCAATACAGCTTCAAATCTGGGCTCAAACCATGAAATACTCCGTCCTGCTGTCTTCTCTTTGTGAAACCAGAATCTCAGTTTTTCAGTCTCGGGTTGCAAAAACGTGACGTGTGTGTATATACATTAAAAAAATCCTGAACTTTGTGTTGTTTTTTTTCTCCTAACACTTCCAGTGTGTAAAAGTCTTTATACTAAGTTTATGCTGTATAGAAATCCTGATAGCTTCTGTAATGTCTGGTTATATCTTTTTATATTCGACTAGCTAACAAACACATGGCAACTAATCAGAGCTACTCTCAATGTTAGGATGCCACTTCAACCCCTGAGTAATTTATACAGAAAAACTACAAAACGTTGACTTTTAAGTGACTCAAAAAAACTACAACAAGAAGACTGTTACCACTTCACCTTCTTCCAACTTTAGCTTTATCTTCAGTTCCATTATGTGCTGATTTCATTGAAGTCATTAAGTCATCTTACCACCTCATTCAAAACTTCTTTCAAACTTGTTTCAACTTCAGGTTCAGCTTCAGTTACATTATTCCACTCATTTAGCTGTTAGCAATCTAAACACGGAGGACAAAACAGTGTTAATCAATTCAAAAAAAATAATAAAAATAATTGTCATGCAAGCTGATAGAAGTCCTTTCACTGCCACTTACAGCTTGCATTTTAAACACTGTAGTTTAGTTTCATGTCTGAGCTGCAGTGCACCAAGGTCAGCTGTCACTGCCATACAAATCCATTCAGAAGCTTCAAAGAATTAACTACAGGGCATTTAAACTATTTTATGTCTGTAGTGAGGCAATCACATTTTTTACACTTTTACTGTAATTCAACCAGTTATATAACAGAGTCTAAAAATATAAAGGATGAAGGGACAAAGTTGGCATTGAACTTCAGTACTTTGAAATCTTACTCTGATGCGTGTAAAGACAAACCCTTTTCTCCTTTAATAAAAATACCCTCTGACTGTGCTTAATGTCTACAACTGCCATGAACTGGCTGAGGTTCAATTCCCAGACCTATTCTCTTTGTAGCCCCCAACACACAAAAGGAAAAGGAGGACAGTGTGCTTTCTTTGCCCCATATGAGTAAAAATTGATGAGCCTAACAGTAATTGTACAAAGGACAAAGAGTTGGCTGACTTCCCTAAAATGAGACACCCAGGAAGTGGAAGCTGTTTTTCCTTTCCTAATTTGGATCGGCAGAGGGATGGTAAGTACACAGTGTGGTTTTTATTTAATGAAAGCTGACAGGAAATCAGACTTCAGGAGAACAAAGTATTTCGTCCCAACTTTACTTCATCTCCACACAGTCAGAGAGCTGCGGTGCACACTGAGCAGATCCTGGCAAGACAATGAAGGAGACGAGCCCACATAACGTCAGAGGAAGGACAGCACGTCAGCAGCCTTACCTAGTTTAGGCAGAGAGTACTGGACTTTGAAGTAGTCCTGATAAAATCCGAGGAGCCTCTTAGTAATGTGGAGGGCGTAGTCCCCTGCTCCGCTCAAAATGGCATCTGGCCGAGCATAGAGACGGATCTGAAGACAAATACAGAGGAAGAAATGGAATTAAGCTGATTTTAATTGAGATGGATCTAAAAACAGATACAGAGAAAGGAAATTGGAATTAGTGTATGCTCAGCTCTACAGAGAACAAAATGAAATTAAGCCACTTTTTTTCAAATCTATACAGAAAAGGAAATTAAATTTGACAGATACAAACAGGAGAACGCTGCGTGTATATTAAACTCTTCAGGGGAAATAATACAATCAGAGAGAGTTTAAGTTTATATCTGCAGAAAGGAAAAATTATATTTGAGAGATGTTTTCTTCGAAATTTGCGAAAAAACAAATGGAATCAGGTCCGTGTTAGGTGGGTCACATCTACAGACAAAATAAGTGAATCAGGTCGACTTCATATTCTGCTCTCCAGACAGAACAATGGAGTCTGGTTGATTTGGTTCAAATATAAAACAAGAAAAAAATTGATTTACAGCTGTGAGCAAGAATATCGACTGTAGATGGAAGCAAAAAAAAATACAAGAATGTTAAATGTTCTGCTTCAGGTGGATTCCAGTATTTCACACAGTCTAATGATCAGTGTGGGCTCATTATTGGACAGGGGTTGGAGCAGCTGCATCATTTATTTATAAAGGACAGTTCACCCTAAATCAAATTTACATATTTTTCTATGGACATGTAGCAATATTTATTCATTCAGACTGTTTACTCAAGCCCCCCGCATTTCTTTATATTTTGTGTCCAGGGAGCCAGACATTTTGCAACTTTTAAAGTGCTCCTGAGTAAGAGTTCTGCAGGCTTTTTGGTCTTTTTTTTTCGACATTTTTATAGGAAAGCAGGCATTAAAAAAGGAATGAACCAGTGTTGTGTCTGCACTTAACAGAAAATTGATTAAAGATTGAATTTTAAATTGCATATGTAGTTTGTTATTAATAGCCTGTCACATAAACAAAAACATAAAAAAATATCCCCATTTCTTAAGCTGAATTGATGACAAATGCCAAAGATTACACAGTTTGAGTGGAGTAAAATAGTAATTTTATACCAGCAAAGTAATCCTCACTGGGAAGCCTGAATGGGCTATTAGCCAAAAAATCCCTATCCTTCGGTGCAAAATAGGGAAAACTGGACAAGTGGAGAACAAAAGTAACAACCCCCTTTGCTAGGAAAAATTCAGCAAAGACCTGACATGGGACCCCAGAGTGGCATCTGGACTTGAACCATGGCCACACTGGAACTGAACTTAAGATGAAGGTCAGCAGGTCTTAGCTGGTGGTCAAAACTAATAGAATTATAAATGCAGTGGTCAGGCTGCTGACCTCTGAACCACTGCAGGATGACATGCTGACAAAGTGTGTGTGAGAGACACTCCAACTCATCACTGTTGCTGGGATTAAAATGATCATCTGCTCTTTCGAAAGTGAATCTATTGTTTGGTGAAGATGGCAATTTGTACTTGAGAAGAGGTTCTTTTTTTGTGCCTCACAGCTCCTGACAAGCTGTGGGTAAAAGCAAAATCACAGCTCTTTCCCTGTAGAGCTGTGACAGCAGCTTCACTTCTGTCTTTTTTTTACCCCCTTTAACATTGCACACCTTCACCAAAACACAGTGTAACATATTGACTGACTTCTAATGAAATCCATTTTAATTCATGCAGTATGGACTCGAACACTTGTATGCTCATCTGTACACAAATCCAAAGTGGGCCATGGGGCATTACGAGATCTAGGTTGAAGTGCTGAGTTTCTCAGTGCTTTGGCTTCACTCATTTAAGTATTACTTGCCCTTATACATCAATCAGCATAACATTATGACCAACTGGCTATTATTGTTGGTCTCCCGTTTGCTGCCAAAACAGCTCTGACCAATTGAGGCATGGACTCCACTAGATTGCTGAAGATGTGCAGTGGTATCTGCACCAATATGTTAGCAACAGATCCTTTAAGACCTATGAGTTGCAAGATGGGGCCTCCATAAATCAGACGTGTTGGTCCAGCTCATCCCAAATGCTAGACTGGACTGAGACGAAGTTGGAGTTGGAGGCTCATGATTGTGCTCCTCGAACCATTGCTGAACCATTTTTGCTTTGTGGCAGGGCGCATTATCCCTGTTCTATCAAAGGGTGTACATGGTCTTCAACAGTGCTTAGGTAGGTAGTACATGTTAAAGTAACATCCACATGGATGGCACAACTCAAGTTTTCATAGCAGAAGACTGCCCAAAGAATCACATTGCCTCCGCCAGCTTGCCTTCTCTTCTGATGCTGTTGTATCAGAACAAGCATTACATTTTTCAACAGTTTGAGCTACAGCAGGTCATCTGTTGGGTCAAACCACACAGGCCAGTCTTCACTCCCCCACATGCATCAGTGAGCCTTGGCTACTATGACTCTGTTGCTGGTTCACCACTGTTCCTTCCTTGGACTGCTTGGCAGATGCTGACCCTTGCAGACTGGGAACACTCCACAAGAGCTGCACACTTGCTCAAATCCTTACATTTGCCTACATTTACTGCATTTAACACTTCTTCTAACATAAAATGCTTATTTGCTCTCTAATATATCCCACCCAGGAACATGATGAAGAGAGGATCTGTGTTAACCTGCCAGTGGTCATTGAAATGTTATGTCTGTTTAAATTCAAGTTTAATGTCAAAGTTAATGCCAGCAGTTTGACATGATCCTAAATTTTAAGGTTAACTATAGATAAAAAGTCTGGCTTTATCCTGAAGAAAAAATATATTTGAATCCAAATTTTACTGCAATTGATTCAAAAGTTCTTGATTACTTTTAAACTACAACTATATCCAAGCCACAACTGTGAACCTTGTGGTGGTGCCACCAGAAAAGTTGGTGTGCAATCCTCCCATCAGTACAGTATCTTAAATGTTTAGCTTTTTAAAAAGACTAGGCTAAATGTCATAATCAAATCATCTGACAGACCATCCTACAGGCTACAAGCCTCCGTGAAGCCAACCAGAAGAAGGACAGGGGTTTCAAATAATGCTGCATTGTGGTTTTTAGTATTTCAGCCACCATCAAACAGAAGTTCAGGTGCACTGAAGTTCAGTGTAATTATTTACACACATTACCAATCACACTGACCAACACATTAGGAGTCTGTGTCCGACTGTGAAGGAAAAATAAAAACAGATTTTGCTCTTTTTTTAATCTGACTTTGATGCCAACTTAGTGTTTGTTAGTGTGCTGTCAGTCTGCTGCCCTCTTGTGATTCTGAAGCTCAGTCAAAAATGTTTCACTTCAATGACTCCCAATGGACTCTTTAAACTAAAGTGATTCTTTCAAGCTCACAGACAGACAGACAGACATCTGCTCCATCTGAGTCAATTTTCATTAAAAAAAAAAAGCAATTTGGCAGGTCTGCAAAAGAAAATTAGCTTCTGCTGCCGCTTTATTCAGTAGGCATCCGGTGTTTGAGGTCAGCTGGTCTAATCTCCTGATGCAGCTTTCATACGGAAACAGCCAAGCTCTGTTTGCAGCAGCCACCATTACTTTATTACACAAAACACTGAATTATGAGGCTCAGTCTCATCGGTGGTGAGTCTAAAGTCTGTTTTTGTCTGTGACAGGTGCAGGTGGAGAAATCTCTGTGTGCAAGAGAAAAGGCTGAAAATGTGTGGTCCCTTGGGCGACACTGCATTAAAAACAGAGATGATTCTGTCATGGAAATCGATGCATGGGTTCAGGAGCACTTCCAGAAATCACTGTCTGTCAACACAACTCATCGTCCCATGCACTGACGCAGGTAAAAGCTCCATCATGCAAAGAAGATTCTGTCTCTTTAAGGTTCCTTTCCCTCCGAATGAACCCTCTGATCGAATTGAACCGTCTAGGCAATAAAATACATGGCCGTTTAATTTAATTTTTTCAATCATTCTTTGCTTAAAACTCCTTAAACTCTACATGTTCATTTCTGACTCACAGACCATTCTTGACAAAGTTAGCAACAAGCATGTAGGGCATATTCAAACAGCCTACAGCCCACAAAGCCAACAAAGCCACGCAGTGCCCTTTTTCTCATATTCAAAACCAAACAGAGATCTGAAGCAGACGGCACTTTCCACTGCAGGAAATGAACCTTTGTTCTGCTTTTGGTGTACTATACTAATTTCCAATTTGATAAATGCAACATCAAATTGCACTGTGTCTGAAAGAAAGAGGACAAAGTCAGGACTGGGCTTCAAACCAACCAACAACCAACTTTATGACTTCCACAGAGATAAAGCTACTTCTCTGCCAGCAGACTTCAGATCAGTTATGTTTTTCGAGTTCTGCAGTTACCTTGTGAACTTTACTGATGGTATCACGTCTTGGTATCACTTGGTATCACTGAATAATCACATTCTCTACAAATACTTGATGGATTTGTTGATCGAGAATTAACAACTACTGTAACTTATGGATTAACCTTCAGCACAGACTGTAATGTTGACATGGGACTTCAGTACCTTCAACTCGTCTCTTACGGTCTGCGATTACAAAGAAGCATGGTGGTAAGATATTTTAGCCTTTTTATTTATGTAACTTAGATATATAAGTTATATGAATAACTTTGATCGTGGCTCAAAGAGTTGGCAGTTCGTCTTGCAACCGGAAGGTTGCCGGTTCGAGCCCCGGCTCGGACATTCTCGGTCGCTGTGTCCTTGGGCAAGACACTTCACCTACCACCTACTGGTGTTGGCCAGAGGGGCCGATGGCGTAATATGGCAGCCTCACTTCTGTCAGTCTGCCCGTCTGCAGCTGTGGCTACAACTGTAGCTTGCCTCCACCAGTGTGTGAATGTGAGAGTGAATGAATAGTGGAATTGTACAGTGCTTTGAGGGCCCCAAAAAGCGCTATATAAAATGCAATCCATTATTATTATTTTCTTGATTTCCATCCTCATGTCAAAAACACATGGAAAGACTTCAAAGAATTATAAAATGTTAATTTTTGAGAGAAAAAAAACATCCAGATCATGGCAGATCGACAGTTCTACAAAAAAAGAAGCCACACTCATAAAATCCATATGTCATTGTAGATAATCCTCACGTCTCCATAATGAGACTGTGATGATGCCTTCGGGAGAGTGCTATAAATCTCCAGCTTGTAAAGCAAAGAGAGAAAAGCTGGGCGTCACTCCTAAGAGAAACAAACTGTTAAATAATGTCTTTAAGATGGTGGGAGGTGCTCTGACCTCAGACAGTTCAAGTAAGTAAAATGTTATTCTTCTTAACGTGTAAAGCTTTATGAGCTGATGAAGCCACAGAGGGAGCACGGTGGGTAGAGTTTAATGTGTTTCATGGAGCTTAGCGGTGAAACACTGACACAATCACACGTCTGTGGTGTTGCTGTTTCTGGTTTTAGGATTTTTCAGGTGGACAGATGTGATAATTTGATCATAACATGTGTGGAATTAATTAGTTTTGAGTTAAAAGTGGTGACAAGTAACATTTCTGTGGCCTGAATACTAAACTGTATTAACTACATTAACTCACTTGGAGCTTTTGCTTAGAGGCGTTTTATTTCTCACAGTTTTCTGACTTCGACCATAAGAAGCTGACTGAAACTGCAGAAACCTGCCAGAGAGACACGAAAAGATTGAAACGTGCCCTTAAAACAAGCTGCCAGCTCTCCTCTCTGTGTTTTTGTGATGGATGGAGCAGTTAATCAGACTGATCCTCCAGACTAATTATACACAAACAATGTCAGCTGACAGATAGGGGTTACCATAGCGACAGGCAGCAGTGATCTCACTGATCAATACACGTGAATCAGCGTGTGTGAATGAAAATAAAGGACAAATTAAATGCGTGTGTGTGTGTGTGTGTGTGCTGAATGGTTTCACTGTCAGGGAGAAACTAGCTCACTGTCAGATGAAGGACAATAGAGACTGGCTATCAAATACAGCACACACACACACACACACACAGCAGCAGAAGTAGCGGCAGGTAGATGTACACACAAGTTAAAATACACGTGTTATTTTCCCCATGAAGACACACAAACTCACTATGATGTAATACTGCTGTATCACTGCTGGCTTATCACTCACTCACACACACACACACACACACACACACACACACACACACACACACACACACACACACACACACACACACACACACACACACACACACACACTGTCCCAGTACCTCTGCTGTCTCTCCTCTCTGAGCTTCACTTCCACTCTAATAAATTCTGCTTTCAGAAAGCTGTGAAAACACGTTGAAACCTGTTCAGTGGTAACGCTGCAGATCTGCTGCTACGTGGTGTCACAGTGTTTGTGTCGCACACGAGCTGCTGTAGACCTGCACAAATACCAACAAAGGCCGGTAAAAAAAAAGTACTAAGCTGCCTTCTACTGAAACTACAAGAAAATTTTCCAGGCAAAGTCATACACACAGCTGCAAATATTTTTTCACATTTTCGGTTGTCGCGTTGGCCTAAAATTAATAATCAACATCTACTTGATGAACATTAGTTCATTCCGAGCAGGAACATCCAAGATTCAAAAATGAAGCCAATGCAGATGTGCCATAAACTGCAGTTCCTCCAATTGCCACTGGAGGCTGCTCCAAAAGTGAGTCAGGTGGCTACTTTAGATTTAGAGAATGAGGATAGTTGTAACACTCTCACTTGCTTGCTAAACAACTGTTAACTAAACATGCCACTTTCCCATGTAAAAATGCTGACTCCAGTGCCAATACATCACAGTGACGATATCCATGCTCAGTTTTATTAGCCAAATAGGTGGTTTGTGTGGGCCACCACATCATGGACATGAAGTCTGGACCAATCTATTGGATTACATCAAATGAAATTGTACTAATATACGTTGGGGTTTTTCCCGGTGGACGAGAGGGTTTGTTCCCTGCACCTTAGGGTCGGGGAACGGGTCCTGACTGTCATCTGCGCTTATGCGCCAAGTGGCAGTGCAGAGTACCCAGCCTTCTTAGAGTCCCGGGGGGGGGGGGTGCTGGAGGGTGCTCCACCTGGAGACTCTGTTGTCCTGCTGGGAGACTTCAATGCTCACGTGGGTAACGACAGCGAGACCTGGAGGGGCGTGATTGGGAGGAACGGCCTCCCTGATCTGAACCCGAGCGGTGCTCTGTTATTGGACTTCTGTGCTAACCACAGTTTGGCCATAACGAACACCCTGTTCGAACATAGGAGTGTCCATAAGTGCACGTGGCACCAGGACGCTCTAGGCCGTAGGTCGATGATCGATTTTGTAATTGTATCAGCAGACCTGCGACCATATGTTCTGGACACTCGGGTAAAGAGAGGGGCTGAGCTGTCAACTGATCACCACCTGGTGGTGAGTTGGATCAGGTGGCGGGGGAGGACGCTGGACAGACCTGGTGCACCTAAACGCGTAGTGAGGGTGTGCTGGGAACGTCTAGCAGAGGCCCCAGTCCGCGAGATCTTCAACGCACACCTCCGGCAGAGCTTCAACAGCATTCCGAGGGAGACTGGGGACATTGAGTTCGAATGGACCATGTTCAGTGTCTCCATTGCCGAAGCTGCTGCATTGAGCTGCGGCCGCAAGGTGGTTGGTGCCTGCCGTGGTGGTAATCCCCAAACCAAATGGTGGACACCAGAGGTGAAGGGAGCCACCAGGCTGAAGAAGGAGTCCTATCGGGCTTGGTTAGCCTGTGGGACTCCGGAGGCAGCCGACAGGTATCGACAGGCCAAGCGGAATGCGGCTCGGGCAGTGGTTGAAGCAAAAACTCGGGTGTGGGAGGAGTTCGGAGAGGCCATGGAAAAAGACTTTCGGACTGCCTCGAAGAGATTCTGGCAAACCGTCAGACGTCTCAGGAGGGGAAAGCGGTGCTCTACCTGCACTGTGTATAGTGCTGGCGGAGCGCTGCTGACGTCGACTGAGAAAATTGTCAGGCGGTGGAAGGAATACTTCGAGGACCTCCTTAATCCCACTGACACGTCTTCCGAGGAGGAAGCAGAGTCTGGGGATGAGGGGAATGACCCACCAATTTCCGGGGGCGAGGTCACTGAGGCAGTTAAACAACTCCTTGGTGGCAGAGCCCCTGGTGTTGATGAGGTCCGCCCCGAGTTCCTGAAGGCTCTGGACGTTGTAGGGCTGTCCTGGTTGACACGCCTCTGCAATGTTGCGTGGAGATCAGGGGCAGTACCTGTGGACTGGCAGACCGGGGTGGTGGTCCCCATCTTTAAGAAAGGGGACCGGAGGGTGTGTTCCAACTACAGGGGGACCACACTCCTCAGCCTCCCTGGGAAAGTCTATGCCAGGGTGCTGGAAAGGAGAGTTCGTCCGTTAGTCGTTAGTCGTTAGTTTTGTGGACTTGGAGAAGGCATTCGACCGTGTCCCTCGGGGTGTCCTGTGGGAGGTGTTGCGGGAATATGGGGTGTCTGGCCCATTGCTACGGGCCATTCGATCCCTATACAACCGTTGCAAGAGCTTGGTTCGCATTGCCGGCAATAAGTCGGACTCGTTCCCGGTGGGTGATGGGCTCCGCCAGGGCTGCCCTTTGTCTCCGGTTCTGTTCATAATTTTTATGGACAGGATTTCTAGGCGCAGCCAAGTGGCGGAGGGCTTTCGCTTTCGTGGCCTCAGAATCTCATCTCTGATTTTTGCAGATGATGTGGTTCTGTTGGCTTCATCGGGTGAGGGCCTCCAGCTCGCACTGGAACGGTTCGCAGCCGAGTGTGAAGCAGCGGGAATGAGGACCAGCACCTCCAAATCTGAGGCCATGGTTCTCAGCCGGAAAAGGGTGGAGTGCCCACTCCGGGTCGGGGATGAGTTCCTGCCCCAAGTGGAGGAGTTCAAGTATCTCGGGGTCTTGTTCGCGAGTGATGGGAGAAGGGAGCCGGAGATCGACAGACGGATTGGGGCTGCAGCTGCAGTAATGCGGACGCTGCACCGGTCCATCGTGGTGAAGAGGGAGCTGAGTGTAAAAGCGAAGCTCTCAATTTACCGGTCGATCTACGTCCCTACCCTCACCTATGGCCACGAGCTGTGGGTAGTGACCGAAAGAACGAGATCGCGGATACAAGCGGCAGAAATGAGCTTCCTCCGAAGGGTGGCTGGCCTCTCCCTTAGAGATAGGGTGAGACATTCGGCCATCCGGGAGGGGCTCAGAGTAGAGCAGCTGTTGCTCCACATCGAAAGGAGCCAGCTGAGGTGGTTCGGGCATCTGACAAGGATGCCCCCTGGGCGCCTCCTGGGTGAGGTGTTCCAGGCATGTCCCACCGGGAGGAGGCCCCGGGGCAGACCCAGGACACGCTGGAGAGATTATATCTCTCGGCTGGCCTGGGAACGCCTTGGTGTTCCCCCGGACAAGCTGGAGGAGGTGGCTGGGGAGAGGGAGGTCTGGGCCTCTTTGCTTAGGCTGCTGCCCCCGCGACCCGGCCCCGGACAAAGCGGATGAAGATGGATGGATGGATGGAAATTGTACTAAGTTATCTCTGGAAGACTGTCATAATCCGTCTCTGATAGGGGAGGTAACATAAACGAGACCCACATGAGGGAGATCAGTTTAGAAAAAGGTTTATTACAAGAGAACTCAGGACTTACAAGAAAACCTATAGCGCAGATTACCACAAACCAAACAACCAACACAAAACAACTAGCTCAAGTAAGGCTTAACCAGTAGAAAATAAAACTGTCCTTATGGGCTGTAACGCAGCTAAACGCCACTCAAGCCAAATCTCACCACTTAAACAGAATTTCACAAGCAAAGCTCAGAGAAGGAAGCCTACAGGGCAGTCTGCATACTCAGTTCAAAGCAGCAGCCCCTGAAAGTTCTTCAGCCTTTTGAAGACACAGGTGTGTACAAGTCACTGATTGGTCTCTCTCCCTGGAGGTGCAAACCACAGGTCCTCAGGCAGCCAATTGTCTGTGTGGATTGTCACATTCGAATTTACATGGAGGAAGGCTGGCACGGGTTCCCAGCCAGCCAATCGTCTGTGGGTGTTGTCATGCTTGAATTTACTTGAAGGAAGGCCGGCTCACTTAAAAGGCCAGGGGCCGTAGCAAAGACTATAACCACACTGTTGATCCCCTGATGTTTAATCCTACACCATGAAATTGAGACCTTGTTTTTAGCAAACTCTCACACATGGTCAAACTGCTTCGCATGACACAAACTCTTACAGAAAATGCATTTTTATGACTTTTCATCAAGCAATGTCTTGGAAAAACAAAAATTTTGATAGCAACAGTTTCACTTACAATCAAATAAATTTCCATCAGACTCAGCTGCCCATTAGCTTCTATGCTAAATTATAAATTATTGAATGATTAGACACCAAACTAAGATGTTACCTTTCATTAGTTATTTGGGTTTTACCCATGTATGGTAAAACAGAACTGCTGGTTTAATCCTGAGTTGGTGTTTGGATGACCTCAATCCCCAATTTTAACTCCAAACCTAGCCTAGGTCTAACCTCAGCACCTCAGAGAATATGCAATAGGTTTTTTTTTTGTTGTTTGTTTTTTATTTTTATCAATTCTTGTGAAACAGAAATCAAATTAAATAATTTTTCTCACTGACTCAAAATTATTTAATTTTTTTTCCAAAATGTCCATATTGCCTTTCTGCAAAAAAGGCTCAAGTTGAATTATCACCTTTGAAGACTTTGAGCTCAGAGGGCTGAGAGGTGAAAGCCACACTGCTGTTGTGTGACAGTTGTTTGAGTCAGGACAATTTGACTTTGAGGCAGCTTTTGAGCCAACACTGTTTCTCTGTATTGATCCATCTGTTCTTTTTTGGGAAAGGAGTGTCATTCATCACTATTCCTCTCTTGATGCTGCAGCGGTCTAGTTTACAGTGAAAACAATGGAGGTGGCCTGCCTGTATGCTCAGAACATGCCTGAAGTCCAGCTAAAGACTGGACAAGGCAAATACAATATGACCACCAAACTAAACACATTTTCGTCTTTGAGAGTCAAGAAGGAGCAGAAATTGCACAAGTGGGTAAACACAGGAACAGACTGAAGAACTGGGCAGGAAAGAGCAGAAATTCTGGCAGGAAAACATCCTGTGAATCCTGTAAGATTCAGTCTGTGTGTTCCTCTACCAAAGCAAACACGAACAGCCTGTACTGTTTATTTGCACAGAAGAAAAAGAAATGAATGTAAAGGCCCTGAGTTTGGTTGAGATCCTACTTAAAGAGGCATGCTGGACTGTAGAGCCTGTGGAGGGAATTTGAGGCAAGATTCAGGTATTTACTGCAGCACTCAACTAACATCTTTAGTCATTGTTGGCTGCCCATACAAACATGTTTTTAAAAGATTTTCACCAAGTGAAAGCAGCTGGAAGACTTTGGATTTATTGACCATAATCTTTATAGACTTTAAACACCATCTGACCCAGACTAGCAAAGCCAGAACAAGAATCACACCGAAAATACTAGCCCATATTTAAACTATAGAAGTGAAAGTTACAGATGAAGGAGAACAAAATCAACAGAAACTGTCCTGTTAACATAATATATATATTTCAGCTTTGTAACTAACAGATCTCCTGTCAAGCCTTTTATCCCTCTGTAATCACTTCAGCCACACTAGCAACATGACTTCCGGCGGCCCCCCGTGTGCGGCAGCCTGTTACAGCAGCTCTGCTCAATCTGAGTTTCTTTCTTTCTTATCTTTTCTTCTCGTAATTTTTTATAACTAACGTATCAGTAATTAGACTCTGCAACCATGTTCTACCGTTTTGTGCTAGTTCTGGTCGTTTTTCTTAGTTTATTTCTACTTTTTTCACGCGTGTCTGGGGACCCAGAGCAGGGATCCTTTGTTTACAGTAAGGATCAGCTGTTAGCGCTGCGTCCCGCAGCGGTACTGCCGGCGGACAGACCCGACATTCCCAGCGAGCTGAGGAGGAAAAGACGGGGGTGTCGTGCTGGGAAGGAGCGCCGTCGCCCGAGAAGGAGACGTTATCGACCATCTCTTCCTTCTGTAATCATTGGAAACGTAAGATCTTTGCCCAATAAGATGGATGAGCTCACGTCGCTAACCTGGTCACAGAGGGAGTACCGGCAATGTAGCATCATGATGCTAACGGAGTCGTGGCTAACACCGCTAACTCCGGACACAAGCGTGACACTACCGGGATTTCAGAAGCTGCGAGCGGACAGGACGAGAGAGAGCGGTAAGAGGAAAGGAGGGGGACTAGCAGTTTTTGTGAACGACAGATGGTGTAACCCTGGGCACATCACTGTGAAAGAACAACTCTGCAGCAGAGACATTGAGCTGTTAGCCGTTAGCATGCGTCCGTACTATCTGCCCCGGGAATTCTCGCATGTTATCGCAATAACAGCGTATGTCCCCCCCTCGGCCAACGTGGATGCAGCCTGTGACACTCTCCACTCAGTGGTCAGCAGACTGCAAACACAATCTCCGAGAGCCCTTCTCATAATATCAGGGGACTTCAATCATGCCTCTTTGGACTCCACACTGCCCACCTTCACCCAGTATGTGACCTGCTCAACCAGAGACAATAAAACACTGGACTTACTGTATGCCAATGCTGAAGAGGCATACAGTTCATCACCTCTCCCTCCACTGGGCAAATCTGACCACAACCTGGTGCACCTTGTCCCTGTGTATGAGCCCTTAGTGCGCAGGGTGCCACCAGCCACCCGCACAGTGCAGAGATGGTCAGAGGAGAGCGAGGAGGCTCTTAAGGACTGTTTTGAGTCGACTGTGTGGGAGGTGATCTGTGACGACCATGGAGAGGACATCGACAGCCTTACTACATGCATTACTGACTATATTAATTTCTGTGTGGATAACACCGTACCTACCAGGACTGTACGGTGTTTCTCCAACAACAAACCTTGGATTACCCCAGAAATTAAAGCTGTCCTCAAGCAGAAGAGGAGGGCCTTCAAATCCAAAGACAAAGAGGAGTTGAAAAGGGTGCAGAGAGAGTTGAGGGGACTGATAAGGAATGGGAAGGACAGCTACAGGCAGAAGATGGAGAACCAGCTTCAGCAAAACAACGTTGGTGAAGTCTGGAGAGGCCTCAGAAACATCTCAGGCCACAAACAGCAGAACTCTCTGCCTGGGAGGGATGTGAGGTGGGCAAATGAACTGAATCATTTCTTCAACAGATTTGATTCAACCATGAGACAGTCTACAACATCGGCTGCAGACTCACCCACCCCCACTGCTGCTGTTCCACCTCTGACACCTCAGACACTTCACACCTCCTCTATTCACCCTGCTCACTCCTCCCCACCCCCAACAACAGCATCCAATACACACTCAACACAAGGCTCCAGCCTGTCTCTCTCAACCACCCAGGTTAGGAGGGAACTGAGGAGGATTAATGGCAAGAAGGCAGCGGGCCCAGATGGCATCAGCTCGAGGGTCGTCAGGTCCTGCGCGGACCAACTGTGTGGGGTGATGGAGCACCTCTTCAACCTGAGCCTGAGGTTGGGAAGAGTCCCACAGCTCTGGAAAACCTCCTGTGTTGTACCAGTGCCAAAGACTTCACGCCCCAAGGACCTCAACAGCTACAGGCCGGTGGCTCTGACATCCCACCTGATGAAGACCCTGGAGCGGTTGGTCCTGGCTCAGCTTCGGCGCCTAACAAGTCATCACTGGACCCACTTCAGTTTGCCTACCAGCCTGGCATTGGAGCGGATGATGCCGTCATTCACCTCCTACATCGTTCCCTCGCTCACCTGGAGACCGCTGGAAGCACTGTGAGAATCATGTTCTTTGATTTCTCCAGTGCCTTCAACACTATTCTTCCCTCGGTTCTGAAGGACAAGCTGGTGAACTCTGGAGTGGACCATCACCTCACTACCTGGATTTTGGACTACCTCACCGACCGACCACAGTATGTGAGGACTCAGGGCTGTGTGTCGGACAGGGTCGTCTGCAGTACGGGGGCCCCACAGGGAACGGTTCTGGCTCCGTTCCTCTTCACCATCTACACTGCAGACTTCTCCCACAATTCCACCCAGTGCTTCCTGCAGAAGTTCTCTGATGACTCAGCAATAGTCGGCCTCATCACTGATGGGGACGACAAGGAGTACAGAGGACTGACTCAAGACTTTGTGGACTGGTGCCAGCTGAACTACCTCCAGATCAACGCCAGTAAAACCAAGGAGCTGGTGGTAGACTTCCGCAGGCACAAGCATTCTCCACTGCAACCACTGAACATCCAGGGTATGGACATTGAGGCTGTGGACAGCTACAGGTACCTTGGTGTTCATCTGAACAACAGACTGGACTGGACTCATAACTCAGACGCCCTCTACAGGAAAGGGCAGAGCAGGCTGTACCTGCTGCGGAGACTCAGGTCGTTTGGGGTGGAGGGCCCACTCCTGAAGACCTTCTATGACTCTGTGGTGGCTTCTGCTATCTTTTATGGTGTGGTCTGCTGGGGCGGCAGCATCTCTGCTGGGGACAGGAAGAGACTGAACAGGGTGATCCGAAGGGCCAGCTCTGTTCTAGGATGCCCTCTGGACCCAGTGGAGGTGGTGAGTGACAGGAGAATGGCGGCTAAGCTGTCATCCCTGTTGGACAACGTCTCCCACCCCATGCAGCAGACTGTGACAGCACTGAGCAGCTCCTTCAGTGGGAGACTGCGGCACCCACGGTGTGGGACGGAGAGATTTCGCAGGTCTTTCCTCCCCACTGCTGTCAGACTCCACAACAAAGACTTTAACTGAACAAACACACACATCCACACATGTGCAATAACACTAAGTGCAATAATCTTTTCTGGCATCGTTGTATTTTTACTCAGTTGTATATAGCATTCGTATTCTATTTTTATCTTATTGTATATTTTTATTCTATTTTATTCTACTGTATATAGTATTTTATTTTATTCTATTCTGTACAGCTGTGTACTGTATTTATTCTTATTGTATTCTAATTTTTGCGTCATAACTTTTGCACTGTCCACTTCCTGCTGTGACAAAACAAATTTCCCACGTGTGGGACTAATAAAGGTTATCTTATGGCTCTTGGGATTGTAATATCAACTGAGTTTATTACGTGTGCTAGCAATAAGCATTTTGTGATACATTCATGAAGCAGACTTTAAATTTTGGCTGGCATTGACGGATCCTTTTGGCGGGAAGATTGTGAAAACATCCTCTGCAGTATCAGCTGTAGGTGATTAATAGTAATTCTCTAAAGAATAAATTCCATTTTCTGCAGTTTTTTGCAGAATAGGCATCTGTACTTATACAGGTCCAGGATCTCTGCAACATACTCTCACCACGACCAGCATCTTTCCCGTTACCTGATCCAACTCACCAGCAGGTTGTGATTTATTCATAGCTGCACACAGCCGAATGTCCACAATGTACATCTGCAGATCTGACTGCAAGATTACAAAACTCAGTCATCAACCTGGAATCACACCTGACTGGCTTGGGAGTGTCTTGGAGGTGGAGGCCAGGGACAAGAGATGTCGGTACATCTTGGCTTAAGCTGGTGTCATTTAACCCAGACCAGGGCGACTGGTAGAAAATGGATGGATGGATTTAGACAAACATCTGTAAACTGTAGACAACACATGGAAAATTTACATGGAAAATGTGTGTAAAAATAGTCTTAAGAACACACACGCACTTAAGAAATGCAGTTGCAAGACTATTTATGAGGTATGCATATGGACCAGTGTTATTTTTACCACAGAGAATACGTTATTGAATCAGTAATTCTAAATCTGTATATCTGTGCTATCTGAACACTGCCATGCCCACATTTGTCTACATAAGGAATAACCTGTGGTAGATCATCCTGAAATGCAGTGAAAGAAGAGCATGAAAATTTTACAACTCAAAACCGGAAATAAAAATAAAACCTAAGGAGGAAGCCACAGGGAAGAGGAAAAAGTTTTGTATGAAAGTTTGAATAGTTGCATGAATGGTTTTGTATGAAATATTTAGAACATCTCTTTGTATTTTTCTGTTTTGTATAATTTTTTTTTAAAACTGAAACCAAGTAGTGACAGAGTTACTTAATTTCTATTACATTAAAGGGTACTCAGGTTAAGCTCGAAAAGGGATTCTAAATTAATCTGGAAAATACCGTATTTTTCGGACCATAAGGCGCACAGGATTTAAAAGGCGCATTAAGAGAAACAAAATAGTCAGATAAGTTAAACTTTACTCAACTCATTCTTCTTGCTTCCTCCACTTCCGTACCCTTGATTTATTAATGTTGAATTATCTTGCAGCTGCTTTATTCCCATATTGTTGCAGTATATTATAACTAACCTCGTATTGTGAATGGATTATTTCAGTTGTTCTCCTGACTGAGGTTTGGTCCATTTAGAGCACCCTGCATTGTGATCGCCTTTGTCCCTAATCATTGGGAACCCTCCCGTTAACAAGTGGAAAAAAGTTAGCATTCATTTGCCAGCTTCACTGTGTTTATGTTATGCTAAAATAGCTGTGTCGCTAGTGATCATTATATACCAGCTAGTCCAACTTCGGTAACCCTACAAAAGTCACAGGTGTTTAGTTTTCTGTCTTCATTTATGTTGGAAGTGATAGCAGAGCTGTACGTTTTGATTTTTTCAAAATCCCTCAGTCAGAACTGATGCTATATCATGTTTAGGTGGAAACTAGCGAGCTAACTTATAACTCTGTTAAATTTAATAAATTCTGTTTTCATGGATTCCTAGATGTTAAATGTAATTGTTACATCTAGTAAAACAGCAGCGCTGATCATTTTATAAAAAATGAAATAATTTAGACAGTTTTTAACTCTCAGTGATGCCGTAGTGTTCATTTGACTTTGGGACCTGAAACGGATTACTCCTCGAGGCTCCTGACTACAGTAGCCGTAATGCTTCGACAATTCATCAAGCGGCGTGACTTTGTAGCTTACCAAAGTCGTACTAAAACATTTTTTGACAAATTGTTGTCATGTACCACATAAAATCGATTGCAGGTCAGTAACCAGTGTTGCCAACTTAGTGACTTTGTTGCTATATTTAGCGAGTTTTCAGACCCCCTTAGCGACTTTTTTTCTAAAAAGCAACTAGCGACAAATCTGGCGACTTTTTCTGGTGTTATTGGAGACTTATTTATGACGACTTTTTGACATGAAAGCGGGTATCGCTTTTACTCTCAACAAGCAGCGGGTGCTGCCGTGGGCACCTCGCCTGTTCCAAAGCGCTCACGGGCGGAGGATAGTCCTCCCCCAGCTGCTATCAGGGCAGAAGATGTTCACACCTATGCGTCGGAACTGCTAATGAATCGCGCATGAGCGAAGCCGCTGCTCTCGCACTGACTGTAACGCAGTCAGTTCTTCTTTTACTCTTATGCTGTTTTGTGGATCACGAGGTTTAAAACTACTTATAAACACACACACAAAGTAACTCCACCAGAGTGCCTATTTCGGGTCACTTTTGCCGGTCCAAGCCCGGATAAAGGAGCAGAGTTGGAATTGTGACATTACAAAAAACAATAATTGGTAAAATAAATTTAATTTGTAGTTCTAAATAAACTCTAAATGCATTTAAGACATTTTTTACTCACTTTATGTCTCTTCCACGATGTTATTTCTCTCTCCAACAACATAGGTTACAATTATATTAGCATGACCAATTATGCAAATTAGGCGATGACGTCATTTAGCGACTTCTAGCGACTTTTAGGACAACCAATAGCGATTTTCCTTACTGAGGAGTTGGCAACACTGAGCACAACCAGAATTCATACATAAGGCACACCGGATTATAAGGCGCACTGTCAATTTTTGAGAAAATTAATGGATTTTAAGTGCACCTTATAGTGTAGAAAATACGGTAATTACATCACCTGACAGACATGCATACTTTGATTTATTACTTGAATATTTAGTTTAATCAGAAATTTGTCTGAGATTTGGGATTTTGTTTTGTTTTTTTACTCATGATTTATTCCATGTAAAGCCCTAAACCATCTCACACGTACTAAAAGATGTGAACACATTTCCCTGGCGCTTGCCTCTCTTCATTGGCTCCATGTCCGCTTCAGAATTAACTTTAAAATTTTATTGTTAACTTACAAAGCCCTGAATGGACAGGCTCCCGGGTATTTGTCTGACCTCTTGCAGACTTATACCCCCTTTAGATCTCTTAGATCAAGTGATCTTTTGCTTTTAGCTGTACCAAGGTCGAGGCTGGTTCATAGAGGCGATCGAGCATTTACAGTCGTAGCGCCTAAGCTGTGAAATAATTTACCCCTATACATCAGACAGGCTCCCACTGTCAATCTTTTTAAATCTTATCTTAAAACACATTTTTATTTACTGGCTTTTAATACAGCATGAGAGTTATTTGTTAATTCACATTTGGTGTTTGCTATCAATACTCTAAGTTATTTTATTAGGTATGTTGTATTCTTGTACAGCACTTTAATTACAACAGGAGCGTTGACCAAACCATTAAACCATCACAACTTTATAACCTTTAGTCAATAATAATCACATACTCTGATTTAAGTTCTACAAGCCCAGCTCACACAATCTGTTTTTCAGGCCTGAAGTTACTGCTGGTAAATGAACTTCATTTACTACAGCCCATATTGGTAGCATGGGACACTGAACAAAGCCAAATGGATCCTGATGTTAAAGCAAAGCAATGAATCTTTAGTGTGCACGCATGCTGATAAGTCTTACCTGAGCTGTTTCATAGACCTGAACATGACAACTTAATAGCTGTGTAAGAAGTTTCATTAAACGGAAACTTAAAAGCTCTCTGATGCTGTAGTTGACCTGTACCAAACAGATTAGCTTTCTGTCATGCAAACATAACGGAAACGTCCCTTTAGAGCTCCATCAGTTCGAGATTTGGCTTGTGCTGTAGTTGCAAGCCTCTGGTTCAGTGACATTCTGAAGCTTCTGTTCCCTGAATAGGACTCCATATCTCTGCTGGCACAAGCATCGAATGATGACAATTTTCTTTGAAAACAGAAATTGTCTCACACCAAATAGATACGCTGTCTGCAACCCCATTTGAAATGTTCTACCTTCTGCATCAAATCCTTTTTGTTCCATCCTATGTTAGAAACTTGTAAAGCTCTTACATGTTAGCATGTTACATGTTGAAGACCACACTGAGTGCCACTTCTGTCAGCTGAGGCTGCAGTTCACTCACGATCACCAAGACTGGACAACAGCAGATGGAAAAAGTTTGGCTGGTCTGATAAATCTTTGCATGGTAGGATTGCAATTTGGCATAAAACAACATGGAAGCTTGGATCCATGCTGCCTTGTTTCGGCACTTCAGGCTGCTGGTGCTCTAATGGTTTGGGATATTTTCATGGAGAGCCTTAGACCTCCTTACTTCAGCCAGCCGAGCATCATTTAAACAAGTATTTTAAAGTATTTTCAGTGACCATATCCATCTCTTTTTGATCACGGTGTACCATCTTCTGATAGCTGCCCCCCTGCAGGATTCACAGCCTCTCCACAACGCTAACAAAAACTCAGGTGAGTGTACAGTATTTTGTAAGCATGTTCTTTATTGAACTGAAAACTACATATGGCTGAATAATAATATTTTTATTAGATTTAAGTTTAAAGATGCATGCTCAGTAGTAGCAGTAGTTTTTAATTTGTCTGTAGAGTTGACAGAAAAGAGGTGTGAATCTCAGAAATGTAAGTGACCACACAATTCAAGCAGAAAACTGCTGCAACTCTTTTCTTGATAGGTCATCAAACAGCTTGTACCACATCTATTTTAAGAGGTTCTCAGAGTTAAACTTTCATGAAATTAATATAAATTTTTAATATACTTCTGAGCTCCAGTACAGGAAGGATATAGCTTATGTAGAAAAAAAAAAAAAAAGGGGGGGGGGGGGGGGGTCTCAGTCAGCTTATTGGGTTAAATTGAGTAAAGATATGTAATCTGGGGTTAGACTTTTAACAGATTTGAGATTTATGTTCAATAAAATACCATGAAGTTTCCAATCCCACAAAAATAACTGACACTATAATATTAATACCAGTGCCTACATTAGGAAATACTGCAGTTTATTAACACTAACCCAAATACTAAAGCTACTGTGATCACAATGCCGCTGTGTTGCTGTACTCCTCTCCAGCTTCCTCAGCAGGACTGGTTTCTCGATGAAAATTCAGACTTTTTAAGGCTCTTCTCCTCTTTTACCCCACATTCTCCTCCCTCCACCAGAACTCATCTCAGAGCGCGGCAGCCAGCAGAGTGAATATCAGCTCAGAAAGTGGAGGCTTTATTGAAATCGCAGCTTTTTTCAGCGCACTGACAGCAAGCTTCTGAATTGAATATCATCTCTTGAGGATTCCTAAATTGCCTCCAGTCATGTTCTCCCGGGTGACGAGAAACCCGGATGCGTTGCATTTGCTCCAACGGAGGGGTCGAGGTGTGACGTCTGACTTCAAAGCATCATACGAACACGTTCGCCCTGTCTCCTAGGACTGAAATGTGCCACTTTACTTGAACTAAAATAGACACACATTGGCTAAGTGGTTAGCCCGCTGCCTCACAGGAAGGAAGTCCTCCATTTAAACCCGACCAGTCGAGTTTGCATGTTCTCTCCGCGTCAGCCTCAACATGCTCCAAAAACATGCAGGTCAGCTCAAGCAGAAACTTTAAATTGCCTCTAGGTGTGAATGTTGTCAGTCATGTTTCTTAACTCTGTGACAGAGTTTTCAGGATGTACTCCCCCCACCCACCCGGTGCATCCTGAGGTTTGCTTCAGCTCTTAATTCCCCCGCTGAGCAGTCTAGAAAATGGATGGAAGTATGCACAACCTGCCATTTTCTAAGCCTGAATGATGAGGTGATAAAATATAAACATGAGGAATATTTCATTTTCAGCCCCGATACACGCTGCCTACAGGAAAGCGTCTTCAATCAAATAACTCAAACCAAATTCAATCAGTCTCTTTGGCGGCTGCTGCAGCGTTCTTTTTATCCCATCCCATCCCGTTTTCTGAGAGCTACAGCTGGCGCTCATGCCTAATAAAATCAAACCTACATCAGCAAACCAGCGGGCCCATAAATAAGTGAGGGTCCGAGGGGTTTTACTTCCTCGGAAGTCAACAACTCGAGGGGAAATGGACCATGTATTTGGGAAACTGTGATGTAACATACGGAGATACACTCTGTGGGCAAGGAAAGAAGGAAACAAGAGAGTGTAGCAAAGCTCTGCTCAGCGAAGCAGGCCTCAGGCCAGGAAGGCTTCAAACATCCTCATGTTACAGCTTTGAAGACTCAGCGTTAGCGTCATGGATGCCACCATCTTTGTTTATTTGGTACATTTTGGAGGAGTTCTTTTCTTTGGAGCCAGAAGTGACCATCATTGTGAGATACCACTAGCAAACTTTGTTAACCAGCTATATCCGCAGACTGCTAAGTAATGGAATTTCACTAAGACTTCGTACAGTCAGTACAATTAACCAAGCAGGAATGTGTGTGTTATTTTCAGATAACCGCATTAAAAATGCCCCAAAAGGCACAGAGATTTTTCAGCTGCAGAGGCTGTTGCTTGCCACTTGTGTTGTTCACTATCTTAATTTAAGATTTAGCTTTCAAACATGTGCGAAATTAATACAAACCCTGAAGTCAGGATGATGGGACCGTTACTAACACTCATCTCAGCCTGATGGTAAGTGTTGAATTAGGAGAAATATGATTCTTTTGTGTCCATGCACATGAAATGTCAGTTTTAATTGCCAGACAGCAAAGCCAATATATTTCAGCTCAAAGTATATTTCAAGCCAAGAAAGAGTAGACTGACTGGTGCCACAGCCTCCTACCTCCTAATCTGAAAACAGGCAGACCCACAATTTGTGACCACGAACAGTGAAAAAAACAATATAAACTTTGTGATCATTTCATAAACTACTCTGAAGCTGTGTCCCAAAACATCGGCTGCATCCTTCGGAGGACCCAGCCTTCGCGGTCTACGTGGGCCGGGTCCTTCAAAGACCGAGAAGGCCGGAAGTGCGAGGCTGTGAAATGGGACGGTCTAACCTTCAGATTTGCGTCACCGCTGTGTCGGTGGAGTTTAATAAACTCGGCCGTCTGCTCCTTGCTATCTAAAATATAACTGGACACTGCCGTAAATTCTCGACCGTCTGACACTTCTGTTTAATCAGTTTTCTGTTTGACATTTATTCAGCTGTGTGAAAATCCCGGAGGAACCCACCCGATGGATTAATAAAGTTTTATTTAATCTAATAATCTAATAACTTTGATCTCAGCCAAACCGATTTACTCCGGAACAAATAAAACACAGAAAAAAGCCAAACAATTACATTTTTAAGTTATCCGAGTGACTTATATATCATGTTTAACCTGAATAGCGAAAGAGCGGGGATCTGAAAACGATGAAGCCGAGAGTCCGCTGCTCTCGCCGGCTGTGTGACCATTGAACCCCCCGGCTTGCTATCGAGCGGGTGGGTAACAGACGTCTCCAAAAACGTCAGCACACTTTTCCAAATATGCGATGTCTTGATAAACCAAGCAGATATTTGAAGTTTACACAGCTACTTTCTCGCCTTAAAATATGTTAAAAGTTTATTTTGTGGCCCAGAAAGATTAATAGGAGTAATTTTAAAACTTAGTAGCGGCCGCCATTGTTGGCAGCTGAAATTTGGCTGGGCCGCACTATGAATTCTGGGATATGGTGGGATATGGTATGCATCCTTCATTTCGGGGAAATGAAGGATGCATTTGTCGGCCGCATTTGAAGGAGTCGACGAACTGGGACAGCCTTTGTCACCTGGCTGTGACGTAATCAGCCTTCAAATGCGGCCTCCGGAGGATGCAGCCGACGTTTTGGGACACAGCTTGTGACTGTACTGGAGTTGTGTGTTCTGTTTTGTGGTTTATATGGCTATAAATAAAGTTGACATACTTTCAGTGATCAAAAAACATTATTACAGGTTATCCTGAGTGAAGCATGAACACCTGTACCTAAATCCGCAGCAATGGGTCCAAAGATATCAGAATAGTCTCTCACAGAGCCAGTAGAGATCAGTGGTTCACGTGCCTCCAGCACTGATATTCCTTTTGGTCCTCACATTTCCTCCCCTACTCCAATCCCGCTGTTTAAAAGAAAATAAATTTGATATCTCAGATGTTGGAAAACGAAGATGACTGGACAGAAACGGCGATGTGTTTCAGAATTTAAGAAATAAGTTTGGTCTTCAGAAAAGTGAAGCTAATGTAAGGTGGGTGTTTTTCTCCTGAAATCTACAAACTGATGCTTGACGATGATTTAAAAAGGAAACTGAGACCAACAGAATCAGCAGCATTGAAAGTGTTTGTGCAGGATACCAATATTGTGCGAAATTTAAACTGAGCATGAAGGATGCATGACGTTCTTAAAGAGCCAGATGTGCAGCATAAGCGCAAAAAAGCAAGTGGCACAAAAATTTTTGAGCACGCTAACCTGATTTTCTTATGAGCTAAACTGACAGAAATTTGCTTTAAATAATCTTTGGTACCATCTTCCTTGGTGGGAAACATTTTAAATTCAGACATTGCGCGATATGTGTGATTTATTACATTGATAGCAAAAAGTGTCAAAACATCCATGATATGCATCTCAAAAATCTAATGTTCAAGTTTAAATAAGACTTCATATCATCGAAAAGAAAACTAGATAAAACTATAAAAAAGCAGCAAACAAAAACTTTTTTGTAAGTGATGGATATGATCCCAGTTTATCAATGTGATTCTAAAGTATTGCAGCACAGGGTGAGTGGCAGCTTCTGCTTCTCTGGAGAAAGATGTAAAAGCATCCTGGAGCTTGCAGCAGAGGTTTTTCCCCCTACAATTAGCCTGTAAATAGGAGATTATGATATACATGATTATAGCGCCTCCTCACCTATATCCTAAAAATCAGTCAGACTCTTGTTTCTTTTGTTTATCTGTGAAGTCCAGCATTCCAAATGTGCCATATCTGATTCTTTTCTGGGCTTTAACTCTGTATCTTTTCTTTAGGGAACAATTCTGATGGTCTCCTCAGCTAAACTGAAAAATAATAATGATGCATTTGTGCATTTGTGCTAGATTATTGTTGTGCCCTGTTTACCAGCTTGCACAAATCATCTCTTTCACGCCTCCAAACGATACAAACACATTCGAGCAAACAAGCTCAGATCACTACTGTTTTATACTCCTTATATTAGCTCCAAATAGATTTTTCTGTTTCTCTTCTTTGTTATGGGTCAGGCTGGAGTCAGGCCAATGTGTGGGTGAGCATTGAAGAGTGACTGAGCTCCAGGTCCTGCTAGATTCTGGCTGACTTCACCTGAGGACCATCAATTATCTACGCCAGCTTCCACAAAAAATCTTCGCCAGATCAAATTCCCAGGTGGGACAGAAAGATTCAGACTGAACTCAAGTCCATTTTAGGATCTTCACTGATCTCACCTTTTATCTCACTCTCGTACCTCATCAGGAGCTCTTAACTTCAGCACATATATGAATATATATCTGCTGGTTCTTTGTGTAAACTCTAGCAAGTTTCATCCTCCTGAATGCTTTAAGCAAAAATGGCAAGGCAAAATAGTTTCTAGGATATTTTGTTCTGGACCAAAGTTGCCTGAACAACTCATTAACGTTATCATCTCTTAAGAATTTAGCACTGGACATGTTAAATTCACATTCACTTCAGCATAATGTATATATCTTATTTCCCATCAGTGCAATAACGGAGTCTTCCAATCCAGCCCACTCTGCTGCTCTGAGCTTTTCTTTTTCACTGAGATACCATTTCCATTCATCATTTAAGTCCGGTGGAATCTACTTTGCTGCTTGAATTAAACCACTGTCAGTGAAAACAACACTTTCTGCAAATATTCCACAGTAAAATCCTTTTGAGGAGGTGAAGGGATTATTCCTCCTGAACTGGTGGGAAGCTTTTAATGTAAAACAGATTAACAGCAAAGCGCAGCAGCAGCAAATTATCACAGCAAACTGGAGCAGATCAAAAACACCAAGGCTTCTTATTAAAATATGATCAAACATAGAGAAGTTCTCAAACAACTGCAATTAGAATGGAAGCTCTGTCTCTAATAATAGCTGGCTATATGTAACCCTGCTCCTTTGCATTCAAAGGAAATAAAGATCTCAGCTCTGTGTTGCGTCATGTTCTCAGGACTCAGTTTTAGATATGTATAGACAGGTATTACAATAACTTCCCTGCAACTGTTAACAAACCATTCAGAGTCTGGAACATAATGGAAGAGGACTGAAATTACCAGATTCAGCTAATGCCCCAATCTTGGACTGTGCCTCATTAAGCATGCATTATAATTAATAGATTATTTTATGTCATATTTAACGGAACAGCCTCTCTACTGTTCCTTTAAATATAAGCTAGCAGCTAGTGAGCTAAACCAGGTTCAGGATTGTTTACAGTTTTTTACAGACGCTAGGACACATTTCTCAATACTTAGGTCACTTTTGCAAAACTCCTCACACAGTGAGCACAACAGAAGTCTATGTGGGCTAAACTGAGGATCAGTTATCATTGTTTTGGCACAAAATGCATTCAATGACTACATCTCTCAAATTTCATTAATTATTTTCTCACTCAGACACAACAACTGCCAAAAACCTTTGTACGTACAGGACATTTTGCATGTGCTTACATACTGTTTTCAAAACTGTTAAACTTATGGCCAAAACAATAACACAATGCAAAATTTAAAAGCAATATTTTAGTGAAACATATTTTAAATCTAAAAATGCAGTTTAACCAGCCACAGCTTATTCTCATTGTAGATGAACATCTACACAGGTGTTACTCCTTCAATTTTTCAACTCCTTCAATTCTGGCAGCCAGAAGATTCTTTCCTAGGTGTATTGCCCTAGATGACATAAGATGTGATGTGGATGAGAACCTGTGGCCAAATGGAGAAGACCGAGTAGAATAGCATTACTATTGTATGTGTATCAGTGGATGGTGTGTATACAAATTCTTGTATTTTGGGATTACTTAGTGCAAAAAAATAAAAATACATCAACAAATATTAACGAATTCTGCATGATGTCTGATTCATTCCAGTAACATATATTGAAATTATAAACAGAGATGTGTCTGAGAGATGTGTGTGTGTGTGTGTGTGTGTGTGTGTGTGTGTGTGTGTGTGTGTGTGTGTGTGTGTGTGTGTGTGAATTAATTTTTTCAATGTGATATTACAGCCTCATCTCACTCACGGGGTGTCAGATACTGTCTTTTGTTGTAGGCAGCTGGTGCCACAGAGATACCTGCTGTAATGGTTTCACATGAAAGTCAGATACAGGTGAAAAAGGCAAAGTTCAAAGTCAATAGAGAAGGCATACAGATTTAGCTGTTTTTTTGGCAAACAATACCAGAAAGAGGAAGGTAAACGTCAGGTAAACCAGCCAAATGTCAAAAGCTCAAATGGGGACATAAAAAACTAAGAAGGGATCCAAACCAAGTGCCTGAAATAGATAGAAAGGTAAAAACAAGCTGCCAGTCAACCAGTGGGAATACCAGGGAATTCCTGGTCCATCCCATAACCAATTACCCCTCCATTACCAATGCTCCATTCCCATAAACCATGGCATACTGTCAACAACACATAAAGCCTTAAACAGAGAAGCTTTGAGGTGCTGATGGTGGATGCTATTGATGAAAGACTGGCTGGTCCAATTTCTGCATTACAATTTACTCCAGTAATAAGTATACATTTTATCACACAAAATTCTGGAGAAATACTAAGAAATATGTAACAGGATGTTTTAACAGCTACCCATTGAAATATGGATCTACAAGCCCTAAAAGGGGTTAATACATCAGTGCAACAGCATCACATGACACAAACAGACTCGGTCTGCAGCAGTAGGAACAAGATCACTCTCAAGATACCTGAACGGTTTAAAAGCACCTGGTCAGGCAGACAGGCAAACAACTCTAAAACATCATTTTATTCTCTGCAGGAAACCACAACATTAGACAGTCAGTCAAGCAGTCAATCAACCTGAGAAAAGTGAGCAGAAGAGCCTCTGTGACTTTTTCCTTTCTGCTCAATGCTGAATAATATTCAGACTTTGGGGAGTACAAGCACAGAACAAGCACATAAATGCACCTTTTTACCGTTCACAGTGCTTTTTTCCCTTCAATGCTTCTCCACCGCTTTTCTCCTCCTCCTTCTCTCTTCTTTCCCTCCTCCCTTCACCCCTTGTTATCTCTTCACTCGACCGTGACATCTCTCGCTGCTTTCTGATGCTCCGTCTGTCGCCCTTGGATGATGGATGGGGTGATGGACGCTCAGTTGCCACAGTAATTTGATGGATGGTTTAGCAACCGATACGAGCGCCGAGAGGGTGCACCACCGCGTATACTAAGGCACTCTCCTCCCGCCGTCTTTGGGTCCTTGACATTGAACTCAATGGGCCTCAGAGAGTCACTACTCCCTCTGTAACAAACACCACTGACCCGTGAGCCAGGCGCCACACATCTGTCCAATCATACCATTGCTTTTGCTGATGCTGCCGCTTTGATGAAGCGAGACAGCTGCAGAGCCCAAGCAAGGATAACAGTCTGCATCTCAATGCTGATAAAATAAAACAAAGATGATTCTTGGCAGGAGAAGCAGAAGAAAAGGAAGAGAAAGCTAGACAGCTCTCACTGCTTCATAGCTCATATCCTCTACTGTTCTGATTTTATCTGTTTTGATTTTATATACTGTTTTGTTTGTTTGTTTGTTAATTAGTTAGTTTGTTTGCTTGTTTTAATCAATTTTAAATCCTGCTTTTTATTTGTTTCTGTAAAGCACTTTGAATCACCTTGTTGTTGAATTGTGCTATACAAATGAACTTGCCTTGCCTTGCCTATATGCATCATATCTGTAAACCACATGTCTAGTTTTAAACTTATCACCTTTGTGCACACATTCTAGGATCACCCAGGTAGCTCAGTGTCTATGCAAGTTTACTTGGCCTCTTTGATGTGTAATGCCTCTTTTCCTTTTGTACCCACTCAGCTAAGCTCGACTTGTTTTTTAGTGGTTTCTATTAGGTGGTAGTACCTGGTACTGTTTTGGGGGGTTCCAAGCGAGCTGAGTCAATTGGGAAATGTGACATGAACAGAGTGCAGTTTAGTTTAAAAAAAAAAAAAAAAAACTTTCTTGGGGTACTCCTAGCAGACCTTCAAGATGTAAAGACTTAACAGCCACCAGAATACTATTGTAACACCTGCTGGCTTTACTTCTAGAGAAAAAAAAAAGTCTAGCCATCAAACTTTCTCCTTTTTAGCCACTCATGGTTCTCAAGCTGTCTGTGTGAACATTGCTGAACTAGAAGAGAAACGGTGCAGCTGCTTACTGAGATCACAACATCTTATCAGAGTGCAACATTAAATGATGACAATAACTCAGGAGTCCCATTTGCCAGGGTTGACAGTTGTTCTGGTGGAAATGCTGCTGAAATTCAGGTAAATGCAGCATTGCTAAACTGTTGAATTTGTACGAAGAATTCCTCATTTTATGTAGCTCTATGTATGATCATTCATTGTTTTTAGTCACACTGACAAACCAGTTGGCATCTTCCCTAGGATAACTGTCCAAAGGTTTAGTGAAACCACTGCCCACCTGGATGTAGAGCATCCATGTCAATCTACATCCATCCGTCTTCTTTCTCAATGCAAGTATAGAAATAAAAATAAAAGGAATTAAAACTATAGATTCATTTCTTTCTGCCACATTGCAAAATAATTTTCTGACGATTTCTTAAGCCTCTGTAAAACTGTGTGTTTTTCCTTTATTTTGTGTAGTTTTTGTGTGTGTCTGTATCCATGTACAAAAATTACCAGATTCGTTTTTAGAGTGTCAATAATAACTGGTGGCCTGTGGAGTTAAAAGTATCCAAAATGCTGAGAAGGAATAAAAGAATTGTTGAAAATGTTTTGTGGTTTCTCCTCTCAAGTTTCCTATTAATGCGCTTATTCCAATATTTCAGCGAGGAAATTTTGATTTCCTGGTTACCTAAAGGTAACCAATTCAGGCATTAAGACTTGTCACTTTTACACATTTACTTTGTTTTGCTGTTGTTGTTTTTTGTTTTTGTTTTTGCGTGTGTGGGTTTTTGTAAAAAAAAAATTTTTCTTTGAAGGGACTCTGAGATTGTTCAAAAATGTAGTTTTTAAACTAGTGTTGTCAATAGATAACCCCCCCCCCCCTCCCCAACACACACACACACACAAGTAATTAAACTGAAAAATTTTCTGTAATCAATCGCGATTAATCGCAATTACTTGATCATTAGCCTGGTTGCAATTACACTTTTTTCTTTTTTTCTTTTTTTTTTTTTTTTTTTTTTTTTGCAATTACATTTTTTTCAACTTTATATTTAAGCTCGTAACTGACATTTGAGGAATATATAATATATAATAGTGGTTGTTTAATCAGATTCATCACAGGGTTACTGTGGATTAATTTTGATTAATCACGATTAAATATCATTTATTTTTAATTTTTATTATTCGCATTTCATTTTCCATGAGCAAACAGACTCGAGAAAAAAGGGAAAATATACGCACTTAACATGTTTATTGAACATCTTGAACATTCATGCTAACAAAAAACTCTGTAAACATTTATCCACTCTCTCTCTGTCACTCTTTGGGAGGCACTTCAAGTCCTTGAGACGTGGAACCAAAGCTATGTAAAGCGCGTCTTCTCAGCGATATTAATAGGTCTGTAGTTTGTTGCAGTCCACTTGGCAATTATGTCAAGTGTGCTTCACGTATGCTTCGCGTCAATGTGATATGTTAAGCAGGAAGTGCTTCGGCGAAAAGAAAATTCCTTCTTGCACAATGTGCATAATACTTTATGTCGGTCAACTGTTCCGTCTTGTTATTTTTTTAATACTCAAATTTCCTATCGAAAGGGCCAATGTCCATTTATCATCTTCCATATTGAGTTGATTGGTTCAGCTGCCCGTCAGATCAACTGCCCATTTGTGCATGTGCAAAGGTAACTCTACTTTGACAAACTACCCGAAGTGCGCTGACAGAAACATTTCAGGGATTTTGAGTCATTCTGTACTCCAGATGCGTTAAATGCTTAAAAATTCTAACATTTTAAATGCAAATTAATTTTAATTTGCATTAACGCATTCATTTTGACGGCACTAGTTTAAACCGAATGTGAATGTGAATGGTTATCAAAATTTACATCAGAATCAAGCAGGTTTTTAAAGTACTGGTTCTTGTCAGCTGCATTTGACAATATCAAAAAAATTATAAATAAGGACGTTTATGCACATTTCCATATGACTTCAGTTCAGGTTGGAAGTGAGGAGGACGAGGATGACATTTTATCCAGATTCTGGTCACATTGTTTCTTTCCTTTGCATTTTCACTTCTTTGGAAAAGTAGACATCTTCTCAGACGATAAAACACCGATATAGGTGCAGACACAAATTAAATATCTGCCTGCACTCCATGTTTAATGGTAAATGGTAAATGGCCTGTATTTGTATAGCGCTTTACTTAGTCCCTAAGGACCCCAAAGCGCTTTACACATTCAGTCATCCACCCATTCACACACACATTCACACACTGGTGATGGCAAGCTACATTGTAGCCACAGCTGCCCTGGGGCGCACTGACAGAGGCGAGGCTGCCGGACACTGGCGCCACCGGGCCCTCCATCCAAACACACATGAGCTTCCCCTTCTTTGCCTTTGGCGTATCTGCCTGGTCTCTAGCCCCTTACTTAAAATATGATTTGGAAGAACATCAACGTTGATCTGAGCTACTGCATTCATGATAAACGCGCCTGTTCCTATCTGTTTTTAATGGATTAATTATAAGTTTATGATAATCCATCAATTTGCTGAAAGACATAATTACACACTAATGAATGTTTAGTTAAGTAAAGATAAGATAAGATAACCTTTATTAGTCCCACACGTGGGAAATTTGTTTTGTCACAGCAGGAAGTGGACAGTGCAAAAGTTATGACGCAAAAATTAGAATACAATAAGAATAAATACAGTACACAGCTGTACAGAATAGAATAAAATAAAATAAAATACTATATACAGTAGAATAAAATAGAATAAAAATATACAATAAGATAAAAATAGAATACGAATGCTATATACAACTGAGTAAAAATACAACGATGCCAGAAAAGATTATTGCACTTAGTGTTATTGCACATGTGTGGATGTGTGTGTTTGTTCAGTTAAAGTCTTTATTATGGAGTCTGACAGCAGTGGGGAGGAAAGACCTGCGAAATCTCTCCGTCCCACACCGTGGGTGCCGCAGTCTCCCACTGAAGGAGCTGCTCAGTGCTGTCACAGTCTGCTGCATGGGGTGGGAGATGTTGTCCAACAGGGATGACAGCTTAGCCGCCATTCTCCTGTCACTCACCACCTCCACTGGCTGACCTCTTGAGTCAGTCCTCTGTACTCCTTGTCGTCCCCATCAGTGATGAGGCCGACTATTGCAGAGTCATCAGAGAACTTCTGCAGGAAGCACTGGGTGGAATTGTGGGAGAAGTCTGCAGTGTAGATGGTGAAGAGGAACGGAGCCAGAACCGTTCCCTGTGGGGCCCCCGTACTGCAGACGACCCTGTCCGACACACAGCCCTGAGTCCTCACATACTGTGGTCGGTCGGTGAGGTAGTCCAGGATCCAGGTAGTGAGGTGATGGTCCACTCCAGAGTTCACCAGCTTGTCCTTCAGAACCGAGGGAAGAATAGTGTTGAAGGCACTGGAGAAATCAAAGAACATGATTCTCACAGTGCTTCCAGCGGTCTCCAGGTGAGCGAGGGAACGATGTAGGAGGTGAATGACGGCATCATCCGCTCCAATGCCAGGCTGGTAGGCAAACTGAAGTGGGTCCAGTGATGACTTGTTAGGCGCCGAAGCTGAGCCAGGACCAACCGCTCCAGGGTCTTCATCAGGTGGGATGTCAGAGCCACCGGCCTGTAGCTGTTGAGGTCCTTGGGGCGTGAAGTCTTTGGCACTGGTACAACACAGGAGGTTTTCCAGAGCTGTGGGACTCTTCCCAACCTCAGGCTCAGGTTGAAGAGGTGCTCCATCACCCCACACAGTTGGTCCGCGCAGGACCTGACGACCCTCGAGCTGATGCCATCTGGGCCCGCTGCCTTCTTGCCATTAATCCTCCTCAGTTCCCTCCTAACCTGGGTGGTTGAGAGAGACAGGCTGGAGCCTTGTGTTGAGTGTGTATTGGATGCTGTTGTTGGGGGTGGGGAGGAGTGAGCAGGGTGAATAGAGGAGGTGTGAAGTGTCTGAGGTGTCAGAGGTGGAACAGCAGCAGTGGGGGTGGGTGAGTCTGCAGCCGATGTTGTAGACTGTCTCATGGTCTCAAGTACAATATTTTTACTATTAAATAAACTCAAACATGGCTGACTGTAGCTTTAATAAATATCTTTAATAAAGTTTAACTGTGCAACAATCCATGAGAATTTATCACTGATTTCTTTAAAATGGTTGTGGGTTAACTAAAGTTTTTTAGTTAAATGGCTCATTACAAAGCAGCACCTCTGTTACACACAAAACCAGCGATTTTTGTCCACAGTAAAGCTCTGTGCCTTAAATGCATAACTGTATGAGCTGTATGCATTTAAATCCATGTTATTAAACTTTAGTTAAAGTAAATGATGCCACACAAAAACTGAATTTTATAGAAGCCTGTTTTCATTAAAAACATTAATCTGACCTGCAGTATATTAGCACTGCTGGACATTAATGTGCCCTTTATTATCACTGTTGAATGTAAATGTGACATTTAATATTATTACAGAAGTTTAGGCAGACGGACACCCCGAATTTTCTTTTTTTTCCCTACCAATGTGTTTAACCATAAAGGAGAAAACGTCTGCCTGTGTACTCCTAAAGCAGTTTCATTACTGTTTTATTGGAAGATGTAACATTAATTTTTGTTACAAAAAAGATTATTTTATAGTCCTAACATTACAAAGCTTTAACCCTTTACAGCCGATCGGAGCGGGCACGCTCTGTTTTGCGTAACTATTTTTAAATCCCGGTAGCTCTGCAACCACTTAAGCTAGCACAATAATTTTTTTTGCATATGAAACTGGAGGAGTTGTACTTACATCTTATGCCATCAGCTTGTCCTAGGTCACAGTTTCCTTCCACATATAGCTTTGCAAAAACTGCATAAAAAGCACTTGCAGGAACAAAAACATGATATTCCAGAAACACGCTTCGCCGATCCATCAGCTGTTTGTAACACTTCCTACGTCCATCAGCGCGAACTATCACATGACCGCATGACCTGCCCGAAACCGGAAGTGACGTCATTTTGCGGAAATGTAGTTTTTTACGATCGGGCCCTTATGAGCTTGTGTTTTACTTGTTATGTGTTTTAAAAAGTTATGTTTGAGTTTATGACTTTCTGTGTCGTTTCTGGGATGCTTAGGACTCATATTGCACTGCTGGAAATAGTTTATTTTGATGCATATGCTGTTATTTTGCAAATTTGCACTATAATATTTATTTTCGTTTTTCCTGCAGTATATAAAAATTGGTGTATTTCAAAAATAAAACTATGAAGACACTCAAAATAAATTTCCTGTGGTGGGAAACTAGTTTGTGTAACTTTTTTGTATTTACAGTTTTGAGGGATAAGCCTCTTAAATTTCTCTAACTAGAAATATATGTTAAAAAAACAAAAACGATTTTCAATTTTTTTGTAGTTTATTGCACTTTTTTGCAATTTATGTAATTACTATGCACCTAATGCAGACATATTATTAAAGTTTGGGCTATAATGGTTGTATTGATGTATAGCAACTTGAAATGCTCCCAAAAATGGCTCCACAGCATGTAAAAATATAATATAAGCTCTGGCGAACTTGGTTCTATGGTAGGTCTTAAAGGGTTAAACATAATTAGAATTCATGCAATGTTGCTTTATTGCAGCATGTTAATGTGACATTTATCTATCAGACTGTGACCAATAAACAAGACTTTACAGTAATTTTCTGCAATAAATGGCTGTTAAGAAAATCTGCAGATAATGCATTTTTTGCTGACTTTTTACAGGCTGTTTTGGGTTTTTGAGATTTCTGTATTTGAGGTTCATTAAAGAGGTCAGGCCCAGTTGAACCTTTTGGGAACACAATCACAGAAACCATCATCTGCTTTGTCGCTGTTGAGGCCTTAAGGAGAACCTCATTGTTTTCCTTTACCTGGAATGGTGAGGATATGTAGGAAGAGGAATTAACATGAGAATGGGGATGGCTATGCTCTCCGTATTTCCATACTACATGTTTCTATATTACAGGTATTTTACATCTTTACCTCCTGGGAGACTAATTCGTATGAGAAATACCTGCTCTTACAAAAATTCCTCAACACAGTCCAAACAGACCATGGGCAGTATGTTCACAGTGATAAAGGAACATATTACCCATAGCAACAGTCACTCGTGGATGTGTTTAATAGTGTTTGGACAACAGTGGAGCTTTATGCTGCAGAGGAGTATGCTGTGTGCCTTTGAGTGCCAACTCCTATCTTGGAGGATATATTGCTGAATACTAACCCTTTAAACATAAATCACTATTTTGAAAGAATTAGCACTGATTTACAAAATGTTTGCTTCAGATGAAGTTTAGTCAAGGTGGCTTTGGGAGAAGCAAAAACAAAACAAACTCAGACTTGATTTAGTCCAATGTGTTCTTGCCCTTGGGTGGCAGTCTTGTTTTGCCATCTGCGGTTTGGGTAACCATGGCACCACCTGAAGTGCAATGCTCTACTATCAGCTGACATGTTGTGTGTGCACTCAGACAAAACTGCATGTTTTATTCTTGCCATTTGGCAGCCATCTTGGCACCATCTTGGAAAAACCTCTGGGCATTCCTTTTGGGTTCCCAGGTAAATAAGCTGGGAGAATGTTATTTCAAATCACAGTGATTAGCATAGCATAAAAATTGCATGATGGAATCACTCATCAAATCTGAGAGAAACCATTTAAAGTTTGGTTGGTTTGCTCCAACACATTGTTTAAAATTTGTTTTGTCCATAAAATCTTATTTTACTACTCATATAGATCGACAACATTAAGTGGCACAACATTAAAGCTCCATTAATGCCTCAATCCAGAGAGCTGATGTGATTAAAATCTCTGCTTATCCCATGATAGGTAAATGGACTGGTTCTTATATAGCATCATATCTTATATAGCACTTTCTACTGTACTGGAGCACTCAACGTGTCTTTTAGAACAGCGGTCCCCAACCCCCGGGCCCCGGACCGGTATCGGGCCGTGAGTCGTTTGGTACCGGGCCGCGAGAGTTGAGGCTCGTACCGCACAGAAAAAATAAATAACTTACATTAATTTCATTTTATTTATTATCTGACTCTGAACAGTGTTTTATTTTTAAAAAGACTGAATTCTCTCATTTACTTCCGTCTATGACTGACTCTTGACGCATGTCAAGATACATTAGTAGCTAATATTAAACCTACAAGCTAGCAAAATGAGTAAAAAACAGATGTCTTTGGAGGGTTTCTTTGCAAAGGGAAAAAGGCCCAGTGAGGAGACAGACGAAGAGTGTATGACAACCACTAAGAAAAAGAAAGCTGAATTTAACAGACAATACCAAAATACCTACTTGAAATATGGATTTATCGCGACAGGCGATTCCCACGCACCAAGCCCGCTCTGCATAATATGCGGCGACCGGCTTTCCAATGAGGCAATGAAGCCTTCAAAACTGCTTCGTCACTTGGAGACCAAGCACCCAACATTAAAAAACAAGCCTTTTTAATGTTGGGTACAAGGAGTATTTTGAAAGGAAAAAGCGGGAACAACAGGGACAGAAGCAATTACTGAGGGCCTCCACAACAACAAATACAGGTGCACTGAGAGCATCATACTTGGTGGCTAACCGTATTGCTAAGGATAAAAAGTCATTCATTATTGGTGAAGAATTGATCCTTCCTGCCACTAAAGACATTTGCTGTGAACTTTTTGGGGAGGTGGCGGCTGAAAAGATAGCACAGGTGCCTCTGTCGGCTAGCACCGTTACTCGTTGCATTGATGAAATAGCAGAGGACATTGAGACACAGTTGTTGGAGAGAATTAATTCATCACCATGGTACGCTTTGCAGGTTGATGAGTCTACAGATGTGGACAATAAGGCAATACTACTTGTTTATGTGCGATACCTTTATCAGGAGGATGTGCATGAGGATATGTTGTGTGCACTATCGTTGACAACCAAAACCACAGCTGCAGAACTATTCAGGTCACTGGATGATTATGTATCAGGAAAACTTAAATGGTCTTTTTGTGTTGGCATATGCACAGACGGAGCTGCTGCCATGACCGGACGGCTGTCTGGTTTGACTACTCGGATTAAGGAGGTTGCACCTGAATGTGAATCTACACATTGTGTCATTCACAGAGAAATGCTGGCAAGCCGAAAAATTCCACCAGAACTTAACAGTGTATTGAATGATGTTGTTGGAGTTATTAACCACATCAAAGCACACGCCCTCAAATCACGCCTGTTCGAGCAACTTTGTGAGGAGATGAACGCAGAGCATAGGCGCCTTCTCTTGCACACAGAAATAAGGTGGTTGTCCCGAGGGAGATCACTCGCCAGAGTTTTTGAATTACGAGAGCCGCTGCAGAGATTTTTCTCAGAAAAGAAGTCACCGCTGGCAGCGCATTTCAGTGACAAGGAGTGGGTCGCAAAACTCGCTTACATATGCGACGTATTCGGCCTACTAAATGAACTCAGTCTGTCCCTTCAGGGGAAAATGACAACTGTCTTCAAGTTAGCAGATAAGGTAGCTGCATTTAAAGCCAAACTGGACTTGTGGAGACGACGCGTAGACAGAGGCATATTTGACATGTTTTAAACATTGGCTGGATTTTTGGAAGAGACTCTGCCTGAGCAATCATTCTCCCAGCTAGTGCACGATCTGTCTTTGCTTTTAAAAGAGTTCGAGCGCTACTTCCCAATCACAAAAGACCCACGAACCGACAAGGAATGGATCCGCGACCCATTTGTCAATAAACCGGGTGAATCCACCTTGTCTTTGCAAGAAGAAGATCAACTGTTGGAAATCACAAATGACGGCGGACTTAAAAGTATGTTTGAGACATCAGCTTTGCCGGTATTCTGGATAAAAGTCATGGCAGAATACCCCGAGATTGCCACAAAAGCACTAAAAACCCTGTTGCCGTTTCCAACATCATATCTGTGTGAAGCGGGGTTTTCTGCAGTAACAGCGACGAAAACAAAATTGAGGAGCAGACTGAACATAAGCAACACACTTCGGGTGTCATTGTCCCCCATTACGCCCAGGTGGGACCATCTCGTTGCAGAGAAACAAGCACTGGGCTCTCACTGATCGAGCGTTATGGTGAGTTATATATTTTCTTGTACTTTTATATTTGTTTTGTAGTTGTGTGTCCTATTTTGAAAGAAATGTTTACGTGTTACCATAGCAACCAGAGTATTAAGGGGGAGAGAGGAGGATGTTACTCTCAATGTTGTTGGTGCATTTCAGGAGGATGCTGCTAATAAAGTTACACAATTACACAGTGAATTCGCGTGTAATATTATATTTACAAAATACCACAGTTTTTGTCTTGGTCGTATCATTTTATTTTGTTGTATTTATCCGTGACACCTGCCGGTCCGTGAAAATATTGTCTGACATTAAACTGGTCCGTGGCGCAAAAAAGGTTGGGGACCGCTGTTTTAGAACATCCCTCATTCACACACATGCCTACAAATACTTTTTCAGAATCAGAATCAGAAACTTTATTGTCATTGTCACAGGTACAATGAAATTAAGAATGGTCCCCGATCATTGCATCATCCCTAGCAATAACAAAATATAAATAAAACAATAAAATTCAATAAATAAAATAGATAGAATACTTAAAATACTTAATAGTATCCTATTAAGTATTAAAATACTTAATAGAATACTTAAAATACTAATAAGATGTAACAGTAAAACATTCACATACATCCCCACATACATTCTATGCTCTTTCAACCATTGCTGAACAAATATCACAAATGCTATGTTAGGGAAACGCTGTTATGAAAAGTAGACTTGCTCACTTACAAAGAAATGAGCAGTCACTAATTTTTGGTAGTTTCTTTTTAATGGAGAGACAACGATTATCAATCAAAAAAATCCAGAAAAAAAAAACACTGCAAAAGAAAGTTATAAATTGATTTGTGTGTCACTGTGTAAAATAAGTATTTGACCTTCTACAACCCAAACAGAACCACACAATAAGTCAATCAATGATTATTACTCCCGATCTCAACTCATTGTATGTATAAAGCACACCTGTCCACAGTATCAGTTTCTTCCATGTCAACCTCTCGACAGCGACACCAAAGAGCTGTCAAAGGCTGTCGGGGACAAGATTATAGACCTGCACAAGGCTGGAATGGGCTTTAAGACCTGAGAAGCCTGGTGAGAAGGTGACAACTGTTAAGCTTGTTAATATCCTAATGGGTACAGGATGACTTCACTGCATGGTGTGGCCAATGAACAGAGTGATGGACTGTGAAATCTAGGAAGAACCTCCTTCTTTAAGACAATGTAGTGGCCTGGCCAGTCTCCACATCTTAGTCCTATAGAAAATTTGTGGAGGGAGCTGAAGCTGTTGAGTTTGGTTGTTAAGTATTTAGAGAGTTTCTGTAAAAAGTGGACCCAAACCCCTTGTGAGCAGTGTGCAAACCTGGTGACCAAATACAAGAAATGTTATACTGCTGTGCTTGCCAACATGGGTTTTTTCTATCAAGTCATGTTTTGCTTGGGGATCAAATACTTTTTCACTTTAAATTTAAATTTTATCTTTCTCTATTAAACCGAAGCTACCACTGAATTAGAGACAGTTTAGCTCTTTGAAAGTGTGCAAACTTACAAATTAAGCAGGGGAGGAAATAATTATTTCCCCCATTCTATGTATGCAACCACACAATTCTAAGTCACACACAAAAACAGTGAACATGCGTCAGTGCAAGAACAACATTGGCTCATACGCTTCCACAACACATCACCTTTCCCAACTCATCACATAAAGATAAAAAATCTTCACAACAATCAACAAGGCTTTTGAACTAAAAACAAGAGTCAAGTCCCGTCAAAGTTTAGGAACTATATATTAGGTTTAATTCATTACTTTGTAACGTGTTACACCCAGCATGGGTCACAGTGAGAAGCTGGCGATGAGACGGGTTTGTTTTCTGGCTCGTAACGGTCAGCACAGCCGGTAGCTTTGCCATTTAGGAATTCTCCCATTGATTTCTATTTAGATTTCCACATTTCTCTCCTATAATTTTGCTGGTATAATATAACAGCATGCTACCAATGTCGTCATTATGATTATAGTCATCAGAGTATTACGATACAGACTTAGGAGATCAGCATTACAGAGCATTTGCAGAGACCATTAACATCAACATCTATTATTTATAACATTAATGTAATGGCATCAATATGGAAGACTTACATAAACTTTAATTAGAATACTACTATAACGTGAAGCCATGCTTATGCAATATTGATGACCTTAATTATGCCATTAAAAAATATTTTTAATATATTTGTGGTCATTACTTTTGATCAATTCTGTCAACCATAATGCCCAAAATGCATTTTGTAATCTTCGTGTGACAGACCTTCAGTGTCTTGAGCTTTTTGTTTGGCTCTTGCTGAACAATCCCATTCAGATTCCAGCAGTGATTAGGTGGTAGATAAACACCAAAAGGCTTTGCTTTATAGCGCTGCCAGTGGGTGAAATGACAGAAAATGGAGGAATAACGAGCTAAATGGCTGAAAGATGGAGGTTTTATTGAACCGGGGTCTGCTCGCAGTGGGTCATCACACTGTTTTGTTTGTTTGTTTGTTTTCTGTCAGGCTTTAATCCTCCCTGAAGGGAAAGTGTCTCATTACAGGAACAGAGATTCTTACAGAGGCACATTATGCCATACTACAATGCAGCACAAAGACAAACAGCTGTTTTTGAAGTAGGTGAAGAAAGAAGAGGAATTTTGTGTGACAAAGAAGCCTGGAAGTGGCCCAGCCTAACGGATCTGTTTGTGCTGCTCAGATGGTCTGGAAGATGGGATCCTTTCTTTTAAGAGCTTACTGAGAGAATTTGCTTCACACTGATTTTTTATGACCATAACGGCTCCTTCAAGTGTTTTCTGCTCACTTTAGTTTTTAAGCATCAACTGGATGCTAAGCTGAGGGTCATAATTTTCTGACCCATTACTTAGTATGTGAGTCTATGACAGCGTGTCAGTAAATAGCCATAGCCCTGCTGCTTGCGCCTATTTATGGTTCTGTTTGTAGGCTCTAAAAATCTGGTTATGTCCTGAATATAGCATCATTATTTTTACTGCCACCGCAGTATAAATCTTGTTAATGCATTTTATGCTGCTGCTAATCAGGCTTGCTAATGCTACCAGCAGCTATATGTGAGAAACATAAAATGGGGCTTTTGGTTAGGCAGTGTCTTTGTACTTGGCACAGCAGCTGCTACCACAGTTGGTCTATGAAATAAGACCTCCATTTGCCAAACAATAATGTGATTAGGGGCTAAAAAGAAATGTTATTGTACAGTTCCTCTATAATGAACAATTGCTTAGTAAGAGATTAGGACCTGGACAGCCACAGAGGAACACTCTGCCAAGGTAGGATTGCTAATTGACCAGTGGTGGAGCCAATTTTTATCGGGCTGGCCAGCACGAGCTCAGCATTTATATTTGGTGGCACAAAAACTGAAGTATCAATATACTTTTTTGTGACAAATCACTAGAGGCCAAATAGTTTGGTCACTCCGGCAACTCCTTGGGCACAACTAAAATCTGGAATAGTTGCTACAGTAATTCTTATTACATTTTTTTAATGTCCATGTGGTTCCACTTTAAAGAAAAAAAGGGATACTTATCATAAAATAATAAAAAGATCAAGGCATTGTATGAAACTGAACTGCAGGACACCACAAATTTAATACACTAAAATTTGTGGTGTCCTGACGGTGTCACTTACATGACATATTCATATTTACTCAAGTTCTTCAATAAAAAGTGGAAAGTGATCTTGAAGCATTCTTAGAGTAACACCGCCTCAGGAAACATTTGGTTTATCCTCATCGGTCAATTAACGGTCATTAACAGGTTCTTACTGCTGCTGCAAGACTGGAAGCTTAAACAGAACAGTTCACTTGAAGATTCAAGCTCTGTTCTGCTCCTGTCTGCATTTTATGATGTAGCACTTGGAATTGCATCATTCATACACAGAATAACAATTCTTTCTCTCAGTCCAGCGCTCCAACAGATGCCTTCTTTTTCTTTCTGCAGTTTTGAGGAGGTAGGAAGAATGAATGTCTCTGTCAGATGAAGCTGTTTTATCACTTATGAAGGGGACAGAGGGATGTTTTTGTCATATAAAGCTGTTCCTTTTGGAGGTTTTAGAGGAGGAGGATGGAGGGATCCGAGGATTAATGTTTCTGTCAGAGGAAGCTGCTCTGCAAACAGACAGCAGCCTCTCCACTGCCTTCAGGCTCAAACAAGGGTTTTAATATGAGAGCGATGCTGTAACACAGACATAGAGAGCATAGACAGCAACTGTTTGTAAATATAAAAATATGCATGTGCTGCTTCCTGGATGTATTTCATGCCCAGCACATTCATTGTCTGTAAATAGAACCACATCCTGTTTTTTTTTTTAAACGTATCATTCAAGCAAGACAATCTCACTCTTAATCTGAAATCTGTCCTTTCACAGTGTTCGGGATGATTTTGGCAGCTGATGTGATGGAGTCTTCGCGAATTATCTTGGTGTAACAGCGTGCATACATTCAAGGAAAGAAAAAACATTCAATATTTAAACATGGGGAAAATGAAGGTATTTCATCATCACGACTGCTGAGCCCATTTTCTTCTTCACAGTTTCCTGACCAGAGCTTGTGTGCCATTATTCCCATCATTGAATCATAATTAACTGCCTAATTGTTCCTTCTTTCCACTGATGTACAACAGGTTTTCACTGATTCTTATTGTATAATTTAATTTTTTGTTTGGTATAATTGGAATTTGATTCTCATTGAGCTGCAGATGTCATTTGCAAGTGTGTGTGCGTCAATGAGACTGTACCACATGACTGTTGAGGAAGAGATCAGTTCCAAAATCACCTAACCCTAACCCTACATTTTACAAAGATGTAGTAAATGTATCTCACCCAACCAAAAAAAAAAAGTCTCTATGGGTGGAAGAACATCCTCACGTATGCATTCATATTCAGATTGTATTCTGTGTGTAGGATCACACAGGAGTGCAGCTGATGTCACACCACATGCACACAGGACATGTCGTAATACCATTCAGGCTGAGTCGTAAATAGGATCGTATTTTAAATTATGATTATGAAGAAAACAAAAAACTTAATGTAAAATAATTTTTGTTGTGCACTGATTTCCACAGTCTAACGTTATAAATCCAGTGCACCTTAGTTTCTTTTTTATTCTTGGCATCGAGGACTTAGAGACAAAGAGATTAAGTCCACACTAAGAGACTGGTGGGCACAGGACCTGCACCATCAGTATCCTAGGACAGAGCAGTTTGTATTCCCTTCAAGGATACACCGACTTACTGATCAGTTGTGATCGATACCTAGATATCAATATGGATTCATTTTGGTTATGTATTTTGCCATAATGAAAGATCCACAGATTCCCTGACAGGTAAAACCTGACTTTTATATATTTGGAAGCCAATGCGAGAATCAGAGGAATGAGTATGTTGACACACAACTCCAGATCCAAACTAATTCTGCCTGAAATATGGTTAAAGAAAAGAAAAGAAAAGAAGAGAAGAGAAAAGAAAAGAAAAGAAAAGAAAAGAAAAGAAGAGAAAAGAAAAGAAGAGAAAAGAAAAGAAAAGCTGACACTGAAGCCGAAACACTCCCACCTGTCTCTAATGTTGCACTTATGTGTTTGTTTGTGCTACTGTGATTTGTGCAACAACCAGCTGCTCCAAACAAAAAGTCCCTGGTGAGATTAACAAAGTTGCATGCATTGTATGGTGTTGTATTATTTAACCCACCATGTCACAAGCATCATTTGAGTCTCAGGTCCACCATATCTCCAACAGCACTGTCATGTCCACTGGGATGGCAGCATAGCAGCAGCATAGAGTTGCTCTGTTCATCTCCCTCACCTTTCGTGCTTTAACCACTGAAGCCTGAGGCTATGTTTTAAATTTCCACCTGTTAAGCGCCCAAAATTTTAGGCAGTAACGGCTCCACAACTGTTAGCCTAAAATCAACAGACTTTCCATCTATGGCTGAGAGACACAAGGGAAACAAATAAAAAAAGAACGAGTCTCTTTGTATCAACTTTAAAGTCATGCTGACATTAAAAAAACAAAGTACAGAAGAATTAAATAAAAATATGTCCATAAACATTGATGTGATTGAACCGAAAGCAGCAAATCTGCTGAATCATGAGCCGTTTTATTTACAAGGATGTACGAGAGAATAAAAAGGATGAATGCAATTGGCAAAGTAAATAATATTCTGTTGGCAGTGATTCCCAAGACAATTGGGAGAACTTGATTTAAATTAAGCTTTAAACAAGTAAAAACTTCCCAATCCTTTAAATCAGCTACAATCAAATTTCCTTCAATCATCTCTCAGTTGTTTTTTAATAAAGTTTTCTGACAGAGTGCAGATAATCTATTTTGGCTGCACAGAGTCTACAGACCCTAACTGAGCTTGCTAGCCTTGGCTAATAACTTAGCATTCCACTCTCAACCAAACATTTATCACTCCAAAATACACAAACAAAACATCACACACATCCAGTTTACCCTGATTGCTCCAATACTTCATTGTTACAGAAAGCATGTACAGGCCTTTAGTGGAAAGCTGAGTATGTTCTAACGAGACATGATTGCCCCATGATATGACAGCCGCACTGAAGCACACAACTTTTAACCTCTATCTCTCTTCCACAGCATGTCTTTTATCCTGTCTTCCTTCTCTCACCCCAACCGGTCGCAGCAGATGGCCGCCGCTCCCTGAGCCTGGTTCTGCCGGAGGTTTCTTCCTGTTAAACGGGAGTTTTTCCTTCCCACTGTCGCCAAAGTGCTTGCTCATAGGGGGTCATATGATTGTTGGGTTTTTCTCTGTATCTATGAAGTGCCTTGAGGCAACTTTTGTTGTGATTTGGCGCTATATAAATAAAATTGAATTGAATTGAATTGACTAAGTGGTTGGGGAAAATACTGTAGCTAACAAACTGGACTCTGGTTACTCCGGTAAATATGTTGCGTTCTAGTGTGATCTGTGGCTTTTGAGTCTTTTGCTTTTTAGAGTTTTTAGTTTGCTTTTCATTCTTAACCTTGATCTTTAGTCTTGATTACTATTGTAGGCTGTTATTTCTATTATTGATTTCAGAGTAGAATGATTAGAGTCACCATTCTGTTTTCAGTTCGCTCTGGTATCTATTTGTCTATCCTCCTTTGTGTTCTCTCTTAGATGTTTTCCAGTGTAGTTACTTCCTGTTTTATTTTTGTAAATCCCAGGCTCCTGTGTTATTCATTTGATATTACTTCCTTTGTATCATTTAGCTTAATTAGTTTCAGGTGTTCCTCATTCACCACCTGTTTCCTCTTCACTTCATTGCCATCAATGTGTCTGTGTGTGTACATAGTCCCAGTTTCCATCCGACCTTTGTCAGCATGTCTGTTGTCCTGTCCTTGTGTGTTCCCTGTTTCACTGCGTTCTGTTTACTTTTGCCTTATGGACTTTTGAACCATGTCTCACATAATCACAATTTCACATTTTAGATGTTATGGTAATTATTAATTCAAAATAATATTTTCCCCAGAAAAGAGGGGTTCAGACCTTCTTCTCTTGCATATAATTTCTACTAATAGTTGATAAATAAAATGTTGGGGCAGACTCCGGAGGTTGGTAATCAAAATTTTTGGCAGCCAAAGCAATGCATGGAGGGTCGGGTTGCTGCATATAAGAACTGTGCACACTGTTCATTTTTATTAAATATGATGGTGTTAAGTTACAGGTTAAGCTTTTTATATTTGTTTGTTTTTGTAGAAATAGTGTTATAATGTATTATCACTGTCATTTAATGCAATAGTGAAAATAACAATAAGAAATACTAAATCCTTGAAAGTAAAAGCCTAGTTATTTTTGATTTGCATAGCTGTGCACTGCTGACTGGACTGCACAATCCCTCCACCTGGATGAGTGGAGTTTTGGAACAGTTTGGCCTCCCGTACAATTTTAGGGGTTGGTGAAAGGGCTTTCATTAGGTACACCCCTAGCCAAAGGCTCTACTTCTGAACGATTACTGTGATTGTTGGTGAGGGTCCACTTGCTCTTGTTCCATTAGACTGAGGGTGCCTGGAGGCGGAGTCTTCTCATTTATCATATCTAGCATTCATTGCAACAAACTCCAGGAGCTCAGCCAGCAGGGCCACATCATGAACATTTGCTACGATAAAGACCTCCTGAAGGTAACTCCAAGAAATGCATGGGATACGTGCACAGCCTTTGTTTTCCTTTATCTGCTTCTGATGAATATGAAATAATGGATCTATATTTAGTGCTTTTGGTGAGCAAAAAAGGAAAGTACAAAAATAAAGATAAATTTATTCATTACAAAGACTAAGACAAGCCTGACTGATTCTCCCTAACATCACTCTACACACAAAACACACTCTTATACACACACAGTGTTGGAGGCTGGTGATGGTTATAAATGACCCAGATAGGATTTGTCATTAAAACAGCATTTCACTAAAATTCTCTTGCAGTAACAAGATGACACAGGCGGAGCGTGTGTATGTGTGTCCGTATGAGGGAGAGAGAGAGAGAGAGAGTGTGTGTGGTGTGTGTGTGTGTGTGTGTGTGTGTGTGTGTGTGTGTGTGTGTGTGTGTGTGTGTGTGTGTGTGTAAGAGAGAGAGAGAGAGAGAGTTGGAGTGCTGTCCTTGAGTTTCTGGCAGACGAGATGGATGAGCTGTAATTACACTGATAGAGTGATGATTGGAGGAGAGGAAAAAGAAGGAGGATGAGAAACAAGGTCGTGCATGTATTTGTCCTTGCATAAGAACATGGACATGTGCATATTTCTGTTTTAAATGTTATGGCTGTTAAAGGATGATGGGATAACAGGCAAATCCAGATTTGACTTTCAGAGCAGAAACAGGATAGACATGATAAACACTAAAGCCCAGAAACCAAACTGCAAAAGTAGCTGGAGACACAGACCTGTGGGTGGACTCAGCCACAACATTTGGCTACAGTCACTGGTCTTGTTCTTGGTTCCGACACTGGCTCAAATCTCGAGTTTTTATAACTCAGGATGATTTTTTTAAAGCACACCTTGGAATGTGTTTAGCTTACTTGGATGTGGATTGAATCGTAAATGTAGAGATGCACAGTCAGATTTTGATCCACCATGCAATACAACATGAAAATGATCCCAAACACACTGACAATGCCTGATATAAGAACATGCAATTAACCCTTCTCCCCTAGCAGGTCCTCAGCTCAACTCGACTTGACTCAGTTTTTAGGGATTACTAGGCTGTAGTATCTGGTACCAGGTACTTTTTTAGTACCTACTCGCCCGGGGGCTCCAAACAATCTGAGACAAAAATGTGACATCAACAGACTGCATGCCACCAACTGGACAGTCAGTGGGGATCACTCGATGAGTCAGGAGAATGACACCTTCAGAAAAATCCAAACTGAATCCTGGCAAAGAGAGAAATCGCTGCACAGAAACCAACACTGTGGTTCAATAATGAGGTGCTGCCACGTACCATTGGTTTGGCAGCAGGTATACATTGTTGTGTTATTTATGTTCCATACATTGAGGTGGTTGAGTGGAGTCAACCCAAGTAGGTGCTAGTGGAAAAGTCACAAATGTAACACTATCAGTCATGGATTGGCCTCCCCAGAGCATGGACTTTAACATTACTGAAGCAGTGTGTGATCATCTTGACAGGCAGTAGAGCAAAATGATGAAAAAACAGACGAGCTTTGAATGTCCTTTAAGAATCCTGGAGAAATATTCCCGAAGACTACTTAAAGAAATTTTAAAGAAGTCTGCCTAAGAGAGTTCAGGCTGTGCTGAAGAATGAAGGTGGGTATACCCAATTTTGGCTCTCTTTTGCCTTTCCACATATGTTTACACATGTTACATGAAGGGTGACTTTTGCACAGTACTGTACATGGTTCTAATATATTTTCAGGTAAAACAAAAAAAAGTAATAATCTGTATGAGCCACACATGAATAATAAATTACGTTGCGTTGAAGCCTTAAAGGAGTTTTCTAATGGCAACATAGTTCACAAATAAGAGGACTACAAAACATTACGCTCTGTGATTTCCTGCACAAATATTTGCCTTTTGTTGAAAATCGACATTGCAGGAAGGTGGGATTGATGTTGGAGAAGCTCAGGGAGTCCATGTACCCACATGTGGCAGTCACAGATTGTTCACGTGTGTCTCAGATTTGGTCCACTGGCCTTCTAACACATTGAGCTAAATTGACACAACTCCAATGAGGAATAAGAATGTAATAAAACCATGTCGACCTGTAAAGAAGCAAGCTAATTATCTGTTATCTCAAGACACCAAAATGGTATCTGAAGTTCACATCTTAATTACCATGTCATCCCCAGATAAATGTTTCAATCCGACTTAATTACATCATATTCGGATATTAAACTGTTGTCTCTATATTTAGACTTTAGAGTAAATGATTTTAACTCAGCAGTCCTGATACTGCGATTTAACCACAGCATTAGCTTGAGATATTAAGCATTGTTGTCTTGCGACAGCATATTTAAAGTATCATTTTATCAACATGACAAAGTCTGTTAATGTCAACCATGATGATATTATTGCCTCATTATATCAAGTTAAGAAGGAGCTTGTGTATTTTGTTGCTGAAAGAAGTACTCTAGCTATTAGCACTGTGGCTCTACACTGTAAAAAAAATGTAATATAAAAGTATTTTACTGTGTATTTTACAGTTTTGTACTGTTCTTCTAGAACATCATTAAAGTTACATAAATAGACTGTGATTTTACATTTCAAATGTAAATTAACGTAAAATCACTGTAAATGTAATAAAACATAATTTTCTTGTTTTTTAAATGTATTTGTCTGTACATATGCATATTTAGATTGTTAAAATACATTCACAAATGTATCATAATTTCACAAATATTTGTCTGTTATTTGAAAGATTGAACTGTTAAATTCAAATGTAATGCTATGGAACCAGTAAAAGCGAAGCTCTCAATTTACCGGTCGATCTACGTCCCTACCCTCACCTATGGCCACGAGCTGTGGGTAGTGACCGAAAGAACGAGATCGCGGATACAAGCGGCAGAAATGAGCTTCCTCTGAAGGGTGGCTGGCCTCTCCCTTATAGATAGGGTGAGAAGTTCGGCCATCCGGGAGGGGCTCAGAGTAGAGCCACTGCTGCTCCACATCGAAAGGAGCCAGCTGAGGTGGTTCGGGCATCTGACAAGGATGCCCCCTGGGCGCCTCCTGGGTGAGGTGTTTCAGGCATGTCCCACCGGGAGGAGGCCCCGGGGCAGAGCCAGGACACGCTGGAGAGATTATATCTCTCGGCTGGCCTGGGAACGCCTTGGTGTTCCCCCGGATAAGCTGGAGGAGGTGGCTGCAGAGAGGGAGGTCTGGGCCTCTTTGCTTAGACTGCTGCCCCCGCGATGGATGGATGGATGGATGGATGCTATGGAAAAATAAATAAAATGATTCTTATAAACTTTTTTTACATCAAATAATTAAGTGTGCCTATGCCAAGAGGCACACTTATTACTATTTCTCGGATTTATTATTCTTCATATTATTATTATTATTATTATTATTATTCAGTTTCCGCCTGAAAATTTGCAGCGTAACTCGCCCCACAGTTTTGAGACAAGGTTCACATATGTTATATCATTTTGTGCGACTGGATCTGGAATGGTGTGTTATGATTTTTGGTGTTTATGACTTTTATAGTTTTTTAATATTAATATTTTTGTGAAAATTTTCCCGCGCTTATGTGCCGCAGTTTTGAGACAATGGTTACATATATTATATCATTTTGTGCGGCTGGGTCTGGACTAGTATGCTATGACTTTTGGTGTTTATGACTTTTATAGTTTTTTATATATTTAGATTTTAGTGCAAATTTTGGCCCATTTCTAGGCCCATGAGAAAGATTCAACTTTTGGCCCCATAGAAACAGATTTCATTTGTGGTGTGTTGGCTCTCTCTAGTGGTATGCCGGGAGTAGTACGGCCTGTCTACCCATATTTGCGTTACCGTAGTGACGAGAATATCAACGGCGCGCACAGCCTCGCTGCTTTCAGGAGCCATTGGAAGTATTAAGGTTGCTCGAACCATTGAATAGTTGCGGTAAGGGAAAGGGTGTATGCTTGGTGGAAAACTCCATATCCCACAATTCATAGCACGCCTCTACCGAGTGAAACAATGGCAGCTGCCACTTCGTTTTTATATTCCTCTTATTCGTGTTTCTAGGTCACAAAATAAACTTTTAAGATATTTTCAGGCGAGAATGTAGCTGTCTAAACTTCAAATATCTGCTCGTTTTATCAAGACTTCCCATATTAGCAACAGTTCTCTCTATGTTGCTACTAGCCTGCTAGCTAGCTAGCACGGCTAGCGCCGCTTCGCTCGAAAGCACCCGGGCTTGGCTTTCAGTGAGGCAGCTTACACTCGTTTCACCCCCCGATCGCTCACAAATAGCCTGTGTCTCCGTTTATATGGGCCAATGATTCATTTATTCATTTTAGTAATGGTATAAACAGTGAAAGGTGGTTGTCCAGATGCTGGTCAATGTGGAAAAATTAACTGAGTTGCTTGGTGGTGGCTAACGCGGAGCTACAACAGAGGGCAGCTAGCCACTGGTGTATGACAGAAAGGGCATGCGGGGAAAGACACATGCGAGGCGGCCGCCGATAGACCGGTGGTGGCTAACGCGGAGCTCAATCGTGGATAAGGGAAACCGAAGGCAGGAGAAGCAAGCGGCTGCCAGTCGGAGCGTCAGGTTAACTGAATTTCAGGTAAGAACTTATGAACTGCACTCTATTTGGGTCACATATAAACCGAGTTTAGGTGTAGTTTATTTTCGTTGTGCTGACTTTTTACAATCACTTACTGCTAGCTAGCACGACGGAGTTTCTATACAGCTGTGTTTGCACTAAGTTACTGATGTTGAACTTTATGACAGCCTCCCCTGTCATTCTCTCGCCTGTTGAAACTTCAATCACGAAACTGACCAATGATCGGCTTTTCTCTCGTTTGTTTATTGCGCTAAACAACAGCAGCACATTTAAGCTTGATAAGCTGTTGTTAGAATTCATTTGATTTTAATTTCTAGTATCAGCTGATGTTTGCTGGAGCCACAGCTGTAAAAAGGGCTGGTCGAAACCAGGAGATGTCCTTACTGAATCATCAGAGCTGAACTGGTGATGGAGAAACAGGTTTACCTTTTAGGTGACATGAATGAGTTGAAGGAAAGTTATCAACTGTTTCTGAGAGACAAATAACACCAAGCTCCTTTTTTTGTGTAGCTGACAGCTGGTAACTGTGCAGGGGCGGGTCTAGCAAAGCTTTAGCCAGGGGTCCATGTAGGGCATTAACAGGGAAAGGGGGACACAAAGATATACTTTTCTTTCTTGCTCTCATATAAAATATTTAGCTTTTATTAAATAGATATCTGAATCTTACAACCAAAGTTTGTATACTAATACACAAGATTGGCTGTAGACCATTGTTAATCATTCAGAACACTGTGTAAAAATAACAAAAAACAAAAAGTGAATGCAAAAGTGCACAAATATTTATTTTACATGTTTGATGTGTGTGGCGGCCGTGGTCTGCAGTGCTGCTGCAGGGGAGGTGGACCCACCTGAGCGGCATCTGCAATCACGCCTCTCAGGCGTAAAGTCTGTGCTCTCTCGGCTGTTTTTTTTTTTTTGGTGTGTGTTGGGCTGTGAGATGAAAAGCTACAGCCGGCTGTGTGGGTACAGCAACCATGTGTGAAAAGTGGTCAATAAAGTAATGCTACAAAGCGTGTTCATGCAAACATTGTTGGGTCTGCCGTGGTACAATGGGACTTTGTACCACGGGCTGTACGAAGTCACCTCATCTTTACACAAAACTGTAAGCTGTCATCTGTGAGGCGCGAGCGGTGTTTGGTTTTACCATAGATCATGGTGGAGAATGGCTGCTCTGCTGAGTTTTGCTCTCTGTAGCCGTATGAATGGCAAACTACACTGATTAGCAGCGGCATAGGCACACTTAAAATTTCTTCTGAAATTTTCGCTTTCTAGTTATTATTATTATTGTTATTTAGGGCCATTGTGGCTCAAGAGTTGGCAGTTCGACTTGTAATCAGAAGGTTGTTGGTTCGAGCCCCGGCTCGGACACTCTCTGTCGTTGTGTCTTTGGGCAAGACACTTCACCTACCACCTACTGGTGATGGCCAGAGGGGAATTATAAAGTGGAATTGTAAAGCACTTTGAGGGTCTCAAAAAGCACTATATGAATGCAATCCATTATTATTTAAACCAACTGTTAACTGTATATTTCTGTACATTAAGTATTGTTATTCATATTGCCGTATTTTTTGACCTTGTTTATAGGTAATTTCATTGTTTAATCACATTAAAATGTTCCTAATTTAATGTTTAAAAGCACCTAAAAAAGGCAAAATCCCATGTAAAATTAGGGCAACAAACTGTATTGTCATTACTGAAAATAACTGTATTTTCATAAGAAAGTTATTTTTTGTTATTTTATGGTATTATTTTGGTGCCCCAGCTGCCGGAATATTACTGTTATTTTAGGATTTTTTTTTTTTACAGTGTAGAGATGAAAACGCATCACAGCAACATCAGCAGAGCAAGGCACAGCAACAAAACTAGGTCTTTTTGCTATTATACATTTATTTATAGATGATTACTATTAGTTTTTACAAATAAATTTACATACACTACCAGTCATGTAAAGTCCTGACAGACCTGCTGAAGAGTTTTTCTTCTGCATTGTGGATCAATACTGAAGTGAATAAAATATGGAAATGTCTTCAAAGGACAAACATGTTAACAACTGGAAATTTGTTTCAAATTGTAGGTTTCTTATTTGGTTTAGAAAAGCTCTGCACACTCCTCAGTCTCTCAGCCAGCTCCATGAGATTCTCTCCTGGAGTTTCTCCAACAGTCTTGAAGAGACTCCAACACATGCTGAGCTCTTGGCAGAGGAGTGTCTAAAGCAGTGGAACCTCCCCCCTTCAAGTATAATTGCCCCCTGGGGTCCTCCCAAAGCTACTGGGCTGCAGTATTGTCAGCCTGTCAACCCAATGCTACTGGATGACAACATGGAAAGCAAGAATGCTTGAAAGTAACTACTGCATTTACTCAAGTGCTGCACTGTAGTACAGTTACATTTAATCACCGTGGAGTTAGGGTAGCTTGGAATGAGTCATATTTCAAAATAATCCACCACAACTTTCTCCTGATTGCCTGCTCCTCTGTAAACAGAAGATTTGAATCGCAGGTCAATGAAGCACACCAGAGATGTCCACATAAGAATTATTCTTTCTATGACATCACACTCAGCTAAAAGTTGAAAAACCTGTGACAAAGTTATTACTAATTCTTATATAAATCTGGCCAAGGTTAATATGACAATTCACTATTTTAAATTAGTAGTACTAATGCTAATCTTATACTTTGTACTCCTTAGACATGCTTGACATGTTCAATAACTGGTATTGCAAATAATTTAAAATAATAATATTTGATACAAATCTAACATTTTGGGATATAATATATATTGAGATAACCGGGATTAGTACAAAAAGTAATAAAACAAGCTCCAGCTTTGAAACAGAAGCAGCTTACTCATTCATGAATCAACGACTGATGCAATAATAACATTGAGTATTGCTGCTTTTCTTCAGTACAGGATCTAAATGCCTCTTCCGCTGTTATTCTCTGCTGCCATGTTACCTGTAGCGGGACAGAGGAGAGTGCAGCGTTCCTTAAGCCAATTTTCAATGCTGTCTTTATTTCTGATTGAATTTTTCTGATTTCCCACAGGCCAGCCGTGACTGGTTCTTGATCCCCTGTAAGCCACCGTTTAAAAAGTAAACAAACCTGGAATCGCCCCTGCTTGTTGGCTGCTTTTCCTTCACTTTGCCATCCAACTCGTCCCAAACCATGACATCTGGATTAAGACTGAGTGACTGTGGAGGCCAGATCAGCTGCAGCAGTACTCTAACTCACTGCAGGTTTTCATTATGTACGTTTGAAAAGTACTTGACCTTTGTGTGTTAAAGCACTGATGGAGTGTTTTGGTTGTTTTTTTTTAAATGAATCGAGCGATTGTCATTATATAGAAATGTCCTAATCTTTAAATTCCACAAATTTTGATAAGGATATCAAAAGTGAGGCGCTGGAGCGGTTCGCAGCCGAGTGTAACGCAGCGGGAATGAGGATCAGCACCTCCAAATCTGAGGCCATGGTTCTCAGCCGGAAAAGGGTGGAGTGCCCACTCCGGGTCGGGGATGAGTTCCTGCCCCAAGTGGAGGAGTTCAAGTATCTCGGGGTCTTGTTCGCGAGTGATGGGAGAAGGGAGCTGGAGATCGACAGACGGATTGGGGCTGCGGCTGCAGTAATGCGGACGCTGCACCGGTCAGTCGTGGTGAAGAGGGAGCTGAGTGTAAAAGCGAAGCTCTCAATTTACCGGTCGATCTACGTCCCTACCCTCACCTATGGCCACGAGCTGTGGGTAGTGACCGAAAGAACGAGATCGCGGATACAAGCGGCGGAAATGAGCTTCCTCCGAAGGGTGGCTGGCCTCTCCCTTAGAGATAGGGTGAGAAGTTCGGCCATCCGGGAGGGGCTTAGAGTAGAGCAGCTGCTGCTCCACATCGAAAGGAGCCAGCTGAGGTGGTTCGGGCATCTGGCAAGGATGCCCCCTGGGCGCCTCCTGGGCGAGGTGTTCCAGGCATGTCCCACCGGGAGGAGGCCCCGGGGCAGACCCAGGACACGCTGGAGAGATTATATCTCTCGGCTGGCCTGGGAACGCCTTGGTATTCCCCCGGACAAGCTGGAGGAGGTGGCTGGGGAGAGGGAGGTCTGGACCTCTTTGCTTAGGCTGCTACCCCCGCGACCCGACCTCGGATAAGCGGATGAAGATGGATGGATGGATGAAGTGAGGCGACTTCTGTTGTGATTTGGCGCTATATAAATAAAATTGAATTGAATTGAATATATTGCTAACTATAACCCACTCCATGTGTGAATAATTATGGTTACAATAATGTCAATAGCATCTAAAAAAAAAGCCAAAAACTGTTTGCTTACTACATACTTGCATATCTGTTGGTTCACAGCTCCTGTGTCTTCAGTCTAAGACGTTTTGTGTTTGAGCAATAATCTCTAAGCAAACTAAAAATTTGGAATAAAAATGAGGCAGAGGAGACGACAATGCATCAGGTGCTGTCATTGTTAATGATGGAGATTTACTGCCAGTTACACCGCCTGATATAGCAGACCACAAAGGACACACTTTATGGCACCTTTATGATATGTAGACCTAAGATAAAGCAACAATACTTTAAACTACAACATTTGGTCAAGTCCTAGATACGTTTCACATAAAAAAATGGCAGAGATTGAGCTTAAAGCAAACAGCACCAGCTAATGTCACAATCATTTACTTTCAGCTTGACCCCAGACTACACATTCAGTCTATGACATGAAGCAGATTGACGGAGTTGGTGCTGGTCAACATGAATAAAGGCGACTCCATGTGTCATGATCCTGGGTCTTTTGACCCAGCGTTTTAAGTTTTGAGTTTATTTTGTTCATTAGGTTATCTAAGTTCATTTGTTATTAGATTCCCCTTGTGTATCCAACCCCATTAAGTCTCCCTTGTCCTTCATGTGCTTCATGTCTGTGTTTCTTAAGTTGTCATGTTTGCGTTTCATTATGTTTCCCATTTTATTTTGAAAGAGGTCCTGTGTTCCTGCATTTTTTTTTACTCTTCCCATGTGGAACTCATGTCTTGAGTTCCGTCAGTGTGTTTCCTGTTTTACTTTCACAGTCTGTCCTATGTTAATGTTTCTAGTTTTGCTTCCCTTGCCTCGTCCTGCCTAATTACTCTCAGCTGTGCTCTCTTCCCCCTCGTTGTCCCTCAGTTTATTTAAGGCCCATGTTTCTCTTTGTCAAGGTTGCGTCCTCCCTCATAGCTGTGTGATTTTTCCCTGTGGCTCCTTGTGCTTTAGTTTTCCTAGTTTAGTTTTGTATTGTTTTTCGTGTCCCACTCCACACCAGCAATAAAGCTGTGTTTTTTGAGTTTACTTTTTGTCTCTGCGAGTTTGGGTCCTACTCTTGCCTGCACACAGCCGTATTGTGATAGAAGGACGCAACCCTGACAAAGAGAAACATGGGCCTTAAATACACTGAGGGATAACGAGGGGGAATGAGCCACAGGAGGAGAGCACAGCTGAGAGTAATTAGGCAGGACGAGACAAGGGAAGCAAAACTAGAAACATTAACATAGGACAGACTGTGAAAGTAAAACAGGAAACACACTGACGGAACTCAAGACATGTAAACTTAACAGACTGGGGAGACAGAACATAGGGACCTGAAAAATGGAACAGAAAGGCACAGTAGACACAACATGAACATAACAACGCCACAGGGGAAGAGTAAAACAAAATGCAGGAACACTGGACCTCTTTTAAAATAAAATGGGAAACATAATGAAACGCAAACATGACAACTTAAGAAACACAGACATGAAGCACATGAAGGACAAGGGAGACTTAATGGGGTTGGATACACAAGGGGAATCTAATAACAAATGAACTTAGATAACCTAATGAACAAAATAAACTCAAAACTTAAAACGCTGGGTCAAAAGACCCAAGATCATGACACCATGTTTATGGAAGTTAAAATGTTTAAACATGTTTAAACATCAGAGACACATTTGGCCTAAGTTGGTACTGGTTGTTGAATATGATAGCAGCCGCAATGCTGTGAATTTTTTGGTTTAATAAAATTTTATCCCAAGACTTGGTGACTGGAGAACAAAGAATAAACCAATTTTAACTGACATTTTCACTTTTTTTCAGAATAGGATCCGAATGTGAGGTCTATGTGAGTGCAGGTAAACAGATGCTCAGACAAAAGACAAACTGGATATGTTCATCACTGTACACAAGCTAACAGTGGAAATACCAAGGTAACAAGACACAGCTGAAACTAATTAAGACAAAACCAAATAAAGTCAAACCAGTGAAAATGCACAAGGTAAAAAAGAAACACACAAAATGGGAATCACAAAACAAAAATAAAGACTTGATAACACGATACAACGGGATACTGACGAGGCAAGAAAAAAATATTAAAACATGGAAATGAAATATTGATAAACCCAAAGTCTTCATAGCATAAAACTCCCAACAAAATAATAAAAATAAAAAACCAAAGAATATAAACCAAACCTCACAATGACAGAACCACAGGCCATTTCCACTTTTCCACTTTGACTTTTTCCAAATGATAGGCTCAGGTAGGATAGGGTTACCACCAAACATTCTAGTCTCACAGATATCTTCATAACCACATTTAGATAGCAGTTTATTTATTTGCATGAGCATGATTATGATACATATTGGCACTAACATCACTGGTAAACTGCTTTAATTATGTTGAATTCAAAAGTGATATTCTGTCCTCCTCCTTTTCTCTGGGTACACTGAAATATAAAACCCGTACTCCCAAATCAGGACTTCATTATGCCAATTACTGTCTGAAGAAAACGGTTGTGCTCATATTTAGTGTCTTAACTCCAGAGATTAGGATTCAATGATATGAAACTTAGTCTGGAGATTAACGGGGGGCTAAAATGTGACATTATGTTGAGAGAACAGACTGCTGTGTTTCATGTTTTATACACACAGGTTTCATCATAAGAGTTTTTTCTCTCAGCCTCAAGACAAACATTAGTCCCAGAAGAAAACAGAGCAGCAATGACAGAAGAAAAGAAGAAAGGGGCTGCCACCGAATCAACAACATTTGGTATTTGGTACATAATGAGACCATTAAGTCAAGATCACAGCAGAAATGTTTTAAAAAATGAATTAGAGCACCACAAAAGCTTAATTCCCACGCTCTGTGAAAAGAGATAATTCAATTTAGATCATGAGATTGTTATTTTGCCTCCATGAATTTAGTCTGGTGTCTATTTATTGTGTTTATTAGACGTGTTTACCTTTAGGTGCGCTCGTTTGTGCTTCTTCTCTCTTCGTTTTATTTTTTACGCCTGTAGCTGTGAGTCTGTGAGTTGTGTTACAAACCTCATGCTTTCTGAAAATAAGCCATCACTAGAAGAGATATAACTTCCTCAACAGGCTAATACAGCATCAACAGCAGTAGTGGTCAGTGTTTGTGTGTTGGGACTGACCATCACGCCGCTGTCCGTCTGCGTCTCTCTGTAGGTGAAGTTGCAAACAGCCCAGGCCAAGTAGTACGTGGACATGCGAGGCGTCCGGGCAAAGTGATTGGTCAACCAGCCGTCCTCATCCGACAGCGAGCTGCTCTCCACCGGCATGTTGGACAGCGAGGTGTACTGTGGGTCGTGGCGGAGGGTGAGGGAGAATGTGGCCTTGTAGACAGGTTCATCAAAGCAGGGGAAGGCCTTCCGGGCGTGGATAGGACTGAACTGAGTTACTGCCAAGTAGCTATGAAAAGAAAAAGGAATAAAAGGATTATTACCAGAAAAAAATTTTGGGTAAAGATTATAGAAGATGACTTCACCAGTGAACCACTTTCATTTGGGAAATGGCAAACATGTATGAGTTCCATATAAAGAGCTAAATGTGAAGGTAATACAACCCTTAACAGGTCACTGGCAACGTAGCTGATGTTTAGCGGTAAATAAACATAAAGAATGAGATATCAGCAGTTATGAATGCCAGTAAAAATGAAAGAAAACACCTCAACATCGACAAGTAAATGGAAGTGCTTTATACAGCACCGGAAAGCACTTTACAAAGCTCACACAAATTCATACAATTCTTTTGTTCTGCACATGCAGGACTAACAGGTCCCAGTAACTCAGGGATGCATCTTTTTGTTTTAGTGGGTTTCAATATCCTCCCCAAGCATGCTTTGGCTTGCAGACTAGAGGAATAAAGTCAAGATGAGTGGTGGCTCGAACTACCAACCTTTAAATTAAAATATGACATGTTGAAAACTACGGCTAAAATAACAAGACTGACAAACCACAGCTTCCTGAGGCCTCTCACCTCATAATCCACAGACCAATGTTTCATTGTTGTAACTATGTCACTGCTGGTGTTGTTTCTGTTGGTGTTGCAGACTGCCACAGAGAAGAGAGATGTCCAAAGACACAAAGACTTTTTCTGTTATGAATTAAAGGCAATTTTGAAAACAAGGAAAACTGTCCTCTATTGTGTGGTGTGATTTCTTCCCAATGCTTCTTCCTCTTTCTTATAAACTTCACTGATTTCTCCTTTCCTGTTCAAACCAAACTGTCAACCAACCGACATTCAGTTTACATATCAAGTCAAGAGTGCTGTTGGCATTTTGGAGGACTGCACAGTTGGAGTGCAGTCCTCCAAGTCCAGTAATCTTAAGAAGCAGAGTAGGTTGTTGTTGCTTTGACTTCACCTGCTTTCAAAGTTAAGAGAAAAAAGATCTGAAGGGAAAATTAATTGCTAGACCAATGCATTCAAGTTGCAGTCTTTATTAAGAAGTGTATCATAAAATAGGAATGATGGGCATGACCACAGTTCTAAAGCACATGCAAATCGTGTACAGCCACATATCAGTGAACGGAGTACACGCCTTTTGGCATGTGGTCATGTGGTTCAAAGCCCATCATATACATGTGTTATGATGATCCCGATAAAGGCCACAAGCCAAAAGTAGGCATAATAATTGTACATCTTATTGTGAGACTAGTATTCTCTAAATTGTGGAACAATGTAGGCTTTACACATTATTTTATGAGCCCAGTCATAGGAATGGTGTACGGAGGACCACATAAGACCACAAAAATTTTAAGTAAAAGACAAATAACATGAATATAACATGGGAGATGCACAACAGATTATTTCAGAATCAGAAGATTTTATTTATCCCCAAGGGGCAATTAAGATACAACAGAGCTGCATGACGTTGAAGATAAGGACAGGGCATAAACAGGCAATAAGAGTGAGATAATAAATACACAGAATATACAGTACATACAGTTTTAAAATTACACAGTTTAAAATTAAAGTGACTGAATTTGACAAAAACAGGAGAAAAAAACACAAGGAAACTAACAAAGTAAAAAGAAATGAGAAGATGCCATTAATGTCCAATTTATGCTTCAGCGGAAAATCTACGTTGACATAACCATGCCATCACCTTCCACGCTGATTAATCATTGCTGGCGGCTTCAACCCGACCTGCAGATACATTTCCTAGGAGGGGGAAGTTCACATTAAATGGAAGGTTACAACATTGGGTTAAGAGGGGTTTCCAGTTAAAACATACGTTAAAACAAATTTGCAGTCTAATTAGGTTGAAGCACAGTCCCTTTATGTTGCCACGAGTCTTTTTTACTTTTATTCCATTCTTCTCTTTTTCTCAAAGTCCTCTCGTCCTCCTCTTGATCCTATTTTTCTCCCTCCTTTCCTCTTTCATTCAGTCTAACTGTTTAACTCTTTCTCCATCCATGCTGGGGCGTGTGAATCCATATATGTGATACCTGAGTGAATCACAGCAGGCTGCTGTCATCATCATCAACGCAGGAGAAAATGTGCTTTTTAAAGCAGCTGGTGAGGAAAAATGGCTGCTTGTTGTTCCACTACAGCTGCTCCTCATTTGGTTGAACACTGCCAGGGTTCGACTTCTCTCTGTGTTCAGGTCGACTATCATTTGCATTGCCTCTAATTGGATCCATTTCAGACCAAAGCTAGCTGTTCAGCCAGTGTTCAGATCGCTCCAGTTTATGACAGTTTTTCCCTGTAATTTTGGTGCATTGTTTCAAACCAAAGGCTCAGTTTTCATAACAAATTACACAAAAAACTCAACTTTATTTTCATGTGCATTGTGAACAACTGTTGGTCCAAAACTGCCAGTAATTAAAAAAAAAATGAAATAAATTATATCAAAAAAGGCAAATTAATTATTATTAATATTATTAACAATAATAATAACAATAACAATAATAATAATAATAATAATAATAATAATAATAATAATTATTATTATTATTATTATTATTATTATTATTATTATTATTATTATTATAATTATAGGGTTTTTTTTGTTTTGATTCTTATAGGTTTAGGCATCAGTTAATGAAAATTGCACAGTGTCACAAATTGCTAAGAAAAATTAAAAACAGGACCAAAAAAAAATGTATCAATGGCTAAATGAAATTTAGATTTGAAGAAATCAATTGGAAGACTACATCATTTAAATTCTAAATATTGATAAACACATAAATCCATACAGATATCATTTTATGTTTTGTTGGATGTAATGAAGAACATTTTTGTTTCAGTCCTCCAAAGTTGTCTTCTTTTGCTCCCAAACCTTTGCTTTAATGTTGAAACTCCTCAAAGTCTTGAAGATGACTCCCACATGCAGTCAAACAGCTGAGTTGAAACAAACCAGATATTTTTCTCTACAGCTTCATCTGCATCCAGAGAACTGGAATATTCTCTCTGGACAGCTTGTACAACATGAACAGTCATGTTGTCAGAGGTAAAGTCCACAGCCTGAATGAGAGTGACTCACAGAGGAGTATAAATACATTTTACACAAAGCAAAAAAAATAAATAAATAAATAGGACTGCTGCACTGTAGTCTGATGAAACCTCGCGTAGCTGCTTTTCTTTTTTTGCCTCAGGGCAAAAGCATGAAGCCAACCTGCTGTGTCTCCTTACGTGTAACATAGTCAAACTTGTTGTAAAGCCCAACAGAAACCAATTTCTCTTCACTGGGAACAAGATTGAAAATACTGGGACTTCCAAATGCTTCACAGCTGCTCTTAGGCGTTTCGACAACCTTAGTGTTGAAACCTGGCTTTGAGTTTCTCTCTCAGCTCTCCATTTCCAGCCTTACAAAGGCTGCTCTTTATTGGGGATAATATGAGAACAGATACTGTGGGAGTGAAATGCTGAGATTCTACAAACTTATCACTGCATGTCCCGATGATGCTGTGACTTGTTTGATCACATATAATAAACAGTAAAAAGCCCATAATAATAGCAAAGATGAAAAACTAGACTAAGCAGCGATGTTTTGGATGGTTAGTGAAGTTAAGATTGTTAACTTAATTTATTGATGTTTTTGCCCCCCTGAGCATGGTTACTACATGGCTGCTCATTTAAAAGGTCATGGCTCAGACAAGAAAAGAAAAGTACATTGAGAGCATAAACTGTAAAAGATGGACCACCATGACATTAGCCATGGATGTTTAAATCACTTCAGTTCTGGTGTAATCGGCTGGTGGTCAGAGAAAAAGGACAAAGAAGTTAGACAGAGATTAAGGAGCCTAACGTGGACATTAGAGGAACTGCGTCAATCAAACATGAATCGGTGAGGAAAAGACCTAAGAAGTGCCCGATGTGCTGTCAGATGCCATAAAAAAAAGCACCAAAAGCAACAAAATTTCAACCCAGAGAGCCTCTGAGCTGACACCATCCAGACATGAGTATTAGTAATTCACGTGTTGCTGCTTTCTCTGAAGTATTTGCTATAATAATGTGAATTTGATGTTCATATTAAAACTTTAGTTACTCTGAAAGGCGTTAAACTATCGGTGAGCCTGAGGGCCACACGTGCTTTTAAAACCTTTTAGAGTCTGAAACATACGTTTACTGAACAAACTGACAAATGTGTTTAAAAAATTAAGCACATGTTAATTCCATAAATGGTTTTTAATTTGTATCGCATTTGCTAAATCGGGCATTTAAACAAATGTTTTAAGATGTGTTGTGCAACTTATTTTGGTTTTTCTGTTGATGAAAAGCTGTACATATCAAATAAGGGGTTAAAAACTCGCCTAAAGGTGCACTATGCTTGAATTGTTCTGTATATAAAAAAAACAGGCATAATGACAACCGAATAGCTTTCTAGGATTCATCTCTTTTCAAGAAACAAGGCACACAGCACTGCAGCACATTGAAAGGATGAGAGGTTCAGCCAACGCAGCAGAGGCTTGGACCTGGAGACGTAATATTGAAGGGCTGTACGTCATCACTACAGAGGAGGTGCAGATAATTCATTCATTTCACTGCATTCAGTCGCTGAAACTGCAGTTTAGGCTCAAATGCTCAGGTTGTGTCTGAAAGCCTTTGTACACCATCACATTAAACATACTGTATAACCAACGCAAGAGTATCACAGTATATCACATTCTGGTGGATTATTTGCCTGTCAGGAGTTTACAGAACCTTAAACAAATATTTTAATCTCACCATCAAAGAAGTAAAAACTGAGCCTGACATTCCTGTTTTTTTTAGATTAAACAATAAGTAAGGCGAAAGGCATAAATAAAGTGATTTGGGGCTATTAACTATTTAAGATTTCCTTTTGCCGACTCATCCTCGTTAATATTCCCACAGAGGAGAAGTGAAGTGCAGTTATTCTTCCAAACTTTGCAGCTATGCAGGACTAGGGAGAAACACCAATTAGCCCCCAATTACAAGTTATCTTCACTTCACCTGCTTTTATTTAGAGAGGGCTAGCACTGACCTTTCGATTAGTAGACGACCTGTACCACTACCAGCTAACTTACTGCTAGGTTACTTTGTCTAACTGCGAGGCGGGAGCCTCTGCAATCTACAGCGCTATCGATTGGAACTGCTGAATAACATGCCTGGAGAGAACAAAACATACATAAATGTGTATTTGTGCAAGCACATACACAGATGTAAATCTAGGAGGCTCACTCACATGATAATGATGACACTAGTTGTCTTTTTTTCTGCAGCAGCTGACTGATACTTCGACAGCATCAGTTCAGGCAGGCCACAAAGTTCATCTTAGAAGAAATTCCAGCCAATGAGCTGATGTCAGCGCCAGCCCATGACCACTGGCTCAGCAGGTACCTTTTTGCATTTCCACTCCCTCAAGCTGCTCTGCAAGCTGCTTTGAAACCCACCTCAACCACAGCTTCCCTTCCATGCAGTGTATCTGTTCTCACTGATCCCTCCTCTTGATGCTGCTGCTGCTCTCCCTGCCTCCTGCTTTCCTGTGTGTTCATGGCCTCCCAGCCACCGAATATAAATAAGTGCAATTGAAAATAATCTTTCTGTGATGTGTAAAAGTGCCTAAACACAAAGACACAAAATAATCTCTACCAGCTGCCAAATCTTTAGCGTTTAACGATACAAATCATAGCTTTCCCTTTTAACCCCAATTTGCTCCATTTGCCTCCAAAAATAAAATTAAGTCATTAAGCGTGGTTGGTTAAGCAGAATTGCAGTGGCTTTAAATTACCCGTGAAGAGACCCTTAATTTAATTCATCATATTCGAATTTGCCCTGAACTTATCTCCTCCCTGGCTCTGATTTCAAAGCTTCAACACACCGAACTCACGCCTTGGAATAAATCCATACAGAATATGTGATGGTGTCATATGAAGCTGGATTTTGTTTTAGTCTTTGAACCTTTCAAACCTATCAAAGGAGAAATTTAAGGTGGAATCAGGGTTCAGGGGGTTAAAGGATAATCCTCTGAAGTCAGAGCCGACAGGTCGGCCGCCTGCAGGGAGAAGTTTTCACGGGGAGCCATTTTTACTTCGGCTTTTTTCAAGTTTTTGAAACGGCATCTACGGCGAGATAATCCACAATAAACACGGGCAAACTTTCTGTTTCCTCTCGATTTCTTTTAGCCGAGCTGAATGTTTCCATATCTGAGCTTCGTTACGTTTGTCTGTCAGTCACCTGACAGACACAGGAATAAGCTAAAACCTGAGGAAATAATCCCTGTGAAAACTTTGTTATCACAATGGTGCATTTTGCTCCTGGAGTTTGTGAGAGGAGCGATGAAAGGAGGGAAACAGGAGGAGGAGAGGACGGGGTGTCTGTTGCAATTCAGGTGGCCTAATAAGAAGAGAGGACACAAAAAATCCAAAAGGAAGATGATAAAACAAAATTGTTACTACCAAAAAAAATGGAAGGAGGAGAGGGGACAAAGATGAGGGCTGGAGCAGAGTGTAAGGAAGGAAGGAAGAAAATGCAGAAAGCAAAAGGCATACAGGAGACAACAGAGGTAGAACCAAGATGAGAAACAGCTGTAACAAAGCAGTTTGGATGCTGATTGAAAGAAAACAAGAGGGGGCAGACGATGAGAAGTAGACACTTGGAGTATTAGGGCTGGGAGAGGAGAAGGAGAAGGAAAAGACGTTAAGCAGAAGAAGTGGAAAAGAAAAGTGGAAACAGGAGGTGAGGAGAAAGGAAGGAAAGAAAATTGAAGAAAATAATCTGACACAAGCTATGGAGACATGATGACCGAGGGGAGTGGACGAAGGGAGGGAGGAGGTGACGAAAGGGAGACAGAGAGAGAGAAACCGGGAATAATAAACAGGGGGTGAGCGGGGCCGACTGGAAGAACGAGAGAGAGAATAATGGAGAAAGCCTGAGAGGGACGAGATAAAGAGAGTATCTATTAGAGAGGAGGATGAGTCTGTAACGTGCACACACACACACACACACACACAAACTCCTGCTTTAAAACTCAATGAAGCACCAATATTAACACACACACGCACACACACACAACACTAACGTGACACCCAGCAGGTTGCCAACAGTCACTGCTGCCAAAGTAACGCTTGTTGTAACAGTAATCCTGATTGACAAGCAGGCCTATACCGTTGCCCTGGACAACGACAACAGATAAACAAACACACACACACACACACACAAACACACACTCATGCATTAATGCATGTGACAATGCGTCGCCTCCAGAAACGCACATGAGATGGAAATATTTTCCTGCTGTAATGTTTGCCATTATATTGTCTGGTGACACCACCGAAGAAGAGAGCAGGTGTGTGAATGACACATCGAACACACGCACACACATAGAGGAGAGACAGAAACACACACCTCATTTAGATTCACAGATGTGAGTGAAGGGGAAACTGTTGAGTCAGGTGCTTTTCACAGTGAGTGTGTTTCATTTCTATATCCATCCCTCACACTCTCCATCACACACAAACACACACCCACACTCACCAAACTGGACACAGTGATCTCTTTAACCAATGTCTCAAATTGCAAATCCCCTCCTTCATATTGAAAGGACTGCTGTGTATATGTGTGTGTATTGTTGCTGCTATACTTTTACACAGGAAGCTGCCGAAGAGGCTGATTCATCATCTTCGGTGTAAAATATGCGACTGATGGGTGAGGCAGTGTGGCTGGGTGGAGGTGGGGGCGGGGCTTAGTTTGTCAGATTTCAGTTCTCCAAGTGTATTTAGGTAACAAGAAAGTAGGAGGCAAGGATGTACAAGAAAATAGGAGATTAAGATAAAAATGATAATTAAAAGGATGCCGATAAGGATATCATCATCTGGCTTCCTGCTTCTCTCAGTCGTACTCGGGCTGTGAGCCACTGGAGGTACATGAAAGCATTTTATAAAGTCATGGAGAAATTCAGCAAGAGTATAAAACCAAAGAACATCCTTCTCTCAGCAATAGATGATTTTGAGTTCTTGGTGAGTTCTCCAATGCAGGAATCTGATTGGTTGTGTTACGAGGCATGCGGTTGTGCAGTAACGACAGATCACAATCCGATTTCAGTCAGGAACCCTAAAGTCAGAGGAACGTTATTTCCACATGCTATCATATATCTGGTGGTCTGGATCTACTCTGGGATCTCCCATGACCTTCCACTTGCAGGTGTGCTCCTAAATGCCTTCACTAAGTTGGCGTAAGCTCCAGCACTGAACAGAACCGCCACTGTATCAGTGCCACACAGGAAAACTGATTGTGAGGCACAGAAGGAGGAGCTGGTGTGAAGGTGAAAACATGTTCACAACACTGTGCAACTGTGCAACAGATGCCCAGGCTTTCTGAAGGTCTTAAAAGTTTTTCTTTGGACATGGACTTAACACAACACACTGCCCACAAGTCGACAATCTACCAAAGAACAAAATTTAAATTGTAGCTTTATCTTTGTTATAACAAACCTGTCACAAAATACAGTTTGTTTCCATTTCTTTAGTTGAAAATATGAAAAATGTCAAAGAGGCTCTGCCATGGTTTGGGGCCACATTTAAGTCAGTGGTGCGTGAGATCTTTTTAAAACTGATGGAATTATGAGCACACAAAAGTACCATCAGATTTTGATCCACACCATCTGGAAAGTATGTCATTGGTAATGACTTCAAAACACAGTAAACACAGCATAAAGGAATACTAACAGTCATGGACTGGCCTCCCCAGAGCCAAACTCAAACAACAGAATGGAACATTATTCTGCTCACCTCAAGAAAACCAGCTCTGCAGCTGTGGATGGAGGAAGATAATAATGCTTGTTAGGTAAAGTGTGATCAGCTGTGTGATCAGCTGTGTGTAATTACCTGCCTCAAGAGTGTCACACAATCCTCAAAGGAGAGAAGGTGATGATCAGCTTTCAACTACTGCCATACATGTAATTGAGAATAAAAAGGAAATAAAGAACAAGGGAGTGTCCTGCGTCCAGGGCATTTTCAAGTTTGGGCAGGAGCTGAATAGACCATGTTAAACCTGACAAAAAAGGGGCATTATTACAGTTGTTATTATTATTATTATTATTATTATTATTATTATTATTATTATTATTATTATTATTATTATTATTGTTGTTGTTGTTGTTATTGTTGCAGCAGACAAAGAAACAGACACAGCAAACAGAACAAAAGGCAGGGATATCCAAAGAAGAGCTTTGAATGTGCTTCAAGAAGCCCAGCAAACTATTTCTGAAGACTATTTAAAGAAAGCCACCTCAGAAACTTCAGACTGTGCTGAATAATATCAGTGGTTGAACAAAATATTGATTTTCAAGCTCATTACAAATGTACAAACTGTTTTTGCCTGGTGTACTAAATTTTTAAATATGGTTGACAGAACAATTTGATATGACTGGATGTAGTATGACTTGTACAAGGTGTCTGCGTGTGTTTAATGATGAAGAACCTGTTACTTGGCAAATTTTCTGGGTTGATTTTGAGATGAAGGACTTCATTCTTGAATCTACATGAGATCAGAGAAAGTCAACGTGAAGTGAGCGGACCTTGAGTTAACCTTTCCTCAACTTTGATGTGTGTGATTGTAATTACTACCAGTGTGAGCGTCTGAAATGTTCTATAGCAACCAACCATTAGCTACAAATCGATGCATGATGCAGGAATGTGGACAAACCTCCCTCTCCCTGGCCACTTCTTCTTCTTCCAGGGCAACAGTCTTATTGCGGTTTATGAAATAGTGAGGACAATCTATTTAATGTGTTCCTGGAATTTCCACCTTCCACCATTTGCATGAACACAATTTTTCCATCAGACCATTTTCACGTCTACTGATTCATGTCCATGTACACAAAGTGAATATTTTCCACTTTTAGAGGGCCAGAAGTCTGCATTTGGAAGCAGAGGAGTGGGTGGCATCATGAATGATTTCACCACTCACACCAGAGACCATGGTTTGACTGCCAGACTTGACACATTTTTTTTTCATATTCTATTTTTTTGTAAATGAGCTTTGTCATGAATATTTCACATTTTGCTATGAGACTGGGGTCTCCTAGGGAATACTGAGGTCTTCTCAAGCCATTCCAAGAGGCATAATCTCCAGTGTGTTGTGAGTCCGCAGCTGCTCCTATATAGACAAGTCTGATAAACCTTCCATACAAGGTGCCCAAAAGGCATTCTAATCTGATGTCCAAACTTACTCTTTTGATGGAGAGGAGTAGCAGCTCCACTCTGAACTCGTCCTGAATGGCTAAGCTGATCACTGTAAGGTTGAGCTCAAAACCTTTTTTAAGCAAGCTTATTTCTGCCACTTGTATCCAGAGTTTCTGACTATGAATAAAGTAGAATAACCAAGCAGTCAAAAGCCCAAATAATTGTTGTAGTTACGTCTAGGACCCCAATTGTACTTGTAGGCAGGCTACAAACTTCAAGCAACTGTTCACCAAAAGGAATAATCACTCATGAAAGATAGAATAATGCATTTGAACACAGAAATAGTCCTTGTTCTCATCCTTATACACTGGGAACAAGGATCATGGAAACAGGCAAACAGGATGACGTGACAGAAAGTTTCCAAGTCTTTATGTGGGGAAAAAAAAGTCTACACCACAGAAGAACCTATAATGGTTACACAAATCAGGAAAATGAGCATTAGAATCTGACAGGAGACAGGTTATATACACACTGTGAGCCAATGAGACACAGGAGGGAGCAAAGCACAGGTGAAAAAGACAACAGCAGGTGAAGCCAGTAAGGTGGGTCAGATAATGAGAGAGGAAGGAAAAGAACAGGAAGCAAAAGTAGAAATGGGATCACAACCAGATAAAACAGGAATCCAAAACTCAACATAACAAAAACCTTGGCCGTGGAAGGCATCTCTGCCACCGAGTCAGGCTGTAAATTACACAGGTGTCTAACCAGATTTGACCTTTGATATATAAATGTCACTACTCCCTCATTTTATACTATTTCAGTAAAACTTAATCACAATGTGAATGTGAAATCTTGAGTCATTGCCAAAAACATTTTTTGCAAGCTCACAGGGACCTTGACCTTTTACTATGGAATGCTAATCAGTTCATTGTTGAATTTAAGTGAATGTTTATGCCAAATTATATATCAGCAAATATCCCTCAAGGCATTGCTGATATATTGCTTTCATATAAGAATTAGATGCAGGATGGTCAGTGAGCTTGACCTTCGTTGCAGAGGCTTAAAAAGTAACTCGTGCAAAAATGCATTATGTCCAGATCAAGCTCCGTGCAAGCATGTGAAGGCAGAAGCAATTTTACAAAAGATAACATGAACGTTGACCCCATGTTAATGTTTGCTCACTTCTACTCAAAAAAAAAATATACATATATATTTTTGTAAACTTCAGACAGGAATTTTTCATCCTTCCTTCCTAAGAATTTTATAAGTTTTATCTTGGGTGCCTTAAAAAAGAGGTGCTTATGATTTAAAGCTTCCGTCAAGACAGCACAACTCACCACAGATCACGTGTTTTGGCTTCATGGAATCCCCATGGATATCGTTTCTGATCGGGGTCCTCAATTCACTTCCAGCATGTGGAAGGAGTTCTGTTCTTCGATTTGAGCCCAGATTAGTCTCCCTTCTGGGTTTCATCTTCAGACTAATGAGCATACCAAGAGAATGAACCAACCCTCTGATGTGCAGTATCATCCAACACATCCACCTGGAGCAGTCAACTGGCCTGGGCTGAATACGCTTACAATTCACCCACTTTATCTGCAGCTGGTCTCTCACCTTTTGAATCATCTTGGGGGTATCAGCCCCCTCTGTTCCTATATGTTGAAGGTAAGTACTTAGTTTCTTCAGTGCAGAACCAGCCTTCGCTGGTGTCGTTGGCTTTCAGAATCAGAATACTTTAATAATCCTTAAGGAAATTATATGAGGAGGGATGCAGGCGGCAACCTAAGAACCTCACTATCGTCCAGGCTGAAAGGTTTGGCTTTCTACAAAAAAATGTTCCTTTACATATGAATCTGGCAAATTCTCTCCAAACCTTGTTGTAACTAGGGGTGGGAATTTAACGCCTAAATTCCACTTAATTAATTTGAAATAAAAAAATAGCGCGTTTCAGAAAAAAATAATGCATTTAATCACACTTTGCATTCCAAGCAAAGGGGAACTTTTGTCAATGCACGATTTCCTGGTATACCAATTACATCGATCCAAACATCAGAGCTACAAAGATTCAGAAGGAATCGCGTTGCTAGGACAGATCAAATTTTTTCTTTCAAAAGACTACTTGACGGAAACCTTGATAAAAGCAGTGTTTTGTGCAAACTGTGCAAAAAGGAGTTTGCATGCCACCAAAGCACTTCAACCTTGCGGTACCATCTAAATGCAGCAACATGTTGCAGCGAGCACAGAAACTGTGGGAGCTGTTAGCGCTCGTAGCACGAGTACCAACAAAAGGTGTTGGCAGCCCAAACTTATTGAAATGACAGGCTTCAGGACCAAAATCAGTAAGTCAACATCGCACAAAGTTACAGATTCTCTCGGAAAATGGATTGTTCTGGACTGTTGCAGGAACAGTGTAAAGACAAAGAGCTTCCTCCCCTCTTCATTGTCTTCAGACTCTGATTCAGATGAGGAAGCCCTGTGTAACAGGGCCCTGAGTTTGTACAGAGCGAAATCCACCATCAGCAAGACAGACCGCCCACTGGAGTGGTGGTCCAGCCGAGCAGGGACCCACCCACAGCCGTCTGTCCTGGCCTGCAAGTATTTGATTAGTCCTGCCACTTCCCTCCCATGTGAGAGACTGTTATCACTTGCAGGTCACATAGTAACAACAAAGAAAGCTGCCTTGAGCTCTGAAAATGTGAACATCTTTCCCTAAATAAACTGGGTTTTTCAGTACACATGACACTGCTTTCCCAAAAATCAGTTACATATATATTTTTGTTACATTGATATTCCAAACTGGAGTTGTCATCCGGGAAGACAGGATATATCCTGAAGAGTTTTCTAGTCATTCACAGGCCACATAACGAGAGATAATCATTCACACTTTCACACCTTACCTATATGTATTTAGACTTTCTAAGGAACCCAGAGTACGCAGAGAATCCGGAAATAATCTGTCATAAACAGGCACAGGGAGAACTCCACACTGTCTGCATTTAGGTTCTCTAGTTACACAAAACCTTTTAAAAAAGGGAGTAGATATTAACCTAACCCAATCCCAACCTGAACATCCAGATTCTCTAAACCATTAGTTCTCAGACTGAAAATAGAAGTGTCATTTTTGAAGGGTGTGGTTTGTGGCTCAGCTGCAGCGGAGGGGTGGAGAAGTGGGTTCAGGGTGTGGTGCCAGGGGAGGCTGACTCACACATCTGACCTAATTGGGTCTCCCCTGTTAATGATGTTGCTGGGACCGGAGGCAAGAGTGATGAGGGCCACAGAAAACAGAGGAGCAGGAAAGCTGCTCCTTTAAAAACTGAAAAATAAAAAAGATGCTGAAACACTAAAACGCTATGGTCGTCAGGTCCTTCATTGTCAAAATCTTTAAGACCGTATCCCAAAACTTTTTATGTCTTTAAAACGTTCAAAAAACCAAATGCCTTAACATTAGTCTGAGACAGTATGCTTTAAACATACAGTCCAATTATATCACAGTGCTTATCTTGAATAGCAAATATCATATACTGTGCATTTAATGGTGTTGATTGTCCAGTAACCTTAATCAACTTAAGCCCTCAGTCACATAAAGACAAAAAGGCAGCATTATGCAACTGGAAAACACCAACTTTCACATGTCACATTTCTCCCCTTTGCATGCATCTACACAACAGCTAACTCTGGCAGAAGCTTTCACAGCCCTGCACACAAGATTGTTGGATAACCTGCTTTGGAAAGTTAGTGCAAATCATTAATTTTATATTCAGTTGATGATTGCATTCATCAGACATAAACTCAAACATCAGCTGAATATAAAATTCAACCTCTGTGGGCTACTCTTTGAGAGACCAGAGGTTTACCAGTAACTGTGACATCAACAACCTTTATGAAACAGGAATATTTCTATCTAACTTTACTGCACTCAGTGTAATTGTTGTTGAGATATTTCCCTCTGAACCAAAGTGGACAGAAAATCTGTAAGATCACAGTGTTAGCATGGGTAGAAATTAACAGGTTAAGAGAGTCAAAGGTCTTTCTCAGGTCAAAATCAATACTGCGTGTTTGTGAAGACCTCGATTCCACAGCAGCTCCTCCTCCGCCTCCTGCTCTGTGTATTTTTTTAAATGTCTGTAAAGGCTCAGAGAACGAATGAATTTATTAACTTGCTTCAGCTGAGTGCCATGTTAGATAGGTTGCCCTCTGACACACACACTGCAGAGTGGGTGAGCACAGTATTGATCTGAAACATCTCATCTCAGCACCGGATTACTCTATCAGAATGAAGGAGGGAGCGATCAGACAGCAGAGCCAGGGAGAAGCTGCTGATGAAGAAGACATACGAGATGAGGTAGATGTGTTAAACCAATCGACTTCTTTCAAACCTTTATTAAAATGTAGTCCCACACATAACCTTCGTTAACCATTTGTCTCTTCTGTTAATGCTCCAACATCTCTGTTCCTCAACCAACTCTGCCTCGTTAGCAGCCTTACCACTCCTCGTTAACTGTAATTCCTCTCCTCATTAAAGAAAGGCAGCTCTGAAAAAACAGTTTCAGTGTAATGAAAAAGTTCCTCACAGGATCTGAGAAGAAGAAGAAAAAAGCTCAGCTCTGGGGTTTTGGATTTCCTTTAGAAGTCTGGGTTTCAGGAAGAAACCAAGTATCTGGCACACTTTCAGTCCAGTGGGGACCCTCTTCAGGAAAATTATCCTCCTGATGAAGTGTGCTTTATATAGAAATAATATACCATAATTTCATCACACATACTGGATGGTGCTAGTTCATAATGTAGTATTAATGTAGTATTAGTTAAATTTGAAAATGTCAGTGTTCGTTATGCATTAATCTATGGAACGTCAGCAGAACCCAGACCAAAGTTAAAGTGCAGCATAGTGAACTACATTTCTGAGTTCAGTGTTATTGTAATGTTTTCACTGTGTGTAAAGCTAAACATGTAGAACAATAATGTAACATCTGTGGCATGATCACAATTTTTTCAAATGATGTAACACAACATGCAGTCTCTTCTGTAAATCGAGCAGTGAGAGATTACATGACACTTTGACTGAAATTAAACAAACTGCAGATTTTTAAACACGTCACTTGAATCATCAGGTCCATTATCTCTCAGCAGCAGCCAGTATTGCTGCATCTGGTACATGTACAATTGTGGTCTGAAGTTTCAATCCACTCATCGTGGACGAGGATGTCATGATGATTTTACCCTATCACTGATTTCTTTGAAAAGTTTCTTTTCCAGGGTGGAATGATTGACTCCGCGTCATATAACGTGCGGAGGGGGTGAAAGAGGCGAAGCAGTGCTACAGGAGGAAACTAGAGTCACAACTCCAACAGAGTGACTCTAGGAGCCTGTGGCGGGGACTAAGGACAATAACGGACTATAAAGCACCAACAACCGGTATGACGAACGCGGCCGTGACTCTGGCAGACGAGCTGAACACTTTCTATGCTCGCTTCGAGGCTGCAGCTAAGGACTCCAACAATGCTAGTGCTAGCGGCGCTAACGGCTGCAGACAGGAAGATACTGCTAGCACCGGAAACGTGCTCGTCATCTCCGAGCATGAAGTAAGGAGAGCCTTCAAAAGAGTGAACACCAGGAAAGCAGCAGGACCAGACAGCATACCAGCTAGCTCCTGTGTTCACTGAGATTATCAACATCTCTTTATCTCAGTCGGTGATCCCCACATTCTTCAAAGAGTCCATCATTGTTCCTGTCCCGAAGAAACCCCACCCTGCTTCTCTCAATGACTATCGCCCTGTAGCCCTCACCTCAGTAGTGATGAAGTGCTTTGAACGCCTGGTCAGAGACTTCATCATTTCTTCACTACCAGACACACTGGACCCACTACAGTTCGCTTACCGTCCAAATCGTTCCACAGACGATGCCATCTCTCATCTCCTCCACACATCACTAACTCACTTGGACACTAGAAGGGGGAATTATGTTAAAATGCTCTTCATGGACTACAGCTCTGCATTTAATACCATAATTCCCTCCACACTCACCACCAAGCTGGAGCATCTGGGACTCAGCTCATCTATGTGTCAGTGGATCTCCAACTTCCTAACTGGCAGACCACAGGCAGTAAGGATGGGCGGACATGTCTCAGCCTCCACCACTCTCAGCACTGGAGCCCCCCAGGGGTGTGTTCTGAGCCCCCTGCTGTACTCTTTGTACACATATGACTGTGTGGCCACTACCAGCTCCACCACCATCATCAAGTTTGCTGACGACACCGTCGTGGTGGGCCTGATCTCTGATAACAACGAGACGGCCTACCTGAAGGAGATTAGGAATCTGGAGAACTGGTGCCAGAGGAACAACCTCCTTCTAAACGTCAGTAAGACAAAGGAGCTGATAGTGGACTTCAGCACTAAGCAGGAGAGGAACTACCAGACCCCCGTCATCAACGAGTGCCCAGTGGAGAGAGTGGACAGCTTCAAATACCTCGGAGTTCACATCACGCGGGACCTGTCATGGTCCTGTCACATCAACACCGTGGTGAAAAAGGCCCGTCAGCGTCTCTACCACCTCAGACGCTTGAGAGACTTCCAACTGCCCTCCAAGGTGCTCAGGAACTTTTACTCGTGCACCATAGAGAGCATCCTGACGGGAAACATCTTAACCTGGTTCGGGAACAGCACCATGCAGGACAGACGAGCTCTACAGAGGGTTGTGCGGTCAGCTGAGCGCACCATCCGCTCCGAGCTCCCTGACCTGCACTCAATCTACAGCAGGCGGTGCTGGACCAAGGCCAGGAAGATCGTGAAGGACCTCAGCCATCCCAACAACAGACTGTTCTCTCTGTTGAGGTCAGGAAAGCGATTCCGCTCCCTGAAGACCAACACAGAGAGACTGAGGAGGAGCTTCTTCCCGCAGGCGATACGGTCTCTCAATCACACCACCACACAGTACTGACCCACACATATAGTTCTTACACACACACACTGGACATTCTGGACATTGTTTTCACTTCATCACTTAAATCACTTTAAGCATATTTGCATTGCAGAAGACATAATGTGGATTGCACAACACTGGACATTATATTCTTCATTTCCAGTTAATACTTGTACAGCTGCTGTTATTGTGTATATATTTATTTATATTTCTTCATACATTCTTATATAGTTCTATACTGTGTATTGTGTATTTTGTTGTACAGTTATTTTATTTTCAACTTTAATTTATATATTTTATCTTATTCTTTCCCAGTTAAATTTACCCTTCATTCTAATTTGTGTTGTACAGTTATTTCATTTTTAACCTTAATTTATATTTTATTCCTTCCTAGTTAAATTTACCCTTTTTAATTTTTCATATTTATTTCCTATCTTATTCATAGCCCTTTTTTTTTCTTCTTTAGGTCACGAGCAGTTGTCTAAGCATTTCACTGCATATCGTACTGTGTATGACTGTGTACGTGACAAATAAAAATTTGAATTTGAATTTGAATTTTGAATTACTTTGAAAAACAAGAACTGGGTGAAAAAATTTGAATTAATTTTTGATTATGTCTAATCCACACAGGGTCAAACGTATGCATAAACACTTACATCTTTTTTTTAACTTGACAAGGCCGAAGCCTTTTAACTTCTCATTATTGATCAATATTGACTACAGCTGGTAGTATCTCTTTGTAGCATTAAGAAGGATTTGTCTGACAGTGCTCATCGGATTGATCAACACTCAGAACAATGGGGAAGTCCAAGAAATTCTGTGGAGATCTGACAAGGAGAATTTTAGATTGTCACATGTTGGGAAGGCCTCCTGGGGCCATTTCTAAACAAATTCATACACACAAATGTAGAATTATTTGAATTGCATAAGTACAAGTTATTTAGATTACCAATGTCTGGAAGAAGGACCAAACTGTTAACCTTAGATGAGAGAATTTGGATTTTCAGGAAAAACCCAGAAACCACCAAAGTTCAGAACTGCCATAAACTAATTGACGATATATGAGACATTGACCTTGACCTTTTGTGTAATACAGAAAATCCAAAATAAATCCAAACTTGTGCACCCAGTTCTCTTTTTTCAAAGTAATTAAAGATGTATGCTTTACAGTTCTTCTACCCAGGCAATAGAACAATTCAAAGAATTAATAAAAAGCCCCAAATTACCCTGACATTCATGTCCATGATGAGTGGATAGGAACTGTCGAACTGCTGCTAAAGGACATTGTGTACCCGTGCGTGAGAAAAAGGCAACATGTGTCAAAACAGCATTAAACACCATAGAATGAGAAGTTATGGTGCTGAGAGAGCGTACTGTAGCATATACTTAAGTATTCAGAGCAGTCTGAAGGCTGAGGCATTTGAACAAAAGTGATTACTTTTACATGTTGAACTAATTGTTTCAAAGTTTAACCACATTTAATATGAACATTCAACAATGTGACACAGCATATGGCAAAATAAGGAAAAACACATGACTGTGGAAAGCCTTTAAAAATACTTAACACTATAGATGAATATGGTAATGATGATGCAACCACTTGAAAGCACCAAAAAAGGTAACAAAGCACTTAACTACACAAAATGTTAACTTCGGAGCTTGTGTAAAGTAAAGCTAAAAAAAGATTCTAGCAATGTGTTTAAAGTTGATGTTAAATTATAAATTGTGTCAGGGCAGCCATGAAAGATGCCCCGGGAAAGAAAACTAGTGCAGTGAATGTGGCACCACTCTGGTCCAGTTTCCTATACATTAGCTGAGTATTGATGTGTCAGTTTTTATCCTGATGCGACGTCATGCTTCATGTGAGCAGCAGGCGTCGGGTCATCTCTGCAGACGGGTGGAATCGGGCCGAATTAAAAAATGCCTTCACTGGGAGACGACAGTAACTGCAACATCAAAACTCATCTTTACATCATTTGCATAAAGATCAGTACTAAGCTAGAACAGTGATACTGTGTGTGTGTGTGTGTGTGTGTGTGTGTGTGTGTGTGTGTGCACGCTAATTAATTCACCCACTCCCAGCATTTTAAGCGTTTAAGCCAAGCCTGGGGTTTATAGTAACTCTGGATATTAAGCAAATCTCATAGTGAAGTGTGTGTGTGTTTCTGTTTGTGTGTGTGTTTCTGTTTGTGTGTGTGTTTCTGTTTGTGTGTGTGTGTTAGCATTAGCTGCATTGCTGTATCAAGCTAATCCTTAAGATAACAGTGAGCTTTGTGCACGCACACATGAACACACACTTCTGAGCAGACTATCACTTGGACCGTCCCTGAACACCGGTATTGTGTTTATCTGACGTTCTGAAGCTCTGCTCAGAACACAGTTACTGTTTTTAAATAATAACCAGCTGTGGTTTCTTTACCATGTGTCTTACTGCTTTGCTGGTTAGTCATCAGATTAACATATTTAATGAGCTCACGCTGGCACCTTTATAGGATGGCAGTTATATGCACTCTCATAGTACCATGCGTCTCAGTTCCACAAATAATCTACGCCTGGCTTTATATTTATTGCATTACCTTTAGTATTGTCATGCTCTCACACAGACTTTCTCTTTTGTGTGACGTTTAAGGAATTAGGTTAGTGCACAAAGTCGACTGTAACCGGGTTTCTGGCAGCTGGAGCAGTAAGCTTTAACTAACAGGTTGCTGTGCTGTGATCGAGCTCTGTTAGTATGCCAGCTGCCGTATTGATTCAGAATTGATCCAAACAGCAGCTGCCAGCGAATAGTGGACCACGGGTGGTGGAAACACTGAGACCAAGTCTGACTGGTGGTGGATTTTGGCTCAGCGTGTGCTAAAAATACTAAAAAGTTCCCTCAGAGACTCCTCTGGTCACTTCAGATGTCAAAAAGTTGGCATGTTAATCAATTCATTGTGAACTTGATGAAAAACCAATTAAAACTGCAGTTTTATACCATTGTTCTATCGAAACACGGCAGAGGAAGTCAATGAAGAAAACAAAGCTTCAACTGATGTGAGTGTGTTTGAAATTCTACTGATATTTTGTTATTTTGCAGTTTTTGATGCCTAAAAGCTCTTAAATTAGGAAATGAGCAAAATTTTCTAATGTATGAAAGCAATAAATTATAAAATTATGTGTGTGTTTATGGATTTGTCTCATTTATATAACCATCACTTGAAGTGACATTAGCCAGCTTTTAGTTTTTAATGTTACAATAAATGTCCATATGGTTAATGGACTGTAACACTTATCCAACGTATTCCCATGGAGGTCAAGGACAGAGCAGGAAATCAAAATATCAGTGAAGACTCAGAAACCTGAGCCACTGGTCCTCCTTCCATAGAAGTGAAGACGAATTTAGATTTCTGGATGTGAAAATCAATGTTATACATCTCTTTGCACAGATTCATGAATCCATGAATCCATAACTGTCATGAACATTTGAATTCCACGTCAGAGGGATGAGTTTAAAATACCTTCGTGTTTTTGTGTTTAAAGCACCGAACAGCAGCCGCTGTCCTGCTCTGCTCATCGATCTGTCAGAATCATTACTCTTAGACTCAGCTCGTGTTGTGTCACAATAGCGGATAGTTTCCTGTCTGCAAAACAGACGGCCATTCACAGTTGCCTGGATGGATCAAATAACAGCACCTCAATGAGTGCAGTAATGCATGTCATTACAACTCATTTCACAAATTTGGACTGACTTTCAATGAGCAATCAGGCATCTTCAAACAGTTTTGGAATCCAGCGTCTCATTTGTGAAGATACTCTGGTTTAACTCATCGGGCTTATTTAGGCAACACTCACAGTCCAATGAGGCCGTCCATGTAAAATAATCAGTTTCTTCAGACAGGCAGCTTTCTGCTCACCACCAAACATTTTAATCTGCTGCCTTTTTGTAAATCTGACCACACAGCAGGAAAAATAAAAGTACTAGTGGATGAACAAATCCAGATGTAGGATTTGCTTGATTTAGGCCACCAACATGTCCTCCACCTCTGATTCTGTTGCTCTTTACACTCAGTACTCATTTATATTCATCTCAAGTCAACAATAATCGAGCTGTTCCACTAATAATGTCATGGTCCTGGGTCATTTTGGCCCAGCGTTTTGTGTTTCCTTGAAGTTCATTTTTGTGCTTTGTGTTTATTCTGATTTTGTATTGGTTTAGGGTTGAACCTGTAGTTTGGTGTGTGTATTCAGCCCTACCTGTGTCTGTCCTTGGTGCTCTGTTCATGTCCCCGTGTTGTGTTGTAAATCAGTCTGTGTGTTCCTGCTTTACTTTGAAGGCTCATGTTCTGGATTTCCAATTCTATTTTGAAGGTCTGTGTCTGTTGTCATTGTGTTCAGCTTGTGTCCTCCGGTCCTCATGTGTATTAGGTTCAGCTGTTCTTCCCTCCTGTGTGTGATTACCTGATTACCTTGTGTGTGTATATTTAGTGGGTGTCGGTCTGTGTTCATTGTCGGCTCGTCTGCGTTCTATGGTGTTCCTGTCTCTGCGTCTCTCTGCCCCGCACCCCTTTTGTATGGTCTCAGGTTTGTCATTTAGTTCTCCCAGTTTAGGTTTCTTCAGTTGTTTTGTCATGCCTCACTGCCTGTTTCTGCCATTGTCACTTTGTAAATAAACATCACTCGTATCATCAGTCACTGCTGCATTTTGGGTCCTCCCTTTCCTCCACACCACACGGCTCACTCCGCCAGCCGTGACAAATAAAGCTTAAAAGCTTTAAAGAAGACATACATGTAGCCTTGGTAAACTAAATGTTGAGATTTCATCTTTTATTTTTTTGTTTACAAAACACTTTTTTAAATTATTTTCATTGATCATGTTCCTCTAAATAATGATGGAGTTATTTTAAGCTTTCTTAAGTCAGTATAATTTTGGCCCAGAGCACGCTTCATAACGAGTGTTTCTGTTATTTTGTCAGCTCATGTCTCAGATGATAGACTGGATCCAGCTCTCTAAATATTGCACAAGGTTGTATTAATATAATATTACATTTGCTGCATCATTTCCTTTATGTCCCAAACAAGCAAATATAATAAAAAAAATCACCATGATTACTAATGATAGTTTTATACGGATGCTCAGCAGCATTTTGCTCATTAGTGGAAACACTTTTTATCCAAACAGAAATCACAAGCCTCTGTGACAAGTGGAGAAATCACCAGGTGTAAATACCTGGTTATTGTTGGTTAATACAACACAGCAACTTGAAATGGAATTAAATTTTCTATATCTGCATGTGCATCATTAGGCAAAGCTATAAGCTAACTGTCTCAAATATTGTAGAGCTTGAATACATAAATGCAGGTTCTGGTACAAAAACATCAAGTTAATTAGCTGAAATCACTGATATTATCTGCATAAAAGCTTAAATGGAGAATACAACTCCTGACATTTTCCATGACCAGCTACAGTGGAGGTCAGCAAACTTCAAAGGAGCCGTTATTGAGTAATTTTTGATCCCAGAAAAATCTGTATGATGTTGAAACACATGTTTGAGCTTTAGAATAAAGGTGCTGCAGCCTGTAGCATATTAAAATTACAGGTAAGTGTAAATCGTTAAAATCTTTTAGAAAATGGGACTAATGGGTCATGTTTTTATAGCAAAAATATCATGATTTTGTTGTATTCATAATTAAAGCAACAAAAGAATGATTTATTAAAAATGGTTTTTCATTGACAAGAAAACAGACCAAGCATGGATTAGGGCTGGACAATATGTAAAAATTTTCCAACCGACAATCGTCAGTCTAATAATCGACGATGGGCGATACATTCGCGCATGCGCAGACTTTTTGATGGGCAGATCAATGTAATCATGCACGGACTGATTACACAGAATTTCAAACATGGACGACCTAATGTCCCAAAAAATTAGGGCTGTCAGCATTATACAGATACAGGCTGCTTTGCACATCTCTAGCATTGACAGAGACATTTCAGGGATTTAGACTCGGTCTGCACTCCAGATGGGTTAATTGTTAATCATGTTAGTCATGATGACAGCGCATTAATGCTGACAGCACTAAAAAATATATATAAAGCTGCCAATTTCGGATGAAAGAGATAAACCTAAAGATGTAACCAAAGCGGTCTGTCGCTTGTGCAGATGTATAGTGCGAGCAAGTACTCAAACACGACTAACTTGCATGAGCATGTACATGTCCACCATCCAGCTGAGTATGCTAGGCTATCAGCAGCTTCTGCAGCTCCATCAAGCATTTGGGCGCACTCTGAAGAGGGTGCATTTGCTCGCAGATGAAAAAGGGTGTTGTTAAAGCAGCACTATTATTTGGACTTTTGACTGCTTCTATTAGCTCCATCGTTATTAGCAATCTTACTCATGGGAAAATAAGTAAATAAATCGCCCTTGTAAAAACAATCAGGCTCAGCCTATCGTCAGTAGTCGATATATTCATCCAATCGCCCAACCCTAGCGTGGATTCAAAGGGTCTGTGTGTATGCTTAGATTTGAATCTGTAGCCATGCAGACCGGTGTCCTGCCTTTAATGGGTCACCCCTGACTTCTGTCAGTGGAGCAGAGCTGACGCTCCTCCTTCAGACATTGGCTGAAAAGAAAACTCTAACCTGAGACCACACAAGTTCATCGCTGGTGTATTTTCAAAATTAACATCGATGGGCTCATCTGACCCGCTGCTCTCACCGTCGCTCATCTTAAATGGTCAGATTGAAGACCCTGCCTAAATGCTTGTTACACTTAAGTCTTAATAAGTGATTTAAGCGCATGAAAATCCATGCGTTGAACTCTGAGCCATTCAGACTCTCTAAGCAGCTTAATTTTAGCCAATGCAGTTCATTATAATAGACCCACATGTCTGAGACAGGTCTTCAGAATCAGGTCAGAGTGCCCCAAAATCATCACAGTTAGCTTCTTTGTCAGATATTCCTCCTTGAACATGGCAATCATTCTAGATTTGCTTTATGTCCTCTTCATAAAATAATGTTGATCACTGTGTATTATGTTACCATTAGCAAGTCTAAATATATAACACAGAATAGAGAATTCATCATTTCCTATAATGACTCTCTTTATCACACAGTTTTATCGTATTCATGCTGCACTGGTCTATGTGGCAGCTCTCTTGCTCATGGAGCCAATCAGAATTGAGTAGTATAAAAGTGAGGAATGAGTTAATTATGTCTCATCACTGGCTAAAGCTCTTCTCAGGCAGAGTCCTTATGTGGTAATGTCTTTACTCTGTCCAATCACAGCTGAGCTCAATGTTTTTCCAAACAATTAACCACAAGTTTGTGTTTTTCACAATACGTTGAAAAGACGTTGGAATCCAGTACACACACACACACACACACACACACACATACACACACATATTCGTGCATGAAATAATAAATGTATCAGCACACAGTCTGTTTCCCATCTGCACCATGGGGAAGAAATCTGATGTGGAAACTGCAGCAGAGGCTTATGGGAAATTCATAAGGAGTTTTATATGTACGCCCGTGTGAGTGTGTGTGTGTGTGTGTTTGAGACAAGTGGAACACACACAAAGACATGCACACACAGGCGTATGGCATGTGGAGTGTGAGTTAATCAATGTCGTGAATGTGAAGCTTTGACCTTTTCAAGCTGAACCACCTGCTGGTATAGGAAAAGTGTGTGTTTCCGTGTGTGTGTACCGTCTCTCTCTCTGCATTGTGTATGAGCTCCTGAAGAAGCCCAGCAGCTCGTCCTCGATGGCAGCATCAAAGCTCACGTTTAGCCGGTAAACCCTCATCGGCTTCATCTCGCGGTGCAGCGCCACCACGTACATCTGATTGGCTGGGAAGGGGAAGTGTCGGTGGATACGCATGACTCCGCCCCCGGGCCTGTTGGAAGGACGACCTCCAACACCGCCCTCAGCAGTAACTGTCACCCGGTCCACCTGATGGATGGAAGAGAAAATAGGATAAAGACATCCACACACCAACTGTGTCTCCACAATAAGACTCATCTACAAGTGCAGACCAGAAGAGTGAAATATGTTTGGATATGCTATAATCAGATTTCCTGTTTTATTATCATTAAATAAATAAAATCTTGGTAGCGATAATAGCAAATCACCCAGAAACGCAGTAATCCATCAACAAATTGAGTTAAGGAGAAGCCTTACAGCAAGGAAACATGAATGCGAACAGCGCAGGATTTAAACATTTAAAAGCTTCAGGATATTTAAAATTCATTTTGATGAGTGACACTCGATGTTAACAGCAAATCTGCAAAGAAACTCTGCAGGGGTTGTTTAATAGGATGCACGTGTACACGCGTACTCGTGCATCCTAAACTCCTCAAACTCAGACACACGCTCACTCACATCCAGAGCACCTCTGAAAGCTGCTGACTTCCTGTTGCTGCTCATGTTTATGTCATTTCCCGCCTGAAACATGACAGCAGTGGTTGATTTCTGAGGTGGATTAAAGCAAACAGCAGCTGATCCTACAGGTAAGTGTGTGGGAAATGTCTGACCTAGGGCTGTGTGATATGAACAAAATCTCATATCCCGATATAAGAATTCTATCGTCCCGATAACGATATAAATCACAAAAATGTAACATTTTCTGTAAATTCTGTGAATCTCAGGCAGCTCAACTTGTGGGAAGTGTTTCCAGCTGCGCGTCATGTAGCTGGAGTCGAGTGTTTTAACTGATGCATGAAACTATACATTTTTAGGCATAAGTTGTAACGGCCGCCGTTTTCTTTGTAAGTATTTATTACACGGCGTGCTGCGGGGAAAAGCCTGTTCTAACGTTTGAGTTTAAGGTTTATTTTTTAACACCTGGCGGCTCTTTTTTACTTCTCATCCATAAATAATCTGCTCTTTCACGTGATTTCATTTATTTTGAAAAGTCTCAACAGGATCTTGAGCTTTGTTGTGAAAGGTTTATGTGGAACATAAACAAGCGATGCTGTTACCGTCGTTGTTGCTAACCACAACGCATAAAAACAGGCGCTTGTCCGTCCATATGGTGGTTATATTAAATATAAGAGAAAGAGAGAACTTTAAGAAATTAATATAGCCACTACAGTGACCATCAAAACGGTGAAAAAATATTACCGTAAACAGTTTTGCGGCACCACGAAACAAATGACAGCGTAAAATGAAACGATACTTTTTTATATCGTCATCAGATATATATCGTTATATCGAACAGCCCTAGTCTGACCTTTTCAGAAAGAAAGTGAGAAGCAGCTCTTCCAAAAGGTGGTGACTTTAAAATCAAGACTTTACCTGAAAGCAGTCTGCAAATAAGTTATTCAGTGTTCAAAAGAGAGGAGGAAAAAGAAGACGAGTCGACTACCAAAGGTAGAACATAGTTCAAACCTGAGCTCAGTCTAGTGGGTGAGGTTAAACACGGGCTATTTAGATATTATGTACGTAACTAACTGAATTTCCTGGAGGAACCTAAATGAGGGATTAATAAAGTTCTATCTATTTATCTATTTAAGAGCTAAATATAATGGTCAATCACATTCCTCGATAATCAAATTGCATTTTAAATGTTTCTAAAGGATGAGTCACCGTGTATAATGTACACACATATTAGTTGATGATACAGTCACACTTCACCAGTGTTGGGAAGGTTACTTTTAAAATGTATTCCACTACAGATTACAGAATACATGCCCCAAAATGTATTTTGTAACGTACTCCGTTACGTTACTCAATGGGAGTAACATGTTCTGAACACTTAATATATTATCATGCTTTTTACAACCACATGAAGGTACTATTGCTGTGTGATTTATTACTCGTACTCAGTGTTGGTCAAGTTACTTGAAAAAAGTAATCAGTAACTAATTACTGATTACTTCCCCAAAAAAGTAATCCCGTTACTTTACTGATTACTTATTTTCAAAAGTAATTAATTACTTAGTTACTTAGTTACTTTTTAAAAACACGATTTACAACCTAAAGAGGTGATAAGGCGATAGATCTTTCAGCCCAATTCTACTTTTTCTACATAATCCATCATACAAAATGTAATCAAATGGAAAAATCTCTTTTTTTAAACTTGTTTTATCAGTTTTAATCTTTTAACTTTATGCATCAAGCAAAAATGTAATTATATGCAACATTCTCTGAGTTGAATAAATTAGTTTAACATTTAAACCTATTTTCTGCACATTCCAGCACATAAAATAAAATATTTTTTTTGTTTACACTCACTCTTTCAAATAGATGCAAGTAAAACACAGCAGAACATAAATAAAGTGAAAGACTCAGCGGTCCTGTTGCTCTATTTTCACCTATTAAGCAGCACTGCGGTAGGCGGAGGTTTACCCTGGTGCAGGTGTGCCGTGGTCAGTTGAAGAATCCGCGACTTTCTCTGTGAGTTTCCCATTACCTCGTTGCGCACTCGGTGCTTGCTCAGAAGTTTAGGGGTTTTTTTCGCTGTAAAAAGAAGTTTTCTTCCCACGCACAACGGACGCTAATGTTTTTGTCACTTTTTATGGAATCAAACTCAAAGTAAGGTCAGTACTTCCACGCTTTAAACGCTTGGCAACAATAACAGGAATGCAACCAGCTAGTGACCCTTTGACTTGATCCCCTTGTTGCAAAGAGATCTGCTGGGTTGTGCTCATCAGCACAGACTCAGTTTGATTGCAGCATGTTGGCAATCTGTCTGCATTTCTAAGTAAGACAACAATTATTTGCAAAACTTCAGTAATCTCTATGAGAGTGTGTACAAAAGGCCCCGTAGTTATGGGTTTATTCTGTTCAGTTGTTAGTTCACCTGTAGTTTTTAGAGTGGCCAGTAGAGGTCACCCCACCGCTTTGTATGAGAGACTATGTCCAGGGAGAGACGTGGGCAAAGCACCTGAGCTTTTCTGCTCCAGATTACTGGCAGAGAATTGGTTATCCCGTGAGAAGTGTGCGTTAATGAGCAACGTAAGTTGGTGATGTGTGAGGATGTGATAATAAGATGTGTTTGGGACTGTAACCAAGGTTAGGGGGGAAATGACTATGTTTCTGTCTGTGCCGCTAGCGGGTGCTAAGCTAAGCTAAGCTAAGCTAACTTTCCTGCCGTGTGGTTGGGTATAGCTGTGTACCTGGTTAGCTCTCTCAGGGGGTCTATGTGTGAGTCGTGAGTAATATATGGCCTATGGTATTAAAGGGGATGTTAGTTTATTTCCCGCCTGTGTTTATGTTGATGTACTCTGGAGATATTGTTGTGAACACTTTAGTAATGTAGCATTTTCTTTCTGTTCCGTTCAGAGACCACACACACACACACACACCCATGCCCACGCACCTAAACCTGTATGCAATACCTGCTCCTCTGACAATCCCTGTTACCTTCAACTGTGTGAAGTCAATACAAGAGTCTGCACTATCCTCGGTGTCTTCATTGTCTCCCTTCTGAACATTCATCCGGGCCTTGAGCAGTGTTCTGGCCGACACTCCAGGGAGTGGTAGCTGCAAACCTGAACTAGCACCTTACAGTCCTTCCAGTACAAGCTATCTACCCAACATTAATGGTCCTTCGAGCCGGATGTAAGCTGCTTCTACCCTAAAAAGATGGATGATATTCAGAACTTCTCAGCTCTTGGTGCGCGCCCACGGCGTAATGTACGTCGTCCCCTCCGCTATGTAGCTTATGAGACTGACTTCCCCGGGCTTGGTGCAGGTTACCAGGAGGAAAGTGAGACAGGAGGCGACAACCATTCTTCCCACCATCCTCCGTCTGACCCCTCTGATGACGGCTCACACGGCCATGTCACACCATTGAGAGCAGAGTTAGAAGATATACAGCGTGAAAGGTTCCTGTTCCAGCAGTCGCATGACGAGATGAGAGCCGGGCTGGATAATTTCCAGGCCCTTCATGCTAGTTTGCTGCAGTTGCTGGACCGTGCAGAGAGTCTGCAGCTCAGTCCACCGCCCAGAGCCCCTGCTGTTCATCTCCAGCCACCCCCTGCTGAAGAGGAAGAGGACTGGCCTCCACCACCTCCTCCTGTTGTGTTCAAGGAGGAGTCTGTCTCCAGCCAGGGTCCAGTTGCGGACCGCATCGATACGATGCTGAAAGAGCTCCAGGATCTGAAGAGGGAGTCTATGGCTGCACAGGAGAGTCAGATCATCCCCCCACATGAATCTAGGCCAGGTTTCACTTCTCCTCAGCCAAGGATCACCTACCCTCCAGCGCCGCCTCCGAGAGCACACCCCCCTCCATTGCAACCACTGCCAACTCCATCCCCGTCCTCATCTACTCCTTTCTTGACCTACAGGGGGCCTCGTCCAAGCATTCCCAAGCTCTCACGCCGTGATCCTGGGGAATTTGCTCGTCTAAAGATGGCGCTAGAGAACTTATTTCCCCCGGAGAGTTCAGAGCTTTTCAGGTACCAAGTCTTGTTAGATCATCTACACCTGGAGGAAGCAAAGTTGATAGCGGACGCTTACCTCCATTCTGCCACGCCCTTCAGTGACACTATGAACGCTCTTAACGACAGGCTTGGGCAGCCCCACCAGCTTGCCCTGAGAAGAATTGCTGCTGTCATGGACTCACCTGACATCCGCCGAGGGGATGCAGCCGCATTTGAGCGATTCTCTCTCCACATCCAGTCGCTCGTGGGCATGCTGAAGACTTTAGGCCCTGATGGGGAGGTCGAACTCCAGTGTGGCTCCCATGTGGCTCGACTCCTTAGTAAGCTTCCTTCAGAGCAAAGAGCTGATTTCCGTCGGTGCATGTACAACCATTCTGGTCAGGCTTACACCCTGGATGACCTGGCTACCTGGTTAAAGTACGAATCCTGGTGTCAGGACTATGACGGCTTGCCCACTCCAGCGATCACCAGAGAGAAGCCTGATGTCAGACCAAGCAGACGCTCTGTTGCGGTTCTTCACAGTGGAGAGAGCTCACCCAGGTCACTAGGTACCACTCCAAACAAAGCTAGGCAGCAACCCTACTGCGCCTTTTGCGATAACCGTGCCCATCACCTGAGTCAGTGTCAGGAGGTCATCAAGCTGAGTCGCGAACAACTCACAGACTGGATAAAGACTAACAAGAGGTGCTGGCGTTGCGCACGCTCCCATCAGGCAGCACAGTGTACCCTCAAGAAACCCTGCAGCCTGTGTCAGGGTCGTCATCTGCAGGTCCTTCATGACGTGAATTCGAAGTTCTTAAAGCCACATGGCTCAGTGTCTGCTCCCCCACGAGAAGGTGAGAATCCTACGGGCGTCCTGTACCTCGATCGTCCTACAGAGAGCGGCCAAGTCCTGTTAAAGGTTGTCCCAGTCATCCTTCACCATAATGGCAAGACTTTGAGCACTCACGCAGTTTTGGATGATGGGTCAGAGAGGACTATGCTGCTACCCACCGCTGCCCAGAAGCTTGACCTTCAAGGCATCCCAGAGACACTTCCATTGCGCACTATCAGGCAAGATGTGCAAACTCTGCAAGGATCATGTGTCTCATTCGAGATCTCCCCTGGTGGCAAACCTAAGCTGAAGTACAAAGTCCGCAACGCCTTCACCACCACCCGTATCGACCTAGCCGAGCACAGCTACCCAGTGGAGTCCTTGCAGCGGAAGTATAGACACCTCCGAGGCCTGCCTCTCCAGTCCTTCAAGAAGGTCAAACCTCTCCTTCTGATTGGCAGTGACCACCCACAGCTCATCACTCCAACTGAAGCTGTCCGTCTTGGTCCACCAGGTGGTCCCGCCGCTATGTGCACCAGGTTAGGATGGACACTACAGGGTCCCTCCAGCCTTATAGGTTCCTCTTCGCTGCCACAACAGTGCCTCTTCACGACTGCCCTTCCTCCCCAGGTGAGTGAGCTACTCAAACATGTAGAGAAGTTATGGCAGGTAGATGTTGTCCCGGTGCCAGAAGGCAAGGTGGTTACCCGTTCAAGAGAAGATAACTATGCAGTTAGCCTGCTAGAGCAGAAGACAGTTCGTGTAGATGTCGAGGGCATCCAACGCTATGCCACCCCCCTCCTTCGCCGCGAGAACATGCCACACCTTAAAGCTAGCCCTAACGCTGTCGTTCCCAGTTTGAGAAGTGTGGAGAGAAGGCTCCAGAAAGATCCAGAACGAGCTAAGATCTACCGGGCGGAGATAGAGAAGTTGGTCCAGGCCGGTTCGGTGGTTAAGGTGTCCCCCTCTGAGGTTGCTCAAGCAGATGAGTCATGGTACATCCCTCACCACCTTGTTAGCCACAATGGCAAAGATCGCCTTGTGTTTAACTGTTCGTTCCAGTTCCAAGGCCAAGCCCTCAACGAACATCTTCTACCTGGGCCCACCCTGAGCGCATCGCTCCTTGGTGTCCTCCTTCGCTTTCGAGAGCATGCCGTAGCCATCAGTGGTGACATTAAAGGTATGTTCCACCAGATTCGCCTTCTTCCCGAAGATCGTTCCCTCCTGCAGTTTGTGTGGCGGGATCTACACCCCGAGGAACCGGTGGCCGTTTATGAATGGCAGGTCCTCCCCTTCGGTACAACTTGCAGCCCATGCTGTGCAACCTTTGCTCTGCAGCGCCACGCCAGGGACCACACGGAAGGAGATGATCCGCTACGTCACTCTGTGGGACAGTGCTTCTATGTTGATAACCTTCTCCAGAGCGTGCCGACCCCTGAAGAAGCCCGGGACCTAGTGGACAGGCTAAGAGCCCTCCTGTCTTCTGCTGGATTTGTCCTTCGCCAGTGGGCCAGTAATGAACCCAGCACCATTGGCCACCTACCTGAAGACCTCAGATCCACAAGTGCAGAACTTTGGCTCACTCAAGACAAATCAGACACCTCTGAGCCAACTCTGGGCCTTAGCTGGCACTTCCCCACGGACACCTTGGGTTACAGACACCGCAAAATCAGTTATGGCGCCCCCACTATGCGGAATATTTATAAGGTTCTCGCAAGCCAATACGACCCACTGGGCTTTATCCTACCGTACACCACCCGAGCCAAGATGCTGGTGAGGCGCCTTTGGGATCAACAGAGGGGATGGGATGACCCGCAGCTTCCGCCAGAACTACTCCAGCAGTGGAAAACCTGGGAAGAGGAATTGCCGTTCCTTGCACAAGTCCTGCTTCCTCGCCCGTATCTCCCAAAGCACATCACGGAGTCAGTTAGTGAGAGAGAGATTCACATATTCTGTGATGCGTCAGAGCAGGCTTATGGCGCAGTGGCCTACATGAGAACAGTGACAGGTGATGGCAGCTCACATCTAGCCTTCCTGATGGCTCGCTCCCGTGTTGTCCCTAAACGCATTCTCTCCATGCCTAGACTTGAGCTGTGTGGTGCCCTCTCCGGAGCTCATCTTTCCCGTCTCATTAGAAATGAGCTCACTCTGGACATAAAGAGGATAGTGCTGTGGTCTGACTCCACAACTGTACTCACCTGGTTGAGGTCCCAGTCATGCCACTTCAAGGTCTTCGTCGGCACCCGCGTGGCAGAGATCCAGGAATTCACTCACTCGCACACCTGGCGCTATGTGGACTCAGCCCAGAACCCCGCAGATGATATAACCCGGGGGAAGTCCCTTCTCGAGCTGACCAGACCCAATAGATGGAGTCAAGGGCCTCCTTTCCTGCTCCTAGGTCCAGAACAGTGGCCTCCAGAGCCAAGTGGCACCCTGGCTGAGCCTCCAGGCCCATCTGAGCTCCGTAAAGAGACCTTTTGTGGATTTTCTACCACCTTTGACCCCGCCACTTCGAACTTCAGCAAATATGACACCTGGACACAGCTGCTGGAAGCGGCTATTACGCAGTTGCATGGGGCGGCCAAAGGCGGTGGAACTTCATCGGCTTATGACTATGTTCGAGCAGAGATGGATGTCCTGAGAGAAGCTCAACAGGAGAGCTTCCCTGAGGAGTATCGACTCCTTAAGCAGGGGAAATCCATCAGTCGCAGCAGTCGTCTCCTTGCACTATCCCCTGAGTTTGACCACGAGAATGAGGTCATCCGTGTAGGTGGGCGTCTTCGCCGCTCCGAAGATCTCGCCTTTACCAGCTCCCATCCTTTAGTTTTGGATCCGACACATCCAGTCACCCGCCTGTTCATCCAGGATGTCGACAGTCGCCTGCGCCATCCAGGGCCAGAGAGGGTCTTCGCGGAGATTCGGTGCACTCATTGGATCCTGAGAGGCCGGGAAGCAGTTAGGCGTTTTCAAAGGACCTGTCTTGAGTGCCGCAGATGGAGAGCCCGACCGACTGTTCCCAAGATGGCGGACCTGCCAGTTGCGCACCTCCGCCTTTACAAACCTGCCTTTTATTCGACAGGCGTGGACTGTTTTGGACCCTTTGAGGTCAAAATCGGGCGCCGTGTGGAGAAGAGGTGGGGCATCATCTTTAAGTGCCTAACTATCAGAGCGGTCCACCTTGATGTCCTAACCTCCATCGATACGGATGCCTTCCTAATGGCACTTCGCCGTTTCATTGCCAGGAGAGGAACTCCAGCTGAGCTGTACTCAGACCAAGGGACCAACTTCCGTGGGGGATTAAGGGAACTGCAAGCAGCTTTTGCAGCATGACCTCTGACCTGCAGAAGCTCCTGGCTCCCCATAAGATCGTCTTCCACTTCAATCCACCAGCGGCTCCTCATTTCGGGGGAGTGTGGGAGCGGGAGATTAGGTCTGTCAAGACGGCACTCTACACTACAGTAGGATCCCAACCCCTTCAAGAAGAGGTCCTCCACACGGTCCTTGTGGAGGTGGAGGGCATCTTGAACTCCAAACCACTAGGTTATGTCCCGTCTGACATCAGTGATCCTGATCCAGTGACCCCCAACTGCTTTCTGATGGGGCAGCCTGACGGAGCACTTCCTCAAGTGGCTTACCCCAGAGAAGAGCTCCTGAGTCGCCGGAGGTGGAAGCACTCCCAGGTGCTGGCTGACCACTTCTGGTCTCGATTCGTCCGGCTGTACCTTCCAAGCCTGCAGCTTCGGCAGAAATGGCGGTCATCCCCCGCAGATGTCACAGAAGGTTCGGTGGTGATGATCGTAGATCCTCAGCTGCCTCGTGCTTCCTGGCTCGTGGGCTGCATCTCCAAAGTCCACCCCAGTCCCGACGGGCACATCAGGTCTGCTGACATCAAGGTGAAGGACCGGACCTTCACCCGACCTGTGGCGAGGCTGGTGGTGCTGCCTGCCCTCCCGGACGAAGACAAAGGACAATCACCGTGACTTTGTTTGTAAAATTGCCTTTTGTTGTGAGCAAATGTACTTCATACATTTGGGGGCGGCTGTACAAAAGGCCCCGTAGTTATGGGTTTATTCTGTTCAGTTGTTAGTTCACCTGTAGTTTTTAGAGTGGCCAGTAGAGGTCACCCCACCGCTTTGTATGAGAGACTATGTCCAGGGAGAGACGTGGGCAAAGCACCTGAGCTTTTCTGCTCCAGATTACTGGCAGAGAATTGGTTATCCCGTGAGAAGTGTGCGTTAATGAGCAACGTAAGTTGGTGATGTGTGAGGATGTGATAATAAGATGTGTTTGGGACTGTAACCAAGGTTAGGGGGGAAATGATTATGTTTCTGTCTGTGCCGCTAGCGGGTGCTAAGCTAAGCTAAGCTAAGCTAACTTTCCTGCCGTGTGGTTGGGTATAGCTGTGTACCTGGTTAGCTCTCTCAGGGGGTCTACGTGTGAGTCGTGGGTAATATATGGCCTATGGTATTAAAGGGGATGTTAGTTTATTTCCTGCCTGTGTTTATGTTGATGTACTCTGGAGATATTGTTGTGAACACTTTAGTAATGTAGCATTTTCTTTCTGTTCCGTTCAGAGACCACACACACACACACACACACACACACCCATGCCCACGCACCTAAACCTGTATGCAATACCTGCTCCTCTGACAATCCCTGTTACCTTCAACTGTGTGAAGTCAATACAAGAGTCTGCACTATCCTCGGTGTCTTCATTGTCTCCCTTCTGAACATTCATCCGGGCCTTGAGCAGTGTTCTGGCCGACACTCCAGGGAGTGGTAGCTGCAAACCTGAACTAGCACCTTACAGTCCTTCCAGTACAAGCTATCTACCCAACAGAGTGACTGCAATCAATGCAGTTAGAGCTGAACTGTTTGGAGACCGGTTGACTCCCACTAGGCAACCTGGCCAACTTCTTTTCCTCTCATTTCTAAGGTAAACGAGAGGAAATTCATTGTTGACCTCAATAAACATTTTTGCTGGGTTTGTGTTCTCTTTTGACATTTTAACATTTTATGATTCGTGCACGATGTTCTCATTGCACACTGGGAGATCTGATTAAGAGTAAAACACGCCTCCTCGCTCATAAACTAAGATGCTGACAGGCAAACTAAGGGCATCAGAACCTGGAGGTAACATCACAGTAGTTTTGTCCATGTTTATTAGCACAGTCCCAATTTACCCTTTATTATCCACTTTGCTGACATTAATACCAAAGTTATAGAAGAGAAGCCAAAAATCAACTTGATAGATATTCTGTAGTCTGCAAATAAATAAATAATGGCACAGTGAATTATTCCATTTAATTTATCCCCATTAGAGTAATTAAGTGTTGAGCGATGATCAAAACATTGCATAGATCCAGTAAGTCTCACAGCAGGTGTTCAAACCGAGCTGTCCTGAGAGAAAGCACCCTCTGCTGTTCAGGTAGATCAGCGCAGTCAGGCAGCAAACCCAAAACGGTTAAAAACCACAGAAATGCACCAGCTTCAAGCATTTGCAGTTTGTCAGGTGGCATGCATTGCTCAGCAAACCCTGATTTACAGCCAGCTGTTGTTCCGAATGCTGGAGCTGTCGCCATGGTGACGTGACAGGCACCATGTGTACAACAAAGGGTGTATCTGAGAGCAGCTTTGGAGAAAAAAAGTATCATCATCTGAGCGTTTTCACCAAAGTAGTGAGGAAGGAGTGTTGAAAGAAAGAAAGCTCAGCAGATCTCAGAGTGTTTGTTCGCCTGCCAACTTTACCCACATTCATCCATATTTCATTGTGCCGCTCAGGAGTCAAACTGACCAGGTGATGAAGAAACAGACAGTCGGCAGCTGTGGAGAATTAATACTGAAGGAAGAGGAGAGCACCTGTCTCATTAAAGGCCCTGGAAAGCCTCACAGGTGCTCTGACTTTTCCTGGCTGATTAGACCTGCGCCCAGGTTGACGCTGAGTGGGGATTTACTGGTAATTAACTGAAATGTCACTAAACTCAGTGCACTAAAGATGATCATCCAGGCAAACATATAACTTAGAGGGATATGTTAGTCAAGAACTCTCTGTACACACCCACACAGTCCTGTGAAGAGGGCTAATCAGCCACAATAAGTGCAAACACTTCTGTGGGTGTAGCGTGAGAGCATACTTAAAAATAATATCATAAGGTCTGCATATCTGCTGCTCGTGTTAATCAGTTTTTTGTCTGAAGCGATGCAAAGAAAAAAAATTAGGAAGGTAAATTTGAATGTCAAGGAAATGCAAATTGTCTGAGCGTAAGCCAGAATTGTGCATACCTCCCAGAGGAACGAGGAGAGTTTAGGGAAAAGGATTCTCTCGATGAGCAAACTGCTACTCACAGTTCTACCATCACTCACAGCAGCCAAATATGACCAAGGTCCATTCATCAAATGCTGAATTTCACAAAGTCCTGATTTCCCGAAGTATAAAGTGCTTCACCAAGAACATCTGCCATGATTTGTCTGTTCCATTAATGTGGTTCTAATGTTTTAACTAACATGGCACCTTTTTAAAAAACAACAACAACAACAACAATTCTTACCTAAATACCTTAATTGTTTGTTTTCAGGCAGACTGAGGGTAAGACCAGAACTTATCCAAGTGGAACAGCCATCTTGCTGATTGTATTAAAATTGAAGAATGGGAATACTTGCCACCTGACCTAATGAGCCTGCGTATTTATCCATGCATACTGGCTTGTTTGCATACATAATATAACACCATTCATTGGTAAATTTGAACCCTAGCAATATGGCCCCAAAGTGGAATGATTGGTAAATATCCCAAGTTGAAATAAGCTCCACTCATCCTTTGGCATTTAACTTAATTGCCTTCTTATTGCTTCCTTATTTAGTGTTATACAAAGGCTCTTGGCTTTGAAATATCCGTGAGTATTTTTATGTTGTTTTTTTATTACTGGGTGAGGCCCAATTTTCAGACTATGTACAGTATATGGATATCATAAATCAAAATATGAAAATGCACATTAAGAGGTCACACTATTTCAGAGTCCACAGAAATGCAGTGAGTCTCAATGAAGTGTGCAGGGAGCCAGAATGTATAAATCAATAGTAGGGATTGTTATGATTTTTGGAGATTTAAATACAAGTTTCTTAATCAAATAGTTTACCCAGCTTTTAAAAGGCTTAAAAAATATTCTTTCTTGGTTTTACTTATGCAGGTGGCAGTTTGTAGGACTTATGGCACTGCTAAACTAAGTAACACAGGTGGTTTATAGATGTTTGCTGACTGTTGCTGAGGGAAATCAGTCACAAAGAGGACGCTGCACCAAAAACCTCCTTGTGATTGCTTTTGCTAGTGGATTGCCAACACAAACAAACTAAGGACTACTGCAGCACTCTACTGATGACCAAAGCGAGAAGGGCTACAATGTAGCACAGTGTACCTCTTTGCATTCAGTTTCACCCACCAATAGGAAGCATTCTCTTGTAACCACTTGCCAACTAGTTGGGGAATACATATTTTTCCCAAGAAACTGGTGGTGACCAGGGGGTAACTGACCAGTCTCTAGGCCTGCGTGACTGTTTCCTTATCCGGTTCCGGACGACAGAGGCTTTAGCCAATCCCTGCCACCATAAAGCAGGGTAAACCCTGGACAAGTCACCTGTCTCCAAAGAGTGTGTATCCTTTTGTAGGCCAAAAGGTCCAACATTGGTAACATGTGCTGTTTGGTGCCTAATTAAACGGCATATAAAAACACATAGAAATAGCAGGTAAGAATGACATTTAAAAAATTCACAACTGGTGCACAAATAAAAGTTGTAATAGAAGTAATTTCTAATTTCTATTGGATAATATAGTTTGTAAAAACATGTCTCATGTTAAATTTTAAAGTGTATGCATATGGCTATGTCCTGAAGGCAGTTCACATTTTGGGGTTTACACAGGTCAAAGAACAAGCAGAAGGCCACAGCTTCTGTTCAACCTCGTTATGTAACATGTGGGTCCTTTTAATTTTTACTCTTTTTGTGCATTACCAAGTTGCACCTTTCTCTTGGTATTTTACCCTGAAGTTATACTAAATTCCTTGTGTGGATCAAATAATTAATTAAAATGAATTCAATTAGTCATCATTATAAACATGGATGAGTAGCAGTGCATGATGGGAACACGCCCGCAGCAGCAGGAACAGTTTGGAACCTTTAGGTTGTTCCGCTGTCACACGTCAGCGACCCTAAGCCAATCAAACACAGTGTGTGTGTGTGTGTGTGTGTGTGTGTGTGTGTGTGTGTGTGTGTGTGTGTGTGTGTGTGTGTCCTTTGATGAAAGAACTGATCAATACGAACAGAGCCTGCTGACACAGAGAGGAAACAGTGGAGATTAAAAGGATGTTTTTCAGGCTTTTCTGATGAGTCAGCTGACACAGCGGCACGCTCTGAGATGCCTTCAAAATGTTCTGCTCAAATAAATGTTGTTTAATTGTTTGTTTCTTGGTGCTGGGTTAGATTTCTCAGCTAACAGAGAGTAACACTGAGCCTGGGGTGCATTTTATTTAGCTAATGTGGCTGCTCGCTTTCATCATGCTTGTATCTTCATTACGTCTCAGTTTCACTCGGTGCTCATGTGACAGAGAGATACAAGGGGAGGAACTCTTTTTAACATGCATGCTGTCCTCCCTCACTGCAAAATCATTTTGAAGAGATGGCAACTAGCCATCAAAAAATATAGAAACTGACTGTCAAATACGTCCAAAAAATGGGTCAATGTACAGAATCTGTGGAGCCTCAGGAGTAGAAAGAAGTTGGTGAAGATGACTTTAAAACAGATTTCATTACCACTCGGTGATCTATGCCTGACTGGAGAAACCAGTGAGGTCTAAAAAGTCTCCCAGTGTTAATGAACCCTCTGACACTAAGCACGCCCCAAGATCGGACCACGAGGAAGCGCAGGAAGCTCACATTCTTATTAGGGAGGGCTTTCTGCTTCACACCAATGGGCTTCAGCGACAAGTGTTGCAATCATAGTTGGCCTTAAACTTAACCCTGAATTACTTGAACACGGCCCAATGAAAATATCAATATGTTCTCTAAAAGAACATATACCCTGAAATATTTTACATTCCTACTTTATCATACTGTACATATATTTTTTCACAATATAATTGGAACAGAATACAGACCCTTTACTAAAACTTAGCAAAGCTAAAAAGTAAAGTTTGGTCACCTTTTATACCATCAGCATCATCCATTAATAAATCAGCCTATTAACGCTGCCATATGATGAGAGATGGGCGACATATTGGACAGATCACAGGGCTAACACACCCAACCAAACCCCACTAACTGCATGTCTTTTACACTGTAGGAGGAAACTGGAGTGCTCACACATAGAACATGCAAACTCCACACAGACCACACACCCCAGCCAAATGATGGATTCAAACTTATTTGAACCCTGCTGTGAGGCAGATTGAACCACTGTTCCACTGTGCAGCCCCCAACAACAGACTGCAATCCAAAAGGCTGACTAGATATTTGACTGGGTGAGATTTTAACTTTTTAACCCCCCAAAAATGTTCAGGAGGAGTGAGTCACATAGAAAGACTACATCGTTCTACACAATCTAAACCATATTAGAAGAACACCGAAACATAGATATATTCTCAAATACAAGGCACAGGGAACAGCACTCCCCAATGTCAACTTAGTCTTTATAATGTATTTAAAGTATCACATTTAACATGTTAACATGTATCAGGGCAGCAATGAACCCCAAAGGCAGGATATTAGGGCTATATTTTAGACACATGCTAAACAAGCCTGGAGTCCTTCCAACCTTCCAAATCAAACTCTTTATAGTTCTGTTATAACATTCCCATTTTCCTAAAGTCTAAGGCTATCATTAGGTTGATCCAACCGTAACCCTAAACAGGTCACAACCTACTCTGCATCTTGACCTTGACATAACAAAGTGTGGAAACCCTGAGCTCATTTTCATTAAGGTTCACACAGCTGCCCTTCATCAATACTTGTGCTGCCCTCAGTCAGCTGAAACCCCCAGATTAAAAGAAGACAACTAATTTCAGCTTCTATATTCCAACACAAACTATTTTTACAGTTAACTAGTATAATTGTCTATAAGTGATTGCATGTTATTTTCACATATTTCAAATACAAGTGCATTGTGCTACACAACCAGTTTAGCAACCACGGCGTGTTGAAGTGATTGCACTATTAACCACTTTAACACAATGTAAAGCCGTAACCTTCATCTCTTTTAACAATGACACACAGCGGGTGGCGAGTATATGCACAGGAAAAAAAGCAATAAAATCATATATATTAAATTCAGATATCAAATCCATCTCAGCTTGAATGGGCATGATGTGTCAGATTTTACTGACTACTGTACAGGCATTGCAATTCAAAGGGTGTTGAAAATTTCCCCATGGGACATGCTTGTGTTTCTGCGCTCGGAGCTCCTCATCTCTTCATCTCCTCTGTGGTGCATTTAAGCGATTGGAACATCCAGCGATTTCCAGGTCACAATCAGAGGATGTAGGAAGGAGGACTGGAGGAGGAATAAATTAGCCAAATGGCAGGCGCGCCTGCATGTTAATTTTACTTGACATGGAGTTAAATCATTGGCTGTCTGGAGGGACTGAAATCTGGATAAGAACTGACAGTGTTTGGCAAGTTGGGGAAAATGGTCAGCCGACATCTCCAGACCGAAAACCTTCACTTCACTTCGTCTCGAATGCATTTTGCATTCAATTTCTTTGAATCTGTGAATTAAGCTCTCTTTTCAGGAGTGTTTATCCCTCCCCTTGCTACCAGCCGCATCTATTTTTATTCACATTTCTGTTTTCTGGCCTTTCAACATCTTGACATTTTTTTCTTTTCATAATGCATTAACTCTGAGGATACCTTAGGAGACCTGCCTGGCACCCGACAGCACCTCTTAATTCACAGTGTGCCCTGACACAAACACAAAAGGGGCTGCAGGGTTTTTAATTGGCCTCTGCCCAAATTAGACAGATTTATCCTTCTCTCACATTAGCCGAGATGACCAGCCTGAAAAATCACGTTGCTCAGGCGTTTCTCTGAGGCTTTCTCTCACCACGCACTTGTCTCCGAAATTGGGCTGAAACAGCAACTTTGACGGTTAATTAGCCTCGTTAAAGAAACCTCCGAGGCCAAATCTGGAAATAAACATTCTTTGTTAGAGAGCGTCGGGATGCTTTCAGCACAGAGCAGACCACTGGATGCAAACAAGGAGCTTTGTTTGGAACATTATCAAAAGATCAAAACGTCTACATCAACAGGCTGCACCGCACCAATCTCTGTTTCATGATGTAGACTTTGTACGGAGCTGGATTCAACAGTAATTAGATCATGACTGACCATTCTCAATAACAATAACATGACTGCAAATAAGTTACTGCAAACAAGTTTAGTCCAACCATCATCCAGTTTTATCTCAAACAAGTCAGCTCTCAGGAATCTCTCATTCTACTATTAGAGTTGAGACGAAAAGATGTTACCGCTGACATCAACTCCCTTACATGCATTGTGGCTACAAGTCTTCTGTTACAAGGTTTCTATTTGGGGATGCAAAAAATGATATTAATAACAATATATAAATAAATAAATAAAATAAACTTCTGGATTAATGGGGTAAGTTAGATCTCCTCAAAATATACCACCTGTTCATAAACAGCTCCACTGGCTTCCAGTTCAGCTCCGTGTCAATTTAAGATTCTGCTTCTCACTTTCAAAGCGCTTCATAACCTCACTCCCCCATATTTATCTGATCTTCTCCATACATACTCACTCCCTTGTACACTCCACTCTTCCTCACCTCCTCTTCTTTCTATTCCACCTGCTCGGCTGACTTCTACGGGACTCAGAGCTGCCCTGAGACTTTGGAATGCACTTCCACCTCGGGAACTCGGCTCCACACTACAAACTCTCTCTCCACTTTTAAATCACACCTTAAAACCTATTTGTTCAAAATTGCACACCCTTCATCATGATTCCATTTCAGTCTATTTTTACCTTGTTTGGCTTTTATATTTTTATACTTGTTTTTATTTTTCATTGACCTGTTTTTGTACTAATGTAAGGTGACCTTGAGGGTCTTTAAAGGTGCCTATAAATAAAATGTATTTATGTATTATATTTATGTATTTATTATAAAATTAAATGTATTCACATTATTATTATTATTATTATTATTATTATTATTATTATTATTATTAATAGTAATAATAATAATAATAATGATAATAACCTAATCTGGTATGGTTAGGGGTGGGGTCACTGGTATCCAATTCAATTCTGCCAAGCTGCCTACTATCTTAAATTTCATATAAGAACAGCAAATAGAAATTCAGAATTACTCATTAAATTGGGGCATTCATGCTCCCAACGGGAGTAACTATTGTCATTTTAAAGGTTCAAAAGGCTTTGCTGCACTACCTTCTCAAGAAAATTGTAAATCTCCAAGAGTTTAATTCATGCCTGAAAGAAAAAGTACCCAATTTAAAACTGGCCAGGAATAGTGTTGCTGACATTTCATGGACCCGGAGACTTCAGCTGTAGTAATGAGATGCAATACCAGTACTCATCTCTATTTTTTGTAACTTAGTAGACAAAAACAGCCGTAACCAACAGCAACCAATGCACAGCCAATATAGCTAATAATCTACCAGCATTGCCCATTTCATAAAGTTGAGTTTATTTAACTATTATTTGACTATAGTATGTCTAGTGTTTAAGAATTGTTGAGTCTGGACTACGATGTAGAGGGCTTCACAGCCAAGACCTGATCCAGTAACAAAGATGTAAATTTGTTCCATTAAGCTTAATTGTGTCAATCAGGGTCTTATTGTTACTGGTGTGGGTCTCAGGTTTGGGGTTCAGTCACACCTGAATGGATTCAAACTAATTTATGATTCAATGTCTGTGTTTTGAGGTAAGAGGTACGTTGAAGTAATGTCCATCATATCATTTGTTAATGCCATGAAAAGGTTGCCACAGTTGAAGGTGTCACATTTCAACTTCTTTCAGAGCACTGAAAATCTAGAGTTGTGTAAGAAGCATTAAATGTCTCAAATGCAGTGCAGTGCAGAGAAAGGTTTAATTTTATAATCTGCTGTACATTAGAAAAGGTTCTGAATAGGATAGCATGAAGTCAAAAATCAGGAGAAGCAGGTTGGTACCTGATTTAAAGTTGGGTTTTTTTTCACAAAACACTGGAAATACTCAGGCTGGCTAAGGCGAGGATACTGCTGGGGTAGAGCGTACAGGTAAACACTCTCGCTTTTGCTTCTTTGTAAATTCAGCAGACGGTTTGCTATTCTAACACAGGCTCAGTTTAACCTAGTGTTTGGGATCTGGCAGGCTAAAAATCCAAAGTTGGACTTTTTTATTCTCACATTCAACTCTGTCAAGTGAGCTGAGGAAAAGCTCTGGGCTGTAATCATCAGTAAAAGCAGCTTATATTTGGTGTTTGGGTTCTTTGATAAGTCTAATTGATTGCATTTTGGAACAGGTCTGATTATTTCGGGTGGGTCTGTGCCTAAGTAGATTTTGAACCAAAAACCTAAAAGAACCTAAGAACCTAAAATTTTGGACAACCCCAAGCATGTTGGTCATTCAGTTTGTAAAAAGTGACATTACCTAGGAGTCCTTGGGCTCTAGACTGCTACATGCTTGAATTTAAATTATCACTATCCTCACTGTGAGCAAAAACAAAGCGCCAACATACCTCTAAGCGATCAGCGTGCAGCACAATAAAACGGGTGGCATTAATGCACTCCAGCTCAATGCTGACTTCGCCAGAGAAGGTGAAGTTATCCATGTAGACGGCAAGCCGCAGGTCGTAGTGCCGAGGCCTCACCGAGCCTGGTAATCGTGAGTTTCTCCACGGCTGGACCACCTCTTCGTCCCCTTTCTCCCCCGTCCTTTCCCCTCTGCCTCCATTCAACTTTGCAGACCCACCGGGGCCTCGGGAACTCGGCTCTCCAGTTGATTCATCGCGATCTCGTGCACCACAGTCCTCAAATTTGACGTTGAGCGCAACGGCTACTGCTGTTACGATAATGAGGGTGAGTATGGAGAGGGCAAAGCCCAGCACCAGGCGCTTGTGCACCGTTATGTGGCGCTCAGTGGTTCGAGGCCGGACCACCACTGATTCTGCCCACTGATCCGAGAGGCCACGGCCGTTCCGCATGGCTCCCGGGCTGCTGTCGTTTAGTCCCATTTAGCTTAAAATGTCACTAGAACAGCAAAGAAATAATGTCAAAGTTCAGCAGCAGAAACAGATTCTGATTCAAAAAAATATTCATTTATGCACAGGTCAGATTTCAGCTTGTTTACAGTAAACTTGATGTGATTGAATGTGTTTTGATCGTCCAAAAGATTCCAGTCTTGATTCAGCCTGTCAGCCTATCAGTCTGTGCTGATGAAACTCCAGCAGTTATATATCTGAAAAACTGAACTCTGACCTTGCTGCTGATGGACTGTTATGAACGTCCTTGAGTTCTGCCTAGATGTGAAAAATCAGCACTGCTGCACGTCTTACATTTCAGGCAACCAAACTGAAAAAACAGAAAAAATGAGATGGTCATGTGCGTTTTGGTTTTGCGGTGAACAGAAACAAAAAAATCAATGCTGCATGGCTCGATTTCAAGAGCAGTGAAGCCTGAGAAGGAGAAGGAGGAGAGGGACAGAGCGGAGGAGGTATGCCGTTGAGGATGTGGCTATACAGTGAGCGTATCATCCATAGACTGGAAATCAGCTGGGTAAGCTAAACACTTAACCACCACAAGGTATAAAACTGGGAATAAAGCCTTATGCTGTAAAAGCAACCTTATCTGGATTTCCTCTCAGATTATAAATTCAAGTCAGTTATGGATGATGGAAATCATCAGTTTGAACTTTAAAAACGGTCACGTTACCAAGTCAAAGACCCTCAACCAAAGTCTGAACGAACACAAGGGGGTTAAAGCGGCAGGTAGTTTTCCCAAGGTACGAGTAAAGTTAATTTGCTCTGAGTTAAAGCTCTTACACATCCGCAATAAACCATAAATAAATCCCTTTCGGACTATTATGGGATTGTCATAATGTTACAGTCGAAGATTATAATAACTTACAAGACATTAAGATGTGTTACAAGTCTCTTGTATGATTGCATTTAAGGTTTGGAATCAAATGAAGACTTAATCAAATCAAAGTCACACCAGAATATGTTCAGATCTTATTTTGAGTAAAATAAAGTTTTGAATTCGGATCTTTGTCAAGAAATCCAGTTTTTGTCTTTGTTTTTTTTTTTATTACAAGCTCGAGATTAATTTGTAATTACTCAGTTTTCTTAGGGCTTTGTCCCAAAGCAGAATACTTCAGTAATCTTGTTTTTAAAGTACAGTTTTGTAGTGACTTCTCTGTCACACAAACTTAAAGTTGCTGTTAAAAATTGAGGAAGCGCCTCCGTTTGACCCCTTTTCTCTGATGGATTTCAAATTAAAATTAGCTTTGCTGCTGATAAAGGTGTAGTTTAAAAACGGTAATAACTCTCTGGCTGCGGTCTGTGTCTATAGCACTCGGTTTCTCTCTCTCTCCTTTCCCTCTCCTGAGGGGGGTTAAGTGGATAATTTACGGCCAGCATGTGGGTTTATTTCACCGTGGAGGAGATAATTCACTCGGCTACTCCACGAGGTCTAAACGATCCCAGCTTTCCAGCTCATGAGCCTGACGGATGGAAGCTGGATTAAAACTGATTGATAACCCAGGATTGTATTGATTACATGGATGCCGCTCGGTGGGGACAGAAATCCACAGAAAGAGCTGAAAACCCCCTTTTTAAAATCCACCATCAATTAATCAGTTCCTTCAGTGAAATCACTCAGATATTGATCATGAAGGTTGTCCAAACATTACAGGTTCATCGGTAAATATTATAAGAAGAAAAACTCCTCTGGTTCTCCGGTAACTTCTCTTCTCTCGCCCCCGCTAGGAAGCGATGATCTCCGTGTCCGTTTTAAACAGCAGTCGGTCCCCGAGGTGGAAGGGTACCTCTCCGGGGGTGATCCGCTATTAGTCAGACTCACTTCAGTCCAAAGGACCGCGCTTTCTCTGCTGCACGTCCCGTTTTCCTCGGTAACCCAGATGTGAACACCTGCTTTATACCTGCGGGCTGTTTCTGCTCCCGGGGAGGGGGCTGAGGTTACCGTCGGTCAATAAACTAACCCTCAAGTCCACCCGGGACGGTCCCGGGATTCGTTACAACACCGTTAGAAATCCATTAAGTGCGTGTGGTGGGGAAGAAATCCATCAGGGACATGACGGGAGTTCACAGATAAATGCCAGGAAGCTGTTATTGATCCGCTGGCACATGTGGGGATCCCGTTAAACCGCCAGAGACCAGATCCAGCTCACACCGATGGGATTAAACACCGGACCCGTTAATAATAACAGTAATAACAATAACGGGCCGATCGTTTAAAGAAGAAGAAAAAATGGACTAAAAAAAACAAACACGCCGGAGGTCAGAGTCAGCACCGGGGACGGTGCACGGAACGATCCTGGAAAGCACCGTTAACAAATCCCACTCAGCACCAGGTCCTGCACACTCCAAAGTAGGATCAGACCTTGCCGGGTGGATTATCCCGCGTTAACGCCGGGCACGAGCCCCTCCGGTGCTCCTTTAATAAACCCTATCTTCCTCAACTTTTTCAGCCCACGGAGAGCCGCTGCTTCTCTCTCTCTCTCTCGCAGATGAGGATGACGGTTGATGATGATGGTGGTGGCGGCGGTGATGAAGCCTTCCTGTTTAGCATCCCTTCGTGCACTGAAGAAAGTGACGCTTGGTGATGGAGGTGAGGAAGAGTCTCGTGCCGCCCGTTCAGCAGTGAGTATGTTTGCGGTGTGCGTTTCCACTTGAGCACGAGCTGCTGCTCCAACCAAGAGGCACGCGCTGACCGAGGGAGAGAGAGAGAGAGAGAGAGAGAGACCGAGAGGGAGGGAGGTGGGTGGGGGTCTCAGCGTGTGAAAGCTACACCTCCCCAGCGCTGTTCAAATCTATTCCGCTGTTTTCTCCTCTGCTAGCTCTGGATGACGAGAAACCAGACAGAAGAGAAATGAAGATGAAACAAAGTAAAGGTTCTCTGTGTGCCTCTCTTTGGTTTTACACGCATGCAGATTTATCTGGCTGTGAAGTAACTGAGCAATGGGCACCGGGGCCTTTCCTGTGCAGATTTCTCCCTAAATGAATGTGTCTGCTGAGATTGGTTTTTCATTAGTCACTTTACGTCCACTTGCTCTTATCTGCACTTCTGCATTTCAGTTATTCCACTTTTAATGCCTGAAACTAAATGCCTCAAAAATCACACTTTTTCCATCTCTGAGGGATTCAATGTGAAGCTGTAGACTCTGCAGCTGAACAGCTGGGCCAGATGTGGTACCGAAGAATCCCAGCACACAGGGCTGAAGTAACATTGTTGCTCCAATAAAGCTACATGTTCTTGGTTGTGTGTTGTGTGCAGTGCAGGTCCAGGCCAAAATTCAGATCATATTATAAAGAAAGCAAACACACGTCTTTGTTTTTTATTGGAATACCTGATGGTCGTGCTCAGTCAGCTGTGCAAATGTCTACTCCACGCACATAGACTAGTATCCCCAGATGCCCTTTTTAAAAATATAAATATCAACAAGAAATTTATGACATTTTCAGGCATCTACATGCACAGTTAGTTTAATTTGTTGGTTTGGTGTATTTATTTAGATTAGGTGTCCCTCTGACCCTTTGCTCACTGTTGATCAGGCTTCAGAGTGAGAGGTCTACATGGTAGTGTGAGACGCCCTCATTTTAAGGGTTTCTTCTTCTTCTCACAAGCAGGAAGTGTTATTGTTTTGTGTGTTCAATTGACAGAAGAATAAAAACTTGGCACCAAAAGGAAGGAAATTTGTTTTTGGTTGATTATTTTTTCTAAGCAATATATCTTATTGCATAGCCTGTTTACTTCCCCTTAAATGGTGCAACATTTCTAAGGAGAAATTTGTGAGTTGAAAAACTTGCCGAATCTTCTCTGTCAATTTTCAAAGAGCTTATTCTGTGACCAACAGAAAAGCTGATTGAAGAATGGACTGCCGTCCCACAGCAATGTGTGACCAACCTGGTGACCAGCATGAGGAGGAGACCTCAATCATCCAGTCAATTAAATGACACCAAACAAGAGACAGTAGCAGAATAAAAAAAATAGTTGACCAAACAGAAATTTTCTCACTTTTCGTGCTGATTTTTCAGAACAACTCTTTTTTTAAATTGCATAGTGGTGAGAGACGGGTGGAGGGCATGCAGCAAAGGGCCATAGGTCATACTCGAACATGGCCGCTGTGGCCATGCAGTATTTGGTCACCTGTTCACCCACTGAGCTAAACTGGCACTTGTGGAACAAATCTGTTGTGGAGCTAATGATGTGGCTAATTTAATCACAACGTGTTCTTTGGCATGTGTGCTTTCATGCACTGAGTTATGATATAAAAGAGCGAACAAGTGGTCAGCCCCATTGGCCAACCAGCAAGGTAACCGTTGTTAAGGGTTGGTGTTAAGGGGTTTCCCATCGTAAAAATCCATCTACTTGCTCACCTGGAAATTGAGAAAAGCTCACATTGGCAGTGATTATGTTGCCTGTATTTGCTTGAAGTTGCAAAATTTTAATCCCCCTTTGTGGTCGCTGGTTGCCATGTTGTTGTGAATAGCTTCTGGTGTGTATACACCTCAGTCCTATTATTAGCAGCATTATTCAGCCTGATTGACATGAGAATATGTAAAATGTCCAAGAAGACATCAAGACCATGTAAAATAAAGATCAACAAAATTAGCATTACAGCAAACACTCAATGTTGTATAACCATCGACAGACTGTCTTTTCCCAACACCCAGTCTTGGTTGAAGAATCATTGTGCCAGTAGTGTCAGCATTACCTTGAACCTTTGATAGAATAAATCTTCCTACCTCTTTCTAGAGGTAACTGTGGCTGCTCATCATTACACCTACATTCTTCCTGTTGTGCCACTTCTGGAGACTCACCTAGAGTGTTTTACCTCAGAGCAGTAGAGAATTCTGGAAACTGGCTTGAGAGTTGATCTAGTCAAAGAATTGGACTTTAGGGGTATTGAAGAAACTGGCCTGACAACTCAGCCTGTGAGACGATTTGTGAATGTGCCTGTGGGATAGTACCAACCTGAGCCTATTTCTTAAAAGACTGAAGACTGGCCTGTGAGAAAAGAGAAATGTGAGTTATTAACCAGTGCAGTACTCTTATCTACTGTCCTTGTAAATGTTTTCATTATTTGCCTGTTAACCATTTCCTGTGTATCTGCCTTTTGAGTCTTTTTGGAAAGCAAATCATAGCAAACTATCAGAGAGAGATAAAAACATGAGGAGTGACTGCAGAAGTCTATTCTTCGGTAAGAACACCTAGCCACATTAAGAAAAGTCTTGACAAAGTAGGCCTTTCAGAGTCTACAACATATAAACAGTAGAGGTGTGTTTTGATTATCGATTTATTGATTAAAATCGATTCTAGCTTGGATAACGTGATATCGATTCATTAAAATCCTGAATTGATTATTTTAATATAAATTTATTTTGCCCAACATGCCAGAATCTCAGGTTAAACCTCACAAATTTTCAACAATCACCAAACAGCTAAAACAGTAAATGAGAGCAGGTACACGGATTCTGCACAAAGACGTAAACACAAAGCACGGACCCGCCGACGGATCAGAATCAGCGAGATGTCGCCTTTCTCACCCGACGGCACGGACACGGTCGGGGCTGAAGGCCGACAGCTCGCTGATTCTGGTGTCTTTGTGTTTACCTCCTTTTTGCGTTAGATTCTGAAGCTGCAGGTTTTTATCTCTCTCCAAACAATATTGACTGAACCAGCAGCAAAAGAAGATCCAAACTATGCTTCACATAAACATCGTCATGAATTCCCTCTGACTTTTGCTGTTTTGCTTCCACACCGATAAAATCAAACTTCATGCACAGCTCTCTCTCTCTCTCTCTCTCTCTGTCTCTTAGTATACTTCATGAACAGTTTCCCGTCTAAAAATCTGTTTTCTGCATCATTCGCTTGCTTGTTACGGACAAGTCTACCGTTGTTTACAGTGCTGTTGGACGCTGTTTTTTTCCTTTTACTTACTTCCGAAAAGAAAGTCTCATTTCTGCTGTTCAATACTGAACAAATTTAAACTTTAAATTATGAAAAATTGCAAAACGCTTAGATCCGTCTCTAATCAAACCTCTGTAACTTTGCTCTGCTTCACATCAGCAGCATCAGATAATGTTCATATGTTGATTAATGGTTTTCCTTTGTTTTTGATCTACTGCAGAATATTTGTATAAAATCCCAGCCTGGGATGGGTACCGGTATCCGTTCTGACATAAACGGTAGTAACCAGACCGAAAAGCAGTGCACATTTCGGTGCTTTATTTCGGTGCTTTTTTCCCCTGAGATGTCATACACTTTAAATTCTAGCCAATCATTTTACCTTTCCAAGGATAGTAGGCGGGTCCAGGTACGTACGTTCTTTTAGAGCAGAGCTACAGATTAAAAATGCCCAAGGCAAAGCGGTCAAAAGTCTGGCTGTACTTCACAGCAAAAGCTGCAAACTCAGCAGCCTGCAACAAGTGCTTTAAGGTGATACTGTGCAAAGGAGGCAACACCTCGAATCTGATGAAACACCTGGCGACGCATAGCGTTTTTTTAAAAGAAAGAAAGAAAGAAAGAAATGCACCGTATTTGACAGCTTGCTGCGAGACCTCACACCGAGCACATCTACTGCGGGTGTGGTGCCTGTTATCGGACCCGGAGTTCGCAACATCCCCCAAGAACCCGAAGATTAGAGCCCTGGCCCCTAGCCCTGTCAGTGTAGCAGAAATGATGACGGATGATGATGACAGCAACAGCCGTTCTTCTCTGGGTGAGTCGCTTAAGGTGAACTAGCAAACACCATCGTAGTTACATGCGGCTGTCTTCTTGTTTGATGGCAGATACTCCCTTCACCCTGGCCAAAAAGACTAAAATAACCAAAGAAAAAGAGGGAAACATCTAAACATGAGAAGTTTTTGGATAAAGTTTGTGTTTTTTTCCATTGTTTAAGCACTGCTTCCAGCCAAGAGTGATGCCATAAATCCCCTATAGCTGCAGAAAAGGCTAACATTGTTATCTTTTTACAAAAAAACAGCTAAACATGAGAGGTTTTTGGACAAAGTTTGTGTTCTCCATTCTTTAAGCACCGGTTCGAGCACCGTTTAAGCACCGGCACCGTTTCAAAAGTACCGGTTTGGTACTGGTATCGGATAAAACCTAAACGATACCCATCCCTAATCCCAGGCCAGAAAAATCACCTTCATGTTTTTCTGTGTTTTATCCTCAGTTACTTTGACACAAAGGCATCTGCTGTGATATTTACACATTTGATAAAGTCTCACAAGTGTCAGTTTTCTTTTTATAGATATAAAAATATGGAAATGTACTGATGCATGATCTGAATTATAATATTTCTGACTGTCTGAGGCCAAATTTCTCCAATTCGATTCGTCTTGAATCGAATCATGGATTGAATCGATTCGGAACCTTGTGAATCGGAGTCGAATCGATTCTAGAAATCAGTGGCGATACCCAGCCCTAATAAACAGCTTTATGAATGGAAATACAGATGGGTTTACAACAAGGTGCAAATCACAGCTTACACTCAAGAAGAAGGATAGATTAAACAGAAAACAGCTAAAAGAGGTGGCAAAGCCCTGGGGAAGAAAATGAAACCAAGATGAACTTGTACCAGAATCATGGGAACAGAACTGGAGAGAAACGGTTCCTGATCAGACACACCACATCTTCTGTTAAAGTCTGGTGGAGGTGGCATTACAGCATGGACACATGATCTGTGATCTGTACAGAGCTGACTCTCTGCTCAGACTCACCCAAATGCTGCAAAACTCAGAAGAAGGCACTTCACAGGGCACATGGATCCAGCAATAGAAACTCAAGAGTGAATAAAAAAAATGTGTCTTTGTCCAAAGGACATATTTTTTATGGACCTAATTCCACAACTGTGGTGTCACTTGTTACCTACAGCATTTGCACTTCAAAAAATTGTTCCACAAATATACCCCACTGATGCTTAATTGAAGCATTTTCCTTGAGCTAAGCAGACAATTAAGCCTCTTGCTTGAAATTCGTATTCCTAAAATGAAGTTATAGCACTATTTCCGTTTAAGTAAGGACATTGCTTTCATGTACAGTGTCCACCCCTACATTGATCACACCTTCAAACTCATAAAATTAGAATCACAGGTTCCAGAAAAGGTTTGATCGATTAGAGCCTCCTTGGAGAGTGACAGATAGAAGGTGTCTTATTTAAATCTCTGACATTGAGGCTCTGCTGTTCTCTTTGCTACTGAAGTGTGTGGTGTCATTATGCCACGATGTAAAGAGCTCTCCAAGGCCTTAAGAAAAAAAAAAGATTGTGGATCCCTGTTAGTCTGGCAAGAGATTTAAAATGTCCCTTTTGAAATGAGCCATTGCCCTGTGAGAATTCAAATGACAGTCAATTTGTGCTTGTACTTTTCCAGCAAATTCATACTTAGAGCAGACTGTTTAATGTAAAAGGAAGTTTCCAATACCCCACCTTGACTCGCAGGACCTGAGGTAGGTCAATGCCGATTGCTGTCAAAGGGCTTCCTTTGTAACATGGACTGTATATAAAAGATAGATGTAACCACTGTGACAGCAGGACTTTGCAATTAGCATGTTGGGTGCCACTGTGGTTTTTGTTTTTTTCTTGCTAAATAGTCAGCCAACCTTGACTAGCTTTGTTAGCAATTATACAGTTTACTACAGACCACATTATTAGCCAGAGTCCATCAAAAAGTCTCTAAATGGCATGAAAACCACAAGTGAGTTAAGTTTAGAGGTTAAGTTCAGTGACTTGATTTGGCAGAGACTTGGCAAACAGCTATCCCCTCGACACCTTTCAGCTAACTATAGACACCAAAACCAGTTTTTATTGACAGCTTTGCACCTGGCTGTAAGTATTTTATTACTGAAGTTAGGCATTTTAAAGGCTCGATTACCTTCCCATATAAAGAAATAGGAAAAACCTATAAAATACTTGCATCAGCTTTAGCTTGCTTCATATAGTGAATCATATAAGGCTTATATGATTTACTCATGAAAGTGGCCACTTTCTCATTACTTTCATATATTGTTTTAGTAAGTATCCAAAACATACAAGTTCCATTTATATAATTTTTCAAGGGATCTTACATCTGTTTTCACCCTTGTATGCTTTTCATACAAGTTGTACACAAGACAGATACAAACCTTATAAGATTTTTATATATCTTTTCCATATGGGTTTTCCCCATCCACAGGTCCACTGGTTCCCTTGGGTTCAGATGAAGTAACTTCCATCGTCAGTTGATGGTTACAAGGGTCACATCTGTGTTCCTGTCTGTTTTTTGTGACTGTGAAGACTAGTCTGGAGAATTTACTTTTATCTTATTTAGAATCTCTAGTCTTTGGTAGTCTGGGTTGGTAACCCAGTGACATCTTTATTAGTTTTTCCATTAGTTTTTATTTGTTTTGTCCATGTATAGAATTTAAAAAAATGTTTCAGGAAATGAGGTTTGGCATTTCCTAAAATGTGAAAATGTAAAAAGTGTCTGTGCAGGAACAAACTCCGGTTCCTCTCTAATCATCAGCAAAGCAGAACTGGAACGTCTGTTTAAAGAATGAAAATAATTTTTAAAAGTTTGAAAAAGAGTGAGATCAGTAGCCGTATGCCAAGGCAACAGAGCAATAATTAACCGGCTGTAAAGGGTTAAAAGTAAATACCACAAGAACAGTTAGAGGTGCAGACTTGCTGAAAAAAATTTGATTTCTGAAGAGGAGTGAAGGCTTTAATAAAATGGTAGTCAGGTAAGTAGATACAGATGCACAAGGTTCTCCCTCTGCAGTCATTTTTAACAGTTTATTGCTTGAAACAAAAGGTGTCTTCTTTGTCCAACAAAAGGACAAAGAATGTGAAATATTGCGTGTTATTTGTGTTATATTCAAACTTCTGTCTGATTAGATGTGGACTTTGTAGCTGTCTCCTCTGAGCATTGAAGTTCTGGGTTCAACCCCAGTGCTCGTGGAAGCCTCAGTGATGAGAAAATATTTTTAAACTTGTTATCCAATGAGACGGGGACAGAAATTGACAAGTGATGGACTGACTGAGCACTGTGGAAGAAGAATATTGACTGATTTCGGTGACCACACACTCACACAATTGCACCCATGTTACTGATTGATATCCACGCATTACAGAGTAATGCTGTAAGAGGTAATCTGTGGATGTTATTCACCAACCTGATTTTGTGTCAACAGCTCAATCCAGCATGATCCTATGAGATCTTCAGTTTCTACCTTTAGACTTTTGAAGCTTCATTTCAATAATCAGGAATGGTTTTAACGAAGCTGAACATTTTTCCTTAGTTAGTAACAGAAACAACACTAGTTAGTTGTTGTAAAACAACCCTTTACCATTTATAGTAAATTACAGTGTGCATGTATTACAATATCTTACTCTAGGTATTGCAGTATATTGCTATTAAAATGACAAAAATAAATTGGGTGAACCCAAAAGAGGCTAACGGGTTATCGGCAGTACAAACAAACAAACAAGGATGTTTTCTTAAAAAAATACATTCTGCATTAGTCTCTCCTCTTTTTTAATGGTTATACTGTAACACTTATTCTTGTCTGAATTCCCATTTCCCAGGGACAACTAAAGGGCCAGATATGGCCTGCAGCCAGTGAAATGCTCAGGTCTGGTCTAAACTCAGGGGGATCCTTTCCTACTGTCTACCGTTGTTGGACTCTGCTCTGTTACGTAGCTTTGCTTGAGTCTAAATGCCACATAATTTATGACTCTAACTCTGTACTTATTTCAAATAATCTCTAGGCACAGAAAGTAAAATGGGGATACTTAAAAAAATAAAAATAAATGAGGGCATGAGCACCCTTTGGTTTTGAAACACTTAGAGTTTTTTACATTTTGCTCAGAGAAGTTATCACAGTTCCTCTGGAGATTTAGTCAGACTCAATATCTTCATGTAATCTCTTCATACTGGCTCCATATTAATGAGATATGGACTCTGTGGGAGGCACACCATCTGCTGAAGGTATCCTTGGCTGAAGATGAGCTCATTGTCACAATGAACTTGGGACCAATCATATGGCTCAGTGATGGGAATGTCTACCTAAAACTGTAGATTTTAACAGTTACATACTCTTGTGGAGTATGTAACTGTTAAAAGTATGGGAATTTAGCTATGTAAAATTCAACAGGTTTTACTTGTTCTTCAGTCTATTCTCTGAATCAAAAACTTCACAGAATGTTGGAATAAAAGTGTATATTCACTGCCATTTGTCTGCAAAAGAAATTAAGCGTTTTAAACATGTGTTTTCGTTCAGAAATACACCGACTTTGATAAGCACTATAAAAATATTTATCGTTTACATGAAAATATCTGACAGTAAATCTCATTGTAACCTGTGCTGATATTAACCATCATGTAAATATCCCATCATCTTCCAGTTCACGGTCCCTTTGGTAACCTGCCAATTAAACCTGGCCGGTCAACCTTCCTGCCTGGTGGAGTGCTGAAGGTCAGATGTTCCCCTGCTGTTACCAAGGTGACACTGACAGACGTCCAGCTCATCACGACTCAGACCACCAGCTGTTTCATTGGCTATTGATACAGGCTGCCGAGCATTTGATTGGCCATCACATGAGCCATTAATTTTTGCAGCGATTGGAGTGTCCCCGCCCATCTGCCTCTGGATGTGCATGTGTTCAACCATGAATGTCCGAGTGGGAGCTTTCAACTGCAGCTGCTTCCATTTCAAACTCTGACACGCATGTACATGCGATATCTGTCAGGTTCACGTCATGTTCAGCGATGCTAACTATTCGTTTTTATCTCTCTGCCCGTCAGATGCTTCAGTGGTCCAACTTGAAGTTAAAGGACAGGGATGTAAGCCACAACTCAGCTGTCTGTCCAACACTTCTTCTCCAAAACAAAAATTGCACTAAACTGTGAGGAGTATGAGGATATGTCAGAATTTTACCAGAATTTGATTACTGAACATGAATTTTCATACCTTTGGGGATTTATTCACTGCTTAGACTCAGGAACTCAATATCAAGAATTAGATCTCAATGAAATACAGCCAAGAATGAGTCCACCCAAGATAATAATGTACTGTCGAGCTCCAAGTGAACAGAGAAAAATGGAACATTTCATACTGTATGGTAATAAGGGACAAATTAGCTCTGTAGTGACATGTCAGTGAACAGCAATAGAACAAGTACAAATTTGTACTTAATCAAATATACTTGAGATACCAAAGTACTCGTTGTACTTTACTATAGAAAAGGACAACAAGGTGTCCAGAGGGCAGGTCCTCCAGGTGTGGACCTGCCCTCTTTCTTTCCCTCCTCTGCCTGTGACGCTTGTAGGGTTAGGGTTGGATTTAGTCTTAGCCACAATCCAAACAGGCAAAAATTGCACAATGTTACATTTCATATCAAGTCTCATGTTATCAAGTTGCATGCAAAGTGACTGAACCCAAACCTGAGTTGCCAATGATCTAGTGGAAAGGCTGAAAAACATCTGCTCTGCAAAATATCATTATATTGATGGAAGACAGAACATCAGTACGGCTAGAAAATGAGTCAAGCTGAAAGGGTAATTAGATAGAGGGCCCATCTGTAGAGGCAGGGAAATGTTAACAGCTAGTTTAAGCTCAATTATGAGAGCCAACTACTTGTGCTGTGTCTGTACTGTAAGGTATGTGCATGTCCAGGTACAGGAAGCGCAACTATGGCTGTACTGCATGCTGGAAGAGTCAGAGGAAGAATATGATTCTGAAAAAAAAATGCTTCATTTTTATTAGCCTGTCTGAAGTAAGGATTCCCACAGGCTATTGCTAATAGTCAAACTCAGCCTTATTACTAGGAGATCAGCTCTTGTCAGTGCTTAAGACTCAGTTGATATTGTTGCTAAATGGAATCACTTTGTGTCAGTTTTAAGTCAGTTTTGCCTTCCTGCAGTTGCTGTGTAGTGGCTGCAAGCCACTTTGCAATCCATCTCCACACCATCAGTGTCAAATCCATCTCTAGCTTCACTGCCAAATTTCAATTTGTCAAAATAAAATAAACATTTTGCAGCATTTGTCCTGACTGAGCTGCGGATTGCACAGAGCAACATGTTTTTTATTTTATTTAGTGATGTATAAATTTCCATTTGTAGCACAACTGATCAGAATTTAAAAAGAAGAGGATCTGGGGAGGAAAGGTGTCCAAATAGCTGATCCTGCATGTTGCTCCTTCCAGTGGATAAACTTGTTTTGTTTGCACTTCCTCTCCCATATTGCTTTAGAATAGTAGCCTGTATTGTAGCGCTCAGTGCGTACACCCTGTCGGACACACACAGTCATTCTGGCATTGCATGGCCAATTAGAGTCCTATTTCAGCCAACTAGATCAAGGTGGAAGACAGCGGGGAAAGGGAAAGAGTGAGCAAGAGAGAGAAGGAGAGAGGGATCTCTAAGTGGGCGGCACACTCTTCTGCCTCAGGGAAGATTGGTGTCAAGTGCAGAGAACACACACACTGGGCAGAAAATGTAATGAATGTGTATCACTTGTTAGGAAGAAAGAAGGTCTGCATGTGTGTGTGTGTGGTCTCTGCACTTGACACCAATCTAGCAACAGCAGCAGCAGCAACAGCAGCAGAAGAGAAATAAAAAAAGAGAAGCGAGCATGTCGGAGGGAGAACAGACTGTTGAACGCACACAGAGCCAAACATCAATATTTCAAAATTCCTTGAAAGCACAAATCCATCCATGATTCATAGTCGCACAACATGAAAGAGATAGCGATGCAGATACAGACTGATGGCGCATCCTGTGGTCAGCGGTGCACTGAGTCACTGAAGGTGTGTGATGTATGTCTGGTGGATGCTGTGCCACTGGAACACCGAGCGTAGCTCTATAGCGTGGGGGTTTTGTAGCTGGAAATTTTACTCCCTGCACACCGTCTGGATTACACCGCTCCTTTGATCAGTCACTGCTGGTTTTAGTGACTGAAAGAGCAGCACAGCATTCAAGATGATCAGCTGTTGTCAGCAACTGACTGATCTGGCTTCCGATAGGTCGCTGACCCAGCCAGCAGCAAATCCTTACTGCTTACAGCATTTAAACCCAACAGAAGGGTCCAAGGACATATGGCCTTATGATGGAACCTTTCTGGGTTAATCCTAAAACCTCATTTACGGCTAGTGTCTCTGCTCAGCAGGTTGTGATCTTGTCAAGGCTTCTAGCAATTCAGGGAAAGGAGGTCTTGTAGAAAATACACTTATTTCAAGGTCTTGGATAACTATTATTTGGTGTCTTCATGGGGCAGCTTGCCAAATTACCCAAACACCCCGCAAAAAGCGAGAGGCTGACTTTCACTGCTATCTTGCACCACTCATCTCATCTTTACCTGATATTAAATCTTTATCTGTATGCAATTGTGTGCTTATATTTATATTTAGTCCTGATATTAAAATTTTTATTTCCATTGTGATTGAGTACTGACGCTGTGGGTGCTTTCTTTTATCATTTTTTCCATGCCGCTGCATTACTTTTGTCAGGCTCACGTCAGATAACAGGAGGAGATGAGCTGTTTGACCTTTCAGCTGCTTACATGGTTTTCACCCTGGACTACATGCGTTCACACCTTTCCTCCTGTCTGGATAAGCTATCCTGATGGAGACTGCATACTAATTACACTACAAATTACATCCTAAAAAGTTGCTTTGATTGGTTGAGAATATTTTCTTGAACATGAAAAAACACTCAACCTTTACACACTTCCGAAACCTGTTTGAAAACCCATTTTCATTTGTTGGCTTTTAAATCAGAATGATCTCTGAGTATTTTTACTCAGGTTTCTATGTTTCCTTTCTTATTTTCGGTCATTTTGGCCTCTTCTTTATGTTATTTGATTATTTTAGATGTACACCAGTTTTTTCAATATTTGTTGTTTTGTATATTTATGTCCAATAGAAAAAATTTGACTTGAGCAAAGAAACAGAGCAAAATAAAACAGTAGTGGACTGAAGAGGGGAACTTTTTCTGCAAAGTGTGGGACCTGTTGAGTCCAGAAAATAGATCTGCCAGTGGAGAGGAGTGACTGCAATGGTGTAACTATAATAGAATATATTTTTGGTGCTTAGCATCGACATGAGGTTTTTTTTTCATTAAATCAACTGCAGAACACAATGAGGCTGATATAAAAAAGGGACTTTAATGCATTTGTTCCACCAGGAATACACACTAAAATATGAATGTGTATTTTGGATCCACCAATCCAAAAAAACGAGAAAAAAGTTCCTTTGGATAAACAGTCGGTCACCACTGTAGTTCTGGATAAAACTAATGCTTATAACAAATATTTGATAAGAATGCAGCTAGAGAGATCATCCTAATATCAGTAAATTAATCTTTATCTGTAAACGTAGGACAACCCACAATACCACAATAGTTATGGAAAATAGTTGAAATTGATTATTTCAGTATTTTTACATGATTTATATCAAGTGTTTATCGGATCCTATTTCAACCTCTTTGTGTCTGAAACTAAGGTTTTGATTTTTTTACAGAGCTGAAATTTCTTTTTAATTATTTGAGGTTTTTACTGGGTCCACAGACTCTCTAGGAAAGATGGCCACCATGACATCGCTCATTGGCTAGTGAGTGACATCTTGTTTGACGCTCAGTAACTAAGGTTTGATATCAGACTTGACTGGAAAACAGATGAATACTGCAAACTTAAGCTGAAGCGTCCACCTGCTTTATCCACCTTTTCAACTCCAATGGGGACGTCATGATTTATAAATAAAGTTTTTTCAGTTTTTTAAATTGAGGAAGCTCAATGAGGAAAAGAGTGCAGGGTCAAAGCGCTTGGCTGCAGGCTTCATGTCTGTAAGCCACGCTCATCTTTTCATCAGTCTCAGTTCAAACCCTCAGGGAGATAAGCATCAAGTTAGTTTCCATCTGAAATGAATCGCATAACCTCAAGTCCCAACAAATGGTGTTGGACGTTTACTTGCAGACTGCAAATGGTGGCAACATTCAGGCTTAACAAATGATTAGCGTTCCCAGATGAATTTGCGAGTCCTGCAGGGCTCCCATAGGCTCAAACATGGGATGAAGGCCATTTGTTTTGACTAGTGTCAAAATTAATAGAGGAAATGACACAAAAACTAATGATCCATGAACAGTGTGGCGTGAATGTCTCCAGCTCCACCTCACAGACGACACAGACAAACTCCCTCACTCCTCCATCACTCTGCCTTTGGAAACCCTTAATGTTTGCTATTACATCATGTCCCTCCCAGTGCTGCCACACAGCTCATCACCCATGCCTGACCTCAGCTTTTTGAGTGTTTACAGGCCAACACCCTCACAAAAACAAAGGTTTGTTATGCCTTACCATTTCTGAATCGCTGTGGCAGGAGCCTTTGTGGGTGATGCATGTGGTTTTCCAGCTTTTCTTTGCTTACCGTAATGCAAGCTCTGTCTGACAGATTCTGTCCCACAGTCTGCACTTTGAAAGAGGGCTTCAGTCTGTCACCACTGTAGTCCACCTGCTCCCTACATAGCTTTTTAGTCAACATACAATTAAATATCTGAGTACATATCTGCGATGGTCTGATGATGCACAGCTAAGTCTAACCCAATCCTCAACAGGATACTGGAAATCTTATGTATATTAAAAGGTTAACTGTAGCCATATCAACCCCCTTTTCCAGGGACAAGCACATACTGGTGCGTTGTATCCCTAGTTTTCTGATTAGATACAGCACTTGAAAAACTGTCAAGTTTATATTTTGGATCTTCACATGAACAAAAAAATCCATGGTGTACATCACGTAGGGCACAGCCATGCCCACAGCTGTAGTTTCCACGAGTAATATCTGAACACTTCAGAAAAGAATCGCTCTCAGTTTCGGGGTGGACATTAAATTTAGGATCATGACTTTCTCATAGTGAATAATCGAAACCACGCAGCAACATACTAATGACTAACCTCTGGCTGTGGATCAGTCGGCCTCACCGCAGTTCCTTAAACAGACACGAAAAATGAATCTTTTTTTTTTTATGTTCAAGGAGATTTATTTCATGTCAGTGAGCATGAAATAATAATAAGTAATGCATTTCAAAAAGAAAAATATTTCATGTCATGAGCATCTAGTTGTTTTTGTAGAGAAAGCAGTGTCACCATAGCAACCAGGAAAACAAAACTTTAAAAAACATGGTAACCTTTATATTTTAACCTAAACCGTGATTTTTTTTTTTGCTTTAGTCAAAGTCAAGTCAAAGTCAAAGTCAACTTTATTGTCAATTCTGCCACATGTACAGGACATACAGAGAATAGAAACTTCGTTACTCTCAATCCCTAGATAAAATAGAAAATGAACATTTAAATATAAGAGTGATTAAAAATGCAAGTAAAATATTTTAAAGTAAAAAAAATTAAATAAATATAATACAATTTTACATATAACAAGAAAGCTATACAATATACAATATAAGGGTAAATGACATTGAGTGCAAACCAGGCAGAGTAGTGCAAATAGGCAAGTAGTGCAAATGGAGATTTGGTAATGTACGGTATGAGATAGTGTAACACAAAGTCTTATGAGGTAATGGCAGTCCAATGCTCCACAAAGTGACTGGTAACTGGTGCAGGCCAGTGAGTGAGTCAGAGAGTGTGTTTGTGTGTGTGTGTGTGTGTGTGTGACAGAGTTCAGTGAGACCGTGGAGGAGAGAGGGGAGAGGGGGCAGAATCGGGAGGGAGTTAAGCTTCCTGACAGCCTGATGGATGAAGCTGTCCTTCAGCCTGCTGGTCCTGGCCTGGAGACTCCGCAGTCTCCTCCCCGACGGCAGCAGCTTGAAGAAGCTTTGCATTGGGTGCGTGGGATCAGCCGCTATGCAAAGGGCTTTTTTAGTGAGGCGGGTGCTGTAAATGTCCTGGAGGGAGGGGAGAGAGACACCAATGATCCTCTCTGCAGCTCTCACTATGCGTTGGAGGGTTCTATGACAGGACGCGTTGCAGGCTCCAAACCACACAGTGATGCAGCTCGACAGGATGCTCTCGATGGTGCCTCTGTAGAAAGTGTGCATGATGGGGGCTGGTGCTCCTGCTCTTCTTAGTTTGCGGAGAAAGAAGAGACGCTGCTGTGATTTCTTGGCCAGTGCTGTGGTGTTGTACGTCCAGGAGAGATCCTCTGTGATGTGCACACCCAAGAACTTGGTGCTGCTCACTCTCTCCACAGACGCTCCGTCAATGGTCAGAGGAGCATGTTGGGTGTGCATTCTCCTGAAGTCCACAACAATCTCCTTCGTCTTCTCCACATTCAGAGAGAGATTGTTGTCAGCACACCACGTGGCCAGGCGTCTCACCTCACTTCTGTAGTCGGTCTCATCCCTGTTGCTAATGAGACCCACCACCGTTGTGTCGTCCGCAAACTTGATGAAGAGGTTGGAGCTGTATGATGGAGTGCAGTCATGGGTCAGCAGAGTGAAGAGGAGGGGGCTCAGCACACATCCCTGCGGGGCCCCCGTGTTTAAAATGATGGTGCTGGATGTGTTACTGCCGACCCGTACTGTTTGAGGTCTTCCGGTGAGGAAATCCAACAGCCAGTTGCACAGTGAGGTGTTGAGCCCCAGCTGGACCAGTTTTTGAGTGAGCTGTTGGGGGATTATAGTGTTGAATGCTGAACTGAAATCTATGAACAGCATTCGAACATATGAGTCTTTTTTGTCCAGGTGTGTGAGTGCCGAGTGGAGTGCAGTGGAGATGGCATCATCGGTTGAGCGGTTTAGAAACATGTAATGTATTTAAAAATGATAGATGTAATAAAATGTGACATGTATCACTCAGACTTAGGTCTTTCTCCTGCACCACCCACCCCAAACTCTGAATGTGGATATTTCTTACTTTACCTTGCAGACTGCAGTAGATGGGTATGAAACCATCAACCTTCTGATTGGTAGAAGACCCTGAGTCACAGTTCTATCTTCCATGTGCTAATTAGTTTGTATTACCCTAACATACAAGTACAACAAATTACAGCAGTGATATATATATATATATATATTAGAGATGGACCGATCCGATATTACGTATCGGTATCGGTCCGATACTGACCTAAATTACTGGATCGGATATCGGAGAAAAATAAAAAATGTAATCCGATCCATTAAATATCACGAAAGCACCTCACAAAACTTGCAACACGCCGTAACTCACCTCAGAACGTTAGCACGTCGGAGCAGTATGCATCACGTGATAGAGCGGCTGTGGCATGCGGGACCTGTCGGTGGTCTGGATAGCATGTGGAGCTTTGCTAGCAACCCGGCATTTCATCTCCGACAAAGTTATCCCCGAGAGAAGTAAAGCAAGTGTGTAAGTCCATCTCTGAATGTTTGTAAAGCATTCCTGCGTTAAGCTTACCAAACGATATATGGAGCGACTGCCTCTTCTTGCTGTGACTTCAATCATGAAACTGCTTAATGATCAGCTGATCGGCTTTTCTGTCGCGAGTCCGTCTCTTTTGTTTGTTTTTGGCCCACTTTGCACCAGAAAGAGGAAACCAGCGGCTGAACAACAGCAGCACGTTTAAGCTTGATCAGCTGTTGTTAGAATTTATTTATTATTACTTTCTACTCAAGGATCTTTTTCTACGTAGCTGACGCTGGTAACTGTGCAGGGGCGGATCTAGCAAAGTTTAGCCAGGGGGGCCGATAGGGCATTAACAGGGAAAAGGGGGCACAAAGACATACTTTTCTTTCTTATTCTCATTTAAAATGTCTAGCTTTTAATAAATAATTATCTGACACCCAAAGTTTTAATTTGATGTAAAATGAATAGAAGTCAATTACTGTATATAGTAACTATTAAGTCTAATATACCCTAGTAAGCTATAGTACTTTTTCCTTTGGGAAGGTACCATCTGTGCAGTCTGCAATTTTGTTGAAGAAAGATGTTGAATCTATTTAATATTTCTTGAAAAATAATTGATTTCTGTGCATTTTTTTTCCACACTGCATCAAATTAAGGTTGATTACGTTGATTAAGCATCATGAGGTGGAGTGTGAGGGGTGGTTCCCTATTTTTTATTTATTTATTTTTGTTGTTGCTGGGAGTTGGAACCCTATTAGTTAGGTTGCTTAATATTTACGCTAAGTGCTCTTTAAAATACCAGAATAGGGAGGATGGTGTAGGTTTAAGTTTATTAGATTGATCAGTATTGCTGAACTATGAAATATATATTTTTTTGCATATAGGTATAACAGAATAGCTTTAGTGTAGTTGTTGTTTTAAACTTGAGTATGAACTTATACAAAATGCAGCAAGATATAAAAAAAAACAGTTTTGTTGATTAAAAAACACTATATCGGATTCATATCGGTATCGGCAGATATCCAAATTTATGATATCGGTATCGGTATCGGACATAAAAAAGTGGTATCGTGCAATCTCATATATATATATATATATATATATATATATATATATATATATATATATATATATATATATATATAAACACCCAGCACGCCCCTGCGGGCGGTTTATCCTTCAAGCTCGGGTCCTCTACCAGAGGCCTGGGAGCTTGAGGGTCCTGCGCAGTATCTTAGCTGTTCCCAGGACTGCGCTCTTCTGGACAGAGATCTCCGATGTTGTTCCCGGGATCTGCTGGAGCCACTCGCCTAGCTTGGGAGTCACCGCACCTAGTGCTCCGATTACCACGGGGACCACCGTTACCTTCACCCTCCACATCCTCTCGAGCTCTTCTCTGAGCCCTTGGTATTTCTCCAGCTTCTCGTGTTCCTTCTTCCTGATATTGCTGTCATTCGGAACCGCTACATCGATCACTACGGCCGTCTTCTTCTGTTTGTCTACCACCACTATGTCCGGTTGGTTAGCCACCACCATTTTGTCCGTCTGTATCTGGAAGTCCCACAGGATCTTAGCTCGGTCATTCTCCACCACCCTTGGGGGCATCTCCCATTTTGACCTCGGGACTTCCAGGTTATACTCGGCACAGATGTTCCTGTACACTATGCCGGCCACTTGGTTATGGCGTTCCATGTATGCCTTGCCTGCTAGCATCTTGCACCCTGCTGTTATGTGCTGGATTGTCTCTGGGGCATCTTTACACAGCCTGCACCTGGGGTCTTGCCTGGTGTGATAGACCTCAGCCTCTATGGATCTTGTGCTCAGAGCTTGTTCTTGTGCTGCCATGATTAGTGCCTCTGTGCTGTCTTTCAGTCCAGCTTTGTCCAGCCACTGGTAGGATTTCTGGATATCAGCCACCTCCTCTATCTGCCGGTGGTACATACCGTGCAGGGGCCTGTCCTTCCATGATGGTTCCTCGTCTCCCTCCTCTTTCTTGGGTTTCTGCTGCCTGAGGTATTCACTGAGCACTCGGTCAGTTGGGGCCATCTTCCCAATGTATTCTTGGATGTTCGTTGTCTCATCCTGGACTGTGGTGCTGACACTCACCAGTCCTCGGCCCCCTTCCTTCCGCTTAGCGTACAGCCTCAGGGTGCTGGACTTGGGGTGAAACCCTCCATGCATGGTAAGGAGCTTTCTTGTCTTTATGTCAGTGGCTTCTATCTCCTCCTTTGGCCAGCCTATTACCCCAGCAGGGTACCTGATCACGGGCAGGGCGTACGTGTTGATGGCCCGGATCTTGTTCTTACCATTCAGCTGACTCCTCAGGACTTGCCTGACCCTCTGCAGGTACTTGGTGGTTGCAGCTTTTCTAGCGGCCTATTCATGGTTCCCATTCGCCTGCGGGATCCCCAGGTACTTGTAACTGTCCTCTATGTCTGCAATGTTGCCTTCTGGTAGTTCAATCCCCTCAGTTCTGACTACCTTCCCTCTCTTTGATACCATCCGACTACACTTCTCCAGTCCGAACGACATTCCAATGTGATTGCTGTATAGCCTGGTAGTGTGGATCAGTGAATCGATGTCTCGTTCACTCTTGGCATACAGCTTGATGTCATCCATGTACAGGAGGTGGCTGACAACTGCTCCGTTCCGTAGTCGGTATCCGTAGCCAGCCTTGTTAATGATCTCACTGAGGGGGTTCAGGCCTATGCAGAACAGCAGTGGGGACAGAGCATCTCCTTGGTAGATCCCGCACTTGATGGTGACTTGTGCTATGGGCTTGGAGTTGGCCTCTAGTGTTGTACGCCACATCCCCATTGAGTTCCTGATGAAGGCTCTTAGGGTCCCATTGATCTTGTACAATTCTAGGCATTCCAGTATCCAGCTGTGGGGCATTGAGTCATAGGCCTTCTTGTAATCAATCCAGGCAGTGCACAGGTTGGTCAGTCTGGTCTTGCAGTCTCGGCTGACTGTTCTGTCTACCAGTAGCTGGTGTTTTGCGCCTCTGGTATTCTTGCCAATTCCTTTCTGTGTCCCGCTCATGTATTGACCCATGTGCCTGTTCATCTTAGCCGATATGATGCCTGACAGGAGCTTCCATGTAGTACTGAGGCAGGTTATTGGTCGTAGTTGGAGGGGACCGGTCCCTTCTTGGGGTCCTTGGGGATCAGGACCGTCCGGCCTTCGGTTAGCCATTCCGGGTGTCTCTCGTTAACTAGCAGCTGGTTCATTTGTGCTGCCAGGCGCTCGTGGAGTGCAGTCAGCTTCTTTAGCCAGTAGGCGTGAACCATGTCGGGCCCTGGTGCTGTCCAACTCTTCATACTGGAGACCCTTTCTTGGATATCTGCCACTGTGATGGTTACTGGACCCTGTTCAGGGAGTTCGCTGTGGTCTGCCCTCAGATCCACTAGCCACTGAGCATTGCCGTTATGGGTTGCGTCCTTCTCCCATATGCCCTTCCAGTATTGCTCCGTCTCCAGCCTTGGTGGTGCTGTTCTCTTATTGTTCCCTTGCCACTGAGAGTACACCTTTGCTGGTTCTGTGGAGAACAGCTGGTTTATTCTCCTGCCTTCTATCTCTCTGGTGTACCTCCTCAAGCGGCTGGCCAAGGCTGTGAGTCTTTGCTTGGCAGTTTCCAAGGCCTCAGGTATGGACAGCTTGCTGTATTTCTTAGGCACCTTCTTTGTCGCACCTTTCTGCAACTCCGTTAGTTGGCTAACCTCCCTCCGTGCTACTTTGATCTTGTCCTCTAGCCTCCTTCTCCATGGAGGGTACTGCCCCTTGTGGCTGTTCAACTTGTAGCCAAGCATCTCGCTGATCACTGCTGCCGTATTGTAGATCAGCTTGTTAGTGTCGGTAATCGTGGTTGTAGGTATTGTCCGTAGTGCTGCATTAACATCATCTAGCAGACCCTCTGAGGGTACTTCACGTAATCTTGGTAACCGGCTACGGGGGATCCAGGTTTCAAGCTTGGCCATATATATATATATATATATATATATATATATATATATATATATATATATATATATATTTTTTTTTTTTTTTTTTTTCTTCCTACTGGAAATCCTTCAGTCAGAGGGTCTGTGTTTAGATGTCAATGAGGTACCCAACTTCCTGTTAACTTCTAACTCTGCAGTACCCTCTTTCACGGACACTTGGATGCTACTTCTTACTTAGACCGAGGGTTTAGACCATTCTTGCGTCATTGCTCATTTGCTTTGGGGAACTGAAGGTGCATTTGGGCCTGGAAGTAGCTGATAATGTCAGACTTACAAGCAGGTGGATTCTGGTTGGGTGAATCTCATTGGGTGAATGGCAGGAATTGATTTAGAGGAAACAAACAGCAGCTTGGAGTCAGGGACTTATTTTAGGATTTTCTTTTATTTCATCTTTTCTTCTGTTTGCTTTTTTTTGTACCTTGTTCTTTTTCTGCCTCTGCAGTCCCAGATTGCTTCGGAGACCAAAGAAGAGCGAGTGCTGCAAACTGTGTATTTGCACAATACGTATGTTTGACGGCTCTCTGTACAAATGTTGAACAGATTGCTTCTCTCGTCTCTTTGATAGGTGTATCTGTCTATGCCGTCGGTTACCTTCTCATTTATCTGCACAGCAGTGTGTGCGTGCGTGTTAAAGTGTACTAAGCTTACAGTAAATGTGCATGTGTGTATTTGTCATTCTGTGTTACTCATTCGCATGCGGCCTCTGACAGCCATTTATTCGTTCAATCTGTCAGGTGTGAGCCTGTGCGTGTCTCACCATACTGGAGTTGTCAAACTGGTTTACAACAGGCAGTGTTGGTGTGCGAGTGTGAGCTCTCTGTGAAGCTGATTAAAAGTGAGAGGTTTCTGATTGCCTCGACCCTCCGTGGAATTATTAGCATAGCACACACACACACACACACACGTAATTGAGCATTTCTCTTCAACATCACATGTAACAGGATCCAGTCCAGGAGCTCAATAGTGAGCTAACAGACTAACACTTTGCTGTTTACTCTCCACATTTAAATTTATGCAGATGACCCGAAGCAAAAGATGAATGAGCTTGTTTGTGCTTGAAGGCCGGAGTCTCGCTCTCTGTCATCTTCCAGTTAAGACCTGTTTCAAACTGGGACTCTGGAGGCTGTCAGGCTTATGCCTCATAAAATTTATGGACGGGCTTCAAAAACAAGCAAAGTCAGTTCAAATTTCACCTTCCAATGCATCACTGAATGCTGGGACTTTATCCATGAAACGCAGCATTTGGTTGGTTCGCGCTCCCTCAGTGTGCACCTGTTGGCTGTCCATTTACCAGAACTGTGATCAGGCAAAATTTATATAGAGGCACAAATTTTAGAGCTGTTACCCAGCAGCGGTCTGACTGAACTGAGTAACATGTTACAGGGTTTGTCTGGACAGAAGCTGAGGTAGCCTTCCTTTACATGTAGAACTGTCAGGTTCAATCACCCCCCCCCACACACACACACTTCCTTACACAGGGAAATGCAAACTCCACACAGTCATTTAGGCATTTCAGTAGAAACAAACCTTCTCCAGGAGACAGTGCTGACAACATGCCACCCACACAGAGGACAGTGCCTCATTTCCTTTAAGTGTCTGCACTGTAAGAACGGACCATTACAGTTCCTGGATGTCAGTTTCTGAGGTTTTATTTTAGGTTTTACTAGGGAGGAGAGGGTTTTGAAATGTGACTGACGCAGGTGTACATTGATTGATTGAACTCATAAATGCAGCACTGGCAACCAACATTAAAAATGAAACAGCAGTGAAGTCAGCGCTTTATTGAGCTTATATGTGAAAGAGGAAATACAATTTTGACTCAGCTACTAGAGTCTTACTGTACAGCAACATAGGAAGAAAATGAGGAGGCTAGATGAGGATTACCAGAAAAATAAACTACACCAAAGGTGATATTGCAGCTGATTGGCTGTTTACTTAATGTTTGAAAATGAACAGAGAATACAGCAGTGAAGCCTTGTAGTTCTAGGGGGTACTTACCTTCAGGTAATCTTAAAGATCCCCAAAACTGGAGCAGATGGCCGCCCTTTTACTCAGCTTGGTTCTGCAATAGGTTTCTCCTGTTACAGTTTTTTACAGACGCTAGGACACATTTCTCAATACTTAGGTCACTTTTGCAAAACTCCTCACACAGTGAGCACAACAGAAGTCTATGTGGGCTAAACTGAGGATCAGTTATCATTGTTTTGGCACAAAATGCATTCAATGACTACATCTCTCAAATTTCATGAATTATTTTCTCACTCAGACACAACAACTGCCAAAAATCTTTGTACGTACAGGACATTTTGCATGTACTTACATACTGTTTTCAAAACTGTTAAACTTATGGCCAAAACAATAACACAATGCAAAACTTAAAAAGACAGCAAAATTCAATAGCAATATTTTATTGAAACATATTTTAAATCTAAAAATGCAGTTTAACCAGCCACAGCTTATTCTCATTGTAGATGAACATCTACACAGGTGTTACTCCTTCAATTTTTCAACTCCTTCAATTCTGGCATGCCAGAAGATTCTTTCCTAGGTGTATTGCCCTAGATGACATAAGATGTGATGTGGATGAGAACCTGTGGCCAAATGGAGAAGACCGAGTAGATTAGCATTACTATTGTATGTGTATCAGTGGATGGTGTGTATACAAATTCTTGTATTTTGGGATTACTTAGTGCAAAAAAATAAAAATACATAAACAAATATTAACGAATTCTGCATGATGTCTGATTCATTCCAGTAACATATATTGAAATTATAAACAGAGATGTGTCCTTGTTTTACACAAGAAAACACTGTGTAATGCTACATGTTGTTAGTGTTTTTTAGGTCATTGTTTTGTGGGTGACAAAGTGTGTTTGTCGGCTGTCAACCTTTGCTAGTGTTCTGGAAGAATGAGTTTATTTGAGACCTGAATAAAGTGTTTTGGTAGTTGTAGTGCATTTTGAATGTGAAATGAACTGCTTTGCCAAGCTGAAGGTCAGTTAGGAGAATTGTGTGAAGAGTTTTGCAAAAGTGACCTAAGTATTGTGAAATGTGTCTTAGCGACTGTAAAAAACTGTAAAAGGAAGTTTTTCATTCCCCCTGTCGCCAAGCACTTGCTCATTGGCAGGTCATCTGTTTGTTGGGGTTTCTCTGTTTTTGTAGGGTCTTTACCTTTCAATATAAAGCACCTCAAGGTGGCTGTTGGAATGTTTTGATGCTACATAAATAAAAACAAAATGAATTGAAATAAAATTGAACATTTTGGCCTTGAGAACACTCAATCCTTTTGGTAATAGGTTTCTCAGATGGAAACACACCTTTAGCTAAATACACGGTGTCCTATCCCATATGGAAAAGAAATAGTAAAAACTTATGTGATTACTCATGAAAGTGGCCACTTTCTCATTACTTTCATACATTGTTTTAGTAAGTATCCAAAACATACAAGTTTCATTATATAATTTTTCAATGGATGTTATATCTGTTTTCACTCTTATATGCTTTTCATACAAGTTTCACACAAGACAGATACAAACTTTATAAGATTTATATATATCTTTTCCATATGGGATCTTTCTGCAGGATACTTTGTTTTTAAGTGACTGCAGAGTTGCACAAAAAAATTGAATGACTCACAACTCACTGAACATGTTAAAAAAGTGCAAGAAAAGCAGAATTAGAAACTGTCACAGATGCATTAAGCGCCACCTTTCAGTCTTGTTAATCCCCTATTCCATTGCTGTTAGCTTCCACCTGTGCAAGTGTCTGCTAATTACTGAACTAAAAGCAGCAACTGTTCAGACATTTCATATGTATACTGTTTATGTGGCTATGTTTATGGTGTTGGAGGAAACTAAAGGAGACAAACAGTTTGTTCATTATTCTCATGTCCTCATAATGACTCCATGGTTGATGCGTCACCATCTGGCTCATGCACGCATACACTGCTGTGATAATGCACTCATTGAATCTAATGACAACACACCGCTTGTTGTAATGAGACTCCAGTTTATTTCATACAAATCCAAAGCAAAGCATGATGGGTAATCTGACTTGTTGGTAATAATTAGCTTCTTGTCGCTGTGGAAACAACTTAAGTGTTTGTCCCGACAAGCGGTTTACCTCAAAAGATGGATTCTTTTGAAACAAACAGCACACAGTCGCGGTCCAGCGTCTCCTCGACTCAGCTGGAAAAAAATGTGATGTCGAGTTGCCAGATAGTAAATAAAGAACCTGCTGGGTTGCCAGGTCATCAGTGAAACTCTTCCCCTGCAAATTGGGTTGTAACTCAGCACGGTGAATCATGTCAAGTGCGTGTGAGTGTATCTGTGAGCGTGTGTGTGTTGTGCTCAGACAGAGGCACTTGAACTAAATTGCCCCCCTGGTACCCAGAATGCATCTGGCGCTGGCAGGAGTGGGTGTGTGTCTGTGTGTTTTAAACATCACGATGCCTCAGTGTAACACACAGATGCTGCTTTGTGACCCCCCCACTCCACCTCCCTCACCGTTTCCCTGGTAACCAGCAGGGAACTTATAAAAGCTTTTTCATGATCCTAACTTCATTATCTTGTAATGTCAAGACCTATTCAGTCAGGACTGGAATCAAGTTACCAAATTAACTCCTTTTCAAACTGTTTTCCATTATATCATAAACAGAACAGTGTTTGCCTCATTTCTCGAAATGAAGTAATAAAAAAACAACGTGTAATTCTTCATGATGCTCAGAAAGTGCATTTTTCATTCTTCCCAGAGCTGCCCCAGTCTCCGTGTTCCTTCAGTGCTGCCTGCCGCTTTGTCCCTTCCCGTAACTGTTGTGGGTTTGCATGTTTATGTGAATGCTTACTTGGGGTTTTAACTACTTCACTGACGTCTGCCTAGTTTGTTTTTTTAAACCAGCAGTCCCCAACCCCCGGGCCTCAGACCGGTACTGGTCCGTGAGTCGTTTGGTACCGGGCCGCGAGAGTTGAGGCTCGGGTGTGAAATGTATGGTTTTCAGGGTTTTTATCGGTTTTCAGCGTTATTTTGTTATCGTTTTTATCGTTAACTCTGTTTTCCTGGGTCTTTTCACGTGTGTTATGAATAAATTTTCTTTTTTTCGGTACCGGTACTAGTTTTATTTTGTTGTATTTATCCGCGACACCTTAAAGGCCGGTCCGTGAAAATATTGTCAGGCACAAACCGGTCCGTGGCACAAAAAAGGTTGGGGAGATGTTTTAAACTACGATGTCATGAACAGCGGTGGATTTTAAAGAACTGTGTTACTGTATTCACATCACATTTTTTTTGGTTATGCAGTAATGTAACTTACAATTATGCTATTACTTGGGTTACAAAGGCTCTTTAGTCATCTGCACATTGTGGATTGAAAGAAAAAAAAATCCTTTCCTGTTAGCTGCAATCAGCTGATTTCAATTACTGTGCAGGAGGAGGAAAATGGTGGAGTGTTCTGTAATAGAGATATGGACATTTATGTGAGTGAGTGGTGAAATGCAACAACCACATAATACTGCTAATGCAACTGTTGCTCTTTGTAAACATGCGCACAGACAGCATGCTAATGCTAAGCTAGCCAAGAAACCAGAGTAAGTTCAAACTGAGTGAATGCCGACCCAGCCCAGCAGCCAGACCCTGAACTTCAACAGTAAAAACAGCGATGCTACATGCTCAATTTCTACCAGCTCATTTTTCTACAGTAGAATCACCATGGCGATTGCTTTGAAGTCTCTTTTCAGATGGTTTTCAACTTTGCCAGTTTTTAGTTCATACCTAAAAAGAAGGTTCATGTGCGTGTCATCATAAAGATAGGGATTCATGGTGTGTGTGGAACTTTAACCTCAGGTTCATGTTGTAACCTGGTAATTATGAGACAGTTCGTTTCAAGGCATTTTACTGAGTAACGAGAAGGTAATTTAATGAGTAGTGTAACAACTTGCTGGATAGCGTAGTGTTTAGACTACACGCCTTTGGAACAGAGGATCGCAAGTTCGATTCCTGCCTTGGGCGTCTGTATCCAGTAAGGGTCCTAAGGCTAGACCCCCTATGCTAAGCGAGCCTACCGCAGACATGAGCGAGACAGATAAATGTGAAGGCATGCCGGCTCGGACGTCGCCCGGATCAACAAGGTCCGCGTCAGGTGTTGAGGAACCAGGGCACCCTGACGAAAAGTGGGCTACTGGAACAAGAAGGCATCGGTGGGCAAGAGACGAAAACAGGGCGTTGTTGGAATGCTACTACGCAAGTAACCCCGGCGGCAGGGGCTACATGAATAGGATGACGGACCTATGGATACTTCGATACCCAACATCCACAATGACGGCGAAACAACTAGTAGCTCAGTGTTCCAACATTCGAAAGAAGGGACTGCTCTCACAGCTAGAGATTGACGAGGTACAACACAAATGCTACGGCAAGGAGGAGTTAGGACGCCAGGTCAGGGGGGAGATATCATCACCCCCACCCGAGATTGGGTACATAGCCCCAAGTGCGATAGGAGAAGGATCGTTGAGTGCGAGAGGAACTGACCTGAAAATAGGATAATGGCCAAGCTTGAAACCTGGATCCCCCGTAGCCGGTTACCAAGATTACGTGAAGTACCCTCAGAAGGTCTGCTAGATGATGTTAATGCAGCACTACGGACAATACCTACAACCACGATTACCGACACTAACAAGCTGATCTACAATACGGCAGCAGTGATCAGTGAGATGCTTGGCTACAAGTTGAACAGCCACAAGGGGCAATACCCTCCATGGAGAAGGAGGCTAGAGGGCAAGATCAAAGTAGCACGGAGGAAGGTTAGCCAACTAACGGAGTTGCAGAAAGGTGCGACAAAGAAGGTGCATAAGAAATACAGCAAGCTGTCCATACCTGAGGCCTTGGAAACTGCCAAGCAAAGACTCACAGCCTTGGCCAGCCGCTTGAGGAGGTACACCAGAGAGATAGAAGGCAGGAGAATAAACCAGCTGTTCTCCACAGAACCAGCAAAGGTGTACTCTCAGTGGCAAGGGAACAATAATAAGAGAACAGCACCACCAAGGCTGGAGACGGAGCAATACTGGAAGAGCATATGGGAGAAGGACGCAACCCATAACGGCAATGCTCGGCTAGTGGATCTGAGGGCAGACCACAGCGACCTCCCTGAACAGGGTCCAGTAACCATCACAGTGGCAGATATCCAAGAAAGGGTCTCCAGTATGAAGAGTTGGACAGCACCAGGGCCCGACATGGTTCACGCCTACTGGCTAAAGAAGCTGACTGCACTCCACGAGCGCCTGGCAGCACAAATGAACCAGCTGCTAGTTAACGAGAGACACCCGGAATGGCTAACCGAAGGCCGGACGGTTCTGATCCCCAAGGACCCCAAGAAGGGACCGGTCCCCTCCAACTACCGACCAATAACCTGCCTCAGTACTACATGGAAGCTCCTGTCAGGCATCATATCGGCTAAGATGAACAGGCACATGGGTCAATACATGAGCGGGACACAGAAAGGAATTGGCAAGAATACCAGAGGCGCAAAACACCAGCTACTGGTAGACAGAACAGTCAGCCGAGACTGCAAGACCAGGCTGACCAACCTGTGCACTGCCTGGATTGATTACAAGAAGGCCCTATGACTCAATGCCCCACAGCTGGATACTGGAATGCCTAGAATTGTACAAGATCAATGGGACCCTAAGAGCCTTCATCAGGAACTCAATGGGGATGTGGCGTACAACACTAGAGGCCAACTCCAAGCCCATAGCACAAGTCACCATCAAGTGCGGGATCTACCAAGGAGATGCTCTGTCCCCACTGCTGTTCTGCATAGGCCTGAACCCCCTCAGTGAGATCATTAACAAGACTGGATACGGATACCGACTACGGAATGGAGCAGTTGTCAGCCACCTCCTGTACATGGATGACATCAAGCTGTATGCCAAGAGTGAACGAGACATCGATTCACTGATCCACACTACCAGGCTATACAGCAATCACATTGGAATGTCGTTCGGACTGGAGAAGTGTAGTCGGATGGTATCAAAGAGAGGGAAGGTAGTCAGAACTGAGGGGATTGAACTACCAGAAGGCAACATTGCAGACATAGAGGACAGTTACAAGTACCTGGGGATCCCGCAGGTGAATGGGAACCATGAAGAGGCCGCTAGAAAAGCTGCAACCACCAAGTACCTGCAGAGGGTCAGGCAAGTCCTGAGGAGTCAGCTGAATGGTAAGAACAAGATCCGGGCCATCAACACGTACGCCCTGCCCGTGATCAGGTACCCTGCTGGGGTAATAGGCTGGCCAAAGGAGGAGATAGAAGCCACTGACATAAAGACAAGAAAGCTCCTTACCATGCATGGAGGGTTTCACCCCAAGTCCAGCACCCTGAGGCTGTACGCTAAGCGGAAGGAAGGGGGCCGGGGACTGGTGAGTGTCAGCACCACAGTCCAGGATGAGACAACGAACATCCAAGAATACATTGGGAAGATGGCCCCAACTGACCGAGTGCTCAGTGAATACCTCAGGCAGCAAAAACCCAAGAAAGAGGAGGGAGACGAGGAACCATCATGGAAGGACAGGCCCCTGCACGGTATGTACCACCGGCAGATAGAGGAGGTGGCTGATATCCAGAAATCCTACCAGTGGCTGGACAAAGCTGGACTGAAAGACAGCACAGAGGCACTAATCATGGCAGCACAAGAACAAGCTCTGAGTACAAGATCCATAGAGGCTGGGGTCTATCACACCAGGCAAGACCCCAGGTGCAGGCTGTGTAAAGATGCCCCAGAGACAATCCAGCACATAACAGCAGGGTGCAAGATGCTAGCAGGCAAGGCATACATGGAACGCCATAACCAAGTGGCCGGCATAGTGTACAGGAACATCTGTGCCGAGTATAACCTGGAAGTCCCGAGGTCAAAATGGGAGATGCCCCCAAGGGTGGTGGAGAATGACCGAGCTAAGATCCTGTGGGACTTCCAGATACAGACGGACAAAATGGTGGTGGCTAAACAACCGGACATAGTGGTGGTAGACAAACAGAAGAAGACGGCCGTAGTGATCAATGTAGCGGTTCCGAATGACAGCAATATCAGGAAGAAGGAACACGAGAAGCTGGAGAAATACCAAGGGCTCAGAGAAGAGCTCGAGAGGATGTGGAGGGTGAAGGTAATGGTGATCCCCGTGGTAATCGGAGCACTAGGTGCGGTGACTCCCAAGCTAGGCGAGTGGCTCCAGCAGATCCCGGGAATAACATCGGAGATCTCTGTCCAGAAGAGCGCAGTCCTGGGAACAGCTAAGATACTGCGCAGGACCCTCAAGCTCCCAGGCCTCTTGTAGAGGACCCGAGCTTGAAGGATAAACCACCCGCAGGGGCGTGCTGGGTGTTTTTTTTTTTTGTTTTTTTTGTTCTGGTTAATCCCACTTTTAGTCATGCGCATTAGGGGGCGCTAGTATAAATAGTAGCAGCCATCTGAGCATCCCCAAATCGCGTACCTGTTGTCATCTCCTTTCGGTCACCTGACTTCCCCCGGTGTTGCAGGTAGGAGCTGCGTGCATGTCGCTGCTGTCTCAGCACACACACACACACACACACAACAGCAGCCCCTCTCGCTCAGTTTTTGCATTTGCGCTTGCTCGCAATGTAGTACTTGCGCTCTCAACATTTCTGCCTGTGCGCGCTCAACTCTTTCTGTACACGGTTATATTTGTGCCACAAAACCAGCCAATCACAGACTTGGATACAAAAAAATCTGATTGGCTGTTTTGGTCTCCAATCAACTGGAAATGACGAAATGCAATATCCCAGAATCCATTTCGTCCAAAACTCAAACGAGGCAATGGCGGAGGAACACAGAGTGGCGGAATTTGAAATATTACTCTTTCTGGGTCACAAAATAAACTTTTAAGATATTTTCATGCGAGAATGGTGCTGTGTAAACTTCAAAATATCTGCTCGATTCATCAAGACATGACATATTTGCATAACTGCTCTAATGTTTTCGGAGATGCCTGTTACCCACCAGCTGACCGGGTGGCCACTCGGGTTAAACATAATATATAAGGCTGAACTGACAAAAAATCACCGACTACACCACCATGTATTATAGGAAAAACCATAAAGCCTTTGAACTAACACAAATGCTGTTGTGACAGTGATGTACACTGTCTTGTTGGTATATATGTATGATTTGTATCACCTTCATGTTTCCCTCTCACCACATATCCAAACCGATATCATGACCAGCAGCTTTTACAGCTGTGGCTCCAACAAACATCAGCTGATACTAGAAAGTAATATTAAATCAATTCTAACAGCTTATCAAGCTTGAACGTGCTGCTGTTGTTTAGCGCAACATCCGCTGGTTTCCTCTTTCTGGCGCGAAGTGGGGGATAAACAAACATGAGAGACGGGACTTGTGGCAGAAATAGTGATGTGTCGGTCTTAGAGCCGGATCTTTGACGTGAACGACGTGAGCTGACTCCTTATCGTGAGCCTTTTTTTTTTTCTTTCTCTCACCTTCCCTCTCGCACTTTTTTCCCGCTTCACTCTGCATGCGAGCCTTGTGCTTTGCGCTGGGAAGAGGGGAGGGGCGGTAGTTAGGCTTGCAGTAGCACAGGAACAGAGCCGGAGGGAGAGAGAGAGAAAGAAAGAGAGCCAGGGACAACAACGTCACATTAGAAAGGTATAGTAATCATCCACAACTATTTTCAGTTGCAGATGATAAAGGATTCAGAAAGTTTAGTCATGCAGGTCTATATGACAGAGAATATGCATGTTCTTTTTGTTTTCATATTATAATTTATATTTAATTGTGTTGTGGTTTGCAGTTTTTTGTGTTGTTTCACTTTAAATTTGTTTAAAAGGGAAAAGCTGAAAATTTAAATAGTTAAAAGTTGAAATGTGAATAGTTGGTTTTTCTATTATATGATTGATTTATTACATTTTATGTGGAGTGAATAAATAAAAGTATATTTACGGTGGCCCCTACAGACAAAGCGAACCCTGAAGCATGTACAAACTCCAAAACACGTAAAAACTCAGAAGCACATAAAAACTCAAAACGTGTACAAAAGGCAACAGAAGTGCTCCAGGATGCTAGGTGCAGTGTTGAGCTTTTGTTACCTAGTGGCTACTCTGTACCACGTACAGAGTACCAACGACTGGAGTGTGTGGTAGAAACAGGTAAACAAACATTTTTTTTTTAATTATTTGAATATATATGAGTGCTTGTGTATAAATACACAAACAATACACACATGCTTTCAATTGTGTAATTTAAGTGATCTAGTAGCTCTGTTTTGGAAGTTCAGTTAACGCTAGAAATGTGTTTTGGAGTTTGTACGTGCTTTGTCTGTAGGGGCCACCGCATATATTTATATATAAACATATATAAATAAAACCACTTTTCTTTACATTAGTAATTCCTTTTGTGCATAATTTTATATTATTGTTAATAATAAATTAATTAAAGCAACAAAACAACCTGAAGAGCCGGTTCAGAGCCAAAAGAGCCGGCTCTTTTTAGTGAGCCAAGCCGAAAGAGCCGGTTCTCTAAAAAGAGCCGGAAATGGTAAATGGCCTGTATTTATATAGCGCTTTTTACTAGTCCCTAAGGACCCCAAAGCGCTTTACATATCCAGTCATCCACCCATTCACACACACATTCACACACTGGTGATGGCAAGCTACATTGTAGCCACAGCCACCCTGGGGCGCACTGACAGAGGCGAGGCTGCCGGACACTGGCGCCACCGGGCCCTCTGACCAAATCCCATCACTAGGCAGAAAAGCTGATCAGCTGATCATTGATCAGTTTCATGATTGAAGTACCAACAGGAGAGGAAGGGGAGAGAATGAGAGAAGAAGAGGCAGTTGTGCAGCAAAAACACAGAATAACTACAGCTTTGTGTCTTTTTTCCATTGTAGCTGAAGTACGGGACGAATCATGTTTCTTTCCCCCTCAATACGGAAGTATTGTAATTACAATGGCTGAGCGTAAATAGAGTCATGTGTGGACGTATTTTGCCTCCACAAACAGCCAAGATGCGGTTTGCGACACATATAGCAAGACAGTGAGTTGTTGTGGCAACACCACTAACCTTGTCAAACACCTCAGAGTAAATCATATCACAGAATATAATGACTTTATGTTGAGGCGAAATTGAAGAGGAGGAGAGGAACAGGTGCTGCTAGGGCGAGACAGACGACTCTCGTGAAGTCCTTTAGTGCTACAGGCAGGCAACATCTTCTATATGATTATTCTGCATCATTAAGCAATAAGAACAAGTAGTCTGATGTCCTGTAATCATTATGAAGCTATATTATTATATTATTATTACAATTACATAATGCAATTATATATTGTATTATGAAATACATTGAAACATTATGTTTTTGTACAGAGTATCGGTATCGGATCAGTATCGCTGATACCACCCTGAATTTTACTTGGTATCGGATCGGAAAGGAAATCAGTGGTATCGCACATCACTAGAGTGCGCACGCCAGCTGCTGCAACATATTCATACAGCCGTATTTCGCATATGACTATGAAAGGCAAAGGGGAAGTAGTTCCTTCCAATTTAGACGATCTGAATGATATAGTTTCTTTCCACTGTGTCCCTGTTAATGAAAAACTACAAATTTACCCCAAAGTACTAAAATATCAATGTTTTAATATGAGAATCGATTCTAGAACATAAATTACTGGTATCGGAAGAATCGATATTTCAATATCGATCCGCACACCACTACTGCGGATCACCAGTGTGTTCTTGCAGTTGAACTAACCCCAGCGTGTGCATATTAGGTTTTTTTTTGGAATATATTAGAATTTTCTTTGTTCCTTTTATTAAGATGCAGATTACCTGATGTGGAGGCGACTGGGGTGCTTTGGTGGTGGGATCCTTTGAGTATTACACACCTGTGTTTTTAGTTCATTAGTGTGAGCGTGCGACAGTGTGCTGCACTTGTGTATTGGTGAGTTTTCTCTTCTTTTTGAATTGGTTTTGTGTGTGGCATCCCTGTCCCCCCACTGGTAAGCCTCGGCTCCTAATACTTTTTAGAATATATGTATGTTGATATGCATGTTTGTGCTTTTATATGCTGTTTAAAATAATTATTAATAATAAATTGTCAGTCTGTTTTGGTCTATATCGCCCACCCCTACTTCTCACTGGATCTTTTGGCTGATATACCTAACGTATTTAGGACCAGCTTTCTCACCCACTCTCTACCACACCATACAACCAGCAGCACATTCAGACTCAGGTTCAGCTTCATTACCTACACTTATTTATTTACCTGCCACCATACACTTGAAACTGTTGTCAGCCTCATCTGTGTGCATGCCTCACTTGACAAACACAGTTGGTCCGTATGTTTCTGGGTCCTGCTGATGTCTTGGTATCTTGGAGCAGAGTTCCTGTTAACACTCTTTATATATAAGTTTATATTCTGGAGATATTTGTGTCAGGCAACACTCTGGTTTCTTACATTAGCCAATTCCATCCTACCCAGTTAACTTACAGGTGTAACTGTAAACAAAAAAACATTTTTGAGTTTAAGAGTAATAAACTTAAACTCAGTTTCTGAAACTGAAAGATTCTGCAGATCAAAAATGTTTTACAGGGACAACAGTGTTCCCATTAAAGTGATTTTGTCCTGTGTTTAACTAAAATCGGCATCTGAGAATTTTCACTTTCATACACAATAGCAGTCAGCTATTGTCAGAAAAACGCTGGTTTTTTTTCAGTTGCTTTGGCTCAACTCTTGAAGACTCAAGTGGTCAAAACAATATATGAAATCATTCAAAACTGTTTACTTATGGACAAGAGAAGTATTTTTCGTTGTTTCTAAATGTTTTAATACATTTAGGTGACTAATTGAGCACAGTTGACCACAGGTTAAACATATACTGGGTCTGTTCATTATGTTTCTATGATATATTCTACATATGCTAAAATTATTTCATCACGAATGCAATCACATGCAGAATAGCCCAAAGAACAGTCACAGGTTTTTTTAAAGCATATTTATGGAGACCTTAAGCTCATTGGAATCAGGGACTCACACACTGGGGCAAAATCCTGTCCATGTAGGAGGAAGAGGAGCATGGATGTGCAGCAAAGGAAGGTTTACAGAATATAAGGAGGGGCAGAGGAAATGCAGCGGATGGATGTGGCTCACATGTCGATTCTGCTCATCAGAGCATTAGTGAAGGAATTTCCACTGATTCTCCATAAACATGGAGATCTGGCACTCATCACCAAAGGTGATTCTTCACATGAGAGGTGAAAGCTTCTCCCTGTGTTTGAATTAGAGCTAATTCTAATCCTGTACTCCAGCTTCCTCCCACAGTAAAAAAATCAACTTGAATTGGTCCTCTGATGGACTAGTAACCCCAGCTGGGATTGGCCCAATGGCAGCTGGAATAGGCTCTACTCCCTCCTCCAACCCTGAATTGGATCAGCTGCTGAAGAATTGGATGGGTGGACAATTGCCTGCTTCCTCCTAGTAGCACCTTGTTTATCTTCTGTAAGTCTTCATTAGAATTGATTGTATTTCACCACCTGATGGTCTTTTTCCTTTTTTCTGTCAGTAGCTTGTGGCCACCTTAAGAATTTTGCCTAAAAGTTACGTTTTCCTTACTTTCCGTCATACAGTTAAAATGGTAGATGCTCACATCAAAGATGTGTAGACTTTCAGATAATGTCTGTCTTTTATATGTATATATATATATATATATATATGGAGGTTTAGAAGCTCCATTAACTTTTCAACCACAAAACTGTGCACTGTGTGTTTAAAAAAAGTCACATCTCCCTCATAGTTCTCTCTGCATCGACGTAAACATCAAGTTAAATCTGCGGTTTTGCACTTCAGTGTTTCGAAGAGCCTGAAGCCTGAAGAGCAAAAAAAACCACTAAAATATGCAAATGTCCACATAATCACATACTCTGGACAGTGGATATCAGCTTTCTTTTATTCCATGAGTTTAAAATCAGCTCAGGTAAAGTCAGTTTGTTCTATTCCGTCAGTCAAACACAACAACACTTCTTACTGTTACTGCAGCAACTCGACATAAGCCACGCTGCTCGGCCGTCCTTTTTGAAAGACAGCAATGCTGTAAGAGAACAGCAGCTGTGTGTGTGCGTGCAAAGGTCATGACACAGAGATAGCTGCGGAAACTCGGCTATATGAGGAGCAAAGCAGGAAAGAAGGGCATACGTTAATGTTCAGGCCCATATCTAACACAGATGTGAAAATGTAGTTATTCAGCTGAAGCACTCACAGACACTTCTCCTTCTTCTTCTCTCGCTTTCCTTCAGGCAGCCCGAAGTCACGTTGCCTTTTTGCTTAACCTCTATTATATCGCTGCACGTGCACATGCACACACACACATAGATGTGTGAACGCGCGCTCGCTCTGAGTGCAGTGTGCAAGGCGTGGGCTGTTTCTTCAGGTTACATCTTTCTGCAAAGATGATGGATGGAGAATATAAAATCCATCTCTGCAGGCCATTTAGAAATGAAATGAACACAGGCACAGAAGATAGATAGATAGATAGATAGATAGATAGATAGATAGATAGATAGATAGATAGATAGATAGATAGATAGATAGATAGATAGATAGATAGATGGTGTTATATTTTCATAAGATTTGTAATGTCCTGACCTTTATCTGAGCAGAACGCTCTCCTGAGATGTAAATCAGTCTTTTAAGTCTTGCTTGAAATGACAGCCCAGACATGTTTGATAAAGTAAGAGTGAAACAAGAAATGAGACAAATACAGAAGAAACATGCCTTACAGGAACAAACTAAAAGCACACCGTTCAAAATAGAAAGTATGAAGTGCTGAATATGAAAAATGAAAGAATAAAAGCAGCTACACTTGTCACTTCAGTTGCTAAATATCAGAGGAGCATTATCACTTTAAGAGTCATTTGAAAAACAAACACTTGAGCTCTGCTGGTGCTGTGTTTTCATCACTGTCACAGTCTGTCAAAGGCGTCAAGCAGCAGGGAGTCAATTGATGACAACATTTCATAAATATTAATAATGTCGGCATGCGGCTGAGTCTGTCACGTGAAGCTGCGAGATGATCGTCTTTGATATCCAGCACGCAGACTTGTTAATACCCACTCTCAACTTTTATGTGACATCACTGAAACAGCAGCTTTGTAGTGCTCCAATGAAAAACAAGCTTTTAACCTTGTTAGCATGTCCGTGTTTATTTTATGAGGAGTGATAAAAAAAGATCAGCAAACGTATCTCTAAATTAAAAACAGTTCTTGATTTCAACTTACGTTTGCTCCCCTCTGAGGTCATCATGTGGCACAGTTCTGGACTACTCCCAGATACGGCTGTTATAATTCCCTGACAGACGTCTTTCATTGTATCAAAACTTAAAAGTCTAAAAAAGTGTGCAAAGTGTGAGACGGGGTACAATAGCACGAACTACATTTCAAGTCATTTGCACAAAACGTTCTTGCTCAAACAGTCTGACCCTGAGGGTAAATCCATCTCTCCAACCCTGTGACTAATGCAGAAAAATGAACATGGTCACAGTCATGCTCTTCAGTGCAGGGTTTTATTTGATGCACCTTAACTAAAGGGCTGGATGCCCAACTTTGAGCAATAGTGAACTTTCTTCTGTGCACTTGCATGTAAGTGGATTTTAAGGGAGTCATCCACACAAAGCATAAGATCTTGCAGAGAGATATACTGGGGTTCAGTGCACACATGAATGACAAACACAATTATTTTTATAATTAAGCATTTTTTTCTGTTGAAAGAAAAGTGTTATTAGTTCTATCTGTGATTATGATCACATAGTCAAACAAAAGCTAAATGTTCTGCTTGTGATTAGGGATGGGTATCGAAAACCGGTTCTTGTTGAGAACCGGTTCCCACGGTTTCAATTCCTTGGAATTGTTTGCCATTTTTGCAAACGATTCCCTTATCGATTCCAGTCACCACGTTGCGGAGCGTCATTTACCTGGCAGGAAACATGGCGCCTCAAAACTGTGGTTATACTTTACGAGAACGGATGACAACAGGGCAACTTGCAATACTTGCAAAATGGATATTTCATTTAAGGGAGGAAACACTACAAATATGCAAAAGCATTTGCTCACAAAACACGCGATAACCTTAAATGAATGTTGTGTTTTTAATTCGCTCCGGACTCGTGAATCTCAACCCAGCAGCAGCGGTAACGTTTGCACGTCCTCTCCTGTTAATGCAGCAGGTAAATAATCAACTAACAGTGCATATTATGTTAGCGCGATCTGCCTTATTACAAAACCTGCCATTACTGTGCATTTAGGTGACCATGATGAGAGAGACAGAGTCTGGCTGGCTCAGATGCTGGCAGTTCTCGCTGCAGCCTACCAGTAGCGTCTCCTTTCAGGCCAGGATAGACGAATGTCACCGAGCAGTGACTAAGTTTGTGGTCAAAGGCTTGCACCCATTTGCCACAGCAGACTCCCCTTATTTTCAGTAAGTGAATGTGTTTAATTGTAGGCAGGGACATTACAGGATATTCTTGTGTAATTGCTACAGAATAATTTATGTTATACTTTGTTATTGCTACAGAAGAATATTGATTTTATTATTTTACATTTACAATTTTTTTCCCGGGGACCCCGTGACACCCCATTGAAGAGCCGTAGGCTGGATCTCTTAAGATCTCGCTGTTGGGTTTGTAAGGCCATGTTACTCCTAAATTTCTATCTTGTTCAAAGAGAGGATATAAAACAAAGTTCTAAGCTAATCGACCTCAGTGTTCTCCTTTAAAAAAAAAAAAATCGATAAGAGAATCGATAAAGAATCAAATCGTTAAACAGAATCGAAAATGGAATTGGAATCGTGAAAATCTTATCAATACCCATCCCTACTTGTGATGATGGCCTTGGTTAGTTTTCACAAATGGCACCTAACCCTGTGTGCTCCATGCTCTTGTTAAATGAATCCCAGGAACATGTGCTTTAGAAATTAAATACTTATGACCAGATTTGCTAAAACAAACAGCCTTTGATATAAAAAAAAGTACTGATGGTGTTTACAAAGATTGTGTGTCAGAGGTGGGAAATTAGAGATGTTTGACTGTCGCATATGAATTTCTAGCAATTCCTCCACTCCAATCAATTTACACTGAATACACGGAAGATGTGATAAAAAAATACAGATTTCTGAGCAACGTGATTCTAAACCTTTTCAGTGAACTCAGCGACAAACTGGAACCTCCAACCAAATGCAGACAGTATCAGCAGCAATAAAACTTCTTCCATTTTTGGCATCAGATTCTTGTTAACATACTCTCACTTCTGTGGCGGGAATTTCACAGCATGCACAGTGAAGTTCAGAGCTAAATGGCTAATCTGATCTAAACTCAAAAACTATAATCTGAATACAGGCCTTGGATGGATGTCAGGCACCAGAAACCTATTTTTAATTTTGAAGTAAAATATCATCTCTTAATTGCAACCTTGTGCTAAATGGAATTAGTGGCAGACTGAGTGTGTGAAGTTGAAATGAACTGACTGTGCATGTGTTTAGAAAATGCGACTTTTGTAAATTGCTCTTAAAACTAACCACACCTAGTGGTGTGTGCTTTTTAGCCCTAGGTTTCCTAACATGATGAACATTAAACATACTAAACAGTCTAAGAGTTAAATAGTTGGTTGGAATGTTTGGTTGAATTTGGAGTTATGTATTTACATTTAATACTTATACATATGCACATATGTGCAAGGCATGAAATTAAGTATGAAACATGATAAACAGCTGACATGAAATGTTATAAATCTGGCATCAGAACTACCCCAGCAGAACCCAGTAAGAAGGCGTCATGGAGGGCTTTTCTTTTCCTCTTCTTTTTTTCCTTTTGGAGTTTTGTTTTGTTTTCCATTTCTTGCATCATTGCCTCAAGCCACCGAAGACCTTTCTCGAGGTGCAGATCACCCCCTGCCTCTCACAACGGGCTACCCCGAGACCCTTTGGGAGGGAGTCAGGCGGATGTGGACATGCTTTCTATGATATTTTCTTTGTTGTTGTTTTGTCATTTGAAGAGACTTCTTTCACCTGTTTCCACATGCCTCAATGCAGACCTTCTTGATTTACAACTAGCAACAATGTTAAAAAAAACAGGACATGTTATGTAGCAAATACTTTATAATCAAGAACTTGAACATGAATATGAACAGCTGCTCCTGCATGCTGGAGAACTGGAGGTTCTTCTATCTGAGATTAACATTTTACTTCACTCTTTTCTTTGTTTAAGCGCCACAGCTTTGATTATTGCATCTTACTGGTTGCAATAACAACAAGTTTTTAGTTCTGTCCTCAACTAAGCCCTTTGGGTCAAAGGAAAGGGTCTGTGTGTGTGTGCATTAGAAGTGCACCAGTTTCCTGATCAAATCTTCTGTGGGAGACAGTAACATTGTCAGGATCCCTGAGTCTGTTCCCAGTGTTTTGTGTTTTTTGGACTTTTTAATCTATGTTGTATTGTGTCCATGTTGTCCTAGTCTCACTTGAGTGTCTCTTTCCCAGTGTCCCCGTGTTTACATACATGCCAAACCTCCCGGAGCCACCATTCTCCCGAATTTCTCCCGAGCCTGCGAGAACAGCAAACTCCCGGCACATCGTTTTCAAACCCTCGCGGTCTTTCACTACTAAACATGATATATAATTCTCTTAAATAACTTAAACGTGTTATTGTTTGGCCTTTTTCCAGTGTTTTATTTGTTCGTGAGTAAATCGGTTTGGCTGAGATTAAAGTTAGATTAGATTAAAACTTTATAAAAACTTTATTAATCCCTCGGGAGGATTCCTCCGGGGTTTTCACACAGCTGAATAAACGTCAAACAGAAAACTGATTAAACAGAATTGTGAGATGGTTGAGAATTTACACCAGTGTCTGGTTATATTTTAGATAGCAAGGAGCATATGGCAGAGTTTCACTCAAAAATAATGGTGACATTTAACTTATTTTAACAGATAAATAAACATTGCAAAATTCAAGTTTTTTGTATATATATATATATATATATATATATATATATATATATATATATGTTTGGCTGTTACTCTGGGAAAAGACGAGAAAGACTGCGATGGAAGGCGTGACTGGAGCTGCGATGTAGCCTATATAATATTTATATTGTACGAACGTGATAATTCTGTATATTGCAATAACGTGATATTATATTGTTCAAACGTGAAAGGTATATTGTTAGAACAATATACTTTAAATTTTTTTATTTTTCTTTTGCCTGGGTGGCAGCTCTACGCTTCCGTATCCAAGGCTTTTCAATGTGGCCTCACAAAATTATCACAACTACAACAACCATGAAAAGAGTTGGATGGACACTGCTGCTCAATCACAGCTGCCTGGTCAATGTTTTTCATTAGTAATTTAGCAAAGTTGACGGTGGTGTGTGTGTGAGTAAAAGACAGAGAGACAGATTTTGTATGGTAAGCTTCATGTTATGAATGCACAGTTTGAGCACTCAGGTCACATCAGAGCATCAGGCCGTATAGTGTGAGACCTGCATCGTGACCTATGAACTTCTAACCCCTGCGATTTAATTGTACAGTTTGAGCAGGTGCTGAATAACGCGACTGAAAAAAATCGCACAGTGTTTGCCCAGCTTAATGCAGACTGTTTAAACTAAACAAGCTGCTGTTTCACATAATAAACCCTGTCACCCGCAGTATTGCCTTCTGTTTTAACAGTTAAAGCAGTAGAGACGAGCTGTTTACATGTGCGTGGAACTCTAGCGTCATTAACCAGGCTAGCTGTTAGCTTATAGCTCACGCTAGCTAACCAGCGAGCAGTTAAAAGGACAGCTGAAGCTGCACAGAACACCCACAAACTTATCTCACTACAACGTAGCGCCGAAAATATGACTCGCAGCTCGAGCTCGACACAGCTGCTGTAACATAAGACTGACATCCAGCTAACCACAGCTAAAAGATATTTAGAGAAAACTTACCGTTTCCTCAGGTTACACGAGCTGAGTTTTTTCACGCTGAAAAGTTGGTTTGTTTTGGCTCTCACTGAAGACACTGATGCTGAAGACATAGCTGTTCTTTTGTACTGCTTTTAAGAGAAACATTCTTAGTATATGAGGCCAAGGGTGTTCATCCTCTTCAGCTCTAGCGTAGACAACTGGCTCTGCCATGTTTTTAATGTTTCTTCTTTCCGTGTGTCCGCCACTTTGAAACGCTTGGGCTGCTCTGCCTGCCACAGTTTCAAACTGGTCATGTGACTGCATGGCCACATCTGATTGGTAAAAAAGTTACCGGAAACTCCACTGGCGGCATGTTATCTAATGTGTTAAACTAATTTTTTTTAAGTAACGAGTAGAATTTTGCAAATGTAGCGGAGTAAAAGTACCGTTTCTTCTTCACAAATGTGCTCAAGTAAAAGTAAAAAGCATTGTGCAAAAAAGGTACTTTAAAAATACATTTTTTTCAAAAACTTACTCAAGTAAATGTAACGGAGTAAATGTAACTCGTTACTACCCACCTCTGGTGCTGACACACAGAAGGCCTCTGCAGCAGCAACAGTGTCTTAGATCCACGATATCAGCTCCTCACTTGGCACACATGGAATTGTCCCTCAAAATAAAAAAAACAGTCTGCACACAAGTATGCAGAACGTTAACTTCCACATTCCTTAAATGTCCATGTTCCTAATGTCCTTTGTAGGGTTAGGGTTTTCTAGTGAATGGCCACTAAGATTGGCCATTTCAGACAGTTGTCTCATGTATGCTCTTGTGACATTCCTCGCATTCGCTGCATACGCCTCAGTTAAACTCCTAATTTCAAACGTGACTTCAGGCTGAGCAGAGCTTTGAATAGTCTGCGGCAAAAGAGGATTCAAAGTATCCATTGCACTGGCATGATTGAACTCAGCAATCATCTGCCTGTGAAATTCAGAATGCGGATCATCTATACGGATGTGGCGGTTAACTGAACCGTGTTTCCCCAGGTAAATAGCTACTTCCTCATCAAGGTCACTGTTAGTAAGCCCTTTTATGATTACCGAGTTAGGGATTTTAATTGCCTCTTTAAGTACTACATCCATTTTGTCAAACTAGGTTTTGATTGTTTCTTATTGTTGTAATACTTAATAAGATGAGTCTCATGCAGTTTCACAATAACTCCTGGCTGCTGGCTCGCCAACTTGTAGCACTCATGTGCGTGTTTCAAATACTCCCAGATCAGAACAAGAGTATGTCACCCAAATCTGACACCGAAGAGCTCACAGATTTGGACCAGTAGGTTCGGCTACGTACAGGAGAGGCGAACTGAATGAGACTCAGACAACCGCGAGTTTTGAAAAATAGCCGGAATTGTATTTTTCTTTTCAATTAGAAATAACAGGACATTATGACAAACACACAAAACACTTACAAATGAAATTATTCCCTTTCGGTACCGGTACTCTCTTAATAATACCTTTTGGCAAAATCACAGTGATCACTCGATGGAAAAAAAAAAAGAAATCTTACCTGGGTGCACCCTTTCTAGAGGTACAGTTCGCATCCAACAATGAACCACAATGTCAATCATCAGCATATAAATGTTAACACTTATTTGCATTTTCACAGACTTCGTTTACAGTAGTTTACAGTAGTTATTGTGATAGCTGTTTATATACCGCCGGATGCTAACGTTAGCACGGCTCTCAGCCTCTTGCTCAACACCATAAACAAACAACAGCTTGTCCACCCCGATGGGGTTTTTATTGTCGCCGGCGACTTTAACAAAGCGTGCCTAAAGACTGTGCTTCCTAAATTTGTCCAGTTCGTGGACTTTGCTACGAGAGGAGAACACACTTTGGACCATGTCTATTCAAACATCAGGCATGCTTTCAGAGCGACACCCCTCCCCCACCTGGCTGGATCTGACCACCTCTGCATGTCCCTCACCCCCACCTACACCCCCCTGCTGAGAAAAACAAAGCCCCAGACAAAGACAATAAAAACCTGGCCTGAAGGAGCCCTTTCTCAACTGCGGGACTGCTTCTCAACAACTGTATGGGATTTATTCTCCAGCCACAACCTCCAGGAGTACACGGACACTGTACTCTCGTACATCAGGAACTGTGTTGACAATGTCACCGTCAACAAAAGGGTCAGGGTGTTTCCAAATCAAAAACCCTGGATGAATAGCGAAGTGCAATCCCTCCTAAAAAGCCGCAACACTGCCTTCAAGTCAGGGGACAGGGCTGCGTATAGGGCGGCCAGGGCAGACCTGAGTAGAGGCATCAGGAAAGCTAAGGCTGCCTATAGGAGGAGGATTGAAGATCACTTTGCTGACAACGACCCCAGAAAAATGTGGCAGGGGATCAATCACATTACCAACTACAGAAGCAATAACCAGGCAACATCTAGGACTGATGCCTCACTGGCTGAGGATCTAAACCGTTTCTTCGCCCGCTTTGAGACGACCAAGCCCTCAGCTGCCACACCACTTCCACCCGCCCCCAGCACTGGCACACTAACACTTAGGGAGCACCAAGTGAGGTGTGTTCTAAGGTCAGTGAATCCCAGGAAGGCGGCAGGTCCTGATGGAATACATGGAAAGGTTCTCAGAGCATGTGCTGACGAACTGACCGGAGTCTTCACTAAAATCTTCAACCTTTCCTTGTCATCAAACACCGTCCCGCCCTGCCTCAAAACCTCCACCATCATCCCCATCGCCAAGAAGACAGCTGTGGCCAGCCCAAATGACTACAGGCCTGTTGCACTTACGCCTGTAGTGATGAAGTGCTTTGAGAGACTGGTCTGTCAGCACATCAGGGCCGGTCTGCCTCCCACTCTGGACCCCCACCAATTTGCCTACAGGACAAATCGTTCCACCGAGGACGCTATCACCATAGCGCTCCACACTGCGCTGAGTCACCTGGAGCACCGAGGAAGCTATGTGAGAATGCTCTTTCTGGACTTCAGCTCAGCATTCAATCATATCATCCCGGAGATCCTGGTCCAGAAACTGTCTCACCTGGGACTCTCCACCCCCATCTGCCTCTGGATCAAGGACTTCCTGACAAATAGACCACAGTCTGTCAGACTCGGCCCCCACCGGTCCAGCACCATCACACTCAGCACCGGGTCTCCACAAGGATGTGTTTTGAGTCCCCTCCTGTTTACGCTCTACACATCCGACTGCTCCCCTACCCATCTCTCAAACACCATCATAAAGTTCGCGGATGACACCACAGTGGTTGGACTCATCTCAAGGGGGGATGAGTCGGACTACAGAGATGAGGTCAACAGACTGACTGAGTGGTGTTCAGTTAACAACCTCCAACTGAACACCACGAAAACTAAAGAACTTATCTTGGACTTCAGGAAGGGCAGAGCAGACCCGGCCCCACTTTACATTCACGGGAGCTGTGTGGAGAGGGTACACTCCATGAGGTTTCTGGGCGTGCAGATCTCTGATGACCTCTCCTGGACTGCAAATACTACAGCGGTGGTTAAAAAGGCCCAGCAGCGTCTCCACTTTCTGAGAGTGCTCAGGAGGAACAACCTGGAGGAGAGGCTGCTGGTGACATTTTACAGAGCCACCATAGAGAGCATCCTAACGTACGGCATAACAACATGGTATGCAGGGTGCTCAGCTGCAGACAGGAAAGTACTGCAGAGGGTCATCAACACAGCCCAGAAGATCACTGGCTGCTCTCTGCCCAGCCTGGAGGTCACTGCAAACTCTCGGTACCTCAGCAGAGCTGGCAATATCATCAAGGACCACTCTCACCCCAGCAACCAACTGTTTGAACTATTACCGTCAGGCCGACGGTACAGGTCACATAAAACCAGGACAAACAGATTCAGGGATAGCTTCTTTCCCAGAGCTATCACCGTAGTAAATAAGCACAAAAACAATTGAACCTATTCCATACTGTCACTGTCATTATATTATGCTGCTATTCATACTGTCATTATATTAATGCTGCTATCCTGTATATATTGTACATACTATTGTTTGAGTACTTACGATTGTTTTTTTTTGTACTTTTTATATTTTACATTTATATTTATTATTGAAACTTGCACCAAGGGAGTGGCACTCCAATTTCGTTGTACTCTGTACAATGACAATAAAGGCTATTCTATTCTATTCTATTCTATTCTATTCTATTCTATTCTATTCAATTCAAATAGCAACAGTTAATCAGCTGGAGGGTTATTTCTGACCGCTCACACTCACTTTTGTCCACATTCATGGAATGTACAGAGTCCGTAAAACGTGTCCTTAAAACCACCCGCCCGTGAGTCCAGGGGGATGTGTGTGAAAAAGGGGGACTACGAGTACAAAATGGCGTGGTGTGTCTCTGTTTTGTTGCATCTGGCCTACCACACTCTGATGTGCAGGACAGAACAAAGTCATTTGGTCCTTCAACGGGGTTGGCTCGCCATCAATTTCAGGATCCGTTGGAATGCACCAGGAAGATACAAACCAAAGAAACAAAAAAACCCCCCAAAACCAAACAAAAGAAAAAAACCTGACCTGTCAACGACAGTGTCATGGGACATATTAAGTTCCTCATAAAATCACAATTCACACATTCGCTTCAACTACTGGGTTTCAGTAAATTGAACAAAGTTTCCTACAGAACATTCCTAAACAATTATCATTAAACACTGGAACATTTTACTTGCAAGGCATTCATGAAACACAGATAAATAATGAACAAGTAAAACACTTTGCTCACCGATCTCAGAATTAGAAAGACGGAGCAGCGCGAGATGGCGCACGACCGATGAAATGGCATCGTCTCTAACTCCTGACCTTTCTCGACTAAGCAATGTAAAAAGAACCAGCTAATTACTCATCTTAGCAATATACATACAGTAAAACAATCTTTCGTAAACGGCGAGTGCTAGCTCTCCGTCTATATTACTCTTTTTCATACCTCGTCTCAGTAAATCGCCGTGTCTCGTTTCCTCACTAGCTTGCTCATGGAAGGTTCGCGAGCGGAAGAGAGAAAAGAAAAATGTGTGTCCTCCTAGGCAGGGGCGGCAGGCGGAGCCTGTACCAGGTTTCAGCAGCTCATTGGCCTAGAGTAACACGTGTCTAAACCAGAGCAGTTAACTCCTTAACTGCTGCACCTATGGTTTATTCATTACAAATGAAGTGTGCTGCTTAGATTAATGATTCTTTTATTCTGGTGTATTCTAGTTAAGCCATACTCAAATATGGGTTACACCTTGGTTCTTTTTAAATATTAAAATAAATTTGCATCTTGTGGCACATTAAAAGTAAATACATTGGCATTACTCTGCATCACCCGCAGTTACAGCTACAGCACAGCTATTGCACGTGAACTAATTGCACATAACCACTTCGCTGGCTGTAGCCAAACTAGCAGGCCCAAGAAAGGAAAAAACACTAAACACTCATAATAAACAAAACTGTCACATCATCGCAATACTATGAAAACACATCTTAAACATCATTAAACAACATTTACTACTATTCTGACTGGTTAGGTTTTTTTTCAATGCACTGAACGACAATAGCGGTGCTAAGTGAGCTATGCTAACTCACAGAATAGTTCAAAAAGTTCGTAGAACCACTCCGAGTCCTTCGAGGTAGGTACCCGTCTGTGGTTCATCGCTAACGGCAGCTCTCTCACAAATGTTAATGGAACCTCCTTTTTTACTTTTAACTGGAAAACCGTGCTTCATGGCAGCATAGAGTTTTTCCTTGCCGTCCTTTTTTTCCTCTGCACCATACCTTCATGCGCACCAGACAAGAACTTCAACACAGGAAACTACGATGGATTCAGGGAACCCTGTACTTTTTTAGTGCCGTAAATCTAACCAGGGTTACACTATCATTAACAATCTCCTTAATATATTACAAATAATATAAATTATATCAGATATAGTCAAAGGAGCTTGCAAAGAAAAGCATCTGGACTTCTTTAAGTTGCTTGAAGACGTTTCACCTCTCATCCGAGAAGCTTCTTCAGTTCTAAGGTCAAATAGTGGGGAGTCCCAGATTTAAACCTAGTGGGAGTATCCCCCCACAGAGGGACAAAAGGACCCCCTGATGATCCTCTAATCGCCTGAGCCAAGGTGTGAAACTGGGTGTGGGTCCCAATCAGCCAGGGTTTCAGGTTAGCTCATTGTGAAACCTGGCCCCACCTTATGCGAATTCCTGAGGTCAGATGGCCCAAGATGTGAGTGGGCGTTAAGGCGTCTGGGGAGGGAACTCAAAACTGGATTATAGATAGCAGACAGTTGGTGTCGTGAACCACCGCCTCTGTTCAAAGATGGTCGCTCACAGTGGACCCACACCCAGTTTCACACCTTGGCTCAGGCGATTAGAAGATCATCAGGGGGTCCTTTTGTCCCTCTGTGGGGGGATACGCCCACTAGGTTTAAATCTGGGACTCCCCACCATTTGACCTTAGAACTGAAGAAGCTTCTCGAATGAGAGGTGAAACGTCTTCAAGCAACTTAAAGAAGTCCAGACGCTTTTCTTTGCAAGCTCCTTTGACTATGATGACCTGGATGACTGAGAACATTCACAGAGATATCAGATATAAAGCTTCATCTGCTTTATACAACTGTATCTATCAGATAAGTAATGACCAAAGGTCTGTATGAGCGTGCTTAAATAGTTTTTAAAGTTTAAATGATATTTCAGCAGGTTTCCTCTCAGTTCAGCTCTTGTAACTGTATTAAACCTGATTTTCACTCTGTAAGTTTACCTCTCCTCCACTCTGATCATATAACTGCTGCTCTGCATCTGCTGCCATTACTTTTATGTGTTTTTATTGTTTTTATTGTTCTCTCATCTTAAACTGTTTCTGCAAGCGCAAATCGTCCTCCCAGGACAATAAAGTTCTGAATTGAATCAGAGGTTTTTTATTCAGCAAAATCTGCCACAGAAATGCGCCAATGAACAATAACTTCTAATGGATTTATGTAGAGCCGGGCGGGCCGTGTGTGTGTGTGTGTGTGCTTTACTGTAGCAGTGAGTATCTGTGAACCCCTGCTGAATATAAATGACTCAAAATCCAATACTGATCTGTCTTTCTCACTCTGTAACACACACACTGCAGTAGTGACCATTCCTTCGGTAAAGCTGTTCATTTGCTGCATTAACTGTTGGCTCCTTCTCAGACTGCTGGAACATTTGGGTTTCAAACTGAAACCTTCTGCTCTTCTTCACACAAGGTGATGTCTCATTGCACACGAACAGGCAGGAATATACTGAAATGAACCTGAATTACCGAAAGTAAGCCATGACTAATAACTCCTTAATTTTCTGCAATATAAGGGGTGGCTGTGGCTGTGAATGACGGCACAGGTCTTAAGAATTACAACAGCTCCATTTTTGTCACACCCAGGAAAACAGTGACTGGAGACCACGACATTACTAAAATTTCTGAGACCGTGTGCAATGAACTTGAAATCTTGTTGATATTAAAATAGTTATGCAACCACTCAAGTGACTTTGGTGCATCAAGATGGTGATAAAGCAGCAATAAAACTGAGTCAGTCTGCAATCAGTTTGCATTTGAATGGGGTCAAGTAGGCAATTACAGACAATCTATGATAATATGTGATTAACTGTAAAAGAATCTGTTGCTGCCTGCTGCAAAGCTGTTGCCATTAAACAGAAACTCACATTAACTACTTATATTCATAGTCCAGCTCTAAGGCTCTGGCTGGACTGGTGAGGTCCTGGCTAGAGCGAGACAGATTCAACAAATAAATTTCTCCACAAATAGCTATGTTGTTACAGCAGGACATCAATTTAACTCAAAAATGACGTGGGCAATCAAGACCCTTGCTTTTATATAGGGATATGACCAGACTCCAACCATTTGCCAACCAGCTGAGTCAAGTCCTCAATTGCAAATGTGTTGCCAACAAGTTGCGTTCAGTTGCACAAACTGAGTGTGCTGACATTCTGTTACCCTTCAAAATTAGATAACAGTTTTTTACAAACCTTTATCAATCTGTCTGAGAGTGATTGCAATAACTCTGAACTCATTGTATGGAGACAGGTTGTGAGGAGAAGCTGGTTTGACTAACCCTTTCATGCATAGTGGTCTCTACAGTGGACACCTATTCAAAGGCTGTTTTCTTGTATTTGTGTGGTAGTATACTTGCACATATACCACTACAATGGACACTGATGTGTCACTCCATACCCTGCCACCCACTGGTCGTTTAATGTTACTATAGATGTATGACGTGTTTCATTATAATTATTGTTATTTAACCGTGTCATGCATGAATTAGACAACCTCAATCAGAATTGAGTACATTTGCATAATGACTGAAACCAGCCCACTGAGTGAACAAAGGGCTGGGAGGTTCGTTCCTTGATCATTAACCCTTTAAGACCTACCATAGAACCAAGTCCGTCAGCTGACGTCTATTCCAACGTATGTCATAGACATTTCTACAAGTCAAGGAAGGTGATTAGGAAGATACATAGGATGATTCAGTAGCAACATTTGTCTCTCTTTCAGTTTTTCTTCTGTTTTTATTTTGAAAGTCATTTCCTCATTTTGTGCATCTCTTCCCCTCCTCATCGCTGTTTAAGTTCACCTATCCTTCTTTCTTGAAAGGTGTGTGGCCTTTTTATTATGTGTGTCTTCTTTCAGTCTTTGTCTGATATTCAAACCTTCTGTTTTCTCTTTCATGTTCTTTGCTGGCTTTCCGCTGTAGCCCCTTTGGACTTTTGTTTTACATTCTTTGGATTGCCTTCCTCTAACCAGTAGCTCTCATTATTCTCTGTTAGTATTCATTAAATTTGCTTTTATTTTACCACCTGCTGGTTTGTTTCGTTTTTCCATTTTTTCTGTCAGCAATTTGACCCACTTGAGAAGCTTCACCTTAGAAGCAAAGTTGGCTTAAAGGTAGGGAGGGTAGCATTAAAGAAACAGAAGCTGGAATGGTGCGTTCCACAATGACAGTTAACTTGGAGGACCCACTGTGAGATAAATAAAGACTATGTTAAACCGTGAATCATGCAAATCTACTCTAGTGAAGTCCAAGACTAAAAATATGAAGCTGAAGAGGGGCACAATAGGTCCACTTTATATGTGACTTTTTTTTCATTACAAGTGATAATATCAGCTTGATAATGCCTCTTGAGCTGAGTGCTGGACTGTGTGAGAGGTGCATGCTCCATTTTTTATTTAAAGTTGATTTCAAACAGAAGCTGAATAAGTACCGACATTTGTATTATCTGCTTCAGAGACCCTAAAGGAAAAATAAGATGAACTATAGTAGAAACGCTAACCACAAAACAAAATTCATGTTTCCAGATGTACCTTTGGAATATTTTGTCCATTTCCTAGAGTGGAGAACGCATTTAGCATAAAATTTAGCCAAATTTAGCCAAATTTTGTAGGCTGTGGTGCCGAGTTCCACACTGGCTTTCACAAATATAAAGATTTAATAATGCAATATACAAAAGAAAAAAAGCATGTGGTAAATATGCATGAATTATATAATATGTGTAATCTGCTGCTATACAGTTGTTTGGTCTATATGCAAAAGATAACTTTGTGAACCCGTGCAACCTACAACAAAACCTTGCTTTACCACATTAAACACCTGCAGGCAGGACCCAGCACAAGGGGAGACATGTGGGAACGCAGGTGGAGCAAACTAGCCATAACGAAACAGGGGAAGCAAAGCTGAACACAAAGCACATGAGACAATAACTACCAACATAAGACAGGAAATCACAAACACTGAGACACGGACACAGAGACATTGCAGAGACAGAGAGACAGCAACATACAGATAGACTACACACCCATACTTGCCAACCTTGAGACCTCAGAATTAGAGAGACATTCAAAAGGGGGAGTGGGATACATGTGTGTATATATATATATATATATATATATATATATATATATATGTACAAAAAACTTGAATTTTGCAATGTTTATTTATCTGATAAAATAAGTTAAATGTCACCATTATTATTGAGTGAAACTCTGCCATATGCTCCTTGCTATCTAAAATATAACCAGACACTGGCGTAAATTCTCAACCATCTCACAATTCTGTTTAATCAGTTTTCTGTTTGATGTTTATTCAGCTGTGTGAAAACCCCGGAGGAATCCTCCCGAGGGATTAATAAAGTTTTTATAAAGTTTTAATCTAATCTAACTTTAATCTCAGCCAAACCGATTTACTCACAAACAAATAAAATACTGGAAAAAGGCCAAACAATAACACGTTTAAGTTATTTAAGAGAATTATATATCATGTTTAGTAGTGAAAGACCGCGAGGGTTTGAAAATGATGTGCCGGGAGTTTGCTGTTCTCGCAGGCTCGGGAGAAATTCGGGAGAATGGTGGCTCCGGGAGGTTTGGCATGTATGTACTAGAGATGGACCGATCCGATATTACGTATCGGTATCGGTCCGATACTGACCTAAATTACTGGATCGGATATCGGAGAAAAATAAAAAATGTAATTAGGGATGGGTATCGAAAACCGGTTCTTGTTGAGAACCGGTTCCCACTGTTTCAATTCCTTGGAATTGTTTGCCACTTTTAAAAACGATTCCCTTATCGATTCCAGTCGCCCCGAATGACGTCATCACGTTGAGTAGCGTCTTTTACCCAGTAGGAAACACGGCGCCTGAGCGGCACAAATGCTCAAAAGTTTGGTTACACTTTATGAGAAAGGATGACAACAGGGCAACGTGCAATACTTGCAAAGTAGAGATTTCATCAAAGGGAGGAAACACTACGAATATGCAAAAGCATTTGCTCAAAAACACGCGATTGCTTTCAACGAATGTCGTGTTTTTGATCCGCTCCGGACTAGCGAAGCTCAACCCAGCAGCAGCGGTAGCGTTTCCACGTCCTCTCCCGTTAATACTGCAGGTAACTAATCAATTAGCATTGCATATTATGCTAGCGCGATTTACCTTATTACAAAACCTGTTATTACTGTGCGTTTAGATAACCATGATGAGAGAGACAGAGTCTGGCTGGCTCAGATGCTGGCAGTTCTCGCTGCAGTCTACCAGTAGCGTCTCCTTTCAGGCCAGGATAGACGAATGTCACCCAGCAGTGTCTAAGTTTGTGGTCAAAGGCTTGCACCCATTTGCCACAGCAGATGCCCCCGATTTCACTTTGGTAAGTGAATGTGTTTAATTGTAGGCAGGACATTACTGGATATTCTTGTGTAATTGCTACAGAATAATTTATGTTAAACTTTGTTATTGCTACAGGAGAATATTTATTTTATTATTTTACATATACATTTTTTTTCCTGGGGACCCTGTGACACCCCATTGAAGAGCCGTAGGCTGTGGATCTCTTAAGATCTCACTGTTGGGTTTGTAAGGCCATGTTACTCCTAAATTTCTATCTTGTTCAAAGAGAAGATATAAAACACAGTTCTAAGCTAATCGACTTTAGTGTTCTCCCTTTTAAAAAAAAAAGACTCGATAAGAGAATCGATAAGGAATCGAATCGTTAAACAGAATCGAAAATGGAATCGGAATCGTTAAAATCTTATCAATACCCATCCCTAAATGTAATCCGATCCATTAAATATCACGAAAGCACCTCACAGAACTTGCAACACGCCGTAACTCACCTCAGAACGTTAGCACGTCGGAGCAGTATGCATCACGTGATAGAGCGGCTGTGGCATGCGGGACCTGTCCGCGGTCTGAATAGCATTTGGAGCTTCGCTAGCAACCCGGCATTTCATCTCCGACAAAGTTATCCCGAGAGAAGTAAAGCAAGTGTTTAAGTCCATCTCTGAATGTTTGTAAAGCATTCCTGCGTTAAGCTTAACAAACGATATATGGAGCGACTGCTTCTTCTTGCTGCTACTTCAATCATGAAACTGCTTAATGATCAGCTGATCGGCTTTTCTGTCGCGAGTCCGTCTCTCTTGTTTGCTTTTGGCCCACTTTGCACCAGAAAGAGGAAACCAGCGGCTGAACAACAGCAGCACGTTTCAGCTTGATAAGCTGTTGTTAGAATTTATTTAATATTACTTTCTACACCAGGATCCTTTTTTTATGTAGCTGACGGCTGGTAACTGTGCAGGGGCGGATCTAGCAAAGTTTAGCCAGGGGGGCCGATAGGGCATTAACAGGGAAAAGGGGGCACAAAGACATACTTTTCTTTCTTATTCTCATTTAAAATGTCTAGCTTTTAATAAATAATTATCTGACACCCAAAGTTTTAATTTGATGTAAAATGAATAGAAGTCAATTACTGTATATAGTAACTATTAAGTCTAATATACCCTAGTAAGCTATAGTACTTTTTCCTTTGGGAAGGCACCATCTGTGCAGTCTGCAATTTTGTTGAAGAAAGATGTTGAATCTATTTAATATTTCTTGAAAAATAATTGATTTCTGTGCATTTTTTTTCACACTGCATCAAATTAAGGTTGATTACGTCGATTAAGCATCATGAGGTGGCGCGTGAGGGGTGGTTCCCCATTCTTTATTTATTTATTTTTGTTGTTGCTGGGAGTTGGAACCCTATTAGTTAGGTTGCTTAATATTTATGCTAAGTACTCTTTAAAATACCAGAATAGGGAGGATGGTGTAGGTTTAAGTTTATTAGATTGATCAGTATTGCTGAACTATGAAATATTTTTTTTTGCATACAGGTATAACAGAATAGCTTTAGTGTAGTTGTTGTTTTAAACTTGAGTATGAACTTATACAAAATGCAGCAAGATATTTAAAAAAACAGTTTTGTTGATTAAAACACACTATATCGGATTCATATCGGTATCGGCAGATATCCAAATTTATGATATCGGTATCGGACATAAAAAAGTGGTAACCCTAACCCTAACCCTGATTATACCTGTTGCATCTGTGTCATTTGTTTCTCATTTACTTAATCCCTCCTTGTAGTTAAAAGAACCACCCCTAGTATGACATTCTGGCGCATCAGCTGTAGTCTGTTATGTTGAAGTTGCCTCATTCTAATGTTTTCTCTGAGGCTGCTGTAAATGCGAATATATTTACTGTGGGTTTTGCTTGAAAAAGCTTTACGTTGTGAAAACCTGAAATCTTGAAATTAGAATTGTTGTGCCTTATTTTGTGGATCTTTTTACATATTCCTTTTGAAAATACTAAAATTTGTATATTTATTAATTTTTGTTTGTCTGATAGCATTTATTTATAAAATAAATCGAACATTTCAAACAGGTACTCACTACTTACTCAGTACTTGAGTAGCCTTTTCACCAAGTACTTTTTTACTCTTACTCGAGTAACTTTTTTGACGACTACTTTTCACTTTTACTTGAGTAATAATATTTTAAAGTAATGATACTCTTACTTGAATACAATTTTTGGATACTCGACCCACCTGTGGTTAGCATGCCGACACGTTGATGCCTGCCATATCAGGAGGGCGGTAGGGGAAAAAAACAAAAGGAAGTCCATCTGAGAGATACCTTATTTTCTTTGCTACTTTTCTTTGCCTGAGACTCAGGTTGTTTTCCATTCTCAGACCCAGATAAACTGGTAACCAAATGAAGCTGACAAAAAAAACTAAAGGTTGACAGCCAGTTAAAGTCAAGTGGTACCACATTTTCCTTTCTTTTTCCTTTTCTTTGGGGGTGTTGAAATATTGTATTTTCTTTCTTGTCTTACATCCATTTTGGTTGCTTCAATTATTTTTGTGATATATTCGAGCTGGTTACTCTATTTGAAGGTATTCCTACCTTAAGAATAAGCAAATGGAACTGAACAAAATATATTTAAAGGCTGACATCTGCTGAGATGTGATCTCTTGTTTCCTGTTTTGGCTGTCATCACTAAATTTCATTGAAATCCCATGTTTTCTGTTCGCTACATCTCTTGACACATCTGCAGTGTCAAATAATAAAATAAACCTCTAATATGAGATAAGAACCATGGTCTCATAGCTGACAGAATTTTACAATAATTCATTGAAACCCCAACATACCTGTGATGAGAAGAAGAGTGAGATTGAAAGACTCTAAAAAGATTTTATAGGATTTTATCATGGCCCTTAAACATGACCTAAAAGAATCCATGTCACATAGTCCTGTAATGATATGCTGGAGTATAAATCATGGAGGAGTTGAAATAAGGATTTAGTGAAAAACTTTCAACTAGGACAGTGGACCTTGATTCTGTTTTTGCTTCCATTGGCTCTTTGGTTATATTTAAGCATCAGAAACTATTTGATCATGGTCATGGTCTTTTATAATATTAAAAACACATTCAAGCATTAACAATCTGTATAATTTATTGCAAAAGATATTTAACAAATAAATAAAGCAGTATAATTAGCTGCTTCTCCAGCGAGTCTTTCATCCCACATATTGGACTTTGACTCCTGCTCAGGGTGCAGCTGTGCTGAGTTCGTCAGAGGAGAACATGAACCCATTTTCCACCATCTGCAGATTCATCTGCAATCAAAGGCAGCGTAGCTGGAGTATGTAAGATCCGCAGGACAATGGACGCTCTGGAGATTCAGCTTCAGTTTCACACATCTAAACAGGTTCAAGAGTGAACAGTGTGTTTTATTCTTTAAAAGCTCCCAGCACTAAAGAAAATGCTGGTCACCACAAACAAACATGTTACTGTGCCAATAAGCAGCTATAAAAGGTTTTTTCATCACTTGGTCTGCGTAATTAGGGGTGTGACAGGAGCGCCACCATGAGCTCTAGAACAGGGCTCATTTGTATCTCCTGCCAAAATAAAGTTAGGCTGTGATGTGCAGTGCATTGCTGTACACGATTCAAAGAAAAACAATGCTTTTTATCACTTTTGACGTTTTGACAGCAGAACAGTGTTAAAGAGAAATAGCTTGAGAAGTAGAAGCGAGCTGTGCACCTAATTGAATAAAATAAGTGAATCAGACAGGGTGTAATATGGACCCATGTTGCACAAGGCCAGAGGCATCGCTTTGGGATAACATGGTTACAGAGTCTGAAGCCCTGCTGGAACTGCTTTAGGATCTCTGAGGTCATTGGAGAACAAAGATCAGTTCCGTAACCGAGAGCTTTGGCACAACCACCACCATTAGGAGAGCTGCATACTCACAAAAGGAGAAAGTAACATATCTGAATCATTCTAGAAGACTGATTAAATTAAATAAATGAATCAGGGAAGAGAACCAAATTCTCTTGGAGATTAGTTTTTTTGGGTACAAGTGAGCTAATCTGCACGTCTAAGAAGGAACTTTGATTAAAAAAGAGTCTTTTTACAAATCTCCTGAAAAACACTGAAAATAAATTAATATACTGGTGTTTATATAGCACTTCAAGTCTTGCTAACCAGTCAATTTGCATTGATACAGCGCTCTATTTGACTCACATCCATGGCCAGATTCACTAGTGAAGCTAACATGCATGTCAGTACTGTGCACGCAGGCACAGGCAGGACATGCAGACTCAGCATAAGCCAGGAGGCTTGTTGCTGTGAGGTGACAGTGCTATTCTAACTTAAGGTTTAAAATGGTTCATCAGTGAAGCGGTACCCTCTGAGTTACTCCATTTCAAACTTTGTCTTCCAGAGGCAAACCAGTTTGGAGATGAAAACTTCAAGGAAACTGCTTTTCGCAGAAATGACATACTGGTAGTTCATCTGTTGTGTTTTGAACATTTGCCGTATCTTAACATGACACCTTTGATTGTTAATGCCATGGAGGTGTTGATATTCCATTGGCCTCCATCACCTCGTGTTGTGTCAACATTAGACTGTACTGTTTTCAACATGACGGGAAAGCAGCACTTGCCCATTTAATTGTAAGCTTCGTCATCATCTGTGAGTTCAACTAGCTTCCACAGCGTGCGTTTTGTTCCATCTTCCTTCTTTGCAGCTGATGTTACTCACAGCAACAACTCCACCTCATTGTTAGTCCATTTAAAAAAACTCGGTGCTTTTCCTCAACAAAGTGTGGACGCAGAGCATTTTCAGACGAATACACCGTTTTCAAATTTATCCGGGCTAGTGTGGACGTGGCCCAAGTGCTTGCTCGCAGGGGGTCATCTGATTGTTGGGGGTTCCTCTGTATTAATGGAGGCTCTTTACCTTACAGTACGTGATACTATATAAAGCAAACTGAATTGTTTTCTGTTTTACTCTATTATAATGAGTTTGCTTGTCATTTTTTCCCTTTTCCTTTTATTTTCTTTCATTTTATTATTTTGTCTGCTTTACTTTTCTTCATCTTTATTTTCCTTTTATGCACTTGTCCTATTTCATTTCCTTTATTGTTATAATTTCTTTTCAATTTCCTTTTCTTTTTTTCATCTTGCTTCGTGCCCTCTTTTCACCTATGGTTCTTCCATTTTTTCATTCCTTTCTTTCCCGTCCTTTTTTCATTTACCTCTGCAGCTTTCATTCCACATTTTTTCTTTAAATTGCGTCCCTTTTTCTTCCATTTCTTCCCCTTTCCTTCCTCTTCATCACTTTTATTCCTTCCATTTTTCCTCCTGCTTTCACTTCTTTTTATTTCCTGTTTTTTCTAAATGATTTCCTTCTCCTTACACCTTCTTTCCTTCCTCAATCTCCTTTACTTCATCACTGAGAAAAACATTTAGCTGAAATTTGTCCTTTTTTTCTGACAGTATTTTTCTTTTGGGTTTCTAATTTGCAGTGAGCTCTGACTTCCTTTATGGTTTCAAAAAGAGAAACATCAAAAGTGTGTGTGTGTGTGTGTGTGTGTGTCCTTAGCGATGAAGCCCCAGAGTTCACTTCAGTCAGCTAAATGCTAATCACACGTCCAAACCAAAACTGCACTCATCAATCCTCCTTTCATCCCTTCATCCTTATTTCTCTCCATTCTTCCTCATCTCCTTCTGTAGCCTCCGTAGAGTCCCTACAAACTTTTTTCACTTGTTCCTGTGTTTCTCTTGGATCAGCATCACTCATATTTCTCTCATTCTTCCTTTCTCTGTTGTTCTCATTTGTTTTTTGATATTATCAAATTTCACTTCATTTTCTTTTACTTTTCTTCTTTTTTCTTCTTTTGTTCCTTTTATTTTATTTGTTTCCTTGACTTTCTTTGTCCCAGTAATTTCATTTCCTTCCATTTCACGATAATTTCTATGGTGCAGCTAATAATATTTGTTTCTTTTTTTTTTTTTTGCTTCCTTTTCTTTAATTATTTTTGTTTTCTTTGATTTTGTTTGTCCTTTCATTTTTCACATTTTCTTTTTCTGCCTTTCTTTGTTGCCTTTTTTTCCCCCTTTCCTTTCCTTTCCTTTCCTTTCCTTTCCTTTCCTTTCCTTGTCTTTCCTTTCCAGATGTTTTCTTTCCTGCGTTTTATCCTTGTTTCCTTTCTCTGTTCCATTTTCCTTGGCTTTCTTTCCTTGATTTCTTGGGTCCATACTTTCCTCATATCCTTCCCTTACTTCTTTGCCATTTTATTCATTTAACTAACTTTTATATTGCTTTAATTTATTCTTTCCTTTCCTTTCATGTCCAACCCTTATGTTTTCTTTATTTCCATAATGACCCCTCCACCCTGACATCCTCACCTCCTCTGCCTCATTTGCTTTTTATTTATCACTTCCTTGGAATTCCTCAAAACTGTTTACTAGGCTTTCCACCTCCTTCTCCTCCATCCCTCATTCTTTCTTCTTTCATTTCTTTCTTACATCTCCTTATCACATTTCCCCTACTTCACATCTTCGTATTTCCCACATTGTAAAACAGAAACCTACGTCCCTCCCTCCTTTCTTTGTGCTTCATATTTTCTCTCCTTCAATCACCTCCCTCTTTTAGGCACTGTATTCCTCATCCTTCCCTCGCTGCCTCCTTTGGAGGCAGAATTGATTCAATCACTAATTGTGCTGAAACAAACAGAAGTTGATTAATTCATGTTTACGCTCTCTCACTCTGATAAATGATTCAGCACAAGAAAAAAAAACCTAACTTGTTAACACGAGAAGAGAGAGAAAGACAAAGTTCACGTCTTTGCATTGTGAGCAGTAAATGGGATCACTGCCTCGTTTAGCTCACTGGCTAATTAAAATTCACTGTATGTGTCCATTTGTTGGTATTTATTGTGTGTGTGTTTATTTTCACTGTGTGTGTGTGTGTAGTCATTGGTCAGACTGACAGAGACTTATTACGGTGTCACTTTGTGTGACCCCTTTTGACCCTGCTGGCGGTAAAATTGTGTTTAAGTGTGCAGCGTGCTTGTGTGTATTTATATGCGGGTGAGTGTTTGTCCTGCTAATGACTTGTCAGCTCCCACCACAACAGCTAAAGGTGACGCTTCCTCCCTGGAGACACACACCCACCCACCAACACACACACACACACACACACACACACACACACACACACACACACACTTCTTATTCTGGCATCGTTCCTCCCAAACACAAACATCAACCAATGCTGCAGCTTCAAGAACAATTTAATCAAGGAATGAAACCTTGCATTCCAGGGATTAGACACCTGCAATTGCAATGCTTTTCTTAAAAGCATTCAGATGAAGCCGCGCATTACACGCAACATGCACCTGTAATGTCTGAGTATAAAGAAGGACAAAATGACAGTTTCACAGAAGTAAAGGCAAAACCAAACTAGATTGCCACCTGGTGGCTGGTGCAAGTATGCATGATGAGAACAGACCAATAAAACTAATTTCATTCAACAGAACTTACTTCTAGCTGCACACCTTTTACCCCGTCCCAAACTTACCAGTATCACATCAGGATAACTTGTAAAACAACTGCATAGCTTTTATGAGAGAGAGACACTATCACTAGAGTCTTGAACATGTCTGTTGCTTCTGTACAGGGGAAGTCTGTGGTGATCGCAGTCAGTATAAAACATGGACGTAGTTAGCTTGACGTCCAAATGATGTTCTCTAGCATATCGAGACTATCTCTCCAAACCGTTACATATTCCATATGTACGGGGGTACAACCCTCCTTGGTCGTTGCGTGTGGATATTTCTTTAAGACACTCTGGCACGCCCGGCTACGCCCCACAGCTCACGTATAAAACAGCTGTGCAGACGTGACACCGATGATTGTTTAATCTCCACTTGTTGTATGTGGGTGTGAGTGCCTTGAGAGTGCTGTATGTATTAGAGATGGACCGATCCGATATTACGTATCGGTATCGGTCCGATACTGACCTAAATTACTGGATCGGATATCGGAGAAAAATAAAAAATGTAATCCGATCCATTAAATATCACGAAAGCACCTCACAAAACTTGCAACACGCCGTAACTCGCCTCAGAACGTTAGCACGTCGGAGCAGTATGCATCACGTGATAGAGCGGCTGTGGCATGGGGACCTGTCGGTGGTCTGGATAGCATTTGGAGCTTCACTAGCAACCCGGCATTTCATCTCCGACAAAGTTATCCCGAGAGAAGTAAAGCAAGTGTGTAAGTCCATCTCTGAATGTTTGTAAAGCATTCCTGCGTTAAGCTTAACAAGCGACTGCCTCTCCTGCTGCTACTTCAATGGTGAAACTGCTTAATGATCAGCTGATCGGCTTTTCTGTCGGGAGTACGTCTCTCTTGTTTGCTTTTGGCCCACTTTGCACCAGAAAGAGGAAACCAGCGGCTGAACAACAGCAGCACGTTTAAGCTTGATCAGCTGTTGTTAGAATTTATTTATTATTACTTTCTACTCGAGGATCTTTTTCTACATAGCTGACGCTGGTAACTGTGCAGGGGCGGATCTAGCAAAGTTTAGCCAGGGGGCCGATAGGGCATTAACAGGGAAAAGGGGGCACAAAGACATACTTTTCTTTCTTATTCTCATTTAAAATGTCTAGCTTTTAATAAATAATTATCTGACACCCAAAGTTTTAATTTGATGTAAAATGAATAGAAGTCAATTACTGTATATAGTAACTATTAAGTCTAATATACCCTAGTAAGCTATAGTACTTTTTCCTTTGGGAAGGCACCATCTGTGCAGTCTGCAATTTTGTTGAAGAAAGATGTTGAATCTATTTAATATTTCTTGAAAAATAATTAATTTCTGTGCATTTTTTTTCACACTGCATCAAATTAAGGTTGATTACGTCGATTAAGCATCATGAGGTGGCGCGTGAGGGGTGGTTCCCCATTCTTTATTTATTTATTTTTGTTGTTGCTGGGAGTTGGAACCCTATTAGTTAGGTTGCTTAATATTTATGCTAAGTACTCTTTAAAATACCAGAATAGGGAGGATGGTGTAGGTTTAAGTTTATTAGATTGATCAGTATTGCTGAACTATGAAATATTTTTTTTTGCATACAGGTATAACAGAATAGCTTTAGTGTAGTTGTTGTTTTAAACTTGAGTATGAACTTATACAAAATGCAGCAAGATATTTAAAAAACAGTTTTGTTGATTAAAAAACACTATATCGGATTCATATCGGTATCGGCAGATATCCAAATTTATGATATCGGTATCGGTATCGGACATAAAAAAGTGGTATCGTGCCATCTCTAGTATGTATGTGCATCCATCAGGAGCGTGCTTCAGCATCATCCGTGGGCGCTGCCTCTCCCCTGGTATTCCCCGGTATTCCCCTGGTAGGCCCGGTATTCACCCGGTATGCCCTGGTATCCTTAGCTTGGTTCCCCCTAGCTGGCCCTTTGCTCTCCACTTGGTTGGTCTCGATTGCCCGGTTTATCACCTCGAAAAATAGGCTTATGGGCCAGTCAGACCACGCTGTGCGGCTGCTGGCTAGCGAGTAGCTCGGCTTCAGCGTTGAAGCCTACGTCTGGGCACTGTGCAGCTCGGCTGCTATGTATGTTAACACAGATGGGATACGGCTTCAGTGTTCCAAGCGTTCGCTGTTGGCCTGCTTAACACTGTGGGGAATGAACAGTGGGGAATTAGGCTACAGTTTGTGCCAGCTAATCATTAGCCGGCCTGCGAGTAACATTCCAGCCTATTAGCCGGTCTGGCGTGTCGCCCGCAGCTCGCGGGTTAACGCAGCCAGCAGGGCTCCGCTCATAGCTCGGCTACTTTGGGGAAATGTGTCAGAGTTCCAAGCATACGGTTTTACCTGTCAGCACTGTGACACAGGGGGAATTGAGGTTGCGGCTAGTGCCGGCTACCTGTTAGCACTTCCTGGTTAGCGTGTGGACCCACACCCTTGCTTGGTAGCAGAAGTATGGCAGCCCACACGTCCCAAACATGTCTGTGTATGGCATTTTTGCCTTTTGACGATTGGCGAAAAAGGAAAAATAATAACTACGTAAGCAGTCGGAGCATGCTGTGCTCGCTAAAGAAGCTGACGCTTGCATGCACTGCTTTGTGGCCAGCATGAACTAGGCAGATCATACTTGGTTTTCTGACAGCATTAAATGGCCCGCCCCTCTCCCTTCTTCTGCCTCCAAAAATGAGAGAGCAGGCTACTATGGGGAACATGGCTTCCATCCTCTCCTCCGGTGTTGCCCACCTGTCCCTGGGCTGCCCACCGCTGGTCCCCGGGCACAGTTTTGGGGTGAGATGGGTCCCTTCAGCTCTTGAATGGAGCATGCCGGGTGTGGGAAATAGCCTTCCTGAGGTCCCATCTAGTGAGTGGACCTCAAGGTTGATGCTATCACGCAGCCTCAGTGGCTCCTGTCTCAGGTGCCGCTGCTGTCTGGTTGGTCTGGTTGCAGGCAGTTGAGTGCCCTGCCTCCCAGCATTTATGGTCCCCTGCCTGCAGTTGGTTGCTGCCATGCATGGCGGGAGTAGTTGCCTTTGGCCCTTCCCTGGGCAGGGCGGCATGCCCTAACAGGGGCGTGAGGGTTACTTATGCCCTCCTGGTGGCCATTTTGTCGCTCCCTCTATGGATGGAGCTTGACACGACAGCTGCAGGCGGGCTGTGCATGGAGTGCCCGTCCCTATCCTGTACCTCTCAGGCTAAATGAGGATGATGGCTGCAGTGTTCCCTCCCATGGCCCTGCCTCTGTGAGGCGTGGGCCGGTGCAGGTTGATTATTGTGAGGTGGATGTTGAAGAAGCTTCCATCCCCTCTGGCTACCACTGGAGTGGGGCCCGGACGGGTGAACCCATGTCTGGGTCGCCTGATTCCGGGCTCCTCCCACAGCGTTCCCTCTCATGGCCCTGCCTCTGTGAGGCCTGGGCTGGTGGAGGTTGATTGTCAGGAGGTTGAAGTTTATGACGGTCAGGCGACCACGGTGCCTGATGGGACTGCCTGTCTACCCTGCAGCCACCTTGCTGTGAACAAGCTGAGGGGACTGTGCAGGCGTGTGGAGACGGCCGTGTTCAGTTGAGGCGGGGAAGACTCGGAGCCTAGGCTCAGCTGTCCTCCAGCCACCCTCCTCCCTCCTGACATCCTTTGTGTTGGGCCTAGTGGCCAGCACTGCTGCAGGCTGTGTCCCCTGGCCTATTGCGCGCGCTTTGCCAGTTTTATACGGCAGTTGGACCTTGCTGCGTCTGACGGCTCGACCAGAGGTTGACAGTTCTCTGGCCTGCGGCGCTGGCTCTCTGGCACATTGCCAAATTATTACGGATCTACGTGGCCGGCAGGGCCCGCTCAGTGAGCTGAGACCCTGGCAAGTTACGTCCCTGGCTGCAGTGCAGCTCCAGGCTGTCTTCCCCTGCCGTGTTGCCTGCATTCGCCAGCTTACACGCCAGTTGGATCTCGCTGTGTCTGATACGTCAACCAGCGAGTGTTCTCCAGCACACAGCGCTGGCTCTCTGTCTAGTGCATTGCCCCTATGTCGCGGGTCACATGGCCAGCAGGTGCCCGCTTAGTGAGCTGACACTTCCCGACTGTTTGCTAGTGTCTACGGACGGCGCAGAGTGGCTGCTATGCCCTGGTGACGAACCTTGGGTTGCTCCTCACTTGGGCCCTCAGTGGCCTGGTGCAGGTCAGCTGCTCTGCTCCTGGGACAGGCCCTGGGCCTCGTCCTACCTCGGCCATCCACTGAGTGGCCGAGCTGCTGCGAAAGGCTCTCTCTCCCTGGCACTGTGTCACTGCCTAGTGCCAGGCGGGGATCTGTTGTGAGTCGACTTCTCCAGCCGGTGGCTCCATCTTCCCGTCTGGAGCGTTATCCGCATATCGCGGATTTCTGTCACAGCGATAGCCAGCTGCCATGCTCGAGTGGCTTGGTAGGCTGTGTTCCCCGGGCGTTTGCCCGCATTCACGGCTTACACGCCAGTCTCACCTCGCTGCGGCAAGTGGCATTTCTCCAGCCTAGTGTAGCCTGTTCTGTCTGGCATGTGCCCGCAATGCGCCGTGCACACGGCCAGCAGAGCTCCTGTCATTGCTCGAGTGTGGCGGCTTCTCGTCTCTGACTGCAGCTTAAGCCGCTGCTGCTGCTGCTACTGCTGCTGCTGCTACTGCTGCAGCTACTGCTGCAGCTGCAGGCTGTGTTCCCCTGGCGTATTGCCCGCACTTTGCCAGTTTACGCACCAGCCAGGCCTCACTGTGTCTGATGCTCCGTCAGGCATTGAGTGTCCTCCAGCCTGCAGCGCCAGGCTCACCGGTTACACAATAGCCAGGCCTCGTTGTGTCTGATACGCCAGCCAGCGAGTGTGTTGTGCTCCAGCCTGCGGCGCCGGCAGTATCAGGGTGTCTCGTCCTCGAGTTCACTCATTCGCCACTCATTGGCTCATTGAGCTACGCTTCCTCTCCTCACTCTGCGCCTGGGATTCCAGGTTTGGACCGTCCGTCGCTCCAACCGCATGCCACGGGTTTGCGCTTGTCAGACCTCACTGTGTCTGACATTTCGGCTAGTGAATGAGATCGTCCCCAGCCTACAACGCTGGCTCCCTGTTGGTGCTTCGCCTGTGTGTCACAGACTTACACTGCCAAGTTCAAGTTCAAAGTTTATTCGCCACAAGCAGTGGCAGGTTGCCCTGCAGTGGAACGAACCCACCCCCCGACCTTACACATACAACACAGACATCACATGGGGATACAAGTAAGAGAACGGTTGCATTACAGAAAAAACACTGAAATGTACACTACAATGGGAAAGGTACAAGAGGAAAAATAGAGACCTCTACTCATGCTGGGCTACAGGAGGACAGCATGAGAACAGGAAACAAAAAAAAACTCCTCTGCACAGAAAAGCACATAAATGTCTACAGTACAACATTATAGAGCACGTGACCAGCAACAGGGTTGGGTAGGGGATAAGGAGTAATCCCAGGCAACACAGCAGCCATCCTGCCACTGCGCCGACTCTCCAGCACGGGCCCAGACCCGCCTCGTGTTCCCAGGAGGCAACAAGCATCGAAGGCATTGGAAGGGGAAGGGAAATGTGTGAGTGCTTATCAGTGTAAGTGTATTTGTGTGCATGTCCATAGTTCAGCTGTGACAGTGTCCTTCGCCTTATCAGGTTAAGTAAACAGTCTGCTAGCCAATCCAGGTGGCCTTGCATGGGATGGAAAGAATAGTCATCACACAGTCATTATCAGGGAGTTTTTGTTCGGCTCTAGCCCCAGCTGGCACCATGGTGTCCGCATGTTGATGTTGTCAATTTTCTTTTTATGCAAGCAGCTCAGAAGAGAAGAATTTCAAGCTGTTCTTAACACTCCGACACTGGTCTCTCAATCTCCCGTTGGAGAGCCGCAAGCCTCCCCAAGATGGTATCAAACTTCTGTTCCATGGTGTTATCATTCTTTTGATTCTGAGACCCCACAACTGCAGTGAAACGTTCTGCGATGTGATCCAACTGTCGCTCAAGGGTCTCATTTTGAGCAGGCCTCTCTTTGATGTATCCCAACATATGCTCAATGGTGTTGTTTTGATTCTTCACGGCAGCTGTAAGCGTCTCCAAGGTGTTAACCACACTGCGTTCGTTGTGAACCCGTCGCTTCGATTCCAGCGGGCAGCTTTGGGGGGGTTTGAACAGCTGGTTCCGCTCTCTTATTTCTCCGATAAGTCAGGGCCAAGCCAGCTCCAATCAGCAAGAACCCTGTTATCATGGTTCCGAATAGGTAGATATCTTCAGCGTCCTCGATCGACAGTCCCACCAGGCACATGACCCTCCAGTTCTGCCACCCATCCATCGTGTATCCGGCAGGGAAAGTCCCTCCAGGGCACTCGGGCTCTCCCGAGCCCAGACTCCTCGTTGAGAAAAGGGTGTCAATAGCATTCAGAGACCAGTTGAGCAAATCCATAATTCTCTTTTAGGTTTTAGGGAACGACAGTGAGAGACTGTTCGAGGGAAAGTAATACACACGAGACAAGACAAGGACAAGAGGCTAAGCAGGGAAGATAAGGGGAAGGAGGAGAGGAGAAAAAGTGCGACCGCCTTCACCAAGAGCCAAGAGAGCCAGCACGGGAACGCCCAGTAGCTGGGACTTTGTCTGACTCCTCTGTCTGCGGACAAGCACGTGGTGACGGTGCTGGGAGTGGGCCTTCGGGTCATCGCCTTGCACAGCCCTCCACTTATGCAGGTTAGGCTGCCAGCCACCCCCTGCCTGTCTGTCTACAGCTCGGGGCGGCTTCGCCTTTGAGGATGAACGGGTCACATCCCAAGCTTGACCTGCGGTTGCTGGCTGTGTTCCCCTGGTGTGTTGCCCGTTTTGCCGGCTTACATGCCAGTCGGACCTTGCTGTGGTGAGTGAGAGTTCTCCAGCCTGTAGCACAGACTCTCTATCTGGCATTGCCCACATGTCGTAGGCCTGTGCGACCAGCAGGATGCTGCTTGGCAGCTGGGTGTGTTGTGCTCTCTGGCATTCTGCCTCGAGGTTCCCGGGCTGACCTTGAGCGGCCGATCACTTGCGGTCCTGCATCCTGCATGACCGATTCAGGCCAGTGTGGCGTCTGCAGACTGCTGCCTCCGCCCCCTGCCTCGACCTTTGCGTCTGCGAAGCCCAGACCAGGGCGGTGTGCCTATTGGTGCGTTGTCACTGACTCCCGGCACCTTCACTCTCGGCGGTTTGGTTGCACTGACTCCTCGTGGGGTGTCTTACAGAGTTACCCCGTACATATGGAATATGTAACGGTGTGTAGAGATAATCTCAATATACTAGAGAACATACAGTTATGGTGTAACCTTGGTTCTCTTAGTGAGAGACTATCTCTCCACCGTCAGACCGCTCGGAGACACATTCTGATCAAACTATCACCGGTGTCACTTCTGCACAGCTGTTTTATACATGAGCTGTGGGGCGTAGCTGGGCGTGCCGGAGTGTCTTAAAGAGATATCCACACGCCACGACCAAGGGGGGTCATGGCGTGTGCATATGGAATATGTAACGGTGTGGAGAGATAGACTCTCACTATGAGAACCAAGGTTACACCGTAACCGTACGGTTTGTGAGTCTGCTGTTGAGGCCTCAGTGTGAACATTTTTTGCAAAGCTGAAGGCACTTGGTTTGTTGGCCTCGTGTTTCAGCCCTGGAAGATCCATCCATCTTTTCTACTGAAGTGGGAATTAACTCACTTTTGGAAGTGGCCGTTAAAAGAACTGTGGTGACTTTGGGTTTCATAGTTAAATCTCAGGTTTTCTACTTAAAAAACCCCCTAAAACATCTTCAGTAACTTTAAATGATAACTTGGCTCTTTTATTCATTCTGTGTATTATCCATTTTTTATTTCACTACATCTCATATAGACTAAGAACAGCCTAGCCCATAGGACTTTCCAAATCTACCTGAGCACAATGAGTCACATTCACTCATTCACCCAGCACTCTATTATGTGATCATTTGAGGCTTCAGGCTGCAGAAACTCATAGGCAGACGCTTCATGCCCACAGTAACAATGAAAGCAGCTCAATGAGCAGCGATAAATCATTTTTACAGACAATTGATTGACCCATAATCAAACACATTAGAGCATTTGTGAATATGGGTTATAGGTACAAACAGTTTAGGTATGATAAACACAAATAGAGCATTTATTTGTTAGTTTTACATTGGAACATTGTATCACCATGATTCTTTGTTTTAATCACTGATTAATTCAGTTTCATTTATATAGCACCAAATCACAACAGCAGTTCCCTCAAGGTGTTTTTACTGTAAAGTAAAGATCCCACAATAATATGGTTGTCATAATTTTTCTGGAAAAAGATAATACTGCTTGTCGATTTGATCATTATAAGGTTTTTTTTTTTATACCTTTAAAACAGTTTAACATAAAGAGTAACGACGAATGTTGTTGAATTTCAGCATAAATCAGCATAAAACACAAGTATTTCAAACTGTCCTTAGATTTATTTACAGCGGATAAGAAAGCAAGTATACAGAAAGTACAAATGGAAATGAGTTCATCCATCAACCAACCATATGGAGAGCGAAAGGTCCACAATTAAGAAAGAAAAGGACAAATATGTTTTTCGATGTGGATCAAAGCAGACACGCCAGCATAAAAAAAACTGTGCAAGAAATAAACTGAACTCATTTGAGTTGAAGAAAGTCGAGGATCCTCTGCGCCTCTGTGGCTCGATGTGTTCAGCTTCTTTCCAGTCAAAACGTTCAGCACTGCGTAACGACCTCCGACCTTTGGATGGCTGACCCCTCTCTATCTCTCTCCGTCTCCTACTCTCTTTCTGTCTCTGTGACTTCCACCCCTGTGGGACTAACCTTGTTAAATAAAGCTTCATCTAAAATGACTCCATCCTGCCTGTCTGCTCTGCTCTGCAATAAATCCTTCATCAAACACAGAGGAGCGCGTCGATCAATATCAAACCACCGGGACTGAGAGCTCATGTGTGTGTCTGCCAGAGTGAGTGTGTTCTCACCGTTTTACCACTGAGTGGTAGGACTGATGCTGCTTTATTAGCAAAATAAAGCTCTGTCAAGGTTATATACTTTTAATTATTCAGTCTGTATGTTAATAGGAATTTGAAGCTTTATTTGTACAGTTACAATCAAAAACCATTCAACCTGCAAGACATTCTAGTGAAGTGAATGGAATTTAATGAAATTGTATTAGGTGAAGCCGTGATAAAGTCGAGGAAAGTTTAATAATGTATGGCTGAGTGAAGAATCCCGACCAATCTTACTCTTAATCCTACAGAGTTTAGCTTGCTGCTGTGAAGGCTCTGGTGTGCACCCAGTGTCTTTAAGTAATTATCAAAGTAACCAGGATACCTCCTGCAATCATCTATGCTGGCTTCAGGGTGAACAAATAAAGATGCAAAGATATGCTTCATGTGGCGGAGGGCTTTCGCTTTGGTGCCCTCAGAATCTCATCTCTGATTTTTGCAGATGATGTGGTTCTGTTGGCTTCATCGGGTGAGGGCCTCCAGCTCGCACTAGAGCGGTTCGCAGCCGAGTGTGAAGCAGCGGGAATGAGGATCAGCACCTCCAAATCTGAGGCCATGGTTCTCAGCCGGAAAAGGGTGGAGTGCCCACTCCGGGTCGGGGATGAGTTCCTGCCCCAAGTGGAGGAGTTCAAGTATCTCGGGGTCTTGTTCGCGAGTGATGGGAGAAGGGAGCCGGAGATCGACAGACGGATTGGGGCTGCAGCTGCAGTAATGCGGACGCTGCACCGGTCCGTCGTGGTGAAGAGGGAGCTGAGTGTAAAAGCGAAGCTCTCAATTTACCGGTCGATCTACGTCCCTACCCTCACCTATGGCCACGAGCTGTGGGTAGTGACCGAAAGAACGAGATCGCGGATACAAGCGGCAGAAATGAGCTTCCTCCGAAGGGTGGCTGGCCTCTCCCTTAGAGATAGGGTGAGAAGTTCGGCCATCCGGGAGGGGCTCAGAGTAGAGCAGCTGCTGCTCCACATCGAAAGGAGCCAGCTGAGGTGGTTCGGGCATCTGACAAGGATGCCCCCTGGGCACCTCCTGGGTGAGGTGTTCCAGGCATGTCCCACCGGGAGGAGGCCCCGGGGCAGACCCAGGACACGCTGGAGAGATTATATCTCTCGGCTGGCCTGGGAACGCCTTGGTATTCCCCCGGATAAGCTGGAGGAGGTGGCTGGGGAGAGGGAGGTCTGGGCCTCTTTGCTTAGGCTGCTGCCCCCGCGACCCGGCCCCGGACAAAGCGGATGAAGATGGATGGATGGATGGATGGAAGATATGCTTCATCTTATTTTCTCTGTGTGTGTGGATGCAGACAGACAAACTCTACTGAATGACAGCAACATCAGGAAGAAGGAACACAAGAAGCTGGAAAATTACCGAGGTACTGAGAGAAGAGCTCAAGAAGATGTGGAGGGTGAAGGTAGCAGTGGTCCCAGTGGTAATGACCCCCAAGATGAGCGAGTGGCTCCAGGGGCCAAAGGGTAATATATATATGTATTTAAATACACACAAATTGTCATGTTCAAGAAACTTCTTAATTTAATAGCATTTACGTCTGTGCCCAACGCCATGGGAGACTCACCTTAAGCCTTGTGGGTTGCCTGCAGTTCTAATATACCAGCTGAAACACCAGGAATCCTTCGAATCCTTTGAGTATCTCCAGTGAAGTTGTATGAGCAGACATCCTCCAACATAACTTCTAGAATGAAGTCTGAGAACAAAAATCTAATCAGCTCATTTAGTGCTGCCTGAGGTGCCTTTTTCAGAGCTTTAGTGAGAGCAGAGATACCATAACCTAAGAGTCTTGGAGGAGCATTACGCTAATATTTAATGAAACTAGTAAAGCTGTCAGGAAGATAGCTTTAAGCAGTACAAGCATGAAATGTGTTAGGTGGTACAACAATGACCATTTTTTACTGATGTAAAAAACCTCTGACAGCCAGAAAGAGGAAACAAAGTTGACATCGATACTGAGATTATGTGTTTAGACTACAGTGCTGTGAAAAAGGATTTTCCCCCTTGCCTCCTTACTAATTTCCAAGTTTTTGCACATTTGTTACACTTAAATTTTAATATTAACCAAAGAGAACCTGTGAAATTACAAAATGCAGTTTTTAAAGTATTTCATTTTAGAGTATTTGATTTATTAAAGAGAAAAAGCTATCCAAACCTGCATGCCCCTGTCTGGAAAAAGTGTTGTTAAATTGTTATTAAATCATGAGTTAACTATGATTAACCACATTAAACGCACACCATTGACTGATTACTGTAAGGCCTTTTAACCCTTTAAGACCTACCATAGAACCAAGTCCGCCAGAGCTTATATTATATTTTTACATGCTGTGGAGCCATTTCTGGGAGCATTTCAAGTTGCTATACATCAATACAACCATTATAGCCCAAATGTTAATAATATGTATGCATTAAGTGCATAGTAATAGGCTCATAAGGCCCTGATGGTAAAAAACTACATTTCTGCAAAATGACATCACTTCCGGTTTCGGGCAGGGCATGGCGGACATGCAATAGTTCGCGCTGATGGACGTAGGAAGTGTTACAAACAGCTGATCGGATCGGCAAAACGTGTTTCTGGAATATTATGTTTTTGTTGCTGCAAGTGCCTTTTATGCAGTTTTTGCAAATCTATATGTGGAAGGAAACTGTGACCTAGGACAAGCTGATGGCATAAGATGTAAGTACAACTCCTCCGGTTTCATATGCAAAAAAAATTATTGTGCTAGCTTACGTGGTTACAGTGCTACCAGGATTTAAAAATAGTTACGCAAAACAGAGCGTGCCCGCTCTGACCGGCTTTAAAGGGTTAAATCAAGAAATCACATAAATAGAACCTGACTGACAAAGTGAAGCAGTGTAAAAGATCTCAAAAAGCAACACATGGTGCCAAAATCTAAAGAACCAGTAGAGAAACAAAGTCTCTGTCATGGTGGATGGAATTAGAGGACTCATGTGCGAGACTCCTTGCGAAGTGATGGTGAATTTATTTACAGTGAAAACAAGGCAACAGTTTGACTCTGTAATCCAAAAGAGTAGTGAAGTGACAAGGTGACTTCTCCCTCTTGAAACACTAAATCGCGGCTGCGCTACCCGGCTTACCTCAACATTCCAGCGCTGGCTGTCATCCGACCGCACAGTTAAATAGGTCTGCTTCGGGATGGTAAAAGATTAGTAGCAGCCGGCAAAGTGATTAAGCACAGGTGCGGTGACTCCATCGCGGGACACTCCTCCCAGGTCAGCTGCCGTTCTGTGCCACGGCTCCCGGAAGTACATGTTCCCACATCACAACAAAGAACACACAAACACACACACAGACACACACACAGGACGGAGAAGAAAAAACAGCAAAAGTGCACACAAACACAACCCAAACTGGCAGATTGACCGTTGAGGACCGTGTGGCCGTGACAGTCTCTGACATCTGAAAGGGGTCACAAAGAAAGTTCTAAAGCCTTGGGACTCGGTCAGATCCATTATCCACAAATAGAGGAATAGTTGGAATCGTGGTAACCTTCCCAGGAATGGTCAGCCTACCAAAAATACTCCAAGAGCACATCGACGACTCATCCAGGAGGTCAAATCTAAACAACATCTCCTCCATTGGAGAGTACCAAGGAGAAAATTCACTGCTGAATAAAAACAAACAAAAAACATGAAGCCTCTTCTCATATTTGCCAAAAACATCTTGATCTGCCATGAGACTAATAGCATTTCATAAAAAAATATCACACCTGCGATCAATAATGGTGGTGCTAGTGTGGTGGTCTGGGGCTGCTTCCCTGCTTCAGCATGACTCCGCTGTAATTGATGGAACCATGAATTCTGCTCTTGAACATAAAATCCTGAAGGCAAGTATCTGGCCATCAGTTCATGCCTCAAAGCTAAAGCAGTAGGACAATAATCCAAAACACACCAGCAAGTCCACTTCTGAATGGCTCAAAAAACAACAAAGGAATGTTTTCGTGTGGCCGAGTCAGTCTGGATTTAAATCTGACTGAGCTGCTTTGTCATGACCTTAAATAAATCATAAATAGGTTTTCTTTGTCTAACACTAAAACTTGTTTGATGATCTGAAATGTGTAGGCGTGACAATATGTAAAAGTTTCAAGAAATCAGTTAGAAGCAGATACTTTCTCACAGCACTGTATGTCACTGTTTCTCCAAACATGAAGAAGCTGTAGTCCTGTAGTCCTCTCTGATCACAGCTACTGGTATTAAAACAAAGCTGTTTATGTATCTGTCACACAATAATCATGCAGACAGGGTGGCTCAGTGACTACTAACTGGAACTGTTGCTTTCATTTTTGTATTAAGTGATTTGCATTGTGGGTATTTACTGCCTGTGGGCTTCGGATGATTAGATGCCCAGTATTTTGGATATTTCAAGGTTTTATTGTAAAGTGTGGCTGCAGTAACGAAACCCTTGCCAGACTTTAGGTTTTTATCCTTCTATATTTTACTGTAGCCATTTTAAAATCTCTTAAATAAATAAAGTTTATTATAGGGAATTATCAGTAGCAGCCATATTAAGTGTATCATATAAATTGTTTTTTTTTCCTGTTTTCTTTCATTTTATTATGCAGAAGGATAGAAACATAAGTTGTACTTCAGGTTTATGGCATATAAAAGACAGATTGATGCCTCCCCATTAAAACTGTATGGGGGACTCTATAAATTTATTATTCATAAGAACAGAGAGAGGAAGATGAGCACTCATAAAACAACAATATAAAACTCTCTGTCTAAGATATGAAGGATAAAAACATTATTAAAGCTATTCAGCCATGCAGAACACATTAAAACTGCATTATATGTGTTACCTTGTAGCAGTATCTCAGTAAAAATGGCTCCAATAACACTGTTCGTTCATAACAAGCAGTCAAAAAGGCTGACTCGTATTTCATTGGTTTCCTCCAAACCTTTTGTGATTCACTAGCAAATGAGTACATTTCCAATCTTACAGCAGCACATTTCATTTATAAGAGAAAAATGCAGGCCTTATCTCAACTCAACTCACGGAGACACAAAGACAGACGCTAAAGAACCATCACATACAAATTTGAGCATGAGCTTCTTTTTTGTTCCACGTGAGTCAAAATATTCTTCTTGAGGGTAAAGTGTTGGTGGAAAAGTGGATGCAGGGTAACAGGAGTATTACACAAAGCACCAGCTTTCCCCAAGAATTTTATCACCACACTGTCTTATTTTGGATATTTCTGTTTTCATGTGAAGGAAATGAAAATTTGACAGTGATCATGGGACTTAACTCACTCCAGTGTGGCCTGGTGCACTCTTACTAAATCTTTCTTCTTCATCTGACAATATTTAAGACATTCCGGTGAAATAGAATCAAACATTTCCACTTCAGTCACATTTTATTGGCTGTTTTAAAATCCACCATGGTGGTGATGTACAGGGGAAAATCTCAAATTAAACTGTTGTCGATATTGACCTCACTATACAGGTATATCAGGGGCAGTTCAACAGCTAGCTCCAAATAATTCCACAGCTCCTGACAGTTCAACTCTGCAGTCTTACTGAACCAGGTGGAATTTCTTCCTGACATGTCCTGTCCGGGCAGAGACATGCTACGGGCTCATTAAATGTTCTACTTCAGTTGAATTGGTTAAACTGTCATACCCAACTTGTGGGTAAGGAAAGCAGTCCAACAGAGCTAAAGAAGGTTTCATCAATAAAGTCAATATGTTTTCTTAAAGCTTTCTCTCTTCTTTTTGGCATTGTTGTTACTGGAGTCAGACCAGACATAACTCCTTAATCTTGGCAGAAAACACAGCTTTAATTACCACAGACACAGACAGTGTGTAACATCCTGGCAACACACCAAAGTTACAAATGAAGTATTTATGATCCACACTCAGCTGTTGGGTAATTTATTCTCAGCTTTTTTCTTTTTTTTTTTAGAAATTCACATAGTTTGTTAATTACCTGCTAATTTTTGTGCGACACACATAGATATGACTACGTGCTAATTGTTTTCATAAGAAAAACAAGAGGAGGGACAGGATGAAGATGTAGAAATTAAACCAAACCCCCTCCTGCTCCCTCTGATGATGACATTCAGCAATAAATTTGAATTGATTTTTGTCCGAAAGCCCCATACTATTCATTGCCATGGAAACGGACACACCGTCGTTATGGGATGTTCCACTCTAAATGGACCCAGCAGCATGTGAATGCCAGGTTCTGTGTGTGTGTGCTGAAGTTTCAGCTGTGGTGGATGAGTAAATTAACAGTGTGTGTGTGTGCGCGTGTGTGTCCTCAGGCAGTCAACCAGCCCTCTCATCCTCACTTCCTAATGAGATTTAATGCTGAGTTGTCCACCTAACACACACACATGCTCAAGCACGCTCACATAAGCACACACAGTTTATCCATCGCAATTTTAATAATAACTTCCTGCCTTTATCCCAGTTGCACTTTGCCTATTTGACACTCAGTGCAGCAACTGATGAAATTATTCAGTAATTTCAAAGTAACACAGGCTGACCTAAAGGAGGCGCTAAACCCCTCTTATCAGTTCGTGGCTCAGGACTGGGATGTCAGCGGGGTTGTAAATCTTAAGCAGACATATCTGCCCCAGAGGACAACTTTTTCACCCTTTGACTTGTTCATCTGTCATTAACATCACGTCAAAAAAAATTAACTGCTTTGCTGTACGGCCAAACGCCTGCAACATTGATAACTTCCAAATCAACCACACTTACTTTTTGTTTCAGCCGGTTCACCTCAGACGGTGAACACCACAGGCAGACTTGAAACTATCAAAGAAACATTTACATGTGACTAAGATCAATCCAAATTTGCTCTTTAGCTGATGGATGGTTGCAGGCCAACCTTTATCCTCCACTCCCATTTGGAGTTAGTTGAAATGGTCATCTCATAGCTGAGATAAATTTGTTCAGCTGTGAAATGTTGGATCCTGTCTTTGATCCAGACAGAGACCAAAAGAGGATGAGACACTTAAAGAAGTTTAGATAAAAATCTCTGGAAGGCACTGGCTGGTCTCCAACCCTTGCCCTTTGACTCAACAGTTGAAATAAAACAAATGAACAAATCATGTTATTGCACATGAGCACCACAGAGGCTCGCAACAGTGTCTATCTGTGTGCATGTGTGGAAAAAGAGTTTTGAACCTTGCTTTGGCTTTGACTGGAGATCATCCCTGTGCTGCGTGTTCCTCTGGTACTAACCATATAAACCAACACTGTTGGACAACCTGTGCATGAAAACCACCTGTTACAAGTAACCAAAGCACAACTTTTGACCCAGCTCCAAAACTCCATGCATCCCAATACATCTGAGCGTCAATGGGATGAGTAAAAAAAAAAAGTCCAACCCACTACTAACTCCAACTAATTGCAATCTAACATAATCCAAGTGGCCCCACCAAAATCCAAGACCTGCAGTTACAGTTTTGTTGTTTATCTTTTTAAGGGTTGGGATTAGGTTGAAACGTATCCACGGTCTATAGATTTTTTTAGAAGCTAGAAGATGTTACATTTCAAATACTTTCTTATTTATTTAGGATTACAGTTTTTCTGTCCAAATTTCCTCTCTGCTCCAGAGAGGCAAAAGTTCTTCAGAAGGAGGTGTACATGAACCAATCTAGATGGGTCATCAGTGACCTGGAGTGTGTTAAGCAGTTACTGTTTATTATTCACATCCAGAGAAATCATAGTGACAAATATTTCTGGTTATTGAAGAAGGAATGTTTAAGAACTTATCAAATGACAAAAGTAAAACGTGACCTCAGAACACATATTTAGTGGAAAATATCTTCTGTAGCCTTTAATGTACTCCCTTGAGCTAAACCTATTTAAAATTCCCTGTTTAATTTCTCCTATCTGGTCAAAACATGTTGAACCATAAAGTCAGCTGCTGTGGAGCTGCGTTGGCTGGTGTGAAACTCCTGCAGGCTTCATGGTTAGAAGTTTATGCAATATTATGAGTATTCTCTGATTGGCCATGTGATGATCACACAGTGAAAGCTCAGAGGAAGCAATGAAGCACCTTCTATATTTAAATATTTCCTGCCTATAATTTGAATGATTAAAACATTACTTTTTTTTTTTTAAAACAATGACAGAAAAGCTCCCTCTGTCAAAGACCTGTGACGCTTTGATTAGTTGGTGAATTGCATGTAGTCTGTCATGTATCGCAGCCATGAAATCAAAGATGGATCCATACGTTTTTGGACAATGACTGATTTTTTCTTAGTTTTACTTCTGTACACCATCCTGACGCAATCCAGACGTAGAGCTTTAATTGAAAGTGCTTTAACAAATGCATTACATTAACTGTTCAGGAATTGCAGCCAATAGGACACACTTTTATTATTTTAAATATAGGGATATGTATAATTCTTGGATGAAAATAATTTGCAGTCAATGCATGTCTAAAGTCTACAGCTCAATCCTCTGGGTGGTAAAAACAATCCCAACTGGGCAATGAGCAGGTGAGGGATTTAGCCATATTCGAAAAATATCTAATATTGCTTTGTTGAGCTTGTGAATTAAAGCTGTAAATCTGCATCTCCAATCATATCTTAATTGTTTGATTTGAAATCCTCTGCGGTGGTGTACACAAGCCTATCTGTATTACTGTAGAACCAGCTAATATGAGCATTAGAGACAAATAAGGCTTTACACTGGTGGCCTTTCCTTTTGTTTCTGAGTCCTGAAATATGAAAAGAACCCAAAGCTTTTCAACTTGAGTTTATATTTAAAAAAGTGTGAACATGTAATAACATTTTATGACTACTGGAAAAGCAGTGGTACGGATAAAGACAAAGAAGAAGAAAGGGGGTGAAGGAAAGAAATACAGTAAGAAAGAAATGAGCGAGAGAAAGACACAAAAAAGAAAAAAATGACTTTGACAGCTGAGCTTCAGGGATCTACCCCAAGGTACTGAGTCAGCTACCACACACACACACACAACCAAACACACACAGAAAGCTCTCCGACTGATACACACACTGAGAAAGTCTCGTATCACCATAGGAGGTTGACAAAAATCCATCATGACACACCCATTGACTAAAAATGGGCTTTGAAGCAGAACTGTGCTGTCTGCACACACATGATTACACACAAACACACAAACTGACTGCTGACGCATCACACCGCCTTCTGCTCTCACAACTTTATCTCTACAAGAACTTCAGAGGGAGAGAGAAAGGAGACGTGGCTGTGAAAGACGTACAGCGAGAGAGTTACAGCAGCAGGAGTTAATGAAATAAATGAGGAAATGCAAGGAGGGAAACATACATCGGATTATTGACTGAATTTAAATGGGAAAAGAACAATCAATTGCTTCTCTGCACATCAGTATCCTGCAGCTTTATTTGTATGAAGGCCTGTGTCCCTGATAACAGTGTTGTAAATATTTCATGGCCGATGCCTACACATTTCATGTAGTGTCAGGATAAAGCACTAAAGACTTGTTTCTTTTTTCTGGCCTGTGGTCTCTGACTTTTTAAATGTTACTTTTTATTTTATTGTGTGCTCTATTTATGCTCATCAAAATAATTTTCAGTGGGTTTATACTGTACCTTTGAAGGAGTGGATGAAGTCTTTACATTAGGAGGGATCTTAGATAAGAACTGTGAGTTATTTGCATTGTAAGAAATCAGCCGGGGAAGACTTCTTCCACTTTCAACTCAAAGGAAACACTAAAGACCAAGAGAGGAGATCAAGAGCGTGCTGAAGGGATCAAACCTGGGAAGGTGTCCCCTACAGAAGAGGTGCACTTGCTCAATCTTTCTAAATGGGGGTTTAAGCAGACATGCATATTTCTGGTTTTGTCTTTGTTATCTGGGATTTGACAGGCAGGACTTTGCATAATGCAGTTGGATCCGCTTCTTCTCTCTTCAAAGACCTCAATGAAAGAGTTAGAGTGGATCATCTCATCAGCAGGAAGAGGGAAAAAAAGTGAACAGCAGTCACATTCCCTTCACTGCTGTGACTGGTAAGCTTTATTCTTCTTTTAATTACTGAAGTTTATTCAGTGTCGTTTTTCACCAGGTTTCAGCGTTTACAGAGCTGGCTTAAAACCAGTGTGCTCACAGCAGTTTGTCAAACAAAAATTAATCGATTTTACTTTTCATGTTTGTAGACACAAGGTATCAATGAAATAAATGAATAAGTAATAATTTTATGCATTTTTTGTAGCAAAAGCAGGGAGGTGTCACCATGGGAACCAAGAAGACAAATTTTTAAAGTGATGTTTAAAAAAAATGAAACCATATTTTTCTAACCTTAAGTTAAGGTTAAAAATGGAAAAGAAAAAAAATCAGCAACACGAAACAACAGATTAAAGGTTTTGACTATGTTACAAATGGATGTCTTGACATTTTCCACCAGTGTCAAAGAAAACACTGCACCAAGGCCGATCAGCAAGCACTCCAGCGGGTGGTGAAAGAAGCTGGCAGAATTATTGGAACAAGTCTGCCAGAGATCAGTAATATCTTCCCCACTCGCTGTCTGAGGAGGGTGCACAGTATCCTGCGGGACCAACATCACCCTGCGCGCCACCTTTTCCATCTGCTGCCCTCAGGGAGAAGGTACAGGTCTATACAGGCCAGAACATCCAGACTGGCCAACAGCCTGTATCCACAGGCTGTGAGGCTCCTGAACTCTCTGCCCCCCTCTCACGGACAATAACCATATCCAACTTCTTAATAGCAATGAACTGGTCTGCATTGGTGCATCATATCTTTATTCTCTTCCCCCTCCTGCCCCCACCCCTCTTTCTTAAATAGATAACTATCATATCTGATATCATATCTCACAGTACAATAATATTGAATGGGTTGCATTGTTGTATTTTGTCATGTTTCTCAGGTCTTTGTCTGAATTTCTACGAACATTATTGCTAAGGATTGTCTTATTGCATTGGAGTCACACTGGGTTAAATATGTACACTTGGGTTTTAAGGGGTATTTATTATTTTCTTCTTTTTTTTGGGTTGTATGGAAGCCCCAAACGCAATTTCATTGTTCTTGACAATGACAATAAATAAATAAATACTAAATACTAAAAGTTTTTATTAGCAGCCCCAAAATTGTAGTTTGATATGCTTACGTTATGCTGGTTATGTTTTTCTGTTGTTGGTCACCGAGTGACTAATGCTTATACAAAAGCATACCTTTCAAAGCTGTTACCTTTGAATGTTTATAACTTTAAACTGTTAGATGGGAGCCAGATAGCGTGCAGAATTTTCCCTGTTTGAAGGCATGCACAAACACAGCATAGGGCCAAAAGTTGGATTTTTAACTTGCAGGAAGTATTCTATACTTAATCACCTCCTGTTCTGAACATCTGACCATGTAAAATAAAGTCTTCTGATATTGCAACACTTCAGAAAAAAATACAAAAGTATTTCATGGATCTACAGTTTATTTTTAGATCCACTGGCATCCAAGTTCACGGTCATTTTAGTGAACTTTTAGTGAAACTCTTTTCTTGCTGCGTCACGACCAGTGTTGGGACTAACGCGTTATTAAGTAACGCGTTACAGTAACTACGTTATTATTGTGGTAACGAGCACGGTAACTAGTTATTATGCCAAAAACAGGAACGCGTTACTCGTTACTGGGATTTAGATAGGGTCGTTATTCGTTACTTCGTGTGGTGGCTATCGCGGAGCTTCCACAGATTCAATAACATTAGCAAGTGGTGGAAGCCAGCAGGTGGATGAAGGAAAAGGGAGGCAAGAGGAGAGACCCGAAGTGGCCGCCGGTCCGAGTATCAGGTGAACTGAACTTCAGGTAAGAAGTTATGACCTGCAGTGTATCTGAGTCACATATAAACCAAGTTTAGGTGGAGTTTGTTTTCGTTATGCTGACTTTTTCGTACTGCGTGCTAGCTAGCATGACGGAGTTTCTATACAGCTGGGTGGTGCTATGATGTTACTGATGTTGAACTTTATTTTGTTCATAAGGTTAATTATTAGAGTTGCCAACCGTTCCTTAAAAAACGGAATCGTCTCGTATTCAGAGAAAATATTACGCGTTTCGTATTGAGGTGAAAAGGAACAGTTTGTCCCAGACTTCAGCTACAAAAAAATGAAAAAGACACAAAGCTGGATTTATTCTGTGTCTTTGCTGCACAGCTGCCTCTTCTTCTCTCATCCTCTCACCCTCCCCCTCCTGTTTCTACTTCAATCATGAAACTGATCAATGATCAGCTGATCAGCTTTTCTCTCTTATTTATTTGTCGCCCACTTTGCGCCAGAAAGAGGAAACAAGCGATTGTCGCGGTAAACAACAGCAGCACGTTTAAGCTTGATCAGCTGTTGTTAGAATTTATTTAATATTAATTTCTAGTATCAGCTGATGTTTGCTGGAGCCACAGCTGCAAAGCTGCTGGTCAGGATGTCAGTTTGGTTATGTGATGAGAGGGAAACATGAAGATGAAACCAGGAGATGTCCTTACTGAATCATCAGAGCTGAACAGGTGATGGAGAAACAGGTTTACCTTTTAGGTGACATGAATGAGTTGAAGGGAAGTTATGAACAGTTTCTGAGAGACTAATAACCCCAGGATCCTTTTTTACGTAGCTGACAGCTGGTAACTGTGCAAGGGCGGGTCTAGCAAAGTGTTGCCAGGGGTCCATGTAGGGCATTAAAAGGGAAAGGGGGGCACAAGGAAATACTTTCTTATTCTCATTTAAAATGTCTCACTTTTAAAAAAATAATTATCTGAGTCTTACAACAAACAACTGATAGATTAATGCATATATACCATCAGAACAGTGTACATCACTGTCACAACAGCATTTGTTTTCATTCAAAGGCTTTATGATTTTTCTTATAATGGTGGGCCGGTCTCAAGTCATATTCCCCGGGACGATTTTTTTTTTGTCCCAGTCCAGCTCTGTATGCAGCTCATCTTCAGTCTGGTGTTACCTACATCTTCCTATTCAGAAGGCAGAATTTCCGAGTTCTGAGTACAATCGAAAGCACCACGACTGCAGTTTTTGTGTTGGATGTAAAAAGCAGGCTAGAATCATGCGGCGGTCAACGACGGTCCAGGCGTGGGATTTCTCTCGTGGAAATGTGCACATTATTTTTTTCCTTTCTATTGGTAGGTGGCACAGTGCACTTGTGGCAAGTAAGCAAGCTAGAAGACTGGCAAACTTGCTGGGTATCCAGTTACGGAAGCAACACATTAACAAGAGAATTCTGAGTAAAACCAAAGTTACTTTCCCTAGTAACTAGTTACTCTGAAAGTAACGAGTAACTTGAAGTAACTGAGTTACTTTTGATAGAAGTAACTAGTAATGTAACTAAGTTACTAATTTAAAGTAACTTACCCAACACTGGTCACGACTGACTTTTTAGCTAACGTAAGCTAAAGTGGCAGTTTCTGTTTTTGTTTTTGACGCTGTCGCCGGTACGAGATTCCGGAATGGCACTACATCCAGCTGTGAAAGCTGCATCAACCTGAGCCAAAAAGTGATCAAGCTGGAACAAAGGATATCCACGCTATACCAAATCCAGGGGGCTGAATGCGAACTTGACATGATCCTCCTTGGCAAAGCTCAAACCACCGCTACTAGCGCTGAGCTAGCCGACACAGTGCACCATCCAGCTGCTGTGTCCCAAGATCCCGCCAACAGTTAACACAGGCTCTCAACTTGCGTCGCTGGTGCTTCTGCCAAGGACGAGAACTCCTGGTTTCATGTAGGGGCCAGACCAAAGGCTCTGGTCAGCTCCACTCCACTCCAACCAGCGCCATGGACCGTGGTTGAGATGCGTGGTGGCTGCAGAGGGGGCAGGAGGATCCGCCTCTCGCACCCTCACCCCTCCGGCGTGGTAGTAAGGCAGGTATGGAGGAGATCCTCCATACCTTAAAATGTACAATAATACATTAAGGAATTCAAGAAATTCATACTTCGCCAAAATAATCAATAATAACAAAAATAATCCCAAGGTCCTCTTTTCCACCATAGATCATTTATTTAACCCTGATTTTAACAGCTCCCAAAGAACCCCCACAGACTCACTCTGTGAACAGTTTGCAGACCACTTCAGGGGAAAAATCAGCGCCATCAGATCTGATATTTTATCTAATCGCGATATGTTTGTAAACACATATGAGGGCTCGATTGTACCTGAGGAGACACTGGACAGCTTTGTCCTGGTTAATGCTGAGAACCTTCAGAAAGTTTTCTCCACAGTGAGACCCACCACATGTCTTTTAGATCCAATCCCTTCTTCACTCTTTAAAACACTTTATGGATTTTTTGAGGCTGAGCTTTTATACATGATGAATTGCTCTCTTCAGTTGGGTGTCTTCCCTGCTGCCTTTAAAACGGCGGTGGTGAGGCCCCTTCTGAAGAAGAGCAATTTGGATTGTAATGATTTTAATAACTACAGACCTGTATCCAACTTACCATTTTTAAGTAAAATCTTAGAAAAACTTGTTTTTACTCAGATTAATGACTTTTTGAATGATAGACAGATCCTGGAGATATTCCAGTCTGGATTTAGGGTGAACCACAGCACAGAGACGGCTCTCCTAAAGGTTTTAAATGATCTTAGATGTAACTGGGACTCCCAAAAGCTCTCAGTCCTGGTGCTACTGGATCTAAGCGCAGCCTTTGATACAGTAGACCACGCTATTCTTTTAAACAGACTGAAACACATGGTGGGCCTCTCTGGTGCTGTACACAACTGGTTCACTTCCTATCTCTCTGACAGAACTTTTATGGTGAGTATGGATACATGCTCCTCTAAGATCCATAAAATGACATGTGGTGTGCCTCAAGGGTCGGTTCTAGGCCCTGTACTTTTTCATTTGTATATGCTCCCTCTTGGCGGTGTCATCAGGAGGCATGGAGTGAACTTTCACAGTTACGCTGATGACACGCAGCTGTACATCTCTGTGTCTCCTGATGACACCAGACCAATGGATGCCCTTTTTAACTGTATTTTAGATATAAGATCTTGGATGGCAGAAAACTTTTTACAGCTTAACCAGGACAAAACTGAAGTTTTAATCGTCGGTCCCGAGGCTCAGAGAGAGAAACTCTTGTCTAAATTAGAGGCATTTTCACTATGTCCTTCGCTACAAGTGAAAAACCTGGGTGTTATTTTTGACTCTGAGCTTGGTTTTATCCCACATATTAAACATGTAACCAAAATTGGATTTTCTCACCTAAAAAATATAGCCACAGTCCGCCCTATTCTCTCTCGGGCCAACACAGAGATGCTGATGCATGCTTTTATTACCAGTCGCATTGATTACTGTAATGCCCTGCTCTCTGGTCTTCCTAAGAAGAATATTTCAACTTTACAACTTTTGCAAAACTCGGCAGCTCGTGTGCTGACGAAGACCAGAGGGTGGGCCCACATTACACCGGTTTTAGAATCGCTGCATTGGCTTCCCGTGTGTTTCAGGATCGATTTCAAAGTTCTTTTATTGGTTTTTAAATGTCTTAATGGTCTTGGGCCTTCTTATCTCTCAGATCCTGAGGTCCTCTGGTACTGGCCTTTTGATTCTCCCTAAAGTCAGGACACATACTCACGGAGAGGCAGCTTTTCAGTGGTATGGTCCTCATCTGTGGAACAGCCTGCCGGAGGAGCTCAGGGCCGCAGAGAACGTACATGTTTTTAAGAACAGGCTCAAGACCCACCTTTTTAATTTAGCTTTTACTTAGCGTTTATTTATTTTATGCTTATTTATTCTATCCTGTTATTCTATTATTAATTTAGGCTTTAACTAATAATTATTGATTTTATTCTTATCCATTTTTTAATCTTCTTACTCTATTTATATTTATATTTATATTGTATCCCGTTCTTATTTATTTTATCATTTTACCCTGTATATAGCCTATTGTGTCATATCTCCAGTGTTTCCTCGGAGGGGGCTCTCTGCACCGGGGCTGCGATCGACCATGGCTGCTGGGTCTCTGGGGGTCCTCTCAGCCTGGCTGGGGGGCTCCTTTGCCTCCCTCCTGCTGTGTGCCCAACCTGGAGGCTGCGGTCTGTGACCGGCTCCCGGTGCAGACGGCTCCCTGTTATAGTGTTTCCTCACTTGGCTCATGTGAACCCAGCCCAATTTTTACTCTTTAAGTGTGCGCGAACGTGTGTGTGTGTGTGTGTGTGTGTGGGGGGGGGGGGATATGTGTGTATTCACATCATTCATGTTAATGAGAGTGTGGGGAGTGAGTTGGAGGGTGGGGTGGGCTGCTTTTAACTATGTAAAGCACTTTGTGCTACATTTTTTGTATGAAAAGTGCTTTATAAATAAAGATTGATTGATAACTCTTTTAAGGCTCCTGTTAGTCTCGCTGCAAGTGGACATGCATCTCCTCGAAAAAGAAAAGGATAAAAGGAAAGTCTTCCACTGGGAAGGTGATTGGCTTCAATCTTCCATCCCTCCAGGATCCCAAGGTTAGCAGGAAAGATTCCACCCCAGACAAAAAAAATTTTGAACTACTCCCCTCCAGCAAGAACAGCTTCTTTACAGCTGCAGCTCGCCGCATCAGCAAGGGTTGGGATCCCTACTGATAGGAACTCTTAGGCCACTTGCTTTTTAGCACTGCAATCTCACTCATTGCTCACTAGTTTCTGAGATATCCAGAGGAATTAAACATATTCCCATTACGGTAATCATCCTTGACCAATAACTGAATCTGTTCCTTTTGTTTTGGTTTGAGTATTGTTGATTATTGTATAGCTATGGGGGCAGAACCCAATTTGATCATACACTTGTGACGAGTAGCATTCACAAGGTCACATATCCGTGGACAGGATTCTTCCCTCTCATTGGTAACTGAGAAAAGTTTATCTTGGGTCACGCCCATTTTCCATCACCAACAGTTATTTTGTCACATCCGCAATAACTGCTCGCCTCATGTTACTGCTGCTTTTGTGTCCAAATGAATTCAATTTGTTTTTAGTCTCCGTATTTTCATAAACATATAAACAATGATCCATGCTCATCTGTCTGTGTGTTGCACGGTGAGCTTCTTTGTATGGATGTGTGGATTTTTGCCACACCAAACAATCGTCACACTTTCACTGTGAGTAATGAGGTGTGGAACTGTGAACTGTGATGGCTCGTTGGTTCAGTCGGATAAGATCTGAAGCTACAATAGTGCAGCAGATTAGGTAACAGTAATGCAAGAATTTCGGTCAGATCATGTGTGTCCTGTTTTTAAAGATGAGCAAAGAAAACTCAATTGTACATTTCCAGCCTTCTGGCGTCATGATTAATCCCACCATGGTATTGTTCCCACTTGCTGGAATTCTTTTGTTGGCATTTTCTTTTGTTTTAATTGAAACAAATTCTGGTTAACAAGCTCCCTCTTGCTTGAAAGTCCAGGAAGGGAACTCGACTGACATTCATGAAGGGTGTTGGAACGACTTTCATTTCACAACCATGTTTTCGAAAAAGCTGCGACACAACACAACATGTAATTATGGTCCTGTTGTCTCTGAAACTCTCAGCATGGTGGCAGTAAAAAATGCTAACGTTGAGTCCAAAACCAGAGGATGATGTCACAGTGGTTACGTCCTATGGGATGGCAGCAAGCGAAGTAACTATCTATAATACAACAATAAAAGGATGCTGCAAAAAACCCACCATGAATAATAACAAACATGCTTGCTTTTCTTTTCTTCCTTCTCTGTCATTGCAGCAGTTTTATTTGTTTTTGAGGAAACAGCTCTTTGCATCTGAGGTCATGACCACAGCTGTCACAGTGCTCAGTGATGCACAGTGTGTATATGCTGCATAAAAAGAAATGTGAGTTTAAGGGCACAGAGGTCATTTGAAATTTAAACTCCATTTACACTGCTGTTGCACTGTCACAGAGAGTCTGGTGGGTAAACACACACACACAAACATGTGCACGTACCTTTTAACCGCTGCTGTAAAGACCAGATATTGGGGCTGACAGCTTAAAAAGGTTTTCAGCAATACGAGGCTAAGTTACACCTTCAGAAATCCACTGGAGCACACACACACACAAACACACACTCAGAGGATTACAGTCTCAGCAGCATGACAGCTGTGGTCAACTCTCTGAGCGGCTGCACGAAAACAAAAAAATCTGCAGCTCTAGCACAAAAATGCTCTTTTCCGCCTCAAAGCTAGCAGAAGTACTCGTGTGCTGTGAGCCGTCTGAGGAGAAGCGTTTGTGGAGAACGGTGATTGTCTGGGCTTTGGTGGATTTTACAGTTAGAGATGTATTTTCAGAGCCGGTGAAGCATGAAGCTGCTGACTCTTTCAGCTAACGTTTTCCATGTAACTGAACATCAAGGCTCCGATTAGACAGATTAACATTAATAAAATCAGAACACAAAATCAAAACACAGCGATAATCAGTGTGAGCTACACTTCTTCTAGACACCATGATCTGAAGAGTGGAGCTCTTTGTCACTTGTTAGTGAGTCAAAGTGCGGCACTCAGTGATTTGAGTATGGAAGTCCAACACTGCCAAAATACAAAATATACATTTTTTTTTAAATGGCTTAGAGATTAAAGACGTCAGTGGCAGTTTTTTTGTGGGAGCAGATTATTATCATCTTGAAGAAAACATTGTACTAAAGTTGGACTCTAAAAGAGGAGGCATTAGAGGACTGATCCATCACCAAACAGGTGTGAATTGGTTTTGTGAGACTTTTCATTCTTGTTCGTTGTACGCTGCTGGACTGTAATTTTTGGGAACCTCTTGACTTTGTATAGAGTCAGCTTTTCCTCTGTGGTTCTACTCCCAACCGGTTTGGGAAAGGCAGGTTGTTCTGGCAATGAAACAGTTTCTTCCCTGTCTTCCAAGTTTAGACAGCTTCAGCTCTTATCATTAGTCTTAGGGATTTTTGAAGTGATTATGAGTTTGTTTTATAATCTGATGGGGCTGCATGCATTCATATGTGTTTAAAGAATGACTTGTGGAAATTTTGGAGTTTTTGTTAACAACAATGATTAGATCTTGTGTGAGACTGTTACACCTTGTTAACCCTTTAAAACCGGTCAGAGCGGGCACGCTTTGTGTAGTGTAACTATTTTTAAATCTCTGTAGAACTTGAACCACGTAAGGTAGCATAATTATTTTTTTTTGCATATGAAACTGGAGGAGTTGTACTTACATGTTATGCCATCAGCTTGTCCTCGGTCATGGTTTCCTTCCACATATAGCTTTGCAAAAATTACATAAAAAGCACTTGCAGCAACAAAAACATGATATTCCAGAAACATGCTTTGCAGATCTCATCAGAGGTTCATAACACTTCCTAGGTTGGAATAGACGTCAGCGCGAACTATCGTATGTCCACCATTACCTGCCCGAAACCGGATGTGATGTAATTTTCGCGTAAAATGTAGTTTTTTACATTCAGGGCCTTATAAGCCTATGCTGGTGTTTTTAAAAGTCAAGTTTGACTTTATGCCTTTCTGTATCATTTCTGGGATGCTTAGAACTCAAATTGCACTGCTGGAAATAGTTTATTTTGATGCACATGCTGTTTTTTTTGCAAATTTGCATTAGAATATTTATTTTCATTTTTCCTGCAGTATATAAAAATTGGTTTATCTCAAAAATGAAACTATGAAGACACTCAAATTAAATGTCCTGTGGTTGGAAACTTTTTTGTGCAACTTTTTTGTATTTAAAGTTTTGAGGAATAAACCACTCGAATTTCTCTAACTAGAAATATATGTAAAAAAACAAAACAAAAACGATTTTCAATTTTTTGTAGTTTATTGCACTTTTTTTTGCAATTTATGTAGTTTCTATGGACTTAATCCATACTTATTATTAATATATGGGCTATAATAGTTGTATTGATGTATAGCAACTTGAAATGCTCCCAAAAATGGCACTACAGCATGTAAAAATATAAACATAAGCTCTGGCAGATTTGGTTCTATGGTAGGTGTTAAAGGGTTAATGCTTGGCTGCTTCCAGTAGCATAGTGCAACATGTCACAAAGGTCGTATCATCTCAGACTGCTTGTGAACATCACAGTGAGTTATGACCTCCACAGTCAGCAGCTCTCAGTCCAACAGAGCAACTTTGGGGTGTGGTGGAAGAGGAGATTCACATCATGGACATGCAGCTGACCAATCTGCAGCAGCACTGTGATGCTGTCTTGTCAGGCAGTTTCCAGCACCTTGTTGAATCTCTGTTACGAAGGATGGCAGCAGCTCTGATGGCAAAAAGAGGCCCAACTTCCTACAGCAAGGTGTACCTAATAAAGTGATGAGTGTATATTTGTATTCTGTGTTGTTTTAAATCATTACAAAAGAAAATAAACAGGTATTTGTTTGACATTCTATAAATCAATAAAATCTATATTAATGCATTTAATGGTATATTCACTATTTTTTTTTAACTTATGGTATTTTAGTGCAGTTTTGGTCAGAAATGACAGCTGACCTGGTGATTAACCTGACTGTGGAGGTTTCCCTCTGGATCCACTGTTATGCTTCGTGCTCAGCCCGAGGACAGCCAGGCCTCAGGTGCACTCTGTTGTGTTGTGTCGTGTTGTGAGTTTAACACATGACATGACACCTTAAAGCCTCCAGGACTTCTCGATCATAGCAGCATGTACTGAGCACTGAGCTCAGCTGCACCACCAGCCTCCTGTCGCTCTGTTTGGGGTGCTCGTAGTCACGCTGTCAGTCGATATGGGAACTTTAGTGTCTGCTCCCGCCTGCAGTCTTTTCCTCACAGCGCCCCTCTGTTGTGCTTCTTTTTGTGAATGCTGGTTCAATAAATCGAACAGCTTCTCCTTGTGCACCACACGCATATTCCTCAATCCACACTAGAGCTTTGGCATGGTGAGCTACACAAAATACACCTGTTAGCAAATGTCAGCACATCTAGCACTTTATACACTTTTTGGAAGAGACTATGAAAATGCTTTCCAGGCTAATTTGGCATCAGTCAATAACGATACTGTAAGTAACTGTGCGTTAACAATATAACATTAAACCTTATCTCTGTTCAAAACAGGGCATGCAAAGTATCTCTTTACCACAGTATTTACCAGGTGTATCATGACATTTTGCCAGATCTGTGCAACAAAACATCTGCCAGTGCCATAAACAAGCCATAAATGCCAGAGGGAGTCCAAATTAGGCTCCAGTGGTCCTGCTATCTGGGATAAAGACCCCCACCCCCACCCAGGAATGGCTTTTCTGTAATGCTGTGAGCCGTTGATGCAGCCTGTGATTTTTAAACTAAAGGCTCTAAAAATATGATTTTTGGGTGTCTTATTTTAGATTTCAGCGTCTCTTTAAGAAAAACATGTAAAACAGCAGCACATGTTTGACATATGTGTAAAATCTCTTAATCCTCTTCAATGAAGCACAAATCTGTCAGAGATTCAGAGAATGAAAACAGCATCAGGATACATCTGAGGGAAAATAATTCAGTTTCCTTGGAAACCAGGCAAATGTGACAACTGCAGCAAAGCAAAAACTCCGACTTTGTGGAGGTTTTTTTCTCTTTTCTCTTTTTTCTCTCTTCCCTGAGCCTCTGAGACGCTTCAGATCCTGAAATCACCAACATTTGAAGCAGAAAGCCACACTGGAGATAAGGTGACAGGAAGAGGAACAGCTGACATCACAAGCTGGAAAACTGCCAAACAAACCGTACTCTTTAAAAGACCACCAGACACTAGGAGAGGCTGTTCTCTGAGGGGCTCAGGTCATCTGTTACATATGGTTTCAGCTCTTAATTACAATTCCTTCAATTACTCAAGCATTTTAAAAACATTATAGCAATATAAAGCACAGCATGTAGCATGTAGCACTAGCATGTAGAAACCAGGATACAACATTGAACTGCTGGCTGAAACACACACGCCTTTCAGACTGAGCAGTTTCTTTTTAGTTCACATGTTCACACTTTTCTGAACTGTCAGAAAATCTATGCTATAACTCTTGTATATCAGTGCTGCTGGATGTCAATCATGGATCTTTTAACAGAATGACGCCATTCAGCCTGGTCCACACATTCCTCAGTGGCGACTTCCACTTGTCATAGAACAGACCACATTATAGAAATGCACACAAGGTCAGTTCACTGCTTGAAGCAAAAAGAGATTTGAAAATGAGAGCTGGAGCCTGAAGGTGAAACTCTACTGCCCATGTGCAACAGGCCGCAAAACACAGAAGATAACCGGGAAGACAGAGCTCAGTCGGCTCAAATGCCTTTTTGATCAAATGATCTTTGCCTTTTTGGATTTGCTTCACTAAGCCAACGTATATTAGCTTAAACTGCATCACTGCAACTTTTCCATTCAGTACGGTCGTATATAATCACAGTAAGAATGAAAAATACAAATTTAAAAACAAAACAGGACCAGACAAACCGTACTCCATTCTGACTTCAAAATCCAGATTTTATAAGTGGACTGGTACTTTTCTACTCTGAGCTCTCACAGCACTTTCTTACTGCGTCACTCATTCATTGACACATGACAGTATTTTCTATGTCTAGGCACTTTTAACCTAAAATTCTAACTCTCACACTTTTAAGGATGTGTAAGGATGAATCTCGGGATTCAGTATCTTCCCCAAAGGTACTTCAACTTGCACACAGGTGATCCAGGGATTGAAGCTTGGACCTTTGCATAAGTAGATGACCCACACTACTGAGAGTATTGTTGTTAATACCGCCACAAGGTCATACATTAAAAGACATCCTGTGCACATTTATGCGATCTAAGCTCCATCTGAGAAGGTCTTGAAAAATCTGACAAAAAAAAATGTTTCTTTCTTTTTGTTTCGCATTAAATCCTGAAAACACCTGTGGGGGTTTTCACCAACTCTGGAGCTTTTTGGCCTCTTTTACACTCCTGCATCTAAAAAAGAAGAAGTACATGCTAACTCGTTAGCAGGTTTGACACTTTGCCATGAGGGTCTTCTGCCACCAAGAGGGCAGAAATGGTGGTGCATATATCAGAGCAGTTTTAAATAAGTACTTTGCTGACTTAAAAAAGTATCAATTAGTAATCAGTCATAAAAATCCTCAAACAAAAAAAAAGTTTTCAGTGGTTGGATCCTCAACAATCCTCTTCTCTGGTAAGTTTTAATGAGGTTGCCTAAAGAAGTCGTTCTTGTTACACCAGCTAGCTCCCACACAGGCTGGAGCTGAAATATTGTTATGTGCCGCTGGCTGAATTAATGTGATGACTGATCATTTAGTTGGACTGTTTGGTGTAGGCGTCCACTTTTCTGTCTTTTTTTGGAGTGGAAAGCATGAGGGCTGAGACAGCCGGGAAGCTAACTCTGCTTTGCCAAAACAAACAAATCTTCAGCTTTTAAGCTTTTAACGTTGAACACGATCTGTGTCCACGTAAGTGTGTACAAAACTGAAAACAAAGCAGGGGGAAGCAGACTGAACATTTCCAGTGATAAATATAGCCACTTTCTGCAAATCATGCTTGTTGTTAGTCTGCAACAGGAGGGGTGTTTTCATCTAAGCAGAGGCTCTCCGTCAGCGCTCACTGGGGTGTATCTTCTCAGAGTTTGTCCAAATAAATCTGTGCTGTCACTGAGCTCTCTCCTGGAACGTCCTCATCAAACAACCAGTCTTTTGTTTTACAACAATCAACAATAGAAAATCAAATGTTTTTTTTGTTTTTTTGGCCCACGACTGTTAATCTGCCTTTATTATTCACTGCAATGTGGGATTTTCTGTGGGGATTTATAATACATTTCAGCGTAAGCTGACTGCTATGAATCATTTCTTGCTCTCTGACATTAATAGAAACTTTTAAAAACGCATGAAGGTGCTTTCATGCAGGCAAAGCACCTAAAGGCGTAGCAGCTTCTGAAGAGGATGTGAAATGTTAAATACTCCTAGCATCCCATCTGCACAAAAACAAACAAACTACACCCAGAAGCGAGTATGCTGGGGTCCAACTCAACTCAGAACCTAAAGCTATAAGGAGGGCCTACACGGGTGGTTTAATGCATGTTTGCACACTTGGGGAAGCTCAGATGCTGTGCTGCGATGCCGAGAGCTGCTCCGGGCTTGGACTACATGGAATAACCCAGTGAGGCTTGCTCACTTGTCCCAGATCTCACAGCTGGATTATAAAACTCTGACATGTGAAAGCTTTAGAAAAGGAGTACGCAGGTTCATCACTTTGTTTTTCTTTTGGATGACTCATGGTTGCTTCATGTTGCATTTGCATTATTAGCGTTACCTCTTTGTGCTCATTTGGCATCTCTTCGTGCTTGCTTTTTGTTCCAGTGGGTGAGGAGCCCTCTGACCTGCCTCAACACTCTATTCAGTCTATTCAGTATTCCAACAGTGTTTACACCACTGCAACATTCATAGAATTTATTGTGGCTCCACTGCTGGAAATTACACTGAATTATGGAACTGCCATACAATCAATCCTCTCCTCTAACCCTGACTGCCTCCACAGTCTGAGTCTAATTATTAATGTTGAATTAATGGTTTATGCAACTGACATTATGACCTGATTTTAGATGAGTTTGTGAGGTAAGCATTTCATTATGCTCAAACCCTCAGACGATTAACAATGCAGCATGTAGGAGGCACCAGCAGAACTCCAGACTAATGACAATAGCTTTAGGTTTCACACACAGACTGTATATCCAAGTGAGGAAGTGCTTTTAACCTGCATTCTTTCTAATGACCAGCAGGGTCAGCCAGTGCACTTGCTCAGCTGGTGAACAGATGTGAGCATCTCTGTAAAAAGAGAAGTTTGGGCGAGTTTGGCCTGGAGTGTTCTGGTGTGTTTTAACACAATACTACAGTCTTCCCAGGAGTGGATACCCGGCAATTTCACCCAAAGCTCAGACTGTGCGGTGGTCAGGGTAACTGCACAAAACCCCAAGAGCTCCATTTCAGACTGTATGGGCCTCAGTTAGCATGTTAAATGTTATTATTCATAATAGTAAATTTGAAAAAACACTGAAGCAGGATGGCTGGATTGGAAGGGTTGCAGTGGAAAACCTGCTCTCTCTAGAAAAAACATCACAATTTAGGAGTTCCTCTGTCATTTGTAAGACAACACCAAAGATGATATATTGGACTACAATGCAGCACCACGAGAACCAAACAACCAAACATAACATATGAGCACAAACACTTCGCACCACCCGTCAAACATGGTGGTGGATAGCTGATGATTTGAGCCTGAACACCTGGACACCTTCTCGCCCCGATGATCGCGAACACAGCAGCAGATCTGTGAGAGAATGGCGGAAAAAGAAGGGAATCAATGTGCTGCAAAGGCCCACTCAAAGTCACTGCTGAAGGTGGCTCTACAAGCTACTGATTTATGGACAGTAGTTTTAGCTTTTCTCAGGACTCTGAGCAGTTCTGCAAAAACTGTGCTTTTAATTATGTCGTCTATTCCGACGCACCATCCACACCATCCATTCTCTGGATCAAAATACTGCTGGACTGAGTGGAGTTTATGAGATGTCATCCGTCTTCCTTTCCACTTTGCTGATTTGCAACATCCATTAAAGTCATTAGTGCAGGCAGATGGCCAACGGTGAACCCGTTTCATACAAATATTGATAACATGCTCGAGTTAATGGTGCCAGCACGCGAGGGTGGCAAAGTTTAATAGTTTAGACAGCTAATCCTCACATCGTCTGTTTCAGTGACTTTTATTTATTCATTTGTTTTTGTGTATATGTAACACACGGGGACACTAAAGCAGTCGCGCCAGAATGTCCTGCTAAAAAGAAAGCAGGACAGCAGGACATTTTTGACCCCGTGGGGGTTGTTTTTCTTCAAAGTCTTTAAAATGCAAAGTTGTAATATATTCATATTCCAGGTATTCCTCATAAAATATGCTTGTAACATGAGGCCATTTGCATTTTTATTTATTTTTTCATTAATTAAAAAAAAATGCAGATTTTGTATCACTATCCCACTCTTTCACAAGTGGGGTCAAAAATGTGGACTATTCTATGAAACTTTCATTCGTAGCAACTCTGACTGTCCCACTTACACTTCTGATGGATCAGGAATTCATTTTCACACAGTAACGTACATTATTTATAGTCAGGGCTGCACATAAGTGGTCCGCAGGTGTGCATTCGCTGTCAAAATAAAGTATTCCTGGAAATTCAGAGAATATGCGCTTCTTTTGCGGTGGAGGAATGCCAAAGTAATTGCTTACGGAGCTTGGTTCTTTGACATCTTTAAGAGTTCTGAACAAATGTCTGTCCTCCTCCAGAACATCTAATGTACACAAACGAGCATTCTAACTTCTTATCTGGTATGCGTCTTTTATTTTGACACCAAATGCTCACCTGCAGACCATTTATGTGCACCCCTGTTTATAGTTTCCTGTGCATTTCGAACATTGTTCTTTCTGATTTTTTTTTTAAAATATTTAAAGTAACATGGCTGCTATGAGGCCAGCTGTGGACCTTGCCCTACAAATGATCTAGGACGGATGGGGTGAAGAGACCATTGGAGGCTTTGACTCAGAATCTGACATCTAAGACATAGAGGACCCATAGAGGACTATCTTTAAAACTCTTCGTTTTAAAGATTTTGAAGAATAACAACCGAGTTTATAGCAAAATGCATTGTTTCTATTTGGGTTCATTTTTGACCCCACTCGTGGAAGAGTGTAAGTATTGGTGGGTTGTGCATCCAAGGGTTAAAATGTACGTAATAAAATGTTGTCAATCTACTAAAACTAAATAAAACAATTCTAAAACCCGTAAAACTACCATTTTCTACATTCACTAAAACCCCCCTGCTATAATTATGCCACATGTTCATTATGGGTTCATCAGCAGGCCAGGAATTCCTTCTTTAGAGCAGAGTCCACGCCAGCCTCGTCTTCGGCAGACAAGAAAGAGCCTCCCATCTTCTTGTCCTTCCACTGGCCCATCACATCCCAGCCCAGCTTGCGTTCTGCACCAGAATCCATCATGCGACCACCGCCACAGCTCCCCTTGCGTCGGTGTCCTGTAAAATAACAAATAGGGGCCAGTACAATGGTCCCAGAAGCGGCCCTGGCTCATGGCCATGGCGACCCTCTCCCAACCCAGCTGCACCCAGTAAACAACAGTCGCTACTGTTGTTTACTGGGTAAACCTCTGCCCTGCTGCCAATCATACGCATTGTCTCCTACTGTTGCCATTCCATGAGGTCAGGACTGGGTCGCCGTGTCACACTGGCCATCTAGCATTAACTTTCCAGTCTGGGGCCTCTCTCCTTCAGTGATCAGCTAGCCTGTTTTAAAAGGTCTTTACACAGCTGATAGGCCACCTCTGGACACACCCCTGCCTCAGCAGGTGGTCCCTATCAGCTAATTTGTCCCATGTGCAGCCAGTCCACAGTGGATAAAAACCATGTCACATAAAACACTAAAAACCATGCAATAGAAACAGAATAAAGCCATGCAAATAAAACAACACTCATAAATAAACACTAAAAATCAGAATAAAAAGAATATACAAGATAAATACAAATTTCCACTGTGTGACATCTACTCTGCTAAAACGTCAGAATGGTAGGGGAAAAAATAATACAACAAACTCCCAATGTAACACATGACTAACTATTAATTACCATTTGAAAATGCACATTTAGGGTGCATAACCTTGACTTGTTACATCTGGTTTAAAGAAGATTAAGACGGTCAGCTCGAGGCTTACAGATGAAACTTCAAACCAGTGGATCGTCAGCTCTCAGGCTCCTGTCCCGTGGAGCCAGCTCCAGGAATTAAATACCCACGCTTAGTTCCTCTGAGTGCTTCTCTTTCACGCCCCTCTTTTCACTCCCGAAATCACAACAACAGTCGCCTCAAGGCGCTTTATATTGTAAGATAGACCCTATCTTACAAAGCACATAGTAAACAAATATGTAGGACTGTTTTCTTCTCAATGCACAATGCAATATCAGTGGTGTGTCTAAACAATGGCAGCTCCTCCCTGAGTCCTATTCTACTGGAGGTCTCTTCCTGTTAAAGGAGGTTCTTCCTTCTCACCACTGCCAAGTCCTTGCTTATAGCAGATTGAGATCTGTCTTTAAAATACAGTCTGCAGTTTCTAGTGTTATGAAATTTGCTGACCTGCTGGAGATATTCTGAATTTTCAATTCTAATCACAACATTACCACTGCAGTCTGTCTTCATTATCAAAAACTGTATTTATATATTACATTTTGCTGCCCAGAAAAGTACATTCAGTGCTTTAAGATAAGGTGGGCTGCAGCGCTGCTCCGCCTCAGTACAGTCCTCGCTTTTGAATAAAGCCATGGCTAAATATTGACTCTAACACAAACACACACACTGACACATGCTTCACACTTTTAGTGGATAGTTTATTCACTCTGCACTTTCAAACACTCATAATTTACTGCTGTTTTTAAATCACAGCATAAAAGAAAAATGGGCTGAACAGAAAGTGAAAGCTGCACTAACACACTGAGGTATAAATGAGCTGTTAGCTTCAAATGAATCTACACACATGCAGACACAAAAGGAAAGGCACGAGTGTGTACACACACACACACACACATGGAGTCACCCACACACTCACATGCAGTTTGTGGATGGAATGAATAATTTATGTCATGTGAATGTTGTGGGTTGAACATAGTTAAATGTGAGAACAGCCTGCAGGGAAAAACACAGAGATGTTTCCTGTCTGTCAGACTCTCTGCTTCAGATTCAGATATTCTTCATTTGCATGGCTGAGTATCAGACATCGACACAACACAAAAACCACAGGGGGCACCGGGAAACTTCAACACAAACACAGTTTTACAAATTGAACACAAACATTAATTATATCCATATCTTTTATAAATCATGGATTTATAAAAGTCATGTTTATGCCTACATGTGTGACCGTACAGTGTTCTATAAATGAGTATAGGCAAGCTAAAAGCTAAAAAATACACATCTTTGAGTGAAAATGGAAATGCTTCTAATCACTATCACCCATGACCAAAAGGGAAAAAACAACATTTCATCCGTACCTCAAAAAAACTGTGTCCAGGTGACAATTTGTCAGCTGAGGCCTGAGGTGGGCTGAGCTCAGCAGACTTCAGACACCCGCTGCCTCTGGGGTGATGTTCGCCAATGTTTCAGTGTAGATCACACAAACTATTCATCCCTTCCCTGCAGAGTAGTGGTGTGCGGATCGATACTGAAATATCGATTCTTCCGATACCAGCAATTTATGTTCTAGAATCGATTCTCATATTATAATATCGATATTTTAGTACTCTGGGGTAAATTTGTAGTTTTTCCATTAAAATGAACGCAGTGGAAAGAAACTATACAATTCGGATTGTCTAATTTGGAAGGAACTACTTCCTCTTACGCCTTTCATAGTCATATTGTCATGGTCCGCGGCCCGGCGAGCGTGGCTGCTAACCCCACACCTGCATCCCATCCCAGGCGATCACCAGGTGGACTATTTAATCCTGCCCTACCTGCTGCTCCACGCCAGTCCGTAGTCGCCTCTCAGCGGTAACGTACGCCTGCGGGAAAAGAACTCTTATGACAAACTCTCCATCGGACCTAACACTGTTTTTTCCCTGTGTACCCAGATCACAACTCGGCGTGTTTTTGTTTTCGAGCCACCTGCCTGTCCACCTGTCCGCCTGAGATTTGGTTCACCATCAGCTTCGCCGTCTCGACCCCTTTTGGAGCTCCACCCCCCTCTGGTTCACTCGGCCCGGCTATCACCGTGAGACGCACACTCCACCTTCCCTCGTATGCTGCCTTTTTTCCGCACCCCAGTAATCTGTCTCTCTTTTTGTTTTACAGCCTCTCACAGCCGCGCTCTCGGCGTTCCCTGTGCGGTCCCTCGGTTTCTTCTGGTTCCATACGTTGTTTTTCTGGCTACCCTCACGGGACACCTTTAGTTGCAATAAAAATTACTTTCTTTATTCGCTCCTACCCTAGTGTGTGTGTTCTGCTACTGGGTCCTGCCTGCGCTCGGAACTTCGGTTCATGACACATATGCGAAATACGGCTGTATAAATGTGTCGCAGCCCCTGGTGTGCACACTCACAACAATGGCTGAGTGTAAACAGAGTCATGTGTGGACGCGTTTTACCTCCACAAACAGCCCAGACACGGTTTGTGATATATGTGGCAAGACAGTGAGGTGTTGTGGCAACACCACTGACCTCGTCAAACACCTTGGAGTAAATCATATTACAGAATATGATAAGCTTATGTTGAGGTGAACTGAAGAGGAGGAGAGGGACACGTGCTGCTAGGGCGAGACAGACGTCTCTCGCAGACGCACAACGTCAGTTTTTTTTTTAATTTCTATATGATTATTCTGCATTATTAAGCAATAAAAACAAGTTGTCTGATGTCCTCTAATCATTATGAAGCAATATGGTTATATTATTATTACAATTACATAATACAATTATATATTGTATTATGAAATGCAATGAAACATTAAGTTTTTGTACAGAGTATGGGTATCGGATCAGTATCGCCGATACCACCCTGAATTTTACTTGGTATCGGATCAGAAAGGAAATCAGTGGTATCGCACATCACTACTGCAGAGATGTTCATGTTGGTGTGTTTGTAATGCCGAGCCATGAGTGCATCTGAAACTCACGGAGTGAGTGGGTGAAAGAGAAACACAAGTGGAAACCTCTGGGGCTAAATAGGAAAAATAAAGCCAATGCAAATGTGGCAAAAACTGCAGTTCCTCTAAAGGCCACTTGAGGCTACTTCAAAAAGTGAGTCAAGCCCCATTGCCCCTACTATAAAAAAGTAGTATCCAGCTATATGGAGAGGTTTCCCTTCATAACAGCTCAACTGTATTCTATTTCTAAAATATCCATTTGGATACTATCAGGGCTTAAAGGCAGGGCGCTATAGCTGACTGCTGTCTGGCCTCAGCTCCACTAATTCCCGCCCCTCTGCTGGACCTCTTGACCATGTTTGTGCTGTCACTGTCTTTTGGGGCATTTTACTGCAACAGTCTTACAACTACAGTGGCTTGGTGTGCGTGACAACCTATCACGGTTTTGATGCTTCAGTTTTAATGAGTGAAATTCTATTGTTTTACCAGCGCTAATTAGCAGACGCTGTGCTCATATGCCGAGGCCTTCACAGTCACCAGATCTCAATCCAGCTGAACCCCTGTGGGAGATTCTGGACTGGTGTGTCAGACGGTGCTTTCTACCACCATCATTAAAAACACCAAATGAGGGAATTTACTTTGAAAGGATGGTGATCATCCCTCTCGTAGAGCTCCAGCTACTAGGAAAATCAATGCCAAGGAGTAGTGAAGCTGCTCTGATGGGGCATGGTGGCCAGACACATTACTAAGTCACTCTATGTTGGGTTTTCTTTTATTTGTCACTCATCTTTAGCTTTATGTTTGTGGTATTAAAGCCTTATGTTGCTTGTGAACCCACCCAGATAGGCTGACTCTTGTAGCTGCTTTCACTGTGAGTCTATTGTGGCTCACTGTGACTTGTGTGTAGTCTGTATTTACTGATGAACGGTGATACTCCTGAAAGGACAGATTTCTGCCGCAGTGCTCATACAAGGTCGTCTGCATATAACAAACGTTTTATTTCTCCGTCCCCTGCAGTGAACTGAAGGGATGCAGATGACTGCAGAGTTGCCACTAACTCATTGAGCTTTATAAATGATGAATCAGACGGGGCTCAGAGGGCATCCTTTTCATGCACCTCGCCAAAGATTTTAGTGCATTTATCAAAGGCACAGATTTCACAAGTCATCCTGGTGCCAGAGAGATAGAACATCCACACAGGATTCCCTGCAAGCTGGAGAATGACTAATGCAAGAAATGGTGATTGTTCTTTCTGTTTTTATGGCAGCATAACATCCACACAGGATTCTGTTATTTTCCTCACAGATAGAGCTCCCCATGTCAAACCCTTTCCCTTGTCTTTTAACAGATGTTTAATTCTAGCCTCTTCTTAAGAGAATATTAAGAGTATATGAAATAGAGATCAAATTACATTTTTAAACATAAACACTGAAGGTTTTAAACTCCAATAGTGTCTGCTTATATGTCTGCAAGCTTAAGTGATTTAAGCTGACTGACAGACACTCACAGTCCACTCCAAGTACACTATGTTTCTGACTTAATGTGTGTCACATGGTGAGGTTATCCTCTGGACTTACAAATGAAGCCAAAACCTACACTTCCTCTAGTGTCCACTTGAGTCTAATGGGTAATCCTCAGTGCCCTCAGTCCCACAGGCCTACAGACCAGTCAGTGGCTTAATGGAAAGTACCGATCAGTGTGTATTCCATGACTGGTTGATGAGTGGTTGCTGGAAGATGCTGGCTGTCACCAGATTAAATCAGTCACAAGGAGGGTAACACATCAAAATCTTCTTGGGTTTGCTTTGGTTGCTAGCATATTTCTGCTATCTCCGAGAAGAAGGGAAACTGTGAAAGAGTGCAACACAAACCACAAATGGAAGATATCTGCCTTCAAACTACAAGTTGTGTCTTACCGCTGAAATCAAAAATGTTTTACATTTTTCCTTTGAAGGGGAAAGATCTTTGTCTCCCGAGTAAATGTCGACAGTTTGCAGAGAAATTTATATATTTAAAAAAGGAGGAAAAGACTAAGAAACATTTTGGTGTCAGTAGCAAAAAGTTCCCTTTCAATTTTGCTGCCATGCTTGTGTTACTAATCTACCACCTCAAATGTGTCTCCGCCCACTCCACCCTGCCTTCACTCTCTTCTTTACCTCTCTTGTGGATAGCTGACCCCATCCAAAGCATTGGACCTTCACTATCTCTGCTCCTCGCACGTCCGCCTTTCTGCCTGTTTCCATCTCATTCATGTATGCAAACTTTGAATAATCCTTTTAAAGTCAAAGAAAGAAAGTGTGGGATAGTTGGCACCTGAAATGTATTTTGGAAGGCACAAACAGTGTGCTATACAACATTAAAATCCCTTCAAACTTTAACAAAGGAGATCGTAACAAGCCAAACACATATGATCAGCTTGAAATGCGAGCAAAATTGAAACGTGAGCTGCAGTTTCAAAGCTCAAGAGCAAAGAACTAAATTTAGATGTCCTTCTCATTCATGAAGTTCTCTAAAAACAGAAAATGAAAATCCTAGAAAATAAAATCCTAGATGTAAAACCAGCATCCTGATCAAAATATCAAGAGAAGTAAGTCTTCTATTACCTCCTGTTCTCTCAGGAGCTGACCCACCTCCTCTATCCTCTCCGTCTTCAGTCATGTGTGTGTGAGTTAATGCTTCTTACCACCGATTCTAACAACCCAGACTGTTGGCGCAGACAAGTGTGGCAGTGTATCTGTCAATCCATGCTTCAGACTTGCCTGTCTTGTCCTCCTTCATCATAGATCCTGTCTTGGTGTGCCTGCCTGGCTGACTTCTGGAGAAACCTGCCCACTCTCATCCACAAAGAAATACTTACCTCAGGGTACACCCTTGGACTTTGAGAACACTTACCTGCAGTCAGGGGCAGATCTAGAGAAATTTTCTTAGGGTGGCATGAGGGTGGCAAAGAAATCAAATGGGGTGGCAAAATCAAAGCCTTTTTTCCCCCCCAAACACATGTGCAGGTGGTTACATATGGTTAAAATGATTCAAATGCAGTAAGTATACACGTTTTTCATATAAATATAGTCTACAACTTAATTATTGTCTGTAGCCCACATAATTACACACTTTACACACTTTCTACACTAACGACTGCACCTCCAATAACTCGGCTGTCAAACTCCTAAAGTTTGCAGATGACACCACTGTCATTGGCCTCATTCAAGATGGTGATGAGTCTGCATACCGGCAGGAAGTTGAGGGGCTGGTACTCTGGTGCAGTCAGCACAATCTGGAGCTGAACACTCTTAAGACTGTAGAGATGACAGTGGACTTCAGGAGACATCCCTCAACTCTGCTCCCACTCACCATATCAGACAGCCCTGTGTCAACTGTGAAGACCTTCAAGTTCCTGGGTACAACCATCTCCCAGGACCTGAAGTGGGAGACCAACATCAACTCCATCCTCAAAAAGACCCAGCAGAGGATGTACTTCCTGAGACAACTGGGGAAGTAGTCTTCCACAGGAGCTGCTGATCCAGTTCTACACTGCGGTCATTGAGTCTGTCCTGTGCTCCTCCATCACAGTCTGATATGGAGCAGCCACTAAACAGGACAGGAGCAGACTGCAGCGGACTGTACGGGCAGCAGAAAGGATCATCTGCGCCCCCCTGCCCTCCATCCAGGATCTATACCTCTCAAGAACCAGGAAACGGGCAGGGAAAATCATCACAGACCCCTCACACCCTGCACACAGACTTTTTGATCTGCTGCCCTCTGGCAGACGGTACAGAAGCCTGCAGACCAGGACCACTCGACACAGGAACAGTTTCTTTCCCCTCGCCATCTCCCTTCTTAACAGTTGACCTGTCACACTGCTCCCACTGCCAGACTGCAACTGCACCTTATGTACATTTTGTAGTATTCATTCCACCTCATTCATTTCTGTATTTTATGTATATAAGTTTAGATTCGTTATTTATAGTTGGTTTACATAGCTTTGTGTATGTATGTGTAATGTGTATATATAGACACTTGTGTGTGTGTGAGATTTACATTGCTGTGCTTGAGAGCCACCATCTACCGGAACCAAATTCCCTGTATGTGTCTGCACATATACTTGGCCAATAAACACGATTCTGATTCTGATTCTGATTTAGTTACATAAAACATGTGAGTTTTGATGCTATGTACTGTATAGCCTGTATAATAAATAAATATGTAGCCCAATAAGTATAAAATCCAGAAAGCTACACAACATTGGGTGGTTCATTTACAAACACAAGTCTAACTTAAGTTTCACACTGTTTTTTGTTAGAAAACAATCACACTGTTACAGCTTAAATTACACAAAATGTCAGAAATCTGCACTGTCATGAACAAAAATTTTAACCTAATTTTTCATGCTTGGTTGGATTAACCAACTGAGGTCTGAAATACAACCGGCCATTTTTGACTCCTTTTGAGTTTACGTTTGTATTTCACCATCAGATTGTTTCATTTTATTTTTTTCCCCTTGCCTCGTTTGGTATCTTTTCAGCTCAACTGAATTTAGTTGTTTTTTTCACTGACATACTGCATTAGTACTACTATTACTATTAATAGTACTATTACTGATCTGAAATCACACAAAGAACTTAAAATTCTAGTTGTATTTTTTTACTGTAAAAAAACCCACAGACATGCTGAGTAAATTTTTATAACTTGAAATGCAAATATAAATTGTACATTTTGTAAACACAACTATTTATCTAAAAATGCAGCCAATACACCTGCCGTTTTTGTTTTGTTTTTTCATTTTCTACAACTATTTAAAAATATTACTAAAACTAAAATGAGAGAACAATCCGGTTTCGTAATAAGATGCCCCACAAACTATATGTGCCAGTAAAAAAAAAAAGTTTGTCCACCAAAAGACAGGGATAAACCTGCAGGCCTGACAACAGGAGGTGTATCACTCCGCTAGTTTTCATTACAGCGTTTACACTGCAATGTGCCTTTGTGACATTCATTAGTGCCCTCACTGACACACAAAACGACTACACAACAGAACAACTACACAAGACAACACAACAAACTAAGTAAACACTCCACACTAAACGTCACAACTCTCCCACATCTAAAAACTCTCTCTCTCTTGCTTGCTATGTCTCGCTGCCGTTAGCGTCACTCCCAGAACTTTTCCCTCTTCCTAAACAACCAAATCCCACATGTTGACTTCTTTTTTTTTTTAATTGGTCGACATGGTGCATTTTTCCACCGATAGGAAAGAGGTGACTTTTTTCCCCTTTCTTTACTGTTTTCGTGCTGTCCTTAGAAAATGCTTAAAACACGCACACACAAAAACGTGATGACAGTATTTAGTAAAGAGCGTGGCTTATATATATTATCATAACTCTGGATTTACTGGCCTGTAATTAAAACTTAAAAACTTTAAAGTATGAACTTTCAATGTGGGCTGAAATAGAGAGTCAGCATGGCTGCAGCGTGTTGCTATGTCAGCTTACATCAGTCATGTGATTTGGAGGTGCAGCGTGTCTGTGGACCACAGAGGGTTAATAACACTCACCTTCATTCCATTTCCAGAGTGTAACAACCAACCACCTGTGTAAAATCCGAAATTCCCATGGTGTTGTTCAAAATGTGCTCTGGCACAATCATAAGCATGGCTTGCTACTGAAAACAAGAAAAAAGCCGGTCATGCTATGGGCTGAACCATTTGTTGATGTGGAGGGGGGGGACGACACTATCCAATATATTCAGTTTTAGCATTTATATTCACTGTTGACTGTAACTACGCTCAAACTGTTAATGCTATCTTATTTTAATAAAGAACACTGTCATATTCAAAACTGGGGTGGCACTTGGGGTGGCAAGGGATCATTTTAGGGTGGCACTTGCCACCCCATGCCACCCTTCTAGATCCACCCCTGCCTGCAGTCAAATTTATGGAGAAACAAGTGTATTCTTACCACATCAGTGGCTTTGAAAGCCACAGAGGAAACATCTGCAGCCTTCCCTGTAAAAACTAACCTTACTTGAACCAGTACCATGAGAATAAAGTACATTTACCTGCCAGATCAGCTGATGTTAACTGGATTTAACCCTGCCAAGAAACACAGACAGAAACCCACTGCTTGAATAATTGCATCAGTATTCTGAATAACTGTAAATGCTCATATTAAATCTAAAAGTGCTCATTAAAATCAGTGAACCTTTTCTAGCACGTTGTGCCACTGAGTCTTTTGCACAAGCCGTGACAAAATTAAACCCAAAATGATCATTTTTGAGCTAAGGATCCTTCCCCAGCAAGACAATCGGCTTTCTTCAACGAACCATTTAAGGATATTAAACAAAGTTCAGCTCAGCACAACAAAGGAAATTACAAAACGGACAATCGAATCATTCTCTCAAGCCCAAATGAAAGCTCTATTAAAGCTGAGATGAGGACAAAGAGGGCAGTAGACTGGAGATTATTAGCAACAGAGATACTGAAACACAGCAGCTGCACGCTGAGAGGGTCAACGGTGTGTCCAATATGCTGCTAGGAGAGGCCTCTTTTCCTGAAATCTGGAGTAAAGGCAATATGAAACCTGCATATATTACAGCGGACACCACACGGGGTCCAGCAGTTCCTGAGGAATCTGTCCCCATCAGCATAGCAGATGTCTTGAAAACTTCTTAGTGACACTGAAACAAACTTCAAGTTATTTTCTTTTCCTGAAACAAATAACAGGTTTTTCATTCAGACAGATAAAAATAAATAAATAAATAAATGAATGAATACCAAGGACGTCATTTCCACAACGAGCAGAGGAGACTCGCTTTTCAAAAGTGTATTTTTGCACCATCTTACTTTTATGTTGTAAATGTTGCTTAAGTTGGAGAGAATAACTGAGTGGATAAAAATGTGAATACTCTCATCTGAGTGGCCTTCGGTTATTATTGTGTATGCAGAGGGCAGCAGAAGAAAAAGAAAACCCTCTTCTTCCTCTCAGGCTGTGTAATGCATGCCCTCTCTTGCTGATCTTCCCACAGAAAGAAGAGCAAAGGTGAAATTAATCACAATAATGATGCTCAGTTTCATTTTATAACCCAGTGATGCAGCATGTACAATGGCTGTCTACTGGCTGAATAACAAGAAATACCCCCTCTCTGTTTTTCCCAGTCACTTTTCCTCGACCTTGGCGGAGAACATCATGAGGTTAGGAAAAAATGTTGAAGTCGTGATGTTCAATCCAAAAGGGCTTAAGAAAAGACAGTTCAGAATGGACTACACTATGTAATAAAGTGATGGTGGATATTGCTGATATAACTGGCCCCCGAGTGCCTCCTCAAAAACTGTCACTCTCCCTTTCCTGGGAAAAGACAGTTTCACTCCTCAATATTTGTTAAATGGTATAAATAAATATGCACAGATGACACTTATGCATGTTATTTTAGTCATTCTAAAGGAGAAAGTCTCTGATGCAGTTTTCTCCATCATCATTTGGAAATGGAGCAAGGAAAACACCACCTGCTGATGTGACTGTCCCATGCTTAGCTAGAAAATCTATTAGAAAACAGTGTTAGCTTTGCATCTGAAACACAGGCAGACAGAGAGGTATCAACTGTTTGTTCCTTCTGTCACATGCTAGCATGCCCTAAGCAAAGCACAAGGCAAACTGTGTGCTGTGTGTAAAGTGTTTACCTTGAACTATTTTCAGTTTTTTAGTCAGAGCTTGCTGCTCCGCTCTGCAGGTTCCCAGTGTAGGTCTCCAACAGGCTGCCCTTTGTCCTCAATTTTGTTAATGATGTTTATAGACAGGATTTCTAGGCACAGACAGTGGGCAGAGGATGGAAGCTTTAGTGGTTCTTGTTTCAACTTTATGCAGATGATGAGGTTCTGTTGGCTTCTTCGAGCTATGTCCTCCATCTTGAACTGGGGCATCTGAATGTGCAGAGGGCGGAATGAGTATCAGCACCTACAGCCTGATCAAGTCTAGTGGAATGGCTATTCCAGCTTGGGAACGAGTTGCAGCTTCAAGCAGAGTTTGTTGTTTGTAAGTGAGCAGAAAGTGGAGACTGGCATGTGCTTTAATGCAGATCTGATTGTCTGTTGTGAAGACAGACCTGGCCGTCAACTGTGAGTAGTGACCAAACATGTAAAAGTTATATTTTAAAGAAAAATGCTCATTTTGACATTGATGACAGCAGCATGTCTAAAAGAAAGTTGTTGTTTTTTGTTTGCTTGTTTGTTTAGTTTTTTCTTGTTGAATCTGGGTTTTTAAGCTGCTTTAGACCACCATGAATTGGTCTTGTCTCCACCTTATGTTTTCCATATATGCATGCAGAGGGTAGGGTCTCAGGGCTAAGTGCATTTTTTTTTTCTTTTTCTTTTTTAATATCTGGTTATCTTGACTGATCTTGTTTATTGGATCAAAATTGTTATCAAAAAGTTTAGATGCTCCTCAGCCAGAGTGAGGTAATCCATTCAGCTTTGACAGGAACCCAGATTTGTTGTATATGTACCACTCATATCTTTTTGTGTTTGTTTGGATGACAGTCATCAGTGCATCCAACAGAAACTGTGGAGCGACAGGAAAAATGGTGTGGAAAGAGAAAAGAAATCTCATCTGTTTCTTCGACTACCCATCTCTTTTCTTTTTTTTTTCCACATCTAAAACACACAGCTGAGCCTCTGTTTTTTGGAGCTTGTGTAATTCTGTTCATTTCTGTGGGAATGGTTTTCAAATCTCTCTCCTTTTATTGTATTCATACACATATGAAAATGTGTGTTTCAGTGTGTGTTTGATGGTATTTCTGTGTGTTGCATCACCCTCTGCCACAAGACGGTCTGATGGACACTTTGAATCCATGAAAGGATCCGTCTGTCAGAATTCGTACGTCTGTCTGTCAGTCAGTGTTGCATGTGACAGCTCAAGGTTTTTATATCCGCATAACACCAAGCCGAATATTTTCTTGTCCCCCAGCATTGCCTGTCAGGTTTCATTATTTCCAGTACTGACTAGTCAAAAGCAAAAGCATAAGATACATGAAAGAGCCTTTCTCGACGACAAGGTGACATATTCTATCACTGCAATCTAATGTATTCTCTACTCTTATTTAAAAATGCATTTCAAGGCCATGTTTAGCCCTGCCAGACCCATTGTGAAACACAAATATCACCAACATGCTGTAGCTCAAATCTCCCAGCCTCTGTGAGCGTCAAACCCTCCTATAAGAGTCTTTGCAGTTACAGAAACGCACGTTCTGCAAGTTCAAAGGAATGTTTCAGTTATTGCTGAGAGTATATAAGACAGGACACAAAAAGAACCTCCAAAGAGCAGAACTGCAGCTTCCCACTTCAATGCAAATCAGTCACAAAGAAGCTTTTTTTATTTTATTCTATACATTGTGAAAAAAAAAAGATGACATTTAAAGAAAACCGTGGAGTTTGTTTTTAATAGCGTGAGCTGTTGTAGGGTCTTATCTTTGACTCTTCGTTGCTGTTGTTGCAGGCTTGTCTGCTGGTGTTCTGTTGCTCTGTCTTATTTATTTTGAGCTTTTTTTTTTTTACTGTGCTTTTTGTGTGAGATAAAGAATGAGAGTAAATGTCTCTCGCCTCCTGCTGGAGTGTCGCTGCTGTAGATCAGCGGGGAGTCTCCATATCAAGGCTTTTCGGTTCCCTGATTTCCAGTGTTCCTCGTCTCATTCATCAACATTACATGTGATTACGGCATGTTTCAAGAGCAATAAGAGCCTGTCGTCGCCACATTAGTGTTTCAGAAACACTTTTTTCAGGTGCATTGCCGACATATTGCACCTTAGCCACAGGATCATTGCCTCTTTCATTACTTTCATAACTTCCACTCTCAATGTGTCAAGAACTCTTGGAGGAATTTATTCAGAAACAAATCCATGATTATTAATGGTAGGAGGAATTTTTCTTTTTTCCCCAATAGACATGTGTATATATATATGTACAGACCATAGTTCATCCAGACCATATGCTGTATATAAAAGACGGATGTAACCATCTCTGTGCGAAGTCTCATTGTGAAACATTTCAGACATAGATGTCATTGTGTTTTTAAACCCGAGGTGACGACGGAGAGGCGGATCTGACTGAGGAACAAAGAACGCTCTGTGCTGATATGGGAGCCGTTTGGCAACTGCAAGAGGATGCCAACCCTGAAGTCTCCTCTGCTCTGCTGTCTACTTTTCTGACATTTTCCTAAGAAGACCTGAAGATAGTGATTTTGGGGCTATAAACTTAACCGTAAAGTGAGGACAAACACAGAGATAATGAGTTATAGTGTCTCATATCGATTTCTATACTGCTGTGCTTTGTTCCTCAACATACTGACGGTATTTCTTTGTGCAATAAAATTCTTTCTTTGCTGTTCACCCACAGATGCCGATTAATATATACAATAGAAATAGAACATATAAATACAAATAGTACAAATAGTACAAATCAGTTGCCACCCAGAGCTGTGACCAAGGGTGAGGGTAGGGACTGATTGACTGTAGTATGCAGAGTTTTGGTTCTTTATTGTTTTACCTCTGGCTCATAGTTTAGTTAGGTGACTTTAGGTTTGTTAGTCTCCTTCAGCTGTTCCTTCAGTCTCATCTTGTGGTAATCTTTTGGTCTTCTTACACTGTTTAGTTATGTCATGTTTTTCATATTTTCCTGTTCAGCTGTATCTCTCTTCCTGATTTATTTTGGTAAGTGTTGCTCTGTGTCTAGTGTAAAGTGTTAAGTGCTTGTCTCGTTTGTTTATTTTTTGTAGCTGTCTTCCCTACTTGTTTCCTCTTTCCTCATTATCTCTTTTTGTTTTTATTGTCTCTGTCTCCCTCTCTCTGCATCCTCTCTCATGACTGTGTGAGCCTGGCTCTGTTTTGATTACCTTTGCTCTGTTCCCTGTTTGTTCCTGAGTTGTGGACAATCAGCATGAAACGCTCTCTTTGTGTTACTCCTGCTTTCTGTGCCCTCAACAAACACCTCACACAGCCACACTTGACATGCAAGGAGGTACCCATCATCGGCTATGCACCTTGTTCAGTGCAGCTGGTCCTTAAATTCTGTTTTACCATCAAACGTTATATCAGTATATCTGGACTAGGGATGGGTATCGTTTAGGTTTTATCCGATACCGGTGCCAAATCGGTACTTTTGAAACGGTGCCGGTGCTTAAATGGTGCTCGAACCGGTGCTTAAAGAATGGAGAACACAAACTTTGTCCAAAAACCTCTCATGTTCAGCTGGTTTTTTTTGTAAAAAGATAACAATGTGTGCCTTTTCTGCAGCTATGTGGCATATATGGTATCACTCTTGGCTGGAAGCAGTGCTTAATCAATGGGAAAAACACAAACTTTGTCCAAAAACCTCTCATGTTTAACTGTTTTCCACTTTTTCTTTGGTCATTTTAGCCTTTTTGGCCAGGGTGAAGGGAGTATCTGCCATCAAACAAGAGGACAGCCGCATGTAGCTATGATGATGTTTGCGAGTTCACCTTACATGCATTAATGTAATAACGTGGTTAGCCTACTCAACGTAAATTACACACGAACAACATGAAGCTACTCATGCAGAGAAGAACGGCTGCTGCTGCATCATCATCCGTCATCATTTCTGCTACACTGGCAGGGCTAGGGGCCAGGACTATTCTTCGGGTTTTTGGGGGATGTTGCTCCGGGTCCGATAACTGGCAACCCACCCGACGTGCACGGTGTGAGGTCTCGCAGCAAGCTATCAAATACGGCGCATTTCTGGGCTTTTAAAAAAAACGCTATGCGTCGCCAGCTGTTTAATCGGATTCTTGGTGTTACCTCCTTTGACAGTATCACAGTATCAGCTTAAAGCACTTGTTGCAGGCTGCTGAGTTTGCATATTTTGCTGTGAAGTACAGCCAGACTTTTGACCGCTTCGCCTTGGGCATTTTTAATCTGTAGCTCTGCTCTAACAGAACGTACGTACCTGGCCCCGCCTACTATCCCCGGAAACGTAAAATGATTGGCTAGAAGTGTATCACAGCTCAGGGAAAAAAAGCACCGAAATAAAGCACCGAAATGTGCGCTGCTTTTCGGTCTGGTTACTACCGTTTATGTCAGAACCGGTGCCATCATGGCACCGGACACCGGTACCCATCCCTAATCTGGACAGATTCAAAGGCCTACAGACGCTAATTCGCATATGGATTTCTGTTGAAACTCCAAAGTCATTAGACCTCAGAACAAAATCAAATGATCAAATTATGTTTTGTACAGTAGTTTTACATTTGGGTTGTCTGCAGGCAGGTGTTAAGTTTGTCTTATGGACATCAAATTTTATCGATCAGAAGACAAAAAGTAAAACCTAAAATAACGCAAAACAACTCCACTGAGGTGAGAAATCAAACTTCATGAAACTTGTTGGATGGGTGGAGCATTTGCAAAAAAAGAAACCTGAACATTTTTAAAGCATCTCTCAACCGCAACACAAGTTTTCCAAGAACAAAACAAGTGCATGGGCTCTCCGTGTGCCCGTTGACTTCTACTGTTTATTTGTTGCAGCGTTATACTGAGAGTTTCCGGCACTACCTTCCATGTCACAGTGAACATGTTCTTATTTATGTGCATATCTTGGTGGATTTGCATCTAAATTTGGCACGACTGCTTTTAAAAACATGACGACACCCCTGCTGTTCATCTACAATCCGGATTTTTTAACAAACCACCACACTAACTTACACACAACTACACTAGACGCACACACGCTTTCTTAATAAATTGAAGCAGTATTTATATCTGAAGTGAGACACTTCATTAGATCTGAGAAGTGTCACCGTGGCTTACGTACACCTCTCCACTCGCACAGATATACAGAATGAGTTTAAATGTGAATACAGATAGGGTGTAGGGCTGTCGCCGTTAACAATGAGATAAACAAGACAGATCGAAAACCTGGAGACTGAATAGCCTGAAGGGGAGAAAGAGGGGAGAGACTAACAGGGAGCTGGTATTGCAGTGAAATCACAGGCTGAAAACACATAATTTGTGATGTGAATGACAGACTGTCTCCATTTGTCTCGTCTTCCCTCTCTGTTCTTTTCTTCCTCCGCTTCTCCACCTCCTCCTGGTCTTCATTTCATCTTCATTACATTGTGCGTGTGCGTGTGTGTGCGTGTGTGTGTGTGGGATGTCTGACAGATTGGTGTCACTTTTGCTCTGTTGAGACACGGGCTCCTTCCCTAAGTTCTAAACTCGTCCCTGATAGTGCTGTCATGTAAATTTTTACGACATGAATTGTACATTTTTGAGACAAACTCTCTGGTTTTGTTCAAAAGCTTGACATAAACCTTACAAAGCTCATATTTCCTGATAAACATGGTGGTGGGATTTAAAAAATAAATTTAAAAACCTGCCTGGCAGGAATTCCAAGGTGGGTTTTTTGTAGCGGCTACACCAAACACGTAAAGGGGTCTAATGTCTATATTTCTCAAGGAGAATTCCTCCGTAAAAGCCTGAAACATACCATAATTTAAAGGTGAATTATGGCTCAGCTTTTGTCAGTGGTGGGCAGTGTTGGTCAAGTTACTTGAAAAAAGTAATCAGTAACTAATTACTGATTACTTCCCCCAAAAAGTAATCCCGTTACTTTACTGATTACTTATTTTCAAAAGTAATTAATTACTTAGTTACTTAGTTACTTTTTAAAAACACGATTTACAACCTGAAGAGGTGATAAAGCGATAGATCTTTCAGCCCAATTCTACTTTTTCTGCATAATCCATCATACAAAATGTAATCAAATGGAAAAATCTCTTTTTTTTAACTTGTTTTATCAGTTTTAATCTTTTAACTTTATGCATCAAGCAAAAATTTAATTATATGCAACATTCTCTGACTTGAATAAATTAGTTTAACATTTAAACCTATTTTCTACACATTCCAGCACATAAAATAAAATATTTTTTGTGTTTACACTCACTCTTTCAAATAGATGCAAGTAAAACACAGCAGAAAATAAATAAAGTCAAAGACTCAGCGGTCCTGTTGCTCTATTTTCACCTGTAAAGCAGGACTGCGGTAGGCGGAGGTTTACCCTGGTGCAGGTGTGCCGCGGTCAGTTGAAGAATCCGCGACTTTCTCTGTGAGTTTCCCATTACCTCGTTGCGCACTCGGTGCTTGCTTGGAAGTTTAGGGGTTTTTTTCGCTGTAAAAAGAAGTTTTTTTCCCACGCACAACGGACACTAATGTTTTTGTCACTTTTTATGGAGTCAAACTCAAAGTAAGGTCAGTACTTCCACGCTTTAAACGCTGCAGGCTCATACTCTCTCCGCACTCGATATATTATCCATTGTTGATCTGCACACAGCTGTTGTCACTAACGGCGCACTCGCTTACGTCACTGTCGTGAGACATTCTCGCAAAAAATCACGGTTTTAGTAACGCAGCGTTCCTACGGGAAAGTAACGGTAATCTAATTACTGTTTTTGCAATAGTAATCCCTTACTTTACTCGTTACTTGACAAAAGTAATCGGATTACAGTAACGCGTTACTGCCCATCTCTGGTGGTGGGTGCCTTTGAAGTGGGTGCAGGCAGAGTAAAAATGGCTTGATGAGCCCAATCCATGTGTTGTCAGAAGTGTCTGAAACGTCATGGTTAAAGGGACTCCTTGAGAACACTCAGAAGACAGTCGGTAAGGAGCTGGTTGCTTGTCTTCATCTGAAACCTTTTGGGAATTTACATATTCGGCTGCAACTGGGCAACTGTGCTGAAATGCTTTTCTGCTCTGCTTTCTATTGTACTTCGTCTCAGCACACAGACAAATGCATCTGTATGAGGGTAAATTCCTCTCAACTCTTTGTTCTTCTGCTGCGTCTTGAAACTGACACTCTTCTTGCAGCGGGTTTACATAAAGAGTGACATGACTGCTAACATACCTCAGATTTTCTGCAGTTTTTATAAGTTCCATGTTTAGAGTCCCAGCAGGGAAATAAATTGGGCTCAACCAACCTTGGAAAAATTTAGAGCTGGATTTCTAAAATATCTGCACTATTAGCCACATTCTTGACTAAACTCAAAAGGATCGCATTCTTTCTTTGGCAGCTGAAAGTCAGATTTAAAAAGTAATAAAAGACAATATTGTTAATTAATTGGTTGATTAATGTTTTATTGATGTAGCCTCCCTTCTTCTTCTTCTTCGGTACACTTAAGGATTCCAAGCACCACACCTCACACTGATGTCTTTTGAATTTAAGTTATCAAATCTCACCTTCCTTTAAATGTCAGTCATGCACACAGACATCTTAAAACATGACTAAATAAAAATCCAGACACTCATGCACCCATCTTTATATCTGCATCTGGATTCTGCCAGGCTATCCCTTATTCCTGATCGTGTTTAGGATATTCATGGGCATGATCTGGGGTTAGGAGGGCATCCGTTTTGAGAACCGCAGAATTGTATGGAGGCTTTTTTTTAATTTTCAACAAACCCAACAAAGCAAATGTGACTCAGGAGACAGAGTGGACAGCCCCAGAGTGGTATTCAAAATACAGTTACTTTGCTGAAATAAATGAATTACACGGACTACACATCCCACAGATGCTGGATTACATTCAGAGCTGAGAAATTTGGAGGTCAAGTCAACACCTCAAAGTCGTTGTTGTTCTCCTCAAACCATTCCTGAACCATTTTTGCTTTGTGGCAGGGTGCATTGTTGTGCTGAAAGAGAACATAGCCATCAGGGAGTAGCCTTTCCATGAAAGTGCATTGCCGGCCATCCATGTGATGTAAAAAAAAAAAAAAAAAAAAAACCTGAACAGTTTGCTGTTTCCTGTTCTTAGATGGCAGTTCACCCAGGCTCACCAAAACTGGACAATAGAAGATGGGAAAAACATTGTCTGGTCTGATGAATCTCGATTTCTGCAGAGATATTTGCATGGTAGAGTCAGAATTAATATGAAATATGAAAATAATATGAAAGCATGGAGCTATCCTGTCTTGGATCAACAGTTTAGACTACTGGTGGTGTAATATGGGGGATATATTCTTGGCACTTTTGGCCCCTTAGTACAACTGAGCATTATTAAGACATAACAGAATTGTTGCGAAATGTGTTCACTCCTCTATGACTACACTACAGTACAGTTGGTCTGTGTTTCCATCAAAATAGTGCACCTTGTCACAAAGCTCAAATCATCTCTGGCTGTTTGAACAGAGTCACGCAAACTCAGTCCAGTAGGTGCTGTACTGGACTGAGATCAGGTGACTTTGGAGTGGACTGTGGACTTTGGGATGTCATCATGGATGCTGACCAAACTGCAGCAACTGTGGGATGCTATGATGTAGATCAACACCTTTTTAAATCTGTGCCACCAAGACTTAACTCAGCTCTGATGGCCAAAGGAGCTACAGTCTGGTACTGGTATGCTATAGCTATAGAAATATATACCTCATCTGGCCTGGGAAGGCCTCAGATTTCCCCAGGAGGGAGTAGGAAATGGTGTTAGCGAAAAGAAACACTGAGACAGCTGCCACTGTGTCCTGACTTTGGAAGGTAATGACTGGAACGAGGTGTTATTGGTGACCTAATGTTTCCTTTGAATTACTGATCCTCAAACTTCAAATACGTAAATATCTTTCCACTTAACCTTGAGAAGTGAAGCACTATGGTCCCTTGACTAAAAATCCAGGGTTCATGACTTTATAGTCTCAGAGAGAAAACTTCAAATTTGTGTCTTTCTCTTTATTATATTAATAAATATTAAATAGTTATATTAATAGTGATGAAATCATTTACATTTCTCTTCATCATACAATATTGAAGTTCATATTTCCTTGAACAAACAGGGAGAGGAATTTAAATATAGAAACAGACATCCTAAGCGATGCGGTGAAGATTATAAAACTCTTCCTCCAAGGTTCAACGGACTTAAAGTCTAAGTAATCGATGAAGGTTAATTGTCTTAAAGTGGTGAAAATGTAAAACCTAATGGTTGTTTAAGGCAATTAGTCTTTACGGAGGTTAACAGGATTTAAGTCATTGCATCTCAACAGGATTCATTTGTAGTATCATAAAAACATAAAGCCTTCGTCAGGATTAGGTCCTGCCCACACCTGAAACAGTTCTGCTAAAAGTAAATCAGGACTGATCTGGGAAACCTCAATTCATTTGTAACTAAGTGTTAACTAAGTGTTAAGGACAGCATAAAGGTCTGACAGCTTTTCAACCACTCCAAACACACAATCAATAGACACTGAGCACACATATACACTAAGGGGTATAATTAAAGTAATCCTACGATGATTCACACGTTTTATCATCTTCTGGTGATTAATCTGTCACCGTCATCGATGAAACATTAATCGCAGCTGTTGCTTTACATTTGCTCAGGCCTGTAAGATGTATGTTTAAATGTGTCACATTAACAGGATGAATTCTCATTTCCACACAAAGCTGCAAACTGCAACCTCAGCCTGTCATCAGGAGAGATGGAAAGAAAGTAATTAAATGACACCATAAAAACAAACAAACAAACAAAAAAGAAAGCAGTGGATCAGAAAGAGAAACGGCAATAAAAATGGGAGAAATTGTGTTAGTTGTCTGTATTTGTTTTTATTGTGGAATTCTCGCTGTCCTTTTCTCTGTGCCAGAGCTCTCCACTGTCTAACAACACAACAATGAGCTGGGGCCCGTTCTTCGTACGTCGCTTACTACATCCAAGACCAAATCATCGCGCTAACCGTGAGCTCGCTAATCCGGTTCTCCGAACACACCTGCTGTTGACGATTAGTACAGCTGGATGAAGTAATGTGAGATCACTGGGTGTCGTAAAAGGGGCTACGCATCGATAGTAGAAACATTGATCGGCAACCCTCTGATTGGTCGGCGAAAATGTCGAAGGAGCGCGCTCGGTATTTTTCGGCAGCAGAGCAAGAACTCTTGAGTTTCATAGTTTAATCAGAACGCAAGGGAACACTGCAAAGGCTGCAAAAGCAAGGAGAGAGGGCTGGCAGAAAGTTGCTGACAAATTAAACTCGTAAGTAATTTAATAATAACAATAATAAGGGAGTGGATTTATATAGCGCTTTTCAAGGCACCCAAAGCGCATGACAATGCCACTATTCAGTCTCTCTCACATTCACACACTGGTGGAGGCAGCTACGGTTGTAGCCACAGCTGCCCTGGGGCAGACTGACAGAAGCCAGGCTGCCATATCGCGCCATCGGCCCCTCTGGCCAACACCAGTAGGCGGTAGGGTAGATTTATCATATCACACTATATTATCCAATATTATAATATGTTATATTATATCCCCTTTCACATTAGAGCCACAACAGGACCCACTAGAACATGGGAACAAGTAAAAGTGAAATATAAGAATATTCTACAGAATGGTAATATTTATCACTTATATTGCTTTTAGTCTCTTGGAAAGAGACCCTGAAATAATCTGTTTGTTTGTTCATAACAGCAACCAGGAAAAGGGCAGAGCAAAAAAAGACAGGTGGTGGTCCTGCACCCCCTCGTCAACAAGTTGGTTAAGTAAATAATACCCTCACGGGAAAATCGATATCTCTCTATGAGCACACTGTCGCGCTGAGCTAAAGGATCCTGTCTATCCTGCAATATACGCTGGATTCTGAGGACTCTCCTTATCAATCTTGCACCTTCCGCAATGGGTTGCTCGCGTAAACGGACAGGACATGGCTGCGACAGGCTTCCCAAATCCACCTTCGCTTTTATAGCCGTGGTCTCTCATCTTGATTACACGAAGTAATTTACAATTACTACTCTGAAATATGAATTACATCTGTAATAATCACATACATGTAATAGAATGTTAATAGTACATTTCCCTTTTTTAGGAAATGACCTGTATGTATCTGTGTGAAATCAATAAATGGATCAAGTGCTGCAGGATCAAGTGCTGCATTATCTTCAGTTACATTGATGTTATTTATTTATGGTGAAACAGTGGTGGAATATCGCTGTTGCTTTCGTATAAATGAAGCGGACATACCTGCGTGGCCGCGATCTAATCCTGTTTACATAAAGTAAGCCTGCTCCCGAGCAGGTTTACGCTTACGGCTCTGTTGTTATGACAGCAAGTCCCGGATGAGCTTCGGGGAACCGAACGATCCAGGATCACGCAAAATCGTCAACAATCAAATCCAGCTAACTTACTTAGCGAGGTACGAAGAACGGACCCCTGCTCTCTGCTTTCCTTTGTTATGCACCAGGTGCTCTGTGACTCATGTGTCCACCTGGGGTCTGAAACACCTATTTTACCTGTTCAAGGAAGGATTGCAGAATCTCTCATCACTGCTGGCATTGAAAGCCCCCCTCAGAAAATAATCAAGACGTCTTCTCTTCGGCTGTACAGATTCAAAGTGTGAATCAACTAGAGATGGCACGATACCACTTTTTTATGTCCGATACTGATACCGATATCATAAATTTGGATATCTGCCGATAACGATATGAATCCGATATAGTGTGTCTTAATCAATAAAACTGTTTTTTTTTTTAATATTTTGCTGCATTTTGTATAAGTTCATACTCAAGTTTAAATAAACAACAACACTAAAGCTATTCTGTTATACCTGTATGTAAAAAATACACTGCACCCAAAATATTTCATAGCAATACTGATCAATCTAATAAACTTAAACCTACTGAATCCTTCCTATTCTGGTATTTTAAAGAGTACTTGGCAGAAATATTAAGCAACCTAACTAATAGGGTTGCAAACTCCCAGCAAAAAAAAATAAGGAACTGTCACGGACTGCCGGGGCAGACCGTGTGGAGTGAGTAGAGGACCCAAGAGCAAACAGAGGTGAGGACACAAAACTGGACTTAACAAAAGGCGAACCTTTATTTATGGCCGAAAACTCATGGAAAAGAACAACAAAGTAACTGAGGGAAAACCTGAACATAGACTGGGAAACTATGACTCTAATGAGATTTAGACTGCAAAATACAAACTATGGCTGGGATACTATGACAAGGGGTAGGGGAGATAACACAGACGACGCGACACTGAACACAGCAAGACTGAGGACTAAATACACACATGAGGTGATCAGGGGAAGTGGAGACACATGAGGGGAAACAGCTGATACACATGAACCTAATGACAGGACAGGGAGAGTGAAACTACATATACTGACATTGAATACAGACTTTCAAAGTAAAACAGGAAACATGGAGACTAGACATGAACCAAACATAACCACACAGACATGACGCATGAACCAGGGAGACTTAGTACAGGGGGAGATGACATAAACTCCTAAGAAACAGGACTACACAGTAATCTAGAAATTAACTAGATGAACTAAGCTAAGGCACAAATAAATACAAAAGATACATAAACTCAAACACTGGGACGCTCGACCCAGGACCATGACAGGGAACCACCCCCACCCTCCACCTCATGATGCTTAATCGACATAATCAACTTTAATTTGATGCAGTGTGGAAAAAAAATGCACTGAAATAAATTATTTTTCAAGAATAATTAAATAGATTCAACATCTTTCTTCAACAGAATTGCAGACTGCACAGATGGTACCTTGCCAAAGGAAAAAGTACTATAGCTTACTAGGGTATATTAGACTTAACAGTTACCACATACAGTAATAATAATAATGGATTGGATTTATATAGCGCTTTTCATTGCCACTATTCATTCACTCTCGCATTCACACACTGGTGGAGGCAGCTACAGTCGTAGCCACAGCTGCCCTGGGGCAGACTGACAGAAGCGAGGCTGCCATATCGCACCATCGGCCCCTCTGGCCAACACCAGTAGGCGGTAGGGTAAAGTGTCTTGCCCAAGGACACAACGACCAGGACAGAGAGCCCGGGGATCGAACCGGCGACCTTCCGGTTACAGATACGCTTCCCAACCCCCTGAGCCCGGTCTCCCATAATGGACTTCTATATATTTTACATAAGATTAAAACTTTGGGTGTAAGATTCAGATAATTATTTATTAAAAGCTAGAAATTTTAAATAAAAATAAGAAAGAAAAGTATGTTTTTGTGCCCCCTTTTCCCTGTTAATGCCCTGTCGCCCCCCCGGCTAAACTTTGCTAGATCCGCCCCTGCACAGTTACCAGCAGTCAGCTACATAGAAAAAGATCCTGGTGTAGAAAGTAATATTAAATAAATTCTAACAACAGCTTATCAAGCTTAAACGTGCAGCTGTTGTTCAGCCGCTGGTTTCCTCTTTCTGGAGGTGGGCGATAAACAAAACACTCGCGACAGAAAAGCCGATCAGCTGATCATTAAGCAGTTTCATGATTGAAGTAGCAGCAAGAAGAGGCACTCGCTCCATATATCGGTTGTTAAGCTTAACGTGGGAATGCTTTACAAACATTCAGAGATGAACTTACACACTTGCTTTAATTCTCTCTGGGAAAAGTTCCTCCGAGATGAAATGCCAGTTTGGTAGCGAGGCTACAAATACACACAGCCGCTCTATCACGTCAGCACACTGCTCCAACGAGCCGAGTTACGCCGTGTCGCAAGTTATATTTAATGGATCGGATTACATTTTTTATTTCTCTCCGATATCCGATCCAGTAATTTACATCAGTATCGGACTGATACTAGAATCAACTAAAATGATCTTCCAAATATCTAAAAGACCTCATCTAATCTGCTTTCCTCCCGAACAGACTATACAGATGCTACACCTGTTCTACCTGTTCACTGAATGGGTTCATGTTTAAGATATGATGGGCGGTTTGGAAACATTTTGCCCGAGTGTGTAAGTCCCAGTGTAAAGTTACAGTTCAAAATCGTTTTTTAATATTTTGCATTTGAATGAAAAACAAATGGAAGAGAAACAATTTAAAAAAACAAAAAGATCAGCAACTGAGACAAATCGAAAGAAGAAAGAACGAACTGAGCCCCAGATGCTGAGTGCTCTCTCTCTCCCTCTTCCTCGCCTTTCTCTCTGCAAAACTCTACCCAGCTCCAGGTGCCCTGAAGGCGGCAGCAGAAGGACGAAGCCAACACACCATCTGAGCCCGGAGCAGCCGGGGGCTGCTTCATTTACGCTACAGAGCCTCCCCGTTTAATTCGGCACAACACCCTGCAGCATGCGCGCACACACACACACACACACACACACACACACACACACACACACACACACACACACACACACACACACACACACAAGTCAGTTCATCATGCTTGTGAGGACACTGCACTGACATCCATTTATTTCCTGGCGGCTCAGTTTGACCTCAGCCACATGAAAACCAGATGTCCTGTTTTCTCAGGACAGCCTTGTGTTTCTGGCCAGTTTTAGATCTTTTTTCCCCATCATGCTGGTCTCAGTTCAGTCACCACAGTTCAGTTCTAGAGTGAATTGATTTACTTGTACAGCTTAGGTAATGAATTCAAAAAACTTACTTGGGCCCATCTTGCCAACACCACCACATGCCTTCATTCAGTGCTGAGTCTTTATGTGAAAACTAGGAATCGTTGGGTTTCTAAAAGCTAATCTGAGAAGTCCTTGTCTGCATGCAACAACTTAAAAATTTCTACCTCAGAAGCACAACTCACTTGTCTGATTTCATAAGTAATAATATTCATCTCGAAAGTCAGAGAGAGGGTGAGAGAGGGTATACTCTGTGTTTTATGTCTCAAAAATGTTGATTGCAGTGTGTGGATAAAACCCATAGCTAGTGTCATACCACACCCCAAAACATACTTAAAGGGGAGATTTCTGCATGTGTAACCATTGTAGCAGCCACTGTTCAGAGAAAGGCATGAGTAACACTAAAAGAAAGTGTACTAGAAATCCAGGACAGTTATTAAAATGTTTAAAAACAAAGGTTATTGATAAGCCTTGAGCACAGATGGCTTTGGTTTTCTCAGTTTGATGGGCCACCTGTGAATAAATTTGGGTCCTATCTCTGTGTGAGTCCATAATATTGCTGCATGTGTTTTATTCCCCCCCCCCAACAAACGACAAAAAGCCGTGAAAAAGTAATTAAAATGAGCTGACTGTCTGAGATAAATGTCTGTCCGAGGAAGAAAAACACTCTTCATCACTGTCAGGAGAGCAGGAGGAGACAGAGGAGTAATATTAGCTTTATCACTGCTGGGAGAGGAGAAGAAGAAAGGGTTCAGAAAGTGAGACAGAAAAGTTTGTTTTAAAAAGAAAGTGAACCAGAATTCGAGGAGAAGGGATTAAAGAGAGGAGGTTTTATTAGAGCGTAAAGTAGAGGAGATGGACAAGTTTTATTACTGCTGAGGGAGGATTAGGAGACAAGGAGGAGATGGTGGAGAAAAACAGGTTTTTATCACATTGAGGAGAGGTTAGAGGAAAGAAAATGAGAGAAGGGGAAGAGAAGCAGCTGAAGAAGTGATAAAAGAAAGAGAAGAAAAGATGCGGTGGACTAAAAGTGAAGACAGGACAACAACACTGAGAATAAGAGATGAAACGAGGAGTGGGAAGGAGAAAACATGGAGAATGAGATAAAGAAAGTATTAGACACAGTGGAAAAAGGATGAACTATAAAAGGCAGATAAAAGAAAAAAGAGTAACTAAAAACAACAGAACAATAGAATAGAAAAACAAATAGAGGAATGAAAAAGGATAAAGTATTAGAGGAGGAATAGTTTTTCCCTAGTGGCAAATGATCAGTCAGCTTATCAGTGGTTCTGATAGGAGCGCTGGACAGCACCGAGGTTGACTGGTTGGCTGGCTGTCACCCATTCCAAGCCAGGTGACCTTACTCATTAATCAGCTGATTGGTTCTATTGGGGCTTTTCCATCCATCCATATGTCTGTGAGCCAAAGAACAGCGAGACGGCACAGATTTTAATGCAACAAATAACAAGTTACCAAACAAAAAAAGCTGACTTCGTATTATCTTCATCTTTTTCTCTCTATTTTAAACCATCCATTTTAAATAACACAGGTTCCCAAGCTTTGAAACAGGTCGCTTTGCTGACAAAACAGAGGTTGGCCGTCCATTTAATTTTGTTTTTGTTTCTACAAAATTCTACTAAGGTGTAACAATGTTTTTGTTGCTATGTTGGTGTTATATAGGTATGTGTTGAGACAGCAGAATGGGGTGACACCAGTTAGTTTGTTCTGTGGTCATTTCTGCTATCGCACAGAAAAAAATCCCCTGCAGCCTGTTGCGATGCTCTTGTGAGACCAGTTTTACTCATGCAGAAAGACATCTGGGGGACTTGGATGCCACATTTATTGCAGGAAGCTCAGCAAGTAGGTGAATAAAGATGGCCGCACTTATTAATAAGATGTGCTGCCACCTGTTCAGAAACGTATTCCTAGCAGGACATCTTATGCTCATTCTGCACTTCTGCATTTTATCTTCTCATTCATCTGGGCAAAGCTAACACAGCTCATTCATCTTTAGTCTAATTTAAGGAGGAAGAACAAGCAATTAAGCAGTATTCCTGTCTATAATTTTAACACTGAATTGAAGAGACACCTTTCTGGCACAGATTAGGAGAGACTCATCTTAGAGGCTTCGGGCCACTGGGCCATTATGACTTTTCAAATATTACCAAATGGAGCGATCTGCTCAAAAGAGCAAAATCGTTTCATTAATTCATAAAGACCTTTTCCCCTCAGACCTCAATTTTTTTTAATCCATTGAGATTTTATACCCTTAATCCTCCCGAGCTACCAGCAAATTTAGGTTTATCTTTGGGATGTCATCAAATTGTCTCTGCAAGAACCTGAGTATGTGGACTGTAAGGCAGACACTACTGAGCATGTGCAATGGGCTTGACAGCTCAGGAAACAAAGCAAAAAGTTCAAAACAGTTTTTCCCTTTATTTACAATTGTGCATTATTTTCAGTCCAGATTTCTTTAGTAGAGCCGCTGGTTACGCTTAAAAACAGTTTGACTGTGTGCTGAAAAAAAATATACATTCTAAAGAAAAGCCACCTCAAAGAACACAGGACTTGTACAGCAGATACATGCGGAAATAAAAAGATTCATTCAGAAAGTTTGTTGTCTGCAAAGATTAGCCACTTCCACTCAAGATTAGTCCACTTTCTATATTTGGCACCATGTCTAAGTGTAAGGTTGAATTGTGTTGACAAACAGTAACCAAAAAGTTCAACATTATATCTTATCTTAAACATATTTTACAAGCTTCTGCTCTAGTATGGTGATACTACTGAGTTTTGCATAGATGTGTGTTTATGTCTGCATGCACCATTTGGATACAGGTGAGAGACACGTGGAACAATGTGGGATACTCCTTTTCAGGTTGCTGTTGTTGGTATTTTAGCTTCACCCCTGCCACGGAAAATATTCATTTCACATTATTCATAGTGTGCAAAGAAGTGTTTTCAAGTCTTACTTTCCATTTTTAATCATCCCTAAATCCCAAAACAGTCAACCTTTAGTCACCCATGGGGAATATGCTTTTGGCAGGATTGGATGCACGTGTGTCTCTGCTGGGATTCAGCCAACGTTAAGGTTACACTTCCTTATAATGCGCACTCAAATAACTGGACACCAACAATGGATCACACCTTGGTCTTGACATGACACTGACTGGCAATGAAGTTGACTAGATACCACACTAATAAAATCACACTGATCACTGAAAAAGTCCTACTCCAAAGCTAAGTGTGTGTGTGTGTGTGGGGGGGGGGGACGACTTCTGCGTTAGACCCTAGTTCCTGTCTTTCCAAAGGTTCCTAGTCCTTAGCAAAGTTCCTGCTTTGGGAATTTGGGAATGCTGTCATTCTGACCATTTCTTGAAAGGAAGTATCAGGGAGTTTTTAAAAACATTCAATTAAATTATGTTAAAGACAGAAAGAAAAAAAACCCACCAACTGTACTTAGAGTACACTATTACAGGACTTGCAGCACAACCACTGCACACTGGTGCACAGTGTGAACAGTAGTAGTAGATCCTCTATCTTACCAGACTGTTGTAGTGCATGAAGAGCTAGAAGCCAGAAGCAGAAACTTTCAATATGAAGCTTATGTTCAGCCAGGAAGATCTGCATTTATTCATCTGGCTGAATTCTTGGATGTTGGGTGTCTGACACTTTTAACATTCTTCACGTCACTTCCTCTTCATCAGTCAGCCTGGGTTCTGTGTGCTAGCACTGCTCTTCTGTCATTCAGCCTTTCAGACTCTTATTCAGGTGTACCTACCTCCTCCACATCTTAACCTCATCATGGCCAGCTGGAGATAATCATCCAAGTCTCCACTTGCTTCATCTCTGCCACCACTAATGTCTAGTCTCCATGGGATCCTGTCCTGCTTCCTACCATTGCTCGACTCCACTCTTCTGTGTAGCTTCATCAGAATCTAATTGCCAAATGGTTTATTACTCACTCTAAAATCACATCTCCTTACTGAGTTACCACTCCGTCTGGTCTCATACTTACTTTCTGTTACGAGATCTGGCTAATGACTGAAAGAATGAGATCACAGATGCAAGTGGCTGAAATTAGTTTCCTTCGGTGTTGCTGGTGTTAACTTTAGAGACAGGGCGAGGAATAGAACTGAGGCACACCCAACTGGAAGAGTAACCTGTGGTGACCTCAGAACTCACTGTAGCGATCATACCATATATCCAATTTATGCCCTATAAATGCACCTGGATGCCACCAGAGGAAGTGGAAAACTCTCCTGGGAAAAGGATTCCTGGGATGCTCTGCCTCCTGCTGCCATTATGACCCAACTTCACATAATGAGAAGGCGGATGGATGGTTGAAGGGGTTGAATAGATAGATGGATGGGCTTTTATCCAATTTAATCTCCTATGCTGAAAATAATTCAAGTGAGTCACATTAGTTTTATTATGCTGAAGTATCAGATTTGAATAAAAGCTGTTTATATATTGAAAATAAATGCCAGACAGCACAGCTTCAAAATCTGCTCTTAGTCGTGTCTGAGTGTGTTTTTGTATTTGTTTGCAGTGCACGGTTTCTTCTGTGTTTGTCTGGAGAGGGATGTCGGTCTTGTTTTCCTGTAATTGCGTTGTATTGTATCTGAATGTTTAGTGTGTGAGCGGGGTTTTTGTATGTATGCTGTGTGTGCGTGGTGTTGTGCGTCTTATCAAGAGCTCATGAATTATTGAGTTCCATTTAGAACCCTTATCACTGTCCCCATGGCAACCAGCCCCATGGGGCACACAAACACACACACGCAGTGATTACAATATTACAACATGCAATACAAACAAAAACAAGAGCACAGCAGGTACACACACTATTGCCTGGCTGGCGTGTGTGCGTGTGTGTGCATTAGTTTGCTGTTGTCGCACCAAAGCTCCCAGTGGCCTCTGTTTGTCCTCAGTCCAAACTGGACATAGTGTTCAACTCATGTTTTATTCATGTTTTCTAAGTGTTTGTGATCATGCATATATATATATATATATATATATATATATATATATATATATATATATATAATATGTATGTGTGTGTGTGTGTGTGTGTGTGTGTGTGTCTGGTGTGTTTCGATGGTCTAACGATGTTTAATGTGTACGACTGAACTGTTGCAAAACACCTGAGATTGAAACGACCTGCAGCTCTCTGGCTGTTCCACGAGCAACCAGACAGGCAGCGCCCTCTAGCAGCACAAGCTTTAACTGCAAGTGGCTCCAGCTAAAGTTTGCAATGGCTATAATTTTATTTCAAGTGTACCAATAAGAAATATATGCAGTTATTCACAAGAAGTGTGTACAGTATTTGTGCTCATAGCACTGCTAGCCATAAGTGGGAAATAAATATTAATGATATGACATTGAAAGTGTGACAGCCAGAAACCTGCTAGGTTTGGCTGTTTTTGTACCATGTTTACATTTTCTTGTCCCGTTCCTCCCTGTACAAAAAATGACAGATGACTACTCTGCTGTCACTGAACCAAACCTCACTGTCTTGTCCAGAGTTTTTTATTAAATAGACATTTTTGAGACATTTTGACATTTTATCACTTAAGACTTTGAGCAGCCAAAAAAAAGGGGAGGACATTAATAAAACCTTAAAATCAGCTGATGGAGAGTGCTTAAGTCTGAGAAACACAGGAACAGCCTAAGGACTGAATGTCTGACTGATCTGTATAAAAAACTGTTGTATCCCTGCATAAGAAAGCAACATCAGTTTTTTCACAGTCCAATATTCTTAAAAAGACAATGTTAAAAAAGGCATAGTATATAATCAAAGATTACAATTTTCTAACCATTTGCATGAGCTCCTATAATAGTCAAGGATGGTGACTGGAACCTTCACCCTAAGATGGCCTTTAAAATATAGTCAGGTCCAGTGCAGGTACCTCATAAATAGCATACAGCTTGAACTGCTTTGTGTACTGTATTGTGTTTCATTGACTTGTACTGTTCATGTGGAGACATTAAAGGGGTTTTTCAACCTGATTCAATTTTAATTACATTCAATTCAATTCACAACAATTCCATTGACAAACAAGCATCTACAGTATACTGGTAAAAGCAGAAATATAATAGTGACAATAGCGTCCACAGAAGACAGAATGATACAACTTAAGGTTCAGATTTTATAATCTTGTCAGATATTCATTCACATCCATTTTATCCACTCAGGTATCGGACATATTGAAATAGAAGACCTAAAGCTGTTAAACAAGACCCTACCTGACCTATGTAGACTCAAGCAGAATTTCTAATCCACCTCATCACAACTCAAGGTTACACAAAGAGACTAGGTAAGTATCTACCCACACATTGACAGGGAAAAGACACAGTACTGACAGAAAGCTGAGGAGAAATCAGAAGGAGAATGTTCTTTTATAATGCTGCAGGAATGAGTGATAAACCATGGAAATGAGTTTACACTGTGCACTCCAGCTTTCCTTCTCTCAAATTCATCAGGTTTTTTAAACAGGTTTTTTAAAATGCCTAAAATGAGGTCTGTGTTACCATGAACTTGAGATGTTTGGTGCTTTGTTCTACAATATAAAATATTCTAGTAAATATCTTCTTGTCAACACTGAGGATTTTACATACACCAGAGAAGCAGTACTAATCAAAAGACAGGAGATGTACGCAGCAGAGTTAAAGATGCTCAAATTGTAGGTGGGAGTAACCAGGATGGATGGGATTAGAAATGAGTACACTTCAGAGGGACAGCTCAGGTTGAATAGTTTGGAGACAAAAGTAGAGAGACAAGGTTCAGATCATTCGTACATATGCAGAGGAGGGATAGTGGATATTGCACAAAGAATGCATGTAATGAGTGGTTATTCGAGTTACTGTCAACTTCCTGTCAGCTAGAAGGAGTCTGACCAGTCTCGACTGACCTGTAGAATCAACAAGGCATTTTCTCAAGTCAAGTTGTAGCAGTTATAAAAGCACAGCATTAAGGATCATGAGTTGTGGGCAATGGTTTAGCTCACTGGTTGAGCAAGTGACCCATATGCCATAAGCCGAGTTTAAATCTGCCATGAGGGCATCTGCTGCATCGGTCTTTCCTGTCTCCTCTACACTGTTCTAACACAATAAATGCTAAAACAAATTACACTTAGCAAAAAGGTTTGTGAGTTTTAACTTTGTTGTGACAAACGTCAAAGTAAAGATCTGGTTTTTCTTGGTTAACCTTATCCATGATGTCATACACAGTTTTTCTGTCTGTAAGAATCACAAACAAAGCGTGTTGGAAAGCTATAATTTGAAACTTGGGCAGTGGATATATAGATTGTGTACAAATAACCTGTGAGGGCAAAAAAGCTATATTTACCTAATCAGAGAGGATTTGTGTTTTGGTGCATGGGGTTTTTATTCCTCCTTATTGCAGTTGTGTCAGGGCACCAACAACAAAGACAAAATGCAGTTTTTGACGTCCTTGCAAAGATGATAGAGTCCTAAGACTGGTTCTCACAAAGATAGCAATACAGGAAAACACACACACACACACAGTGCAATGCTAATAAGGGATGCAGTCAGGTAGTTTTATACCTCCTCTTAAAAGAGATTTAGAGTCAGAGAGACTTAGAGCTACAATAACAGAGTTATCTCTTTTCTCTCTCTTTGTCTGTGAGCTTTTCTCAGAAAGAAAGAAAAAACACTTTAATGGGAAGGAAAGGAATAAAAACACAGAAGGCAGAAAAATCTCTCTCTGATGTTCATTCAGCTGCTTTTGTCAAACCTGAGCTTCTTAACAAGTGCAAAATAACAACTAAACTCATTGAATAGAAAAGATGAAAAAGATACGCAACAAAACATAAAAGAAGCAATAAACAGCAACAAAAAAAACAGAATCTTGTGTGGAGCTGTTAAAGGATGCATGTAAGAAACAAAAAAGACAAAACAAACCATTAATAAACAAAGCAGCAGATACTGTGAGAGAGTTAAACAGAAAAAGTGTTGAGTTTGCATTTCAAATTTTCCTGCTTTCTGCAGATCCTGACAGCAGCCCCCTCGACACAGGGTCAAAGGAAAACAGAGCTAAAATACTAATGCCCTCGCTATGCTAATGCTAATCCGCTATGCAGTCTGCAATCATCATTGCATTCAATAATAATAAAGTGTTAAATTCAATTCAGCAATTTTATATCAATAAATCACAACAACAACAGCATTAATGAAATTGACACTCTACTGTAGTGAGTAGAGAGAAGCTTGGGTTCATGAGAGCCCTGATTGTCTTGTAGAGACGTTTGCTGCCGGATACTCGATAGGCCGTTGCGTCATGTGCCTGGCGACACTCTCAATGGCTTATCGAAGAACAAAGAAAGCGGTTACAGCTATTCAAAACCCCCACTGGGCTGGCCAACATGATTGACGGTGGGCAAGCTGTGTGTACTCAGAGTGTGTTTATTGAACACCATATGGGAAGATCTTGGAGAAGCTCACGACTTTGCAATGGGAAATAGATAGACCTGATGACCCGTGAGGGATATTAAGAACAACTGCGAAATTGGTGCAGTTGTCCGCAATCATCTCCCTCACTCATGCGGTTCCAAAACAACACATTTTTATCCCTGATAACGGGACTATGTCTCTCTAACCCTATCCTTCAAGGACACCAGCGTTGGCTGAAGGACTGTTGACTTTTGCATAACCAGATGAAAGGACACTCTCTCTCAAGTTGAACACAGGATATACACACATACATATGCATGTGCAGCGACACAGATGCACAGTCACTCCATTTCAAATGCCTCCAATGCTTGCCCCCCATCCGATGCAGACAGCAGGTCAGCTGGACTGCACAGAGATGCCGCCACCCGATGCTGCTGTCTACACTGGCTTACTCTAAACCTACTCACCCACCCCTGTTGCTTGTCACGTGTTTTCATTGTGTTATGGTGTGAAGATTCATGTGCTGAGGAGTTTTTGTTTTCTGTTCTAATACTGATCCCCTATCAGGAGCTCAGTCTGAGTAGAGTTCTCTTTTTTTCTTCTCCACTCCCCTATTATGTTGTACCTTTCATTGTTTCTTCTTTACGCTGCCTGTTCGGACCTTTCTCCCCAATGTGATGTTTGTGTTATGTATGTGCGGTTGGAAGAGGTCCAATTTCGCTGCAGGCAACGGCAAGTGACAAATAAAGGCTTCATCAAATCAACTCAAGGTGCTTTATAAGGTCTACACCTTTTGTAAGGTGAAGAGCCTACAATATTTATTGCTTAATGAAGCTAAACATTTAAGCAAAGGTCATTGGGAATTCATCCTTTGGAAGAACGAATGGGATCAGGAATCTTCTGATTAGAGCGTCTGAGCACTTAATGCTAATGTGTGCACACAGGTTTGCATGTTTGCTATCCAATTTGGTACACTGGTGCTCTAATATTTGAGCTAAACTGGGCGTAGCCGCTGTGTCATGCATGTGACACGTCAAGAACTGTTTAATGGAGTGTATATTTGAACCAACTTTAACATTTTGGCTATATTAGCTCTTTGGCGGTTCATGTAGAAATATTTGGATGAGGAGATGGATGAGTTGCTAAGTTATTATCTAATGCTTGCAAGCATTGGGAAAACATCATCCACAAAAAAGCATTCTGATCAATCTGTCACAGCAAACCAGATAATTTGCCAAATAATTTCATCACAAATGCATGGAAAAGGCACCAACACCAGCAGTCCACTTCAGTGACTCAAAGCAGCAAGGTTAAAATCAGAGAGACAGATGGCAGCAAGGGCGCTCAGTGATGTCAGTCAAAACTGCTAACTTAAACACAAATATGTTGTGCTTTTTTTTAACGTTAAACTGAAGGAACTGCAGAGCTGTACTGTTAAAGTAAGTCACAGTATGAAAATCCAAAATATGGACCAGAATTGTAGAAACCTTTATATTCTGTAGCACTGAATATCAACATGGCTGCAAAGTCTGGAAATCACCAAAAGGTACTATTTTCTGACAAAACAGGATTTGCAGAACTATAGCTTGTGTACTGCAGTTTGAAGTGTGTGTGCTTGTTAATTTATAGTCTTTAACTGACCTCAGCAACCTGGCTACACACACACACACACACACACCTGTTCAGCTATCTTAGTGAGGGCCTTCATTGACATAATGGTTTCCCTAGCCCCTTACCCTAACCCTAACCATTAAAATGAATGCCTAACCCTAACCCTAACCAAGACATTGGATACATTGTATAAAGGAGTAACATTAAGAGGGGACTTGGTTAAAGGACACTAAAAAGGTACAGCACACTGCACAAAGACCCAGGAGCAGCAAGTGAAGATGAAGGTCATCACACATATTAGAAGACTGTTCTTATAAGATCCAGTGGAGCCTAACCACAGATGTAAAGCAGGTGAGTTCCCCGGTAAGAATTTTTATCTTGGAATCCAGACTGATGGGGGTTGGAAGAGAAGGCTCAAAAGCTGGTCTGAGAGGGGAGGCGGGGTGGGGCCCGGGGCAGACAGGGACATATTGTTGACATTCTATTAGTAATTTTAAGCCAAGAAGGCGCTTAACATGTAACACACAATATGAATATGCTCAGGTGTTATTTTAATTTTTATGGTTTGGGGAGGAGGGAGGGAAGGAAAATAACGAGGGAGGGATTAGGTGGATCACTTTTTAAGAAGAATGCTTTGATGAAGTGATTTTATTGGTCTTATTGGTCTTTTTAACTTCTTTTTTTTTTTTATCTGGCCTGGCTCAACAGGGGTGTCTACTCCACATGGGAAGATATATGGCAATGACTAAAGATAATTACAGCCGAAACAGGCAGTACATGGGGGAGATGATGAGAAATGTCCCAAATGGGGACAAGGCGGTCTACATAGGAGTAATACTTCATATGACTGCACAGATCCCCCTTTATTCTAATATATCACTAAAGTGAGGCTTGATTTGAGGCGGCGTAGTTGAAATTAACACTGCTGCCATTGAAAAAATCAAATCACATAATCATGTGGATGTATGAATTGGATAAAATTGATACTTTGAGGAGCGGGCTAGATTCTTTTAAAGAGAAAAATTTAGGATAACTGACCTTAGGACCACCCAGGATGAAGATAACATAACATATTTAACATAAATATCATCCTGTGGGTTTTAGAGTTGGACAGCTTCATTGAGCTAGTCTTTTAAATCCACTTAGGACAGCCTGGCGGTCAGTGGAGTAGTCTTGGTATAAATAAATATATTCTACAGTTTGGAGAAGGATTTGAACTTATAATTGTAATTCCCGGTAAAAATGTTTTTTTAGCTTGTTTATGCATTTTTTTAATATTGTGAGAGGTGGAATAGGTCTGTGTTTTAGGTTTTTTTTAGGTATAATTATTTATGTTTTAGTATTTTTTAATAGTTTTTAACAAGTAAGCCTAACCCAAATATGGGGGCTAGTAAGCATACCGATGGGTCACCAGATCATCCTTGACCTCCAAACACTTACTAACATGAATGTGTAAATAAAAGGGTTGAAAACTAATTGATTGTGTTTGCTGTGTTCCTTAACAGCTGCATGAACTCTTACATTTACTAACTACACAAATTAAATTAAGTTTCCTAAAAAATGGGTGAGATTTCCCCTATGGAGGTGTGGGAGGATCTGATCGCCTGCTGGTTTTTAGTTGAGTTTTAATAATTTTTTATTTATTTATTATATAATTTTTTTTATTTATACCTGAGCACTTTTGGCCATTTCCCTTGATAAGTGCATTCAAACAGGGATTATATATTGGCATCCTCTCTATATGCCATCATGTGGGATGTTACCAAGACTCAACACATAAAGGAAAACAGAGGAGAAGCACATATGTAACACTAGAAGATCATAAGGAGAATAAGGGGCCAGTCGGCCGCTAGGACCGTGCAACGGAGCTCCAAACGGAGATAACTAAGCCATAATCTCCTAATACCTAACCATAACCTAATTGTAACCCTGACACTAAAACCACATTTTGAGCCTCAAAAAGGCCGGTGAGGACCGGTGACTGTGTCCTCACAAGTGACTCTCACAAGTATAGTAGAATGCAGATTTTGGTCCTCACAAAGATAGCTAGATGGGAACACACACACACACACATAGACACAACACAGAATGAGGGAGACACACATGAGCTTGACCCTGTTTGGTCAAATTAAAGTCATAAATTGTGTTTCCATTAATGCCCTATTGACTGGTTTTAGTTTATTCCAGCAGAGAGGAGGTTCAATCCTTCAGCTGCTGTTAAACAGCTCCTGACCTATATGATGGAGAGAAGGAGAGCAAGTGAGGAAGAAGGAATGAAAGGGACCTGCAGGAAGAGGACGGTGAGGTAGGAAGAGGAGAGAGAGTTTTGTGAATATTTATCCTTCAATGACGAAAGACTTCGCCTCCATAAATCACTGTCCTCCAATCACACACACACACTGCAGTCTAATTAGAGTGTGTTATCGGAGCAGCAGACGAGCTGTTGATCCGGCGACCTTTGGCAACGAGGAAAACCCGCCAAGGCTCGCTCTCTCTCTTTCACAAACTCACACACACCAACTTTCTGTCTCTCCTGAGGAAAACACTTTGCTGAGTTGTGATAATGATGCTGCCGGACTCTTTCCAACTATCTTTTCGTTCTCCTCAACTTTGCACCATTTCCATTAAAATGCCTCTTCCTTCATTGTCTCCCTTAATTCAAACTTTTCTTCTATCTAGGCCCCTTTTTACTTCTTTACCTTCCACCTTCTTGCCTCTTTCCTTCTCCTTTCTTCCTTCTAGATGTGTGTTCCAATTGTTCAGCTTGTCTTTCTTTACCTCCTTTGTTGCCATTTCTTTTTCTTCCCACCTCTCTTGTCCTCTTCTTGCTTCCTCTTTTCATTTGAAGTTCCTGTTCAAAAATGACCTACAAACAAACTACAAGCTTTGATGTGTTTAAGTTCAAAGTGTCAGACTGTTGAGTGGGTAGTGAAACTGGAAGAAAAAGATCACAGATACAAGCATCAGAAATGGGTTTCCTATGAAGTGTGTCCTGGCTCACCCTTAGAGATAGGGTGAAGCTCACTCCTCTGCATTAAAGGAGAAATTTAAGATGCTTCTGGAGTCTGGCTAAAATGCTTCCTAGGCACTTCCTAGGTGAGGTATCTTGGACATGCCCAACTGGGAGGACACCCTGAGGAAGATCCAAGACACCCTGGAGAGATTATGTCTTTTGGCTTGCTTGGAAACACTTCGGCATCCCACTGGAAGAGCTTGAGGCAGTGGCTGGGGAGAGAGAGGTGAGGGCATCACTGCTCTCCCCACAGTGCAGAACCCCATCAGAGAGAAAGAAAGAGTTGGACTTTTGGATAAAAATGAAAAAGAAACTGAAGTCACATTCAACTGTTTTTCATCAAGACCACCTCTTTATCTTTAAAAGATCTGTGCTGATCAAAATTACCCAAAACACGTGAAAATGGTGTCTGCCTTGCAGAAACAGCAATCACCAGGGTTAGCTCTTATTAAAGCAGTTCAAATCAATATAATCTTCCCTCGGGTCTATTACATGAATCTCTGAAGGGGTCTGTAAAGGAAACGATGAACCTGTAGAGAGGTAGCAGTTGAACCTGAAACTTTGCAGCTCTTTTAGGGAGTTATCGTAGCTCATTGTTCAGCTGTCTGACTGCAACTTTTTTATTCTAGTTCACTCTCAGCACTCTCAAAGCGTCATTTCCAGTCACAACAGGCAGCTGTTTTCAGAGAAAAAGCTCTAAAAAGCTACTTTACTCTACCAGCTCAGCAGCAACCTGCACTCAGACACAGTTAGACTCACTGGTGAACATACTGGAGGTGAAAGACATCTTACTTTCTTTGGATGGACACAAATGCACCTGCAAATGAACGATAATGTTACTCTGCAAATGAAGGGTGCGCTAACAAGAATCTGGTTGCTAACAAGTACAATACACCTGCTTCAAAGTGTCATATATCTTGTTTCAGATGCTGTTATTACAGGCGTATTTCCAGTAAATGCTTTATTTCTGCCACTGCCGAGAGAGGAAGGTGTTGCAGAGAGGCGTAACGCAGTCAAAATTGGTACCTTAACTCACATGAGGTGTGCTGTCAATGACTCTGCATTGAATCCAGATGCACAGAAGGGTATTTGATTTGCCAGACCAGCAACCAGAGACGTTTGATAAGTCCAACATTAACAATGGGACATCAAGACAATGGAAATATATGGAGATAATTTATGTTTCGACACAGACTGGAGAGAACAGATGGGTGTAATGCTGTCATCTGTGTTTGAACAAACAAAGTCTCAGCCTGCTTGCAGAAAGTAGCAAAAAAGCTAGCAGTTCATTTATATACATATTGCACACACTGTAGCTCTTCTCTTTTGCACTGCAAAATATAACACCATCATATTGCACTTTCACAGGATGTATTCAGTGTGAACATTTTTGGAGTGCTGGAGTCATTGCAAGCCCAGTGGGAATGGGTATTTATTTTGCTTTGGTATGTAGGAAGCATAAAAAATGAATGGTTACATCCACTATACTAAAAAGGAGTCAGAAAGCAGAAGAAATGAGAAATGGAATTGTTAAGTCTGCGTACTGAGACAGATCTTCTGCCTGATATCAACTGGTTATTTCTCATTTTTCCAACAAGGCCTTTGCTGTCGTACTTGCAGATGTTTCTTTCTTTTCTCCTTTTGCATTTTTGGGGTTTGCCAAGAATCCATTTCAACATTTTCAGTTACAGTTCCCCACAAAGCAGGGTACCGTTGACATTTCCTGCATTATGGGAATATGATTATCAATCTTGGCTTAAATCTCGGCCCTGCAACACACTGGCGACCTGTCCAGGATGTGCCCCATAGTAGCTGGGATAGGCGTGCTGCACAAGTTCTAATAAGACAAGCATAGAAATGATCCCAATGTCAGAGGCCATTTTATTCTCACTGAAACTCTTCAAACAAACCATTCCTCTGCAGGTGATGACTAAGTTGTGGAAGCTTGTTTCTGACACTGTGTTTTTTCTTTTTCTTTTTTGCCATTAGTAACTCAAATTCTTTAGGTAGTATGTTGAAATTTTCACTTAATAATTAGTCAACATTTGGAAATACATAACTTGAACTCTTATCCATAGCAAGCTGTTTGACAACTTTGAAAGAAGAAGGTTGGGGATTGGCCTGAATTAGCTAACACAACAGGGTCAAGTAAAGGCTTTTTAAGTAATGGTGTTATTACTGCCACTTAGAAGCCTGTGGTACACAGCCCATTAATAAAGATAAACTAATTATTGTTAAAACTGGTGCATTAATATGTGGTGGGGAATTTTAGGTTCAGGTTCAGTCTGAATACCTCTAATAACCTCATTCTTGGTGTTATTTGTTTTATTTCTTTTCAGGAGACTGAGGTGCTACAGTCTTGCATTACCTGTTTCAGACAGCTAACCGAGATCAGGTCATTCCTTTCCATTTCAGAGTAAGAAGAGGTGATCCATTCTTTTATCTCCTCCAGGCTGGACTCAGGGCTGGACTTGTAATCTGGCATACTGGGCATTTTCCAGGTGGACAGACACACTGTTGGCTCGATGGGCAGGCTTAAAGGGCCGCTGCACACTGGCGGTACAGGCACTGACAGCAGCTCATTGGTTCATTTCCATTACTAAAACTGGGTTGCCCAATCAAATCTCTTAATGTAACCAGACCCTCGCCTACCTTCACTGTGTGCTCACGCAGCTTGTAGAAAAAGTTTAGTGTGGAAGAAGTGGCGAAAAGGTGGAGCTGAAAAGCTGAGAGGTAACAATAAAAAGAAAGTAAAAAAAGAGGCAGGAAAGATCCTTGAAAGAGTAGTTGTCAAACAGCTAACAGATCATGTGCAGAGGACTGGCTTATTTGAAGAGTTTCAGTCAGGTTTCAGAGCTCATCACAGTAAATAAACAGCTTTAGTGAAGGTTACAAATGAACTTCTTATGGCCTCTGACAGTGGACTCATCTCTGTGCTTGTCCTGCTAGACCTTAGTGTAACATTGATACTGTTTACTTTATGCTTCCTTTAGACGGTATCATTAGAAGGCATAGCATACATTTTCACTGCTATGCAGTTTACACACAATATTAGATAACTTAGTTAAATAACACGTGCCAATTGGTTAAACTTAAACTAAACTTATGTCTTAAAGATATAAAGACCTGGATGGCCGCTAATTTTCTGTTTCTAAGTTTAGATAAAACTGAGGTTATTGTACTTGGCTCTGGAAATCTTAGAAATATGGTATCTAAGCAGATTCTGGCATTACTTTGGCCTTCAGTAACACTGTGAGGAACCTTGGAGTCATTTTTGACCAGGATATGTCCTTCAGTGCACATATTAAACAAATATGTAAGACTGCTTTCTTCCATTTGCGCAACATCTCTAAAGTTAGAAATATCCTTTCTCAGAGTGACGCTGAAAAACTAGTTCATGCATTTTTTTACTTCTAGTCTGAACTACTGTAATTCATTATTATCAGGATGTCCTAAAACCTCCCTGAAAAGCCTTCAATTAATCCAAAAATGCTGCAGCAAGAGTACTGACAGGGACTAGAAAGAGAGAGCATATTTCTCTCATATTGGCTCCCTGTCAAATCCACAATTGAATTCAAAATCCTGCTCCTCACATACAAGGTCTTAAATGATCAGGCCCCATCTTATCTTAATGATCTTATAGAACCATATTACCCTATTAGAGCACTTCGGTCTCAGGTATACTTGTTGTTCCTAGAGTATTTAAAAGTAGAATGGGAGGGAGAGCCTTCAGTTTTCAGGCCCCTCTTCTGTGGAACCAGCTTCTAGTTTGGATTCAGGAGACAGACACTATCTCTACTTTCAAGATTAGGCTTAAAACTTTCCTTTTGGAAAAAGCATATAGTTAGGACTGGATCAGGTGACCCTGAATCCTCTCTTAATTATGCTGCAATAGGTGTAGGCTGCTGGGGGACTCCCCTGATGAGCATTTCTTCTTTAGTCACCTTTCTCATGTGTAATTACACCTCTTTGCACTGAATCACACTTGTTATTAATCTCTGGCTTTCTTCTACAGCATGTGTTTTCTCCTGTCTTCCTTCTCACACCCCAAATGGTCACGTCAGATGGCCGCCCCTCCCTGAGCCTGGTTCTGCTGGAGGTTTCTTGCTGTTAAAAGGGAGTTTTTCCTTCCCACTGTTGCCAAAGTGCTTGCTCATAGGGGATCATATGATTGTTGGGTTTTTCTCTGTATGTACTATTGTAGAGTCTACCTTACAATATAAAGTGCCTTATTGTGACTGTTTTTGTGATTCAGTGCCGTTTAAGTAAATTTAACTTAACTGAATTGAAATTGACTAATTAACCAACATTTTAGCTGCCGGGCTGCTGCACCGTGAACAGTGTTGGGGAGTAACGGAATACATGTACCGCCGTTACGTATTTAAAATACAAAATATGAGTAACTGTATTCCGTTACAGTTACCGTTTAAAAAGCTGGTATTCAGAATACAGTTACTTTGTTGAAATAAATGGATTACACTGCGGTACTTTCCTGTTTCATATTGTCGCGGGTCAGGACTGTTTGGGTTTTGTTTGACAGCTACGTGCTGTTGTTCCAGGCGGCAGCGTTACGGTTGCCATGGTTACAAGGCGACGCTCTCTCTCTCTCTCTGCGACTGTGTGTTTCCTGGGTGAGAAAGCGCCTTTTCGTTGTTGTTGTTGTTGTGCTAAGCTAACAGGCAGAATGCTACAAGCATAGCTCTAAAGAATGTAGCATCATGGGCAGTGTAGTCCGTGTTGCAGGGAGAATGGACTGCCATACATGTTATGGGTCTGTGAGCGCGAGGAGGGAGAAAAAGGGGAGTGGAAAGGTACGAGTTGTCATCGAGGAAAAACGGGAGCTGGAAGCATGTAAATATAATAATAACCACTTCAGCCAAGAAGAGTGCCTGACGAGCCCAGTTGTAAGTAAGCTATTAAGACTCGACTGTACACTGTGTTCGTGTTTTCCTCCGAAAACAATAAGTTCCGTTGGAGCAGTCTTTCAACGCCTCTCTCTGTCTCTCGCAAGAAAAGTTGACCCACACAACAAAGTAAAGCTATTTTTCGGCTACGAGCCGACAGGGACCCCGCCGTATTAGTCAGAGGTCCCTTTACTACAGTTCGGAGTCGCGGACCTTCAGTAATAGTAATAAATCACACAGCAATAGTACATTCACGTTGTTGTAAAAAGCATGATAATATATTAAGTAATCCAAAGTATTCAGAATACGTTACTGTCATTGAGTAACGTAACGGAATACGTTACAGAATACATTTTGAGGCATGTATTCTGTATTCTGTAATGGAATACATTTTAAAAGTAACCTTCCCAACACTGACCGTGAACGGTAGCACCAGGAACAACCACATAACCAGGCCTTACAGTCAAAGGAGGCTGCTGCTGCTAACATCAACTAAGGAGAAGTGAAGAAGAGATGAAGAAGGTGAAATGAATGTGGTAAGAAAATAGATGTACAATCATAATTAGGAAGAGAGAGATTCAAGGATTCAGCTAAGATGAATGGCTACTTTGACCATAAAGCATTGCCCTGGCTGGAATATCACCAATGCCAGCAAAGAATATAAAGATTACAATGCTGCTGCCAGGCTTTCAGCAACCACATTGTTCCATCCCTTGCAGGCCTTCAGAGTCTACCTGTGAGTCTCAGAATTGACTTTAAGATTTTATTTCCTGGCTCCTGTTTATGTCTGAGATCTGCCGACTCTGAGCTGCTGAAGATCCTGTAGAAAAGGCCTCAGTAATGCTCTTACCAGGGCTGGACTGGGACAAAAGATCGGCCTGGGCATTTTGACTAGAGACCGGCCCACAAGGTATTATAGGAAAAGCCATAAAACCTTTGAATGAAAACAAACGCTGTTGTGACACTGATGTACAGTCTTGTTGGTATATGTATGATTTCTATACATTTTACATCAGATAACAACTTTGGTTGTAAGATTCAGATAATTATTTATTAAAAGCGAGACATTTTAAATGATAATAAGAAAGAAAAATATTTCTTTGTGCCCCCCTTTCCTTGTTAATGCCCTACCTGGCCCCCTGGCAACACTTTGCTAGACCCTCCCCTGCACAGTTACCAGCTGTCAGCTACCTAAAAAATGATCCTGGAGTTATTTGTCTCTCAGAAACAGTTCATAACTTCCCTTCAACTCATTCATGTCACCTAAAAGGTAAACCTGTTTCTCCATCACCCGTTCAGCTCTGATGATTCAGTAAGGACATCTCCTGGTTTCATCTTCATGTTTCCCTCTCACCACATATCCAAACCGATATCATGACCAGCAGCTTTTACAGCTGTGGCTCCAGCAAACATCAGCTGATACTAGAAGGTAATATTAAATAAATTCTAAACAGCTGATCAAGCTGAAATATGCTACTGTTGTTTAGCGCGACCTCCACTGGTTTCTTCTTTCCAGCACAATGTGGGCGATAAACAAACAAGAGAGACGGGACTTGCACCAGAAATACCGATCAGCTGATCCTTGATCAGTTTCATGATTGAAGTAGCAACAGCAGAGGGAGGAGAGAGAATGAGAGAAGAAGAGGCAGCTGACAGCGCAAAGTCACAGAATAACTCCAGCTTGGTGTCTTTTTCCATTCTAGGTGAAGCACGGGACAAACTGTGTTCCTTTTCAGCTCAATACAAAACACGTAATATTTTCTCTGAATACGGGATGATTACATTTTTTACAGGACGGTTGGCAACTCTACTAACTAACCTTGTGACCACTATAGAGGAGCTCTACCAGAACCTGACTAAAGAGCAGGCAGACTACTGTCTGTCACGCATGAAGCCCTACCTCGACAGCAAGGGCTGCGAGCTGCCATAAGCTTTTGACTTTGTCGAATTTACTCGCTCGCTCTTTGTCAACTGATCCTTTCCCCGTAAAGTTCACTATCAGTAACATCATAGCACCCACCCAGCTGTATAGAAACTCTGTCATGCTAGCTAGTACGCAGTACGAGTTATTGTAACTGACTGTAAAAAGTCAGCACAACGTAAGTAAACTACACCTAAACTTGGTTTATATCTGACCCAGATAGACTGCAGGTCATAACTTCTTACCTGAAGTCCAGTTCACCTGACACTCGGACCGGCGGCTGCCTCGGGTCTCTCCTCCTGCCTCACCTTTCCCTCATCCACCTGCTGGCCTCTGTGGAAGCTTCGCCATAGTCACCACCAAACAACTGAGTTATTTTTACACATCGGCCAGTATCTGGCCAATCCACCACCTTTAATTGTTTATACTGTTACAAAAAAAAAACAAAAAACATAGGCCCATAAAAATGAAAAATCACCATCGGCCCACCGGGCAATTGCCCGGTATGCCCAATGGCCAGTCCAGCTATGGCTCCTACATGTAGATATCTAAAGTAGGCTAACTCATCTAAGTTATAATTTCATACAGCTACATTTTTAGAATGTAGAATGTAAAAAAAAATCCCACACACGTCACCTTTTCCCCCCAACACCACTATTAGCTTCAGCTCTTAGAAGTCTGTGTTTTTAACCTTACATGACCGAAATAGCTGCCATCTTCCTTGTTCTTTCATGTGTTTACTACATAGCGTCACAAATACATGAAGACATCTACATAAAAAAACACTTGCCGTGCCTTTTATTAGGAACAATTTTGAGCTAAGTGTAAATAATGTTGTCACATACATCTTGTTGTTGGTGTGTGAATAAATTACTATAAAAGCTCACAAACAACTGTGAAAGAAAGAAAACAGCAAAATTCAATTTGAAGTCTCCGGTCTTGAAAATAACAGCAGCCTCAACTTTACTTCTTCCTCTTGGCAAGAAGTTTTCATTCTACTTTGAATGGAGCAGTGGCGGTTTGGTGGAGGTATTTCCTCTTTCCTTTTGAGTTTTGTACAGTAAAAATTGCAACAGGATCATCCCATATCGATCACCATGTCCTTGCTTCCCCTTATTTCTCCATCTTTCTCTTGGTGTTTCATCATGTCGACTTTGACGCTGACAGTAAGAAGACTGAACTGGATTTTAGATGACTGAACAGAAGACTGATGGAAAAGTTATTTAACACAAGATAAATAAGGTACTATTACCTTTGTGATACATAATGAGTCGTATAATTTTTCACAAAATGGCTCATGGCCTGGTTCCCCCTGGTGTTTTAATGATCCAGCTCCCTATAGATCCTGTGCTGAAACTGAACCAACAGCGAGGAGCCTCATTGATCACGGAGCTACGAGCCAGCAGCCCACTGAATTAACATATTCATTTCGGCTGGCATTTAGCTGGAGAGAGACAGATGGAGAGAGGGAGAGTGGACGACGGGAGGGAGAACGGTTTTGAGTGAAAGTGATGGAGAAAGCAGTTGGAGAGTGCGTAGAGAGAAAGACAAGCAAGAAGTTTAATATTTCAACGAAATTACATTTAATACAGCGGTGGAATTAAACGTTAAGAAGAACGGCACATTAAAACGTTTTCATTTGCTGTCGTCCGTCTCTCTCTGCGCGGCTGAAACTGTAAAACCTTCAGCACTAATTCTACTACACGACTGTCAACACATAAAATTACACTGTTAAAAACTGCTGCCCCAGCACATCCATCACAGGAGCTGCTACAGCTGCAAAAACAGAGGTCTGTTTTATTCATTGTATGGAAAAAAGATCTGTTATTCACTCTGAGCACTAGTTTTAACCACAAAGTGTTGACAGTGGTGCCTTCCTTATGTGAAGAGTGAAGCCAAAGCAGTGTAGCAAGCAGAGAGCATTCACATATCTGTCTATTTGTACATACAAGTGTATTATGCTTTTTTTCCGACTAGTACCTGCTCGATTCGAATCGACTGGTCTCGGTTTCGGTCAAAGAATATTTTTAATTGCTAACAAATGAGCTCTGAGAACGAATCGGCAGTATGTTGTTTTGGCCCTCAGTGAGCAATAAAAAGCTTGAATCCTTTGAGGATTCAAAGTTAATAAAGTTAACTAAAGGTCTACAAAAAAGTTGTTTTTTTTCCCTTTAAACACAACTCTGAATAAACAGCCAGAAAATGAATGGAAGTTTTAAATGAAGCAATGCAGTTTCTGTTAGGAAGACCAAGGAGATCATTGTAGATTTCCGGAGGAAGGGTCATAACAACCATCTGCCTCTCTTCATTGGCAGTGAGGCGGTGGAGAGGGTGAGCAGTTTTAAATTCTTGGGGGTAACTGTGACCGAGGACCTGTCCTGGGGCAACCATATCACCTTAGTTGCACGGAAGGCCCAACAGCGCCTCTACTACCTGAGGAGACTACGGAGCGCACACATTCCCAGACCTCTGATGTTGAACTTCTATAACTGTGCCATCAGCAGCGTCCTGACGCATGGATTTCTAGTGTGGTTCCCCAGCTGCACCAAGGCCGACCAGCAAGCACTCCAGCGGGTGGTGAAAGAAGCTGGCAGAATTATTGGAACAATTCTGCCAGAGATTAGTAATATCTTCCCCACTCGCTGTCTGAGGAGGGTGCACAGTATCCTGCGGAACCAACATCACCCTGCGCGCCACCTTTTCCACCTGCTGCCCTCAGGGAGAAGGTACAGGTCTATACAGGCCAGAACATCCAGACTGGCCGACAGCCTGTATCCACAGGCTGTGAGGCTCCTGAATTCTGCCCCCCTCCCCTCTCTGCCCCCCTCTCACGGACAATAACCATATCCAACTTCTTAATAGCACTGAACTGGTTTGCATTGGTGCATTATATCTTTATTCTCCTCCCCCCCCCCTCTTTCTTAAATAGACAACCATCATATCTCACAGTACAATAATATTGAACGGGTTGCATTGTTGCATTTTGTCATGTTTCTCAGGTCTTTGTCTGAATGTCCTATGAACATTACCTGTCTTGTTCTCATGTTGTTGCTAAGGATTGTCTCATTGCACTGAAGTCACACTGGGTTAAATATTTACACTTGAGTTTTAAGGGGTATTTGTTTTTTTTGTTTTGTTTTGTTTTTTTTACGGGTTGTACGGAAGCCCCAAACGCAATTTCATTGTTCTTTGACAATGACAATAAATAAATACTTGACTTGACTTGACTTGACTTAATGAATCAGTATCGATAAGATCATATGAATTCCTGATTGGATGAATTTTACCCACAGGGATCAAGGAGAGACTTAGTTAGGCTCACTCCCTGTGTCACCAACATTAATCAAAGTTTTGTTTAAGGAGACTTTGAAGAAGGTTACTTTCACCGGCAAGGTAATTAATAAACACACACAGTGTTTACTCTTTCGTCTTCTTAGCAACCATTCTGAAGGCAGCAGGTTTCTAGTATTGATTGTGTGTGCTTGTTAAGAGATATTTCTGTACAGTGACTCAATCTTCTGAAAATCATGAAACAACTTCCATGAATATAATTGATCTGACTGTAGGTGCTTTGTTATTAATCTTTTCCGACCTTTTTTTCCAACAGGAAAACAGGCTTTACCTCCAAGCAAGACTTGGAGGTAAAGCCAAGCAATTAGTAGATGGATTAGTTCTAGAATAATCCACTTAGTTGTAGAATAAGTTCTAGAATACAGAATAAAATAAAGTCACACCAAAATGTGCATTGGAAGAAAAGAAGTACATAACATGATGCAGATCCAACAGTAGAAGAAATAGCTGTTTGGGCTATAGAGGATTACTATCAACCTGACCTTGAAATGTTTGACCCTCCGATGTCGTTCCTGGGATGTTAGAGCCACTCGTCCAGCTTTCGGGGTCACTGCACCGAGTGCTCTGATTACCATTAGGCCCACGTGAAAAGTGAATTGCAATCATCAAAATGGGAGAAAAGTAAATTGTGCACTAAAAGTTCAAGATGATTGAATATTTAGCCATATCACTACAAAACAAAAATAACAATTTTCTTTCGGATAAATCTTTGACTCAGCCACTGTCTGCTTGCTGAGGAAGACAGTTATTGAGATGGGAAGTATGTATTTTCATTAGGGTTGTTTGGTGGAATTCCATAACATCACCAACTGGATAAAAGCAAATATCTGACCAACTTTTGGTAGTTGTGCACATGCATTTAGGGGCATAGGGCCATATACATAAATCAGTGACAGTTACTATAATTACATGTACAAAGCACACACTGCACACACTTGCACACCTCTCATCCATTTGAATGAAATCTGGTGGCTAAAGAGATACATTTGTCATATCAACATTATCCCTGCATTTCTTCTTACAATCCTCAGATCATAAAAAATACTTACCTCAATAAAAACTTTGCTATATTGTGAATCCCTGAGTGTGAAAATTTGAACATCTGCTTAGAGTTTAGGAGTGTGAAAAGTAGTCAGATTCAATGATCTGTTTACTCAGCCTGGACTTCCTGAATTGTATTTTATGTCTCACTGGTACCAAAAGCACAGCAGCTCCACCAACGCAGCATTGTTTTAATGCTGGTTTGATTTGGGTATGAATGCTGGCTTACTGGAGGATTTTGTAAATGCAGCACTGCACTGGGAGCTCATTTTCAGGAACTGCAGGGACCTCCTTCTTGCTGAGAGCAATGAGTGAATATTATTTGAATTGTGCCAGGAACTCACTACAGTTTTAGGCTCTTTTTTTTTCTGAACCATTCATCTGAAGTCAAACTACTTCTTTCTCACCTCTGCAGTAGCTCTTATTTCAGACTACTGTTTTTACCTGCAGCCACTACTGACAGGATATTACAAAAAAAAAAAGTTTTCCTGTGCTTTTTCAGTTCTTCCATATTGATGGAAAGTTTCCTGGTGGTTTTTATTCTAAATTCCTGGGAGTATTTATTTTAAATTTTGAAACTTTTAAATTTAAACTGTTTTGGAGAGTCCGTTGGGCAACTTCGAGCAAATACAAAAGCAGAAAAAAGTTAGATGTCACAAGCGACAAAGAAAGGAAATGGATTATCTGCTGCCCCTGATCCAACATGGCTGTTTTCAAACGTTATCTGGCATCCCTCACTTTAAAGGGCAAAAAAGAAGGGGGCCACCTCACAGAACCTGAACATGAACACAGTGCATTACATGTATCACTGTTAACATCGTCAAAGTACTGCTGTTTAATTTGTTTAAGCCTTTACTAACTTACAGTAAACACCTCATATTTTCACACAATTACAATATAACAGAAAGTAATTTCTCAACTTCAGCAATACATTGAGTCCAGTTTCAACTTAAGAATTTAATTTGGGTCATCAGAAGATTGAAACATCTGTTTTATCAAGTGTCATCCGTTGAGCACTCCTTACCTTCAAAATTCCTTATTCTCTCTTTTTCTCTTTCTTTCTCCATCTGAAGTGAATGAATGAATGAATTGAGTGAATTTATCACACACTGATGGGTTTTTCGCCTTTGTATCTGTAGCTTGCAAACAGATTGTGATCCAAACTCCATGGAAACAATCTGTGTTCATATTTCCAGATTCTTAAGAAAAGTGGCATCTGGAATAACCGGAAATGCTCCGGCTTTGCAGTGATAGCTAGATTGCTATATGCTGTTTTTATTTATTTATCTTGTATACTGTGTCGGTGGTTTGAACTGCTATTTAAAACAAGGTGATCTTATTTTGGTAAACTATTGTACCAAGTAGAGGAAAGCAGAAGATTAAAGTAAGGATGCTTCAGGAAGTGGCTGCTTTCCGTTTGCGTCACATCAACCGCTGGCTCGGCCAAAACGCTCACATTCAGACCTCAAACGGGACTTCACAAAGCACAGGTTCACATTATGTTTGACAGTAATAAACTGCAAATACATAACTCTGCACAGTGAGATAGCAATAAGGAAAACACAGTATCTGAGTGGTGGGACACTTCACTCCCTGCTCCTATGACCTGCGAAGAATACGTGGATAGATTAGCGTGAACAGCACAACTGGCAGATTCACACATATTCTTAAAAAATGTCTCTCAAGATAAAGCTGCAAACAGCAAGATGTTGGTTCTGCTCACGCCCACCTGCAGCAATTTGCTTCACACCTGCTGCTCCTTCTCCTGCTGGATGTCAGTTTAGAGAAATGAGTGTTGAAGTGAGAAATCTTAAAGGCGTAAGGTTCTCTAATCAACCTTCAACTCTTTATTCTGTCTATGGAGATTTTTTATTTTATTTTTGGGTTTCAAATATAACGTTTTAACTGCATTTTCTCAAAATAAGAAAAAAACAAAAATTAAACTGTTTAAAAAAAACTTCTGACATGTTGTGTTTGGCTAACAGCCCAGAAATGCTTAATGTGAAAGCCCCCCCCCCCCCCAAAAAAAAAGGACAGAAATAAAAAATATATTAAAAAAGATCAGCAGTGAGAAACCGAGAGACTGATTCAATTACACCTAACCTCTTGTCTCTGAGGGTTGTCACGGTAACAAGGCCACTTGTTCATGAAAATTGCAGGCTAAACATGGATTCGTAACCCACACACACACATACACACACAAACACAGGCTTGGCACACACAAACACTCCCACTCAGGCTCCTGTGAACAAAAGCTCAGGGGGAAGCAGCTGAGATGAAGCTTTCATGATTCCTGTGTGGGAAAAAAATTGTAGTCTTTTTTGTGAGTGATATCCACACACACACACACACACACACACACACACACACACACACACACACACACACACACACACACAAAGCTATAACATATAACATATACACACAGCGACATAACAGATCCTGTGGGTTTTTATTAGTAGACTATTGAAGGCTGAAAAGGCTGAAGGCTGATACACCCCTCCAGTGAATGGGGTGTGTCTGTGCACTCTTCTAAAACCACCTTTGTGAGGACCAGCTTTAGTTTTAAACCCTAATAGTGGGGACATTTTGGCCATTTCCCATTTTTTGGGGGGGCTTGTTTTCTACATGGATTAGAATGAGAGCATGTCGCTCCCATGATAAGCTTGATAAGCTGTTGTTAGAATTTATTTAATATTACTTTCTACACCAGGATCCTTTTCTAAGTAGCTGAAAGCTGGTAACTGTGCAGGGGCGGGTCTAGCAAAATTTTGCCAGGGGGCCAGGTAGGGCATTAACAGGGAAAGGGGGGTACAAAAACATACTTTTCTTTCTAATTGTCATGTCTAGCTTTTAATAAATAATTATCTGAATCTTACAACCATAGTTTTCATCTGATGTAAAATGTATAGAAATCCATTATGGTATATAGTAACTATTAAGTCAAATTTATAACCTAGAAAGCTACAGTACTTTTTCCTTTGCAATTCTGTTTAAGAAAAATTATTGACTTCTGTGCATTTTTTTTACATGTGCTTTAAATTAAAGTTGATTACGTCAATTAAGCATTATGAGGGTGGGGGATGGTTCCCTATTTGTTTTTTTTGTTTTTTTTGTTTTTCTGGGAGTTGGCAACCCTATTAGTTAGGTTGTTTAATATTTCCACTAAGTACTCTTTAAAATACCAGAATAAGGAGGATGGAGTAGGTTTAAGTTTATTAGATTGATCAGTATTGCTGAACTATGAAATATTTTGGGTGCAGTGCATTTTTTGCATACAGGTATAACAGAATAGCTTTAGTGTTTTTTTTTAACTTGAGTGTGAACTTATACAAAATGCAGCAAGATATTTAAAAAATATTTTTTATTGTTTATGAAATACCCTATATCGGATTCATATCGGTATCGGCAGATATCCAAATTTATGATATCGGTATCAGTATCGATATTGGATATAAAAAAGTGGTATCGTGCCATCTCTAGTTTTAACATTATGAAAGGTTACATTTTAACTCAAACAGGGATTTATCCCCGAAGTTTAATCTGCGAGTCCATAGCCTAAACATTGTTTTAGTGCCTAAACCTAACCAAACCTCAACTTGTTTACTTGATAAAGATTTTTGTAGATTTTTGTTTTAATCTCAAATCACAAAAAGATGCTGATGATGATGAAGGGAGTACACTGAAAAATGCACTGGTATTCCCTGCACCGGTAATTAAATAAAACATGAAAATCCACCTGAAGCTGCCGGAGGACACCGTAAAGAACATCGACTTCGATAGAGTACATCGCTTGGGGGGCGTGAGGTCGCGGACCGGGAGACCACGGCCTATTGTGGCCAAATTCAGCCAATTCAAACAAAAGGAACAGGTGAAGAGTCGCGGCAGAGAGCTGAAAGGAACGGACTTCAGCGTGAACGACCAGTTCCCCAAAGAGATCCTGGAACGACGCAAGGTCCTGTTCCCAGTTCGACGTAGCTTTATCCAGAAAGGCTCCCGTGCTGTCATCGCTGTGGACCGGCTCTACGTGGACGGACAGCTGTACCGCGACCCCGGCACCACACCGTGGTTATACTGACTGCACTCCAGATAAGAACCCGCTACACTCTTTTCTTATTCATTCACACTTTCTCCTTTAAAATGTGTTTAACCTAGTAATATCAGTAGGATGTCATAGCAGATATAACACCGTCACCCTCCGTCATTGCTTTAATTGGAATGTTTCCGTTTCGTTTCCTTTTTTTTGTTGTCGCTCACAGTTCATGTGGTTTCTTTCTTTCTCTTGTCTTTCACTGCTGTGATCACCTACTTCCCCACTCACCTACAAACAACACCCTCTATTTCTCCATATTTTCACAACACGATCACGCAAACACATCAGCTCAACGGCAGCACATTCACAACAGCCTCACAGCACGCACAGACTTGCAGGACACATAAGCAAGCCACGCTTGTTCATATTAGTGAATATTCACACACATAGTCAGACTTATGGAGTCTCTCACCACACTTCTTTTTCTCTTTCTATTTACAAACAAGGGATGTTTCCATATTCTCTCCACCTGTCTAAACGAAACACCCAGCATACATCATTAAACATACACGCACAATTAAGGGCATGCTGAGGTTTGTCACATGGAATGTAAATGGAGCTGGCACCAGAGGAAAGAGGTTAAAAATATTTAACCAGCTTAAAAAACTACAGGCAGATGTTGTTTTATTACAAGAAACTCACAAACCTGTCACAGGTTTAAACGAACTTAAAACACCTGAGTTTCCTAACGCGTTTGCAGCCGGTTATAATTCTAGACAACGGGGAGTAGCAATTTTAATACATAAAAATGTTAATTTTACAGTACTCGATACAGTTATAGATCCAGAGGGTAGATTTCTAATTATTAAACTATCAATATTGAACAAAAAACTTTGTATTGTTAGTATATATGGTCCAAATGTTGATGAACCCTCATTCTTCCACGGTTTTTTTAGTGCACTCTCTGAACACCTTGATTGCACACTCATTCTTGGCGGTGACCTCAACCTTGGACTAAATGAAGAAATGGATAGGCTCAACACAACAGGAACTCAGCGTAATTGGCAGTCCACAAATATAATCAAACAGTATATGAACGACTTTGGTCTTTGCGATGCATGGCGCTCTCTTCACCCCACCAGTAAGGAATATACTTTTTTCTCGCATGTTCATCACTCTTACTCTCGTCTGGATTATTTTTTGGTCAGCAGCTCACTGCTGTGTGACATTTCAGACACTGAGATTCATCCTATAGCTGTCAGCGATCATGCTCCTGTATCTTTAACACTAATGCACAAGAATAATACTACGCCAAGTAAAAACTGGAGATTTAATATATCACTACTTAAAGATGAAGACTTTATTAAATACTTTAAAAAGGAATGGACTTCATATTTAGACTTTAATGACACTCCCGGAATATCTGCTTCTGTTCTATGGGAAGCAGGGAAAGCTGTGATGAGAGGTAAAATAATTTCTTTCTCATCACACAAAAAGAAAGAAGAAAACAAAAATATTCAGGAATTAGAAAAAAACATCAAATCACTAGAAGAAGCCTACGCGTGCGACCAAGATCAGGAAACATTGAACAAAATATGCAAAACAAAACTAGAATTAAATGAAATTATTAATAAAAAAACACAATTCCTTATACAAAGACTTCGCTTGCAGAATTTTGAACACAGTAACAAATCAGGTCGATTTCTAGCTAACCAGCTAAAAATAAATAAAGAAAAAACAACTATATGTGCTGCTAAAGATTTATCGGGGAACACAATATATGATCCTGGAAGAATAAACAACATTTTTAGGGATTTCTATGAAACTTTATACTCACCACAAATAAACCCATCTAAAAATGAAATTGATCTGTTTCTTGACAACGTAACTCTTCCAAAATTACTAGACAGTCAAGCAATGGAATTGGATTCGCCACTGACGCCAAGTGAACTCCAGGAAGCCCTGATAAGTATGCCCAATAATAAGGCTCCAGGTCCAGACGGCTTCCCTGCAGAATTCTACAAAGAATTCTGGACAATTTTGGCACCAGTATTCCACAGCATGTTGCAGGAAATCGAGGAAAATGGCAGACTACCACCAAATATGAATTCTGCCAACATTAGTCTCCTGCTAAAACCAGGCAAAGACCCTTTATTTCCCTCAAGCTATCGTCCAATTTCTCTTTTAAATGTAGACCTTAAAATAATCTGCAAAGCTCTCTCAAAGAGATTAGAGAAAATGACCCCCCTCTTAATTCATCCTGACCAAACTGGTTTCATAAAGGGTCGGCACTCCTCAACAAACACTCGTAGATTACTTAATTTAATAGACTACTCATACGATAAAAACATCGAAGCCATAATATTATCTCTAGATGCAGAAAAAGCATTTGACAGAGTTAATTGGAAATTTTTATTCGCAACTTTACACAAATTTGGTTTTGGAAACTCTTTCATAAACTGGATAAGAATATTATACAATTCCCCAACGGCTCGTATCAGAACAAATGACCAGACATCCTCCAGCTTCTATCTCCTGAGGGGCACCAGACAGGGATGCCCACTCTCCCCCTCACTTTTTGCAATTTTTATCGAACCTCTAGCAGCAGCATTTAGACAGGCTACAACAATTAAGGGCATAAAATGTAAGAACATAGAACATAAAATCAGTCTCTATGCGGATGATGTGTTGCTTTTTCTGCAAAACACACAAACCAACCTCTCTGAGGTAATTACTTTAATAAACTGGTTTTCAAGAGTTTCAGATTATTCAATTAACTGGCCAAAATCTACAGTTCTCCCCATTAACTGCTCCTTCCATAATTCTTCCTCTGCCCCACTGCAATCCGGAAATATTAAATATTTAGGTATTAATGTCTCTCCTAAGCTTTCAGACTTAACTAAACTAAACCACATCCCACTTCTAAAGAAAGTAGAAGGCGATCTGACTAGATGGAAATCTTTACCCATATCACTCATGGGAAGGGTCGCCACTATAAAAATGATGATCTTGCCAAAAATAAATTACTTATTTTTGATGATCCCTAACAAACCATCACAAGATTGGTTCAGATCTCTGGATTCATATATTTCCAAATTCCTTTGGAAAGATAAACCCCCGCGTATTAGCTTAAAAACGCTACAAAGAACCAAGGATAGAGGAGGATTAGATCTGCCTAATTTTCACCAATACTTCTTAGCCAACAGGCTTCAGTTCATCTCAGAATGGTTAAAACATACCTTCTTAGTTGAGCCCTGGCTAGATGTTGAACAGGCACTATGCAAGGATCTAGAGATTTCAGACCTACCATTTATTAGCTCAAACATCAAAAGACATGAATGCTTTAAAAGTATCAACATCAGCTTTTCTCTAACAGCATGGTGGGAGTTTCTAAAAATAACGGAGTCTTCATTAATCCCATGCAAACGTACACCTATCTGGAATAACCCTGACATATTACAAAACAATAATATGATTAATTTCCCAGAATGGAGTTGTAAAGGAATTAAATACTTAGAACATATATTAGAGGGAACAGAATTTATTCCATTTGACAGACTAGTTGAACAATATGGGATCAACAAGACAAGGTTTTTAGAATATCAACAAATTAAATCCATAGTAAAAAAGAAATTTAACCTCAGTCAAGTTGAATTACAAACACCACTAAGTGCGGCACATTTTCTTACTCTTAAATCCCCCAAATTATTATCTAAAATATACAGAACACTTTCTAAATTAGATGAATCAATATCCCTTCCTACTGCAAAGTGGGAAGCAGATTTATCAGTCAACCTAGACCAAAACTTCTGGTCTCAGATTTGCTTAAAAACTTTTAAATTAATTAAAAATCCCAGTCTGCAATTAATACAATACAAAATACTTCATAGAGTGCACTATACAGGTCATCGGATGTTTAAGATGGGCTTTACATCTTCCAACAACTGCTCACACTGTCAAGGCAATACACCAGACAATTACATCCACGCTCTTTGGTTCTGTCCACCAGTGCAAAAGTTTTGGCGCGAGATATGTGAAGACTTATCAAAATGTCTGAAATGTAACATTCCAACTTCCCCCTTAGTGTGTTTGTTGGGCAGCTTAGATAATGTCACTTCAGAAAAGAATATAGCCCATATGATCTTCACTGCCCTATGCATAGCCAAGAAAACAGTCCTCATGAACTGGAAAAATAAAAATAATCTTAATTCTAACCAATATAGAAATTATCTATTAGATTACATTAGTCTTGACACAGCCTCTGCCACCACATCAGATCAATTGCTCTGGGCCCCTTTTATCAGCTCCATCACCTAGTGGGGGTGGGGGGTCATAGTTTGGTCCCGCCTTCACTGTTGTGATTGGTGAGGGGGTAGGGACAGGCTTAGGGCGTCGGGGGGTTCCCCGGAGGCATCTTCCTTGGGGGGCTCAACCCGGGGTAGCGGTCACGTCCGGTTGAGGGCTCTGTTGGCTCTCAGGTGACTGTTTCCTCGCGGCTGCGTGCAGCGGGGCTAGGGGAGGGTCTGTGCTGACGGACGTGGGTTACTGACCTGGCAACCTGGCTGCCCCTGGGTGGGTCCGGGATGGGCGTGAGGTTCTGGGGGTGCTCCGTCTCTGGGCGGGGGCCCGGGCCGGGCCTCGGGGGCTCGGGTCCTGGTTGGTGTGTTGCCGGGGTTGTGGGCGGGTGGGTGCATGGGGGCCCGGCCCTGGAGCAGGGTGCCGCCGGTGCATCGAGCCGCCTGGGGGGCTCTTCAACTGGTGGGGGGGATGGTCACATCTGGCAGGAGCTTTCTTCTCTCAGGAACTCTCTGCAGGAGGGGGAGATACAGGAGAGGTGGAGGAAGATCTCAGCCTGGGCGTTTACCGTCTTATGTAGTCTGGAAGATGTGTGGTTGGTGGGGTGGGTGCAGTTTTCTCTGTGGTGGGGTTGGGTGGACTGTCCAGGGCTCTGTGGAGCCGGGGGGCGCTACTGCACTGGGCCCCGGTCTGATGGGCCTGGGCCCCCCTTCCCTGGCGGGTCGCGGAGGGTGGGAGTGCCTACTGGGGTCAGCGGGGGAGCTGGCCCCAGGGAGGGGTTACCTGCCCCTCCCTTCCTTCCCTCCCCATCTCCAGCTGCCTCCCTCTTCCCGCTCCTCCACAACCACCCACACATGCAGGGCCTTGGAGTGGGGGTATGTCACCAGGGTGCAGAGGAGGCTACCCCCCCCCCCTGTCCCCTTCTGGCTGCCTCTGCCTCAATTTTATCCCACAACTTAGACATTCACATTATTCACACTCTCATTACACATACATATAGGATCTTGGGGGTGGGCACAATCACGGAGTCCAAATCACCATCAGGGTGTATACCTCACCCCTGACGTCGTTGCCCACCTCTCAATTTTAAATACACTTAGTCATTGAGGGCTAGCAGGAGGGACCATGCGCTTACCTGCTGCTCCTTGGCAGGTAGCTCCATGCCCTCCTGGGTTTTAATTGCACCTTAGAACACATATGCATCAACACTACAATGAGCGGGTGGAGGGAGGTTTGGAGTCTTCTCCCACCCCCATTCTCTGCGGCCTGCTGGAGCGGGGGGGGCTAGTAGGAGGAGTTGGCCGTCCGACTGCGGTCTGGGGTGTGGGGCCTCCCTGCTGCTGCGGAGTCGGGGTGGTCTGCCTCTCCCCACCGCAGGGAAAAGGGTAACACCACCTGGGTCTGGGTGCAATTCCCCCCTCCAGGGGCAAGGGTACCTAGACCCGGTTTGTAGAGTACGCTTGGGGAGTGTGATTGTGTGTACAGCGTCTCTTTATGTCTGTCTCCACGTTGGTTGAGTGTGGAGTGAGTGCATATGAGAGCATGAGGGTGGGAATGGATGTTTGTGTCTGTGTGTGCCTGTATGTCTGTGTCTATATGTCAGGTTGGGTATCAGACGCCACCTCTCTGGGGACACCTCAGGCCCTCCAAGGTTTGGAGGCCTATCTCCACCCACCACCACTTCCCCTGCCGGTGGCGGACTCCCTCAGGTGTCGGTGTGTTGGTGGTTCTTTGTGTCTGGGGGTGGGCGTCCGGGTACACACCGGCTCACTCCTTGGCGGCCGCTTGTCGGGGCCTGGGGCCTGGGGCTCGCTCGGGCCCCTTTGGAGGTGGGGTGCCCCCGGCCTCTCGGCCTAGGGCTCGGTCACTCAGGCGCGGCTGGGGGCCGGCGGAGCTCACGGGCGCGTCACTGCAACCCCCCCTGGCTTCTGCTCCGCGGCTGCTGAGTGAGCCCTCATCTGGGACTCTCCTCAGCTCTTACTGGAACAGTGGCGCGGCTGCCCCTCTGTTGGTCTTCCATGGTCTCTTGTGTTCTGGGGGCCTCTGGATGTCTGGAGTTTTGATCTCCTCCATACCCGCTTCACACCCTGGAGGATGGGGCTGTGGCCCCCCCACACTCCCTAGCAGATCATTACATGGAGAAACCTTTGGAATGCAAGCATGCTGATCCACACAGGTATGCACACATGGGTATTCACAGACGCGGACTAAAGCTTTCTTGGCTGCTGCCTCAAAGCACACTGTGCGCTGTCTATCTTGCGTGCTGCACAATATCGTTTATTACTTAGTAAATACTGATATCTATGACTAGCTAGTTTATTGTGATGGTGCTTTGTTTTCTCTATTATTATGTTGCTCTTTGTTGTTTGCTGTCTCCTCTGTTTGTTTGTTTGTTTGTTTGTTTGTTTTTTCTCCATACAGGTGACCCAGGAGTTTTTTTTTTTTTTTGTCTCTCTTCCCCCCCCTTCTCACCGTCTCTTCTCCCCTTGGGTTTTCTTTCTTTCTCTCCCCCTCTCTCTCTCATTCATTCCCCCTGTCCTATTTATTAAAAAAAAAAAAAAAAAAAAAAAAAAAAAAAAATGACAAAGGATGAACTGAAGCTCTGCCATCACGTAATGTCGCATACTGCTGTTTCTGATGTCATTTAAAAAGAAAAAAAAAAAAAAAAAAAAAAAAAAAAAAAAAAACATGATGGTTCCTAAGTTGGGAGAGAAACAGTGTTGTTTTCACAAATGGAGATTTTTCTTTCCATTCAAGATGAAAGATGACTGACTAGAATTCAATGACTGCTATGCACTCTGATGTCTCTAGCCCTTTAGCGTTCTGCTCAACCAATTGGTAGAGCATATTTTCAGGCCATATATCTAACTGAGGCTTTCACTGAAATTGACCTACATTGTTAGGTCTTTTCTACCAATTGGTTTACATCTGTAATGCCAAAAAAATCCACCAGAAGGCACTGTGAATGGAAATTGTTGGCGCTTCTTATACCTCTCCCAACCAGCAAGTCAGAAACAAAAAACCATCCAACATATTTTGAGTGTTTTTGATGAAACTAAGGTAGGAAGATATCATCTTTTGATATATGATAGTGTTAGAGGACTTACTAAACAGATGTATGTCACTTGACAGCATTAAAAAAGTGGTCAACCAAACGGTTGATTTTTCCCTTTATGGTGCTAATGCTAACATAACCTAAATGTTATTAAAATTGATTATTTGCCATAAAATCAGACCACTACAGCCCATTTTCTTTATCCATTGCTGTTGATAAATCACATTAAGTGTTAGCACAGCAAGAATATGCTAAAATAATTTCCTCAGTAAGTCATTTCTGAGTTAATATTAGTAAATATTATAAAAATCAAGAATAACATGTGGAAATCACAAATATCACAACTGATTACCTTTTAACCAAATTACAGTAGCTGGTAAATTAATATTACTAAGTTGTCAAAATGATAATTTTATGTTTAACAAGTACTATATGGACGCTAAACAATTATATGGCTAAAAATCACATGGTCCTGTGGCATGATACTCATGATAGCATCCATCTTCAACCGCAGTGTGTTTGAGGTCATGGTTTTATATGAAGCCAGAAGGGCTGGCACTCTCCACTAGTATATTGCCAACAAACCAGATGAGTGGGGCTTTAAATTGTTCTGCCAAGCAAGTTTATCTGGCATCATCCACGACTTGCTGCTGTATCACTGAGGGGAGCATTGGAACAGAAGCTACCTCTAGGGGCCAAAGTTGTTAAAAAACAGTATGCAAACCCATAAAAGAACCTCAGCTCTTCACAAGTTTCAGCTTGGTCCAGAACTTGCACACCTCCTTGGGTGTCAGGTGCATTGGTACTGTATGACCAAACTGCACCGGTGGAGCTCCCCTGATGGCATACAAAGACCTGATGAAGAAGGGCCATGGAGCCTGTTATTACAGGTCTGATGAAGGTCTGATTGCAATAAAATGGTTTGGCAAGAAATGTGTCAACCTTTTAAACAATGCCTGTGGGTTCATGCCTCTTTCATTGGTCAAACGATGGAGCAAAGAGTCCAATGCAAAGATCACCATTCCATGCCCATCACTCATCCCTGTAATAAGTTACAAGTTAAGGAGATGGAATATCCACTGTTCGGATACATCCTTGACTTTAATACCTGGTCTACAAGAGGGACTGTGCCCTACTGGACCAGAAACCGATGGCTCTCAAAAGGTTTCCACCTGGCTGTGTCTGAACCAAGTTAACAAGACAGCATCTACAGTTGGACAACCATGATTCAGCTCTCCAAGACCACAGAATAAATGCTACACCCTAACACCCCAATGACCAAAACCACAAGCAGATGTGCTTGATTTGCACTGTTTTTATTTTATTTTTTTAAAAACAAAAATGATTTTGCACAGTAGCATTCAATCAGAAGTGGCCTGAATGTGAGTATTTTGTGCTATAGCACATTTTTCACATTTGCAGATGAAAAAACTGTGTATTATGTTGTTTGATATAATACTTTCCTTTGATGGAATGAAAACAGCAATGTTCACTGGCATGCTACTAGAAATAAACTGTATCCTGGATAGTTTTTGTTATTAATTTAATTATAATTTGGCACTTTATTTGATTTTTTCAACTGTATTATCTAATGTACTTATTGTATTGTATTTGCATGACATTTCATACTTTTACCATTAAGTGACATCTCAACCGTTTGGTAGAGATCAATATTTTAAAAACTACAAGGTCTATTGAAAAAAAAAATTGATTGTGGTTATTACTCACCCAAATCAATAAGAAATGCAAACAAAAAAAAATTCCCATTGCTTTTTTCTTGGTGTGGACCTCAAAGGGCTAGTGGCAAAGATGCAGCATAAGGAAGTTTGCATTATTCATTAGGTAGTTGTCTGATTTAGAATCAGAAGAGCAATGGTTGTGAATATTGCAAGTTTTTTATGTAAATAGCTTTTGATGCAGCCTGAAGCCAAAACAGAGGGGAATCTGTGCTGTTAGGAAGTTGGATCTAGAGAAATCTAAACGAAAAAGATCACAGCCATGTTAGCAAAAAATTAATAAATATATTTTTAAAAAATTAATCATAGTGAAAGCACTGTGTTGACCAGTGTCCTCAGAAAGTTGAAAGTCTTTGCATGCATACAAATTGTTTGTTTGACAGCACTCATTGCCCATATGGAAAAGAAATAGTGAAAACTTATATGTGATTACTCATGAAAGTGGCCACTTTCATGAGTAAATCATATAAGGATTACATAATTTACTCATGAAAGTGGCCACTTTCTCATTACTTTCATACATTGTTTTAGTAAGTATCCAAAACATACAAGTTTCATTATATAATTTTTCAAGGGCTCTTATATCTGTTTTCACTGTTATATGCTTTTCATACAAGTTTCACACAAGACAGATACAAACTTTATAAGATTTATATATATCTTTTCCATATGGGTGGATTGAGCAATACTCAGAAAAATGGGAAAGTCTAAGGATCTATGTGAAGATCTAAGGAGTATTTACATAAGGTGACAAGGTCTCTTGGGAGTCATGCAGATTTCAAGATTGCCAGTTCAAACAACTAAATGCAATTACAAGTTATTAAAATGTGTCACTTTACCAAGGTGTGGAAGAAGACCCAAACACTCACCCTCAGATAAGAGGAAACTAGTTAGGGTGTTTTTTTTTAACAACCTAGACCAGTAAGCTTCCTTTTCAAACCTCCCAGTTCAGGTGTACTGAAAATGTGTTGATTTTCTTCATAAGTCAGGTCAATGCCAAGAAGCCATCCAACTAAAATTAACTCTGACCATGCTACTAAGAGGAGTGGTCAGATATCCAGCCAGAATTTTCCCAGAAGCTTGTTGATGAATACAAAAATTGTGTGGTTTAGCTTCAACTTGCTAAGGGACATTTAATCAATTAATGGGGATTTGTGTATATATTTGAGCCTGTATTGTCATGATCCAGGTGAGTGACTGTATTTTTTCATAGAGCTGGAGTTTCCACATCTGGGCGGAGCTGCTCCATTCAGCTGTCTGTCCTCACCTGTCGGTAATTTGACTGCCAGTATTTAGGACCAGTCCACTCAACGAGTCCTCGCTAGAGCTTCAGCGAACCTGTGTTGGTGTTAGGCTGCCAAGTTCTCATGGTTTTTCATAGTTATTCTCGCTTATCTTGTGTCTTCTCTGTTCATCAGGATGCTGAACAGAGAATTAAATCACTGACTCTCCGTCAGTGATTTAATTGGAATGTTTACGTTTTGTTTTTGTTTTTTTTCTTCTCGTGTTTTTTTTTTCCTCTCTTTTCCCCGTCTTGGTTTTATGCTGCTCACCCCTGTCCTTGGTTTCTTTCTTTATTCCTTTCACTGCCTCAATCACCTGCTTAGACACTCATCCACAAACATCCTTTATTTCGACACATACGCACCATGCGCTCAACAGCAGCACATTTACTTCAGTCAGACAGCGCACACAGTCGTTTAGGATACACACGCTTAAGCCAAGCCTACTCATATTAGTAAATATGCATACACATAGTCAGACTCAGGGAGCATCTCGCCACACATTTTTTCTCTCTCTCCTTCTCCTTATTTATGAACAAGTGACATATTCTCTCCACCTGTCTAAGCGACGCACACAGCATACATCCCTAGTTAAACACAAACATCTATGGGTACACTGAGGTTCATTACATGGAATATAAATGGAGCTGGCTCCAGAGAAAAGAGGTTAAAAATATTTAACCAACTCAAAAAACTACAGGCAGATGTTGTCCTATTACAAGAGACCCACAGACCTCTTAGAGGTTAGAATGAACTTAAAACACCTGAGTTTCCTAATGTGTTCTCAGCTTGTTATAATTCTAGACAAAGGGGAGTAGCAATTTTAATACATAAAAATATTGATTTCACAGTACTCGATACAGTTATAGATTCAGAGGGCAGATTCTTAATCATTAAACTATCTATACTTGATAAAAAGCTATGTATTGCAAGTGTATATGGTCCAAATGTTGATGATCCCTCATTCTTTCACGGTTTTTTCAGTGCACTCTCTGAACACTTAGATGGCACACTTGTTCTTGGAGGCGACCTCAACCTTGGACTAAATGAAGACATGGATAGGCTCAATACAGCGGGAACTCAGCGTAATTGGCAGTCCACAAATATAATCAAACAGTATATGAGCAACTTTGGTTTTTGCGATGCATGGCGCTCCCTTCACCCCACCAGTAAGGAATATACTTTTTTCTCACATGTCCATCACTCCTACTCTCGTCTGGATTGTTTTTTGGTCGGCAGCTCACTGCTGAGCGACATTTCAGACACTGAGATTCACCCTATAGCTGTCAGCGATCATGGTCCTGTATCTTTAACACTAATGCACAAGAATAAGACTACACCAAGAAAAAACTGGAGATTTAATATATCACTACTTAAAGATGAAGACTTTATTAAATATTTTAAAAAAGAGTGGACTTCATATTTAGACTTTAATGACACTCCCGAAACATCAGCTTCTGTTCTATGGGAAGCAGGGAAAGCTGTGATGAGAGGTAAAATAATTTCTTTCTCATCACATAAAAAGTAAAAAGAAAACAAAAATATTCAGGAATTAGAAAAAAACATCAAATCACTAGAAGAAGCCTACGCGTCCCACCAAGATCAGGAAACATTGAACAAAATACGCAAAGCAAAACTAGAATTAAATGAGATAATTAATTAAAAAAAACAAAATTCTTAGTACAGAGACTACGCTTACAAAATTATGAACATGGTAATAAATCCGGTCAATTTCTAGCAAACCAGCTAAAAATAAATAAAGAAAAAACAACTATACAGTGGGGCAAAAAAGTATTTAGTCAGCCACCGATTGTGCAAGTTCCCCCACTTAAAATGATGACAGAGGTCAGTAATTTGCACCAGAGGTACACTTCAACTGTGAGAGACAGAATGTGAAAGAAAAATCCATGAATCCACATGGTAGGATTTGTAAAGAATTTATTCGTAAATCAGGGTGGAAAATAAGTATTTGGACAATAACAAAAATACAACTCAATACTTTGTTATTGCCAACAAAGGTTATGTTACAGAGGTCAAACGTTTACTATAGGTATTTACCAGGTTTGCACACACAGTAGCTGGTATTTTGGCCCATTCCTCCATGCAGATCTTCTCGAGAGCAGTGATGTTTTGGGGCTGTCGCCGAGCAACACGGACTTTCAACTCCCGCCACAGATTTTCTATGGGGTTGAGGTCTGGAGACTGGCTAGGCCACTCCAGGACTTTCAAATGCTTCTTACGGAGCCACTCATTTGTTGCCCGGGCGGTGTGTTTTGGATCATTGTCATGTTGGAAGACCCAGCCTCATTTCATCTTCAAAGTTCTCACTGATGGAAGGAGGTTTTGGCTCAAAATCTCACGATACATGGCCCCATTCATTCTGTCCTTAACACGGATCAGTCGTCCTGTCCCCTTGGCAGAAAAACAGCCCCATAGCATGATGTTTCCACCCCCATGCTTCACAGTAGGTATGGTGTTCTTGGGATGCAACTCAGTATTCTTCTTCCTCCAAACACGACGAGTTGAGTTTATACCAAAAAGTTCTACTTTGGTTTCATCTGACCACATGACATTCTCCCAATCCTCTGCTGTATCATCCATGTGCTCTCTGGCAAACTTCAGACGGGCCTGGACATGCACTGGCTTCAGCAGCGGAACACGTCTGGCACTGCGGGATTTGATTCCCTGCCGTTGTAGTGTGTTACTGATGGTGACCTTTGTTACTTTGGTCCCAGCTCTCTGCAGGTCATTCACCAGGTCCCCCCGTGTGGTTCTGGGATCTTTGCTCACCGTTCTCATGATCATTTTGACCCCACGGGATGAGATCTTGCGTGGAGCCCCAGATCGAGGGAGATTATCAGTGGTCTTGTATGTCTTCCATTTTCTGATGATTGCTCCCACAGTTGATTTTTTTCACACCAAGCTGCTTGCCTATTGTAGATTCACTCTTCCCAGTCTGGTGCAGGTCTACAATACTTTTCCTGGTGTCCTTCAAAAGCTCTTTGGTCTTGGCCATGGCGGAGTTTGGAGTCTGACTGTTTGAGGCTGTGGACAGGTGTCTTTGATACAGATGATGAGTTCAAACAGGTGCCATTCATACAGGTAACGAGTAGGGGACAGAAAAGCTTCTTACAGAAGACGTTACAGGTCTGTGAGGGCCAGAGATTTTCCTTGTTTGAGGTGACCAAATACTTATTTTCCACCCTAATTTATGAATAAATTCTTTACAAATCCTACCATTTGGATTCATGGATTTTTTTTTCACATTCTGTCTCTCACAGTTGAAGTGTACCTCTGGTGCAAATTACTGACCTCTGTCATCATTTTAAGTGGGGGAACTTGCACAATCGGTGGCTGACTAAATACTTTTTTGCCCCACTGTATGTGCTGTTCAAGATTTATCTGGGAACACAATATATGAACTGATACAAATAAACAACATTTTCAGGGATTTCTATAAAACGTTGTATTCACCACAAATAAACCCATCTAAAAAAGAAATTGATCAGTTTTTGGACAACATAACTCTTCCAAAATTATTAGACACTCAAGCAATGGCACTGGATTCACCACTGACACCAGGTGAACTCCAGGAAGCCCTGATAAGTATGCCCAATAATAAGGCTCCAGGTCCAGACGTCTTTCCTGCAGAATTCTACAAAGAATTCTGGTCGATTCTAGCACCAGTTTTCTACAGAACGTTGTTGGAAATCAAAGAAAAGGGCAGACTTCCATCAAATATGAATTCTGCAAACATTAATCTCCTGCTAAAACCAGGCAAAGACCCTGTATATCCCTCAAGCTATCGTCCAATATCCCTTATAAATGTAGACCTTAAAATAATCTGCAAAGATCTCTCAAAGAGACTGGAGAAAATAACCCCCCTCTTAATTCATCCTGACCAAACTGGTTTCATAAAAGGTAGGCACTCATCAACAAATACACGCAGATTACTTAATTTGATAGACTACTCATACAGTAAAAACCTAGAAACTACAATATTCTCTTTAGATGCAGAAAAAGCATTTGACAGAGTTAACTGGAAATTTCTATTTGCAACTTTACACAAATTTGGTTTTGGATCCTCTTTCATCAACTGGTTAAAAATATTATATAATTCCCCAACAGCTTGTGTCAGAACAAATGACCAGACATCCTCCAGCTTGTGTCTCTTGAGGGGCACCAGGCAGGGATGCCCACTCTCCCCTTCACTGTTTGCAATTTTTATTGAAACACTAGCAGCAGCAATTAGACAGAATTCAGTAAGCAGTCCGTGGGGGTTTAAGTGTTAAGGGCATAAAATGCAAGAACATGGAACATAAAATCAGCCTTTATGCGGATGATATGTTACTCTTTCTCCAAAATTCACAAACCAATATCTCTGGGGTGATTGAATTGATAAACTCTTTTGCAAAAATATCAGATTAACTGGTCAAAATCTACAGTCCTACCGATTAATTGCTCCCTCCATAATTTCTCTTCTACACCACTGCAATCGGGAAATATAAAATATTTAGGTATTAATGATTCTCCCAAGCTTGCAGATCTAACTAAATTAAACCATATCCCACTTTTAAAGAAGGTAGAAGATGATCTGGCTAGATGGAAATGTCTACCCATATCACTCATGGGAAGGGTTGCCGCTATGAAAATGATGGTCTTACCAAAAATAAATTATTTATTCTCAATGATCCCAACTAAACCGCCACAAGATTGGTTCAGATCTCTAGATTCATGTATGTCCAAATTCCTTTGGAAAAATAAACCCCCACGTATAAGCTTAAAAACACTACAAGACCAAGGATAGAGGAGGATTAGAACTACCTAACTTTCAGCACTACTTCTTAGCCAACAGGTTTCAGTTTATCTCAGGATGGCTAAAACATACCCTCTTAGATGAACCTTGGCTAGATGTAGAACAAGCATTTTGCAATAATCTAGAGATCTCAGACCTACCATTTATCAGCTCAAACATCCAATGACATGAATGCTTTAAAAGCATCAACATCAGCTCTTCTCTGACAGCATGGTGGGAGTTTCTAAAATTGACGGCGTCTTCATTAATCCCATGCAAACGTACACCTATCTGGAACAACCCTGACATATTACAAAACAATAATATGATAAACTTTTCAGATTGGAGTGGTAAAGGAATCAAATATTTAGAACATATACTAGAAGGAACAGAATTTATTTCATTTGACGGACTAGTTACACAATATGGGATCAACAAGAAAAGATTTTTAGAATATCAACAAATTAAATCCATAGTAAAAAAGAAATTTAAACCGGGTCAAGTTGAACTACAAACACCACCAAGTGTGGTTCAATTTCTTACTCTTAAAACCCCCAAATTACTATCCAAAATATACAGAATGCTTTCTAAAACAGATGAATCAATATCACTTCCTATTGCAAAATGGGAAGCGGATTTATCTGTTAACTTAGACCTAAACCTCTGGTCTCAGATTTGCTTAAAAACCTTTCATCTAATTAGAAATCCCAGTCTTCAATTAATTCAATACAAAATACTAGAAAGTGCATTTTCTGAAGAAACTGCAGTGTGAATGCTTGAATCTGAATGTATGCATTGAAATGAAATAATTACTGAATTTAAGTTAAAAATTTTGAATGAGATAAAAAAAAAAAAAACCCGAATTTAACCTGAAAACAAAAGTGCTGAACTGCTAAAAGCTGAAGGTTACACAGAAGAAGAAGTTGGAAAAAAGCTGAAAATGTTTTAATTGTAAATTAGAAAAACCTAAGAAATGAGAAAAGAACATTTAGAGTCAGAAAACATCTTTAAAAGGTCATATTCTTTGAATCACTGAATGACTAAAATGTGATCCCTCCACTTGGACCCACACAGTTTAAAAAGTTTACATCTCTGAGCTTTGAAAGACAAGATGTTGGAAAAAGAACAACGATGGCGACGTTTTGAGGGTAAAATGATGGCTTTAACACTGTGGACACAGCAGCAGTTGAAAGAGAAGTGTTTAAGATGAATCTTGGTACAGTGGCAGGCAGAGCTCGTTAAGCAGGCAGGTGTGAGCCTGGTTGCTATAGTGACCGCACCCAATGGCTCCATACACACGCACACAGACATGCACCTCACTTTTGCTGCTTAAAATGAACAGAAAAGTCAGGCCGAAACAAATCACTCCCAAATGAAAAGTAAAAGTCGTATTGACAAAATTCTTTCACTGTGAGCGACAGCAATGTCTAGTCTACCTAATTCTCAGTTTTCATGCCTGTGGAGCTTATTATATGGACGTGGTGACAGTGGAAAGACACCATGCTCTTCTGATTTTCAAACGAACCTTCTGAGCCATTTTAACATTAGAGTCTATGGAAGAGTTGGAGGGAGGAGGCTGTGCATTGGTGACATTTATGAAAGAACCATAACACCTAGTACAATAGTAAACACATTGGATGAAAGAGGACAGCCATGGCTACGTTTTGAGGGTAAAATCATACCTGTAGAGCAAACGCTGTGGACACAGCAGCAGTTTTAAAAAAGATTTTAAGATTAATTTTTTTGCTCCTCTCACTCTAGCAGTTGAGCTGCCTCACTCTAGCCCCAACATTCCGTCCCATACACACCCATTATAAACTCTGAAACGGGTGAAAAAACATCATGAAACTTAAACTGGAACTGAAGAAAAAGTATAATAGATATTGAAAAGATAAATACAAGTTGAATAGTTGAATGTCTTGTCTTCGTTTTAAAGTTTGAATGGTGGCTCTATGTGAACGTATGTTGAAGTAGTAAGAGTTTAAAAATGAGTAAGTTGAATGAGAATTTGAAGGGTCTCCCCATTGAAATACATGGGAAATTTTTGTTGAATAAAGTTGAATAAAATTAAAAATATAAATGTTAAAAATGAGAAAAGTAGAAGCACACCATTCCAAAAGAAGAGGAATCTAATGGTGTTTGAATGGTTTTTCTAAGTTGAACGGTTTTGAAGGAGATAGTCGGCGAAAAACGTACGGAATAGAAAATAATAACTAGAAAGTGCATTTTCTGAAGAAACTGCAGTGTGAATGCTTGAATCTGAATGTATGCACTGAAATGAATTAATTGCTGAATTTTGAGTTAAAACTTTTTTAATGAGATAAAAAAAAAAACCAAATTTAACCTGAAAACAAAAGTGCTGAACTGCTAAAAGCTGAAGGTTACACAGAAGAAGAAGTTGGAAAAAAGCTGAAAATGTTTTAATTGTAAATTAGAAAACCCTAAGAAATGAGAAAAGAACCTTTAGAGTCGGAAAACATCTGAATGAATATTAAAAGGTCATATTCTTTGAATCACTGAATGACTAAAATGTGATCCCTCCACTTGGATCCACACAGTTTAAAAAGTTTACATCTCTGAGCTTTGAAAGACAAGATGTTGGAAAGAGAACAACGATGGCGATGCTTTGAGGGTAAAATGATGGCTGTAACACTGTGGAGACAGCAGCAGTTGAAAGAGAAGTGTTTAAGTTGAATCTTGGCAGAGTGAGAGAGAGAGCTCGTTAAGCAGGCAGGTGTGAGCCTGGTTGCTATAGTGACTGCACCCAAGGGCTCCATACACACGTACACAGACATGCACCTCACTTTTGCTGCTTAAAATGAACAGAAAAGTCAGGCCGAAACAAATCGCTCCCAAATGAAAAGTAAAAGTCGTATTGACAAAATTCTTTCACCGTGAGCGACAGCAATGTCTAGTCTACTGAATTCTCAGTTTTCATGCCTGTGGAGTTTATTATATGGACGTGGTGACAGTGGAAAGACACCATGCTCTTCTGATTTTCAAACGAACCTTCTGAGCCATTTTAACATTAGAGTCTATGGAAGAGTTGGAGGGAGGAGGCTGTGCATTGGTGACATTTATGAAAGAACCATAACACCTATGACAATAGTAAACACATTGGATGAAAGAGGACAGCGATGGCTACGTTTTGAGGGTAAAATGGCGGCTGTAGAGCAAACGCTGTGGACACAGCAGCAGTTTTAAAAAAGATTTTAAGATTAATTTTTTTGCTCCTCTCACTCTAGCAGTTGAGCTGCCTCACTCTAGCCCCAACATTCCGTCCCATACACACCCATTATAAATTTTGAAACGGGTGAAAAAACATCATGAAACTTAAACTGGAACTGAAGAAAAAGTATAATAGATATTGAAAAGATAAATACAAGTTGAATAGTTGAATGTCTTGTCTTCGTTTTAAAGTTTGAATGGTGGCTCTATGTCAATGTATGTGGAAGTAGTAAGAGTTTAAAAATGAGTAAGTTGAATGAGAATTTGAAGGGTCTCCCCATTGAAATACATGGGAAATTTTTGTTGAATAAAGTTGAATAAAATTTAAAATATAAATGTTAAAAATGAGAAAAATAGAAGCAGTCATGTCCAAAATAATAGGAATCTAACGATGTTTGAATGGTTTTTCTAAGTTGAACGGTTTTGAAGGAGTAGGCTTTCAAAAAACGTACGGAATAAGAAAATATAACTAGAAAGTGCATTTTCTGAAGAAACTGCAGTGTGAATGCTTGAATCTGAATGTATGCATTGAAATGAAATAATTACTGAATTTAAGTTAAAAATTTTGAATGAGATTAAAAAAAAACCCCGAATTTAACCTGAAAACAAAAGTGCTGAACTGCTAAAAGCTGAAGGTTACACAGAAGAAGAAGTTGGAAAAAAGCTGAAAATGTTTTAATTGTAAATTAGAAAAACCTAAGAAATGAGAAAAGAACATTTAGAGTCAGAAAACATCTGAAAGAATATTAAAAGGTCATATTCTTTGAATCACTGAATGACTAAAATGTGATCCCTCCACTTGGATCCACACAGTTTAAAAAGTTTAAATGTCTGAGCTTTGAAAGACAAGATGTTGGAAAGAGAACAACGATGGCGACGTTTTGAGAGTAAAATGATGGCTTTAACACTGTGGACACAGCAGCAGTTGAAAGAGAAGTGTTTAAGATGAATCTTGGCAGAGTGGCAGGCAGAGCTCGTTAAGCAGGCAGGTGTGAGCCTGGTTGCTATAGTGACCGCACCCAATGGCTCCATACACACGACACAGACATGCACCTCACTTTTGCTGCTTAAAATGAACAGAAAAGTCAGGCCGAAACAAATCGTTCCCAAATGAAAAGTACATGTCGTACTGACAAAATTCTTTCACCGTGAGTGACAGCCATGTCTAGTCTACCTAATTCTCAGTTTTCATGCCTGTGGAGCTTATTATATGGACGTGGTGACAGTGGAAAGACACCATGCTCTTCTGATTTTCAAACCAACCTTCTGAGCCATTTTAACATTAGAGTCTATGGAAGAGTTGGAGGGAGGAGGCTGTGCATTGGTGACATTTATGAAAGAACCATAACACCTAGGACAATAGTAAACACATTGGATGAAAGAGGACAGCCATGGCTACGTTTTGAGGGTAAAATCATACCTGTAGAGCAAACGCTGCGGACACAGCAGCAGTTTTAAAAAAGATTTTAAGATTAATTTTTTTGCTCCTCTCACTCTAGCAGTTGAGCTGCCTCACTCTAGCCCCAACATTCCGTCCCATACACACCCATTATAAACTCTGAAACGGGTGAAAAAACATCATGAAACTTAAACTGGAACTGAAGAAAAAGTATAATAGATATTGAAAAGATAAATACAAGTTGAATAGTTGAATGTCTTGTCTTCGTTTTAAAGTTTGAATGGTGGCTTTATGTCAATGTATGTGGAAGTAGTAAGAGTTTAAAAATGAGTAAGTTGAATGAGGATTTGAAGGGTCTCCCCATTGAAATACATTATAAATTTTTGTTGAATAAAGTTGAATAAAATTAAAAATATAAATGTTAAAAATATGAAAAATAGAAGCAGTGTTGTCCAAAAGAATAGGAATCTAACGGTGTTTGAATGGTTTTTCTAAGTTGAACGGTTTTGAAGGAGTAGGATTACAAAAAACGTACGGAATAGATAAAATATAATAATAATAACTAGAAAGTGCATTTTCTGAAGAAACTGCAGTGTGAATGCTTGAATCTGAATGTATGCACTGAAATGAAATAATTACTGAATTTAAGTTAAAAATTTTGAATGAGATTAAAAAAAAACAAACCCGAATTTAACCTGAAAACAAAAGTGCTGAACTGCTAAAAGCTGAAGGTTACACAGAAGAAGAAGTTGGAAAAAAGCTGAAAATGTTTTAATTGTAAATTAGAAAAACCTAAGAAATGAGAAAAGAACATTTAGAGTCAGAAAACATCTGAAAGAATATTAAAAGGTCATATTCTTTGAATCACTGAATGACTAAAATGTGATCCCTCCACTTGGACCCACACAGTTTAAAAAGTTTACATCTCTGAGCTTTGAAAGACAAGATGTTGGAAAAAGAACAACGATGGCGACGTTTTGAGGGTAAAATGATGGCTTTAACACTGTGGAGACAGCAGCAGTTGAAAGAGAAGTGTTTAAGATGAATTTTGGCAGAGTGAGAGAGAGAGCTCGTTAAGCAGGCAGGTGTGAGCCTGGTTGCTATAGTGACCGCACCCAATGGCTCCATACACACGGACACAGACATGCACCTCACTTTTGCTGCTTAAAATGAACAGAAAAGTCAGGCCGAAACAAATCGTTCCCAAATGAAAAGTAAAAGTCGTATTGACAAAATTCTTTCACTGTGAGCGACAGCAATGTCTAGTCTACCAAATTCTCAGTTTTCATGTCTGTGGAGTTTATTATATGGACGTGGTGACAGTGGAAAGACACCATGCTCTTCTGATTTTCAAACGAACCTTCTGAGCCATTTTAACATTAGAGTCTATGGAAGAGTTGGAGGGAGGAGGCTGTGCATTGGTGACATTTATGAAAGAACCATAACACCTAGTACAATAGTAAACACATTGGATGAAAGAGGACAGCGATGGCTACGTTTTGAGGGTAAAATCATACCTGTAGAGCAAACGCTGCGGACACAGCAGCAGTTTTAAAAAAGATTTTAAGATTATTTTTTTTGCTCCTCTCACTCTAGCAGTTGAGCTGCCTCACTCTAGCCCCAACATTCCGTCCCATACACACCCATTATAAACTCTGAAACGGGTGAAAAAACATCATGAAACTTAAACTGGAACTGAAGAAAAAGTATAATAGATATTGAAAAGATAAATACAAGTTGAATAGTTGAATGTCTTGTCTTCGTTTTAAAGTTTGAATGGTGGCTCTATGTGAACGTATGTTGAAGTAGTAAGAGTTTAAAAATGAGTAAGTTGAATGAGAATTTGAAGGGTCTCCCCATTGAAATACATGGGAAATTTTTGTTGAATAAAGTTGAATAAAATTAAAAATATAAATGTTAAAAATGAAAAAAATACAAGCAATCATGTCCAAAAGAATAGGAATCTAATGGTGTTTGAATGGTTTTTCTAAGTTGAACGGTTTTGAAGGAGTAGGCTTTCAAAAAACGTACGGAATAGATAATAATAAAATAGAATAATAAAGATTAGAAGAACAATACTGTGAATGCTTTTCAAGCATTCACACTAATAATAAAGATTCGAATAACAATACTGTGAATGCTTTTCAAGCATTCACACTAACTAGAAAGTGCATTTTCTGAAGAAACTGCAGTGTGAATGCTTGAATCTGAATGTATGCACTGAAATGAATTAATTGCTGAATTTTGAGTTAAAAATATTGAATGAGATTAAAAAAAAACAAAAAAAAAAAAAGAATTTAACCTGAAAACAAAGGTGCTGAACTGCTAAAAGCTGAAGGTTACACAGAAGAAGGAGTTGGAAAAAAACTGAAAATGTTTTAAATGTAAATTAGAAAACCCTAAGAAATGAGAAAAGAACATTTAGAGTCAGAAAACATCTGAATGAATATTAAAAGGTCATATTCTTTGAATCACTGAATGACTCAAATGTGATCCCTCCACTTTGATCCACACAGTTTAAAAAGTTTAAATGCCTGAGCTTTGAAAGATACGGTGTTGGAAAGAGAACAATAATGGCGACAATTTGAGGGTAAAATGATGGCTGTAACACTGTGGACACAGCAGCAGTTGAAAGAGAAGCGCTTAAGATGAATCTTGGTACAGTGGCAGGCAGAGCTCGTTAAGCAGGCAGGTGTGAGCCTGGTTGCTATAGTGACCGCACCCAATGGCTCCATACACACGTACACAGACATGCGCCTCACTTTTGCTGCTTAAAATGAACAGAAAAGTCAGGCCGAAACAAATCGCTCCCAAATGAAAAGTAAAAGTCGTATTGACAAAATTCTTTCACCGTGAGCGACAGCCATGTCTAGTCTACCTAATTCTCAGTTTTCATGCCTGTGGAGCTTATTATATGGACGTGGTGACAGTGTAAAGACACCATGCTCTTCTGATTTTCAAACGAACCTTCTGAGCCATTTTAACATTAGAGTCTATGGAAGAGTTGGAGGGAGGAGGCTGTGCATTGGTGACATTTATGAAAGAACCATAACACCTAGTACAATAGTAAACACATTGGATGAAAGAGGACAGCCATGGCTACGTTTTGAGGGTAAAATCATACCTGTAGAGCAAACGCTGCGGACACAGCAGCAGTTTTAAAAAAGATTTTAAGATTAATTTTTTCGCTCCTCTCACTCTAGCAGTTGAGCTGCCTCACTCTAGCCCCAACATTCCGTCCCATACACACCCATTATAAACTCTGAAACGGGTGAAAAAACATCATGAAACTTAAACTGGAACTGAAGAAAAAGTATAATAGATATTGAAAAGATAAATACAAGTTGAATAGTTGAATGTCTTGTCTTCGTTTTAAAGTTTGAATGGTGGCTCTATGTCAATGTATGTGGAAGTAGTAAGAGTTTAAAAATGAGTAAGTTGAATGAGGATTTGAAGGGTCTCCCCATTGAAATACATTATAAATTTTTGTTGAATAAAGTTGAATAAAATTAAAAATATAAATGTTAAAAATATGAAAAATAGAAGCAGTGTTGTCCAAAAGAATAGGAATCTAACGGTGTTTGAATGGTTTTTCTAAGTTGAACGGTTTTGAAGTTATAGGATTACAAAAAACGTACGGAATACAGAATAAAATATAATAACTAGAAAGTGCATTTTCTGAAGAAACTGCAGTGTGAATGCTTGAATCTGAATGTATGCACTGAAATGAATTAATTACTGAATTTAAGTTAAAAATCTTGAATGAGATAAAAAAAAAAAACCCCCGAATTTAACCTGAAAACAAAAGTGCTGAACTGCTAAAAGCTGAAGGTTACACAGAAGAAGAAGTTGGAAAAAAGCTGAAAATGTTTTAATTGTAAATTAGAAAAACCTAAGAAATGAGAAAAGAACATTTAGAGTCAGAAAACATCTGAAAAAATATTAAAAGGTCATATTCTTTGAATCACTGAATGACTAAAATGTGATCCCTCCACTTGGACCCACACAGTTTAAAAAGTTTACATCTCTGAGCTTTGAAAGACAAGATGTTGGAAAAAGAACAACGATGGCGACGTTTTGAGGGTAAAATGATGGCTTTAACACTGTGGACACAGCAGCAGTTGAAAGAGAAGTGTTTAAGATGAATCTTGGCAGAGTGAGAGAGAGAGCTCGTTAAGCAGGCAGGTGTGAGCCTGGTTGCTATAGTGACCGCACCCAATGGCTCCATACACACGTACACAGACATGCGCCTCACTTTTGCTGCTTAAAATGAACAGAAAAGTCAGGCCGAAACAAATCGCTCCCAAATGAAAAGTAAAAGTCGTATTGACAAAATTCTTTCACTGTGAGCGACAGCAATGTCTAGTCTACCTAATTCTCAGTTTTCATGCCTGTGGAGCTTATTATATGGACGTGGTGACAGTGGAAAGACACCATGCTCTTCTGATTTTCAAACGAACCTTCTGAGCCATTTTAACATTAGAGTCTATGGAAGAGTTGGAGGGAGGAGGCTGTGCATTGGTGACATTTATGAAAGAACCATAACACCTAATACAATAGTAAACACATTGGATGAAAGAGGACAGCCATGGCTACGTTTTGAGGGTAAAATCATACCTGTAGAGCAAACGCTGCGGACACAGCAGCAGTTTTAAAAAAGATTTTAAGATTAATTTTTTTGCTCCTCTCACTCTAGCAGTTGAGCTGCCTCACTCTAGCCCCAACATTCCGTCCCATACACACCCATTATAAACTCTGAAACGGGTGAAAAAACATCATGAAACTTAAACTGGAACTGAAGAAAAAGTATAATAGATATTGAGAAGATAAATACAAGTTGAATAGTTGAATGTCTTGTCTTCGTTTTAAAGTTTGAATGGTGGCTCTATGTCAATGTATGTGGAAGTAGTAAGAGTTTAAAAATGAGTAAGTTGAATGAGGATTTGAAGGGTCTCCCCATTGAAATACATTATAAATTTTTGTTGAATAAAGTTGAATAAAATTAAAAATATAAATGTTAAAAATATGAAAAATAGAAGCAGTGTTGTCCAAAAGAATAGGAATCTAACGGTGTTTGAATGGTTTTTCTAAGTTGAACGGTTTTGAAGTTATAGGATTACAAAAAACGTACGGAATAGATAAAATATAATAATAATAATAATAATAAAGATTCGAATAACAATACTGTGAATGCTTTTCAAGCATTCACACTAACTAGAAAGTGCATTTTCTGAAGAAACTGCAGTGTGAATGCTTGAATCTGAATGTATGCACTGAAATGAATTAATTGCTGAATTTTGAGTTAAAACTTTTTTAATGACATAAAAAAAAAACCCAAATTTAACCTGAAAACAAAAGTGCTGAACTGCTAAAAGCTGAAGGTTACACAGAAGAAGAAGTTGGGAAAAAGCTGAAAATGTTTTAATTGTAAATTAGAAAAACCTAAGAAATGAGAAAAGAACATTTAGAGTCAGAAAACATCTGAAAGAATATTAAAAGGTCATATTCTTTGAATCACTGAATGACTAAAATGTGATCCCTCCACTTGGATCCACACAGTTTAAAAAGTTTAAAAGTCTGAGCTTTGAAAGACAAGATGTTGGAAAGAGAACAACGATGGCGACGTTTTGAGGGTAAAATGATGGCTGTAACACTGTGGAGACAGCAGCAGTTGAAAGAGAAGTGTTTAAGATGAATCTTGGCAGAGTGAGAGAGAGAGCTCGTTAAGCAGGCAGGTGTGAGCCTGGTTGCTATAGTGACCGCACCCAATGGCTCCATACACACGGACACAGACATGCACCTCACTTTTGCTGCTTAAAATGAACAGAAAAGTCAGGCCCAAACAAATCGTTCCCATATGAAAAGTACAAGTCGTATTGACGAAATTCTTTCACCGTGAGCGACAGCAATGTCTAGTCTACTGAATTCTCAGTTTTCATGCCTGTGGAGTTTATTATATGGACGTGGTGACAGTGGAAAGACACCATGCTCTTCTGATTTTCAAACGAACCTTCTGAGCCATTTTAACATTAGAGTCTATGGAAGAGTTGGAGGGAGGAGGCTGTGCATTGGTGACATTTATGAAAGAACCATAACACCTAGGACAATAGTAAACACATTGGATGAAAGAGGACAGCGATGGCTACGTTTTGAGGGTAAAATGGTGGCTGTAGAGCAAACGCTGTGGACACAGCAGCAGTTTTAAAAAATATTTTAAGATTAATTTTTTTGCTCCTCTCACTCTAGCAGTTGAGCTGTCTCACTCTAGCCCCAACATTCCGTCCCATACACACCCATTATAAACTCTGAAACGGGTGAAAAAACATCATGAAACTTAAACTGGAACTGAAGAAAAAGTATAATAGATATTGAAAAGATAAATACAAGTTGAATAGTTGAATGTCTTGTCTTCGTTTTAAAGTTTGAATGGTGGCTCTATGTCAATGTATGTGGAAGTAGTAAGAGTTTAAAAATGAGTAAGTTGAATGAGGATTTGAAGGGTCTCCCCATTGAAATACATTATAAATTTTTGTTGAATAAAGTTGAATAAAATTAAAAATATAAATGTTAAAAATATGAAAAATAGAAGCAGTGTTGTCCAAAAGAATAGGAATCTAACGGTGTTTGAATGGTTTTTCTAAGTTGAACGGTTTTGAAGGAGTAGGCTTACAAAAAACGTACGGAAAAATAAAATATAATAATAATAATAATAAAGATTAGAATAACAATACTGTGAATGCTTTTCAAGCATTCACACTAACTAGAAAGTGCATTTTCTGAAGAAACTGCAGTGTGAATGCTTGAATCTGAATGTATGCACTGAAATGAATTAATTGCTGAATTTTGAGTTAAAAATATTGAATGAGATAAAAAAAAACAAACAAAAAAAAACGAATTCAACCTGAAAACAAAGGTGCTGAACTGCTAAAAGCTGAAGGTTACACAGAAGAAGAAGTTGGAAAAAAGCTGAAAATGTTTTAATTGTAAATTAGAAAAACCTAAGAAATGAGAAAAGAACATTTAGAGTCAGAAAACATCTGAAAGAATATTAAAAGGTCATATTCTTTGAATCACTGAATGACTAAAATGTGATCCCTCCACTTGGACCCACACAGTTTAAAAAGTTTACATCTCTGAGCTTTGAAAGACAAGATGTTGGAAAAAGAACAACGATGGCGACGTTTTGAGGGTAAAATGATGGCTTTAACACTGTGGACACAGCAGCAGTTGAAAGAGAAGTGTTTAAGATGAATCTTGGTACAGTGGCAGGCAGAGCTCGTTAAGCAGGCAGGTGTGAGCCTGGTTGCTATAGTGACCGCACCCAATGGCTCCATACACACGCACACAGACATGCACCTCACTTTTGCTGCTTAAAATGAACAGAAAAGTCAGGCCGAAACAAATCGCTCCCAAATGAAAAGTAAAAGTCGTATTGACAAAATTCTTTCACCGTGAGCGACAGCAATGTCTAGTCTACCTAATTCTCAGTTTTCATGCCTGTGGAGCTTATTATATGGACGTGGTGACAGTGGAAAGACACCATGCTCTTCTGATTTTCAAACGAACCTTCTGAGCCATTTTAACATTAGAGTCTATGGAAGAGTTGGAAGGAGGAGGCTGTGCATTGGTGACATTTATGAAAGAACCGTAACACCTAGGACAATAGTAAACACATTGGATGAAAGAGGACAGCCATGGCTACGTTTTGAGGGTAAAATCATACCTGTAGAGCAAACGCTGTGGACACAGCAGCAGTTTTAAAAAAGATTTTAAGATTAATTTTTTTGCTCCTCTCACTCTAGCAGTTGAGCTGTCTCACTCTAGCCCCAACATTCCGTCCCATACACACCCATTATAAACTCTGAAACGGCTGAAAAAACATCATGAAACTTAAACTGGAACTGAAGAAAAAGTATAATAGATATTGAAAAGATAAATACAAGTTGAATAGTTGAATGTCTTGTCTTCGTTTTAAAGTTTGAATGGTGGCTCTATGTCAATGTATGTGGAAGTAGTAAGAGTTTAAAAATGAGTAAGTTGAATGAGAATTTGAAGGGTCTCCCCATTGAAATACATTATAAATTTTTGTTGAATAAAGTTGAATAAAATTAAAAATATAAATGTTAAAAATGAGAAAAATAGAAGCAATGTTGTCCAAAAGAATAGGAATCTAACGATGTTTGAATGGTTTTTCTAAGTTGAACGGTTTTGAAGGAGTAGGCTTTCAAAAAACGTACGGAAAAATAATAAAATATAATAATAATAAAGATTAGAAGAACAATACTGTGAATGCTTTTCAAGCATTCACACTAATAATAATAAAGATTAGAAGAACAATACTGTGAATGCTTTTCAAGCATTCACACTAATAATAATAAAGATTAGAAGAACAATACTGTGAATGCTTTTCAAGCATTCACACTAACTAGAAAGTGCATTTTCTGAAGAAACTGCAGTGTGAATGCTTGAATCTGAATGTATGCACTGAAATTAATTAATTGCTGAATTTTGAGTTAAAAATATTGAATGAGATTAAAAAAACCCAAAAAAAAACCGAATTTAACCTGAAAACAAAGGTGCTGAACTGCTAAAAGCTGAAGGTTACACAGAAGGAGTTGGAAAAAAACTGAAAATGTTTTAAATGTAAATTAGAAAACCCTAAGAAATGAGAAAAGAACATTCAGAGTCAGAAAACATCTGAATGAATATTAAAAGGTCATATTCTTTGAATCACTGAATGACTCAAATGTGATCCCTCCACTTTGATCCACACAGTTTAAAAAGTTTAAATGCCTGAGCTTTGAAAGATACGGTGTTGGAAAGAGAACAATAATGGCGACAATTTAAGGGTAAAATGATGGCTGTAACACTGTGGACACAGCAGCAGTTGAAAGAGAAGTGTTTAAGATGAATCTTGGTACAGTGGCAGGCAGAGCTCGTTAAGCAGGCAGGTGTGAGCCTGGTTGCTATAGTGACCGCACCCAATGGCTCCATACACACGTACACAGACATGCGCCTCACTTTTGCTGCTTAAAATGAACAGAAAAGTCAGGCCGAAACAAATCGTTCCCAAATGAAAAGTAAAAGTCGTATTGACAAAATTCTTTCACCGTGAGTGACAGCAATGTCTAGTCTACTGAATTCTCAGTTTTCATGCCTGTGGAGTTTATTATATGGACGTGGTGACAGTGGAAAGACACCATGCTCTTCTGATTTTCAAACGAACCTTCTGAGCCATTTTAACATTAGAGTCTATGGAAGAGTTGGAGGGAGGAGGCTGTGCATTGGTGACATTTATGAAAGAACCATAACACCTAGTACAATAGTAAACACATTGGATGAAAGAGGACAGCGATGGCTACGTTTTGAGGGTAAAATCATACCTGTAGAGCAAACGCTGTGGACACAGCAGCAGTTTTAAAAAAGATTTTAAGATTAATTTTTTTGCTCCTCTCACTCTAGCAGTTGAGCTGCCTCACTCTAGCCCCAACATTCCGTCCCATACACACCCATTATAAATTTTGAAACGGGTGAAAAAACATCATGAAACTTAAACTGGAACTGAAGAAAAAGTATAATAGATATTGAAAAGATAAATACAAGTTGAATAGTTGAATGTCTTGTCTTCGTTTTAAAGTTTGAATGGTGGCTCTATGTCAATGTATGTTGAAGTAGTAAGAGTTTAAAAATGAGTAAGTTGAATGAGAATTTGAAGGGTCTCCCCATTGAAATACATGGGAAATTTTTGTTGAATAAAGTTGAATAAAATTAAAAATATAAATGTTAAAAATGAGAAAAATAGAAGCAGTCATGTCCAAAATAATAGGAATCTAACGATGTTTGAATGGTTTTTCTAAGTTGAACGGTTTTGAAGGAGTAGGCTTTCAAAAAACGTACGGAATAAGAAAATATAATAACTAGAAAGTGCATTTTCTGAAGAAACTGCAGTGTGAATGCTTGAATCTGAATGTATGGACTGAAATGAATTAATTGCTGAATTTTGAGTTAAAAATATTGAATGAGATAAAAAAACAAAAAAACAACCTGAATTTAACCTGAAAACAAAAGTGCTGAACTGCTAAAAGCTGAAGGTTACACAGAAGAAGAAGTTGGAAAAAAGCTGAAAATGTTTTAATTGTAAATTAGAAAAACCTAAGAAATGAGAAAAGAACATTTAGAGTCAGAAAACATCTGAAAGAATATTAAAAGGTCATATTCTTTGAATCACTGAATGACTAAAATGTGATCCCTCCACTTGGACCCACACAGTTTAAAAAGTTTACATCTCTGAGCTTTGAAAGACAAGATGATGGAAAAAGAACAACGATGGCGACGTTTTGAGGGTAAAATGATGGCTGTGACACTGTGGACACAGCAGCAGTTGAAAGAGAAGTGTTTAAGATAAATCTTGGCAGAGAGAGAGAGAGAGAGAGAGAGAGAGAGCTCGTTAAGCAGGCAGGTGTGAGCCTGGTTGCTATAGTGACTGCACCCAATGGCTCCATACACACGACACAGACATGCACCTCACTTTTGCTCCTTAAAATGAACAGAAAAGTCAGGCCGAAACAAATCGTTCCCAAATGAAAAGTAAAAGTCGTATTGACAAAATTCTTTCACCGTGAGCGACAGCAGCTTCTAGTCTACCAAATTCTCAGTTTTCATGTCTGTGGAGTTTATTATATGGACGTGGTGACAGTGGAAAGACACCATGCTCTTCTGATTTTCAAACGAACCTTCTGAGCCATTTTAACATTGGAGTCTATGGAAGAGTTGGAGGGAGGAGGCTGTGCATTGGCGACATTTATGAAAGAACCATAACACCTAGTACAATAGTAAAAACATTGGATGAAAGAGGACAGCCATGGCTACGTTTTGAGGGTAAAATCATACCTGTAGAGCAAACGCTGTGGACACAGCTGCAGTTTTAAAAAAGATTTTAAGATTAATTTTTTTGCTCCTCTCACTCTAGCAGTTGAGCTGTCTCACTCTAGCCCCAACATTCCGTCCCATACACACCCATTATAAATTTTGAAACGGGTGAAAAAACATCATGAAACTTAAACTGGAACTGAAGAAAAAGTATAATAGATATTGAAAAGATAAATACAAGTTGAATAGTTGAATGTCTTGTCTTCGTTTTAAAGTTTGAATGGTGGCTCTATGTCAATGTATGTGGAAGTAGATACACTTTAAAGAGGAGGAAGTTGAATGAGGATTTGAAGGGTCTCCCCATTGAAATACATTATAAATTTTTGTTGAAAAAAGTTGAATAAAATTAAAAATATAAATGTTAAAAATGAGAAAAATAGAAGCAGTGTTGTCCAAAAGAATAGGAATCTAACGGTGTTTGAATGGTTTTTCTAAGTTGAACGGTTTTGAAGGAGATAGATTACAAAAAACGTACGGAATACAGAATAATAACTAGAAAGTGCATTTTCTGAAGAAACTGCAGTGTGAATGCTTGAATCTGAATGTATGGACTGAAATGAATTAATTGCTGAATTTTGAGTTAAAAATTTTGAATGAGATAAAAAAAAAACAAAAAAAAAACAACTGAATTTAACCTGAAAACAACAGTGCTGAACTGCTAAAAGCTGACGTTTAACATAGAAGAAGAAGTTGGAAAATAGCTGAAAATGTTTTAAATGTAAATTAGAAAAACCTAAGAAATGAGAAAAGAAAATTTAGAGTCAGAAAACATCTGAATTAATATTAAAAGCTCATATTCTTTGAATCACTGAATGACTCAAATGTGATCCCTCCACTTTGATCCACACCGTTTAAAAAGTTGACATTTCTGAGCTTTGAAAGACACTGTGTTGGAAAGAGAACAATGATGGCGACGTTTTGAGGGTAAAATGATGGCTTTAACACTGTGGACACAGCAGCAGTTGAAAGAGAAGTGCTTAAGATGAATCTTGGTACAGTGGCAGGCAGAGCTCGTTAAGCAGGCAGGTGTGAGCCTGGTTGCTATAGTGACCGCACCCAATGGCTCCATACACACGTACACAGACATGCACCTCACTTTTGCTGCTTAAAATGAACAGAAAAGTCAGGCCGAAACAAATCGTTCCCAAATGAAAAGTAAAAGTCGTATTGACAAAATTCTTTCACCGTGAGCGACAGCAATGTCTAGTCTACCTAATTCTCAGTTTTCATGCCTGTGGAGCTTATTATATGGACGTGGTGACAGTGTAAAGACACCATGCTCTTCTGATTTTCAAACGAACCTTCTGAGCCATTTTAACATTAGAGTCTATGGAAGAGTTGGAGGGAGGAGGCTGTGCATTGGTGACATTTATGAAAGAACCATAACACCTAGTACAATAGTAAACACATTGGATGAAAGAGGACAGCGATGGCTACGTTTTGAGGGTAAAATCATACCTGTAGAGCAAACGCTGCGGACACAGCAGCAGTTTTAAAAAAGATTTTAAGATTAATTTTTTTGCTCCTCTCACTCTAGCAGTTGAGCTGCCTCACTCTAGCCCCAACATTCCGTCCCATACACACCCATTATAAACTCTGAAACGGGTGAAAAAACATCATGAAACTTAAACTGGAACTGAAGAAAAAGTATAATAGATATTGAAAAGATAAATACAAGTTGAATAGTTGAATGTCTTGTCTTCGTTTTAAAGTTTGAATGGTGGCTCTATGTCAATGTATGTGGAAGTAGATACAGTTTAAAGAGGAGGAATTTGAATGAGAATTTGAAGGGTCTCTCCATTGAAATACATTATAAATTTTTGTTAAATAAAGTTGAATAAAATAAAAAATATAAATGTTAAAAATGAGAAAAATAGAAGCAGTGTTGTCCAAAAGAATAGGAATCTAACGGTGTTTGAATGGTTTTTCTAAGTTGAACGGTTTTGAAGGAGATAGATTACAAAAAACGTACGGAATACAGAATAATAATAAATAAAATAGAATAAAGATTAGAAGAACAATACTGTGAATGCTTTTCAAGCATTCACACTAATAAATAAAAAAATAGAATAAAGATTAGAAGAACAATACTGTGAATGCTTTTCAAGCATTCACACTAACTAGAAAAATTTGCATTTCCTGCGAAAATGCAGTGTGGATGCTTAAAGCTGAAGCTGTATGCAAAAAGTAGCTGAAAAAGCTGAAAAGTTGCAGAAATTGTAAAAACTTTGCAGAAGCAAAGGAACTTTGCTAAAATGGAATAACTTAGCAGAACTGCAATCACTTAGAGGAAACTGTGAAGCTGTCTGCTGAAAATAGTTGAAAATAGCTGAAGAAGCTGAAGAAATCAAAGTCAGTGTTTAAAAAGTTGTTGAAATTTTAATAACTTTGCAGAAGAACATCAAGTTAGCAAAAATGTAATAACTTAGCAGAAATGCAATAACTTAGAAGAAACATAACAATTCAGCAGAAATGTTGTAGTTTACCAGAAGCTACAACTTAGCAGAAATGTAATAATTTATTAAAAAATTAATAACTTGGCAGAAATATTACAACTTACCAGAACTGCTATAATTTTGCAGAAATGTAATTATTAGGAAAAAAAATGTATACAGATAACAGCTGAAAACGATGACGTAACCTCAAAGTTACTTGTTTAACTGTGAAAAATGACCAGAAACATTAGAAAAGAAAGAAAACCAATTCAATTCAATTTATATAGCAACAAATCACAACAAAAGTCGCCTTAAGGCGCTTCATAGATACAGAGAAAAACCCAACAATCATATGACATATGACCCCCTATGAGCAAGCACTTTGGCGACAGTGGGAAGGAAAAACTCCCTTCTAACAGGAAGAAACCTCCAGCAGAACCAGGCTCAGGGAGGGGCGGCCATCTGCTGCGACCGGTTGGGGTGAGAGAAGGAAGACAGGAATACCAGCCAGCAGATAAACTGATGTGAAACAAAACCAAGGTAAAATTGCAGAATTTACACAGTTGGTGAAAGGTAAAAATGGCAACAAAAAACCCCCAAACAAACAAACAAAAAAAGCAAACAAACAACATTTAGTTAATAAGTGCACAAGATGATTCGATGATAAATATGGACAAAATACTGTCAAAATGAAGTCCACATTGTGATATATTTCAGGTGTGGAGAGTCACAGAGCTAAACAATTGATGTGCATATTTAAAGAATCAAATAAAGAACATTGTCGTGGAATAAATTACAGTGAATAATAATCACTGCCCTGCGTTAGAGAGTGACTTATGATGATGTATTAATTGGCTTAACTTTACCTCTAACAGCTTTTCACATAGTGCTGTGACCAGGGTGAAATCCATCATAAAGTAACTGTAAACAGTAGAACCATTAGCATGAATGTTATGGTTCTACTCTGATCAAAACTCAAGTCAGCTGTGTGACCTGATATAAAATGATAAAGAGGAACACATATAAATGACCTTTATGAACTTTTCAAAATGACTTTATATGTCTGACCCATTATCTATATATATTAGAGCAGATGTGGAAAACCACTGTTAGACCTACTCTATACTAACACAAACACAGTCAAAAATTCATTGCTAGTGTGACATGTGGTCCTTTTTGCCTTTGACCAATGATATGCTGGTTACTTGGACCAGTTTAGTATTTGCTGTCACAGAGGAATGTTAACCATAAATCCAAAAGACAAAACTGAAAAAATATGTTAATTGCAAACATGTTTTTGCTTAGTAAGAGGATTGAAATTACATGGAAACTGTCACCTTAAAGCCTCATTGTAAATATCATCACAAACAGATGTTTTCCACACGGTTAACAAAGCTCCACCACATCCAATCACTGCATATAAATCTAAAAGAAAACAACAACAAATAAAATGTAATTAACACAAGTGAAGTCTAAGGAGCTTGGAAAGAAAAGCGTCTGGACTTCTTTGAGTTCCTTGAAGACGTTTCACCTCTCATCCGAGAAGCTTCTTCAGTTCTAAGGGTCAATGGTGGAGAGTCCCAGATTTAAACCCAGTGGGAGTTTCCCCCCAAAGAGGGACAAAGAACCCCCTGATGATCCTCTACCTAATCACATGAGCCAAGGTGTGAAAGTGGGTGTGGGTCCCAATCAGCCAGGGTTTCGGGTGAGCTCATTGTGAAACCTGGCCCCACCCTATCATGTGATTTCCCGAGGTCAGGAAATCACCCACGCCCACTCCCAGGATGTGAGTGGACGTTACGGTGTCTGGGGAGGGAACTCAAAACTGGATTATAGATGGCAGACAGTTGGTGTCGTAAACCACCGCCTCTGTTTAAAGATGGTCGCTCACAGTGGACGTAAATGGCTTCTTTCACTCCTCCATCTGTCCAAAATGTGAACATTGGCATCCTCAAAGACTGACCTTTGTCCTTTAGATGCAGATGAACTGCTGAGTCTTGTCCCGTGGAGGTGGCTCTTCTATGTTGTGCCATGTGCTTGTGAAGTGGCTGTTTGGTCTCTCCGATGTAGAAGTCTGGGCATTCCTCGCTGCACTGTACAGCGTACACCACATTGTTAAGTTTGTGTTTAGGAGTTTTGTCTTTCAGGTGAACCAGTTTCTGTCTGAGTGTGTTACTGGGTCTGAAGTACACTGGGATGTCGTATTTGGAGAAAACTCTCCTGAGTTTTTCTGATACACCGGCTACATAGGGGATGACAATGTTGTTGTGTCTGTCTTTCTTATCCTCCCTCGCTGGTGTCTGATGTTCTTTTCTGTGAAGCTGGAATGCAGGCACACTGGACGAGCTTATTCTAAAAAATACAGAAAAAGGAACATTTTAGTTGTGTTAAGGCCTAAAAACTACAAATAAGTTATACAATGAACAATATTGAAATACCTTATAGGTGCTGCAGGCCATATAACCAGAATCCAGAGCAATCTCACACTCACATGATGGTGAGGAAAGACATGAGCTCTGCAGTGAGGTTTGAATGTCTCAGTTGGAACACTGAAGAACTCAGAAGACAGCAATACCTGCACAGAGAGACAGAGTAGAAAAAGCATAGATTTGTAATCCATAATGTGAATTAAAACTCAAAAAGTGTCAACAAGTATAATCATTTGAGTGTGGAATTATTTATGCAATAAACAGGATTTAAATTAATTAATTGAATTAAAAACACTGACATTTTTTTTTATCAAAGATAAAGATTCATACCGCTCTCTGCTCTGAGGATCACTGAGCATCTCTGACAGGAAATACAGTTTCCTCAGTATGAGTCATCATTGATGGTCTCAGAGGTGTGTAGTGTGGCAGCATGATGATGGTCTCCAGATCAGGCAGGAGGTCAGGTGATGGGTGTGTCATCTTCTCCATTGAAGACACACTGGTATGGCAGTTCATAACACAGCAGTCTCCTTGTGGCATGTAGTTATCTGTGCAGTCCAGCACTGATGGATCAGGTTTGGCTCAGCAGTTCATGAAGATGGTGTCTGAAAAAATATATCTAACAAAACACGTGCTTATAACACCACCCACCCAGCTCAGCCCCCAAGTGTCTATATAATGCTGGTATGGGGTGTCGGTTACTAAGTCTAATTAGTGCATCAGAAAGCGGGGGCTACACCTAAAGCCCACACTTTTTGATGTCTTTGTTTATTAGCAGCTTTTTCCAGCTGCTCAGAGAATTCTGACTTGGCCTTTATCCACCCAAACCCAAACCCACCCGGATAAAGGCCAAGTCAAACTCACACACCATACCAGCATTACATAGACACTTGGGGGCTGATCTGGGTGGGTGGTGTTAAACTGTAGTCGGGAACTTTCAGAAAACTATCCATTTACTTCTAAATCAGTTTTTATACATATTCTGTAAGCTGTACTAATGTTTTTCTCTACATAATGTATCATTATAGACATCTCTGGTAGCCTAAAGATAGTTTATAACTTTTGACATTTTTTACCTGTAAAACATGATAAGCAAAAACTCATTCATCACAAAAACTTTTGATTCTACAAAAGCTACTATAATCAAGAAAATATAATTGTCTGTATTTATTCATGTGACCCATAATAAATACCTGCATTTATGTGGGATTTATTTATTTACTATTTCATATTTTCAAGCCCTTGGAGGGGAAGATCTCGTTTGTTGAGCTACATACGTCACAGTAAAAAGATTTAGTCATTTAAAACATGAGAATAAAAGAAATGATGTTAGTTTAATAAATGTTGCAGCACATTTCAGATCAGAGGTGCATGATAGCAGATGTTCTGCATGAAGTTCAGCAATGATTTGGTGAAATGATTAATAACATTGCAATAAGAAAGGGTCTTCTTACAGACAGAGTAGGGAAGACAATTTTTTCAATGAAAAATATTTTTCATGCTCTACAATCAGTAAACTCTGTAACAAACATGATCTGTAATTGTTTCAAAACTCACCAGACGACTTCATGATTGGCTCGAGGACAGGACACAAAACACAGGGTTGTGGTAACTGTAATATGATCTCAGAACACCTGAATATAGACATTTCTGTGGCTGAGAAATAAAAATGAGGTCAAGCAGGGTGTTCTTGTCTGTAGTGCCAGAAGTGATCAGCTGTGAATACCCTCTCGACTGAAACTGCTCCAGAATCTGTTTTCTTCCACTCTGCAACTGGTTCTCATTAAAATCTCCACACACAATTATTGGGTGACAGTCCATTATTTCAAGTGAATCTAAAAGACTTACCAGGTTTTGCATGAATGGTGTCAAACTGTAGTCAGGGGGTCTGTACACAACAGCAATGAGTGCAGGGAATGGAGCCTGAACCTTCAACACTAAAAACTCAAGATCAGTGACATTATGCAGATACTGTTTTACCTGAACCTGAAAATGATTCCTCAAATACACAACAACTCCCCCACCACTTCTGCTGGCCATGTGAGGAAAGTTTGTGTAGGACACATGTCTGTTGCGTTTGAACATGGTGTAGCCATCCAAATGAAGACTGTCTGCAACAAAGGAGCCTTGAAGGTGAGACTCAGTGAGACACAAAACATCTGCTAAACACATTTCATGATGACTCTTGATGTCACTGATGTGAGATGGCAAACCCTCCGTATTGTGATGGATCAGTGTAAGAGTGTCAAGTCTGCTGGCTGTTTCTCTGACCTGAAGAAGAGGCATCATTTCCTCAACACTGGCTTGTCTCATGGTTTGGAGCGCTGCAGTTACCTCGGGATTGGCATAAATCTTTTTCTCATCCAAGTCCTGCAAATAGAGTCCACTGAGAGATGTCACCCTGCTGAGAGCAACATAAGCCATACCTGGTTCAAAAATGTTCTTCATTGAAACTACAGCTGTCTGTGTTGTAAGACCCTGAGTTTTGTGAATTGTGCAAGCGAATGCTAGCTTTACAGGAAACTGTCTGCGTACTGCTCCTTTAAACTTCAGACTCTCCTCTGCTCTCTCAATGTAAACCAGATCATCAGAAGCTGCATTAGCACTGCGGTTGTGTCTCATAGGCTGCCGGTTGTCCATCCTGAGCCCCAGTTTAATTATGTGTCCATCATTTTCAGATCTCACCACCTTTACCAGTATACCAAAAGCACCGTTGACCAAACCGTTTAGTGTGTCCAAGTTTCTGGTCAGCATGACTCGAGCTCCTTCAGCAACATTCAGAGTGTCAGGTAAATCATTTCTCCCACCTGTAAATGGTTTGTCTCTTCGTTCCATTCTGCCTGTACATTTATCCTTCTGGAAATCGTCTGCATTGATGATTATGATGTTTGAATGAAGCTTCTTCAGGGTATCTGTGTTGTGGGATTCCACATTCTTGTTGGTGGCATAAATGTGTAAGACCTCAGTTGGACATTCTTCTGGTGCAGTCACAGCCTGTGACAACAAATCTCTGTCGCACTGAGAAAGCTCATCTGTCTTTTCTTTGACTCTAATCCTGTTCAGCATCTCTGCAAAGGCCACATCATCTTTCTGACGCATGATCTCGGTTAGAGTGATCATCTGAAAATGTTCCTGCCATAGGTCAATCTGTTCTGGATCGTAAACACAGAGAGGTTTAGACTGTCGCACTGGTGGCAGCTGGTAAAAATCTCCAACAGCTAAAACTGACATTCCACCAAAAGGTCTCTGAGTGCCTTTGATTTGTTTCAGTCTTGCATCCACATAAGCAAAAAGGGGTTTTGAAACCATTGAAATCTCATCAATAACAATAATTTCAGCATTCATCAGCTCAGATCTGACTTCATCCAGTTGGTTACCAAGTCCTTGAATGGGTGGTTTCAGACTCCTGGGTAGTTTCAGTAGAGAATGTAACGTAGAGCCATTGATAGAAAAAGCTGCTGTACCGGTAAATGAAGTCAGTAAAACAGTTGGATTTGATATGTCAGCTTCTTCTGCATTAGCAGGCAGTCTGCTCAGGATCTTTGATGCTTCAGAATGAATACACTTAATCAGATGTGACTTTCCAGTTCCTGCACCACCGTTGATATAGAAGAAAAATGGATCTGGGTTCAAACCACAAACTCGCTGAATACACCAGTCTCTTATGGCATAGAACACGCAGGCCTGCTTCTGGTTCAGATTCTGATACATTACACGTACCACGGCTGGATCTACTGCAGGTTGTTCTCTGATGGCTCTGATCTCTGTTACAGCATCAGACTGACGACTGTAGTCGGGGACATTCTCCTGTTCGTTCTCATCATCAGAATGTCTCTCAGGAAGATTCTCATCACATTGCAGCCTCACAACTTCAGATTCAGGAGCAAGATTACACCATTCATCAATCACAACATCCCTATTTTGTTCAAACTCTTCCAGTGCACTCTCAATATCCTCAGAGTTCTTCTCATACTTGTCTTTATTTCTTTTCACAACCCTTTTCACAGACTCACTGTGGTCTGAACATGGAAGTCGTACAAAACCTGAGTTGTAGAAGGACTGATAGGTTTGGAACCCTTGTGGTTTCAGTTCCTGCTCTGATCTGTGTGGAAGGTAAAGTCTCAACAGTCGACCATAATATTGCTCAGGATCTTTTTCCTGTGAACAGTGGTAATATCTGATTATAGCTGGTTTATCATTCTTTCGCCTTTGTACAAATCCAAGCTGGTTTAGAAGAGGAAGCACATCTTTTCCTTCATTTGGACCACTCACCAACCTGCACAAGGCAGCAAAATCAGCCAGCGACATTTCCTCATATTCTGGGGTCTCAGGTCTGCATTTGTATTTATCACTCAAACTTGTCATCCAAATATTACAACTGTCGTGTGTTGTGCTTTCCAGGAAGCTCATGGGCCGACTCATTTTTACTGGGTTATCATCCGTTGGTACAAATACAACACTGCGGGAACATTTTTTCATTTTTAGGCCACAGACTCGAGTCACACACTCCTGTGCGCTGATTTCTCTCTTTTTTGAGTAAGCCTGCATCACAGCTCTCATTTCATCACACTCATTGACGGTGTTCTTATCAGAGTTGTCAATAACTGTCTTCAGGTATTCAGAGAGGCCAGATTCTTTCTTTGTTATATATTTACAGAGGTATTCTATACATGAATAGGCATTCAAAATGAATGAGACATCTAAATTAGAGTTCCAGGCTTCAAGCAGGTCTGGGTTGTAATTGTTGATCCAACACTCATTTGGGTCACGTTTCAGAATCAGAGCTGTTTTCTTGTTTATGTCTTGGAGGCATTGTTCATACTCATTCATTGTCAAGTTGCATCGTGACAGAATCTGCTCTATGGTGAGGGAAGCAGCTTCAGGTTCCTTCAGTAGGTTCAACAAAGGTCTGAGTTTGGCTTTTGCAGCTTCAGTGTCTGAATCCTCATCCTGTCTCACAATCATTGTTCTTGTGGCTGGTGGTTTGGGAAACCCAAATCTACAACCAGAGTTCACACTCTTAAAGCATGTCTTTGTGTGGTTTTTGCTGTGCTTTTGTAGCTCAGTGACTTTTTTGTGCAGTTCAGGTTGTTTTTCTGGATCAGGGAGTTGAGCTGAGATGTATCTGTCAACAAAGTCACAGACAGTTTGGTCGTCATCCACATCTGCTTCTACCTTTTCTCGAATCCACAGCAACATGTGTATATGTGGACTACCTCTGTGCTGGAACTCAACTCTGTAAAAGTAATCAATGATCTCACCAAGGGGCTGTGCAGGAGAAAAAAGCAAATCTCTGAACAAAGCCTCAACACGTTTATCAAACATTCGCATGGTGGTTACTGGATTTGATCTTAGAATTTCACACTTTTCTGACCAGTCCAGGGCTTCAAAATCAACCTCTTCACCTTGCTGTCTCTTTATTGCTTGAATCACTTCAGGCCATCTCATCTCAGCAGCAGAGAAAGTGACAAAGAACTGAGGTGTTCCTATTTGGCGAACCATGCTGAATAGATCTCTGGTAGTTTTCTGCCAGTAAGCTGGAGTTCCTCTGAGTGGCTGCATAAATCTGATTGCATCTTTATTTCTTACCAGCTTCTCTACTTCTGTCTTACTTTGTAACATTCCTGATGTGATTTTGCGTCCATCTTTGGTCATAGTTTTACCTTTCCTTAGCTGTATTGTCATGCTGGAATTAGCCAAGTGTATTTCAGTGACAAACTGTGAGAAAAACAGGTAATTTGTGTCTTTAGCAAATCTTGCATCAATGTTGAAAAGCCTTGACTTGAAGTAAGCACTTGGTGTGAGTTTAAGACGTCTCTTTTCATCCAGTGTATTCTGACCAGTAGGAAACTGCACAGGAAATGCCATGGCTTCCAAATGAGGAGTTCTGAAGAAGCTAACAGGATTGTTTCTTTCTGCAGGAGCCACACAATATGTGTTATCAGTGAAACAGAGAATCTCTTCTGAAATGTCTACAGGCTGCAGACAACTTTCTAGAGCAAAACCTCCATTGTTCAAATCACTTTCTGGTTCATCTGGATTTTGTTCCTCTGGTTGTTCATCACAGGATTGCATATTAATATCTTGGTCACTTTGAGACTCACTTTCACACAAAAGGGCATCTTTTTCATAGTTGTCAATTTCCATTAAATCTGCTTCATTATAATCATCACTTGCCATGCTGGCTTCATCACTGCTGTCATCATCAGGTAACGTTGGATCACAAAGCAATGCATCATCTCTGATAATAATATCTGTGTACTGTGGATGAATTTGTTTCAGTTTACGCAGAGCTTGAATGAGTTTAGACCAGGTGACAGTCTGGAACAGCTGATGGCCTTTGTAGCACAGTCGTCTTTTCAGCTTTATCCTCATGATCTGTGATTGGCTTCTGATCCTCGGTAAAGAGTCAACTGTTTGTTGGACCTCAGATGGTACACACACCACATTACCACGTATGAGTCTCTGTCTCCCCTTTGGAAGAGGAATAATCTTAGCAAATGGTATGCATTTGGCAATCAGATGTCTCTCCAGAATGTTGAGATCACAAAGTTCATCTGGAATATCCTGCAGTTCTAAACCATTAACAGCAGCAAGCCTGGGCATGCATCCACTTTTGAGGGAACTGTGACATGTGTGACAGATATACTCTTTTTTTCTCTCAACAGGAAAGCTGCAGTGATCATGACATGCTTCATCACACACATGAACAAATTTACCAGTTAGGCACTGATGAGCTACAGTCTGGTGTTTTGAGTAATTTTGTCTTTTGCAGATCTTCACCTGATTAGGAAAAGAAGCTTTTAGACAAACAGTACAAACATAAGATGGTGCTGACTTAATGTTTGATCTGAAACGAGATATGGCCTCATTCATTAAAGTGTTCTCTGGATGACACTGTAAACTCTCAGCTGGTCGATGCATCTGGCGATATTTCCGTTTTATGTTCATTGCACATCTGATATTATGCATCTGTCTGAAAGAAAAACTGTTCCAATATTTTACTCTCATTCGTTCTCTCATATTGCCCTTGTGTTGTTGCTGAAATTGTTTTTCTTCTCCATACCGCTTTGTCATATAAGATCGTTTTTTCTGTTTAAAATCTTCGCTTTTTTTATATAGGTTATATACATATGACCTCATGTAAGCTTTATGTTTCTCTCTGAATACAGCACAAGTTCTGTATATTCTTCTTATACGCTCTTTCTGCTTATCTCTGAATATGGGAGACTCTCTATATGTTCTTGTTACACGTTCCTTCTGCTTTTCTCTGAATAGGGGATTGTCTTTATATGTCCTTATGACACATTCTCTTTTTCTCTCTCTAATTTTAGCACTTTCTCTATACATCTTTCTAAAATGTTCTCTCTGTTTCTCCTTATAGGTAGCATTTAATTTATACAGTTCATTTTTGTACATGCTCTTTTTCTGTCTGTGATCAGGATCATTACACTTCTTAGTTGAGTTTTTTTTCTTTGTCTTGAAGCTTTCATCAAACCTGTACATCTGCCTTTCTTTCGTCTTCTGATTTTCCTTTCTCTGTGGTAGCTTTTGTTGGGTCAATAATCTTCTCCTCATTTTTTGCCTTTCATGTTTACTATATTTCAGCAGTTTATCTGAGAGTTCCTGTGTTATCTTAGTTGAACTGGAGGCACTGTTTGAATCATTCTGAGGAACAGAATCTGATGTTACCTGAGTGTCTCTTACAGAAGATGCAGAGGTTTCTATTTCGAAATAATCAGAAGGACGATTGTTCAGCTCAGCAGCTGGCTCATTTGAATAATCCACTCTGGATGACATCACTTCAGTAGCTAAAGTGTCGGCCACAGTGTTCGGTGTCTGCTCAGTGGACTTTGGAGTTTCAAATTCAGGTTCATTTAAAGCTGGTGCTGGAACAGTTGTAGCTGTTTGTCTGTTTTCATCAGCATCTCTTTGGTCAGCAGCGTTTTCACTGTGAAACTCGATGGGCTGTAGCTCATAAGTGCAGCTTGGTGCGATGCTAAACATTCTGTACAAACGTTTGATCCTGTCAATCATGTCATTAAGACGTGTGAACTTCAACATAACTGCAGTTCCACCACTTACACTTAGCGACAATGGCATACCAGTAGACTTACGTGGGTGAGGGTCAAAATATGCATATTCACCTGAAGTCAGCCTGCTAACAGCGATGACTGTTCCTCCCATGACTAGCAAAGCATAGCGAAACTCTGAAGCCAAACGCTGTAGTCCCTGTTCAAGGCTCGGAAAGTGATCTGTACCATCAAATGTGCCGTAATGAGCAAACTGAGACATGTCGACTTGATACTCGTGTCTGCGGCTGGTAACAACTGAAGGAAGTTCATCGCAGGCTAGAAACACACTGTTCACAAACCTCAGTCTGGCATCTGAATAGACGGCATGGCCTTTGTCCAACACACGGTTTAGATCTGCTCTGGTAATAAATTCATCCTCGTGTAAGAATGACAGGAAAACCAAGCTGTTAGCCATGCATTGCTGATTCCGGTACTTTCCATACCTAGGAGAAGCCTGGCTTCGGGAAGCACAGACGCTACTCACTCGTGGACTTTCACTGTTTGTAACCTGTACATGAGACTGTACTGGAGCTTGTCCATCATGCTGTGTTTGTACAGTTAGCTGGGGTTCAGTCTGGATTACCTGCATAACTTCAGGCTCTGGGACAGACACTGAGGGAACACTTCTTTTTACCACATCTGCATAAGACACTGTGGCTGTCTCTCCATCATGCTGTGTTTGTACAGTTAGCTGGGGTTTAGTCTGGATTACCTGCATAACTCCAGGCTCTGGGACAGACACTGAGGGAACACTTCTCTTTACCACATCTGCATAAGACACTGTGGCTGTCTGAACACTGCTCTGCACTTCTGTGCTGGGAAAAGCTGAAACACACACCTTTACCTGCTCACTGCTCTGAGAAACATTCACCTGTTCTTTCTGCTTTTGCCATCTAAGCTTCAAGGACTGCGACCTTTGACTTTTTCTTGGCATTTTGCTGAAGTACAATCTGGAGCTTATATGTGGCTATACACAAATATAAACAAAACTGAACCTTGAAACACAGAAAAACTTATAACTCCTTAAGTTACTGTTAAATCTGAGAAATGTACTATTATACTATAAAATGTTTTTATGAATATATGAATAGATGTTAAAAAGCTGATTTGTACTCCAAACTCAAAATAAAGGAAATTCAAAGTTCTCTGGAAACAATTTGGTCCGTTTTATTGTACCTCTTTTAGAAACGGGGTTTCTTCAGCTGGATGTTCTGCAGCAGTCAGGAAACAGGAAGTCTGGGTCCTCAGGCACTTCTCGATGACAATACTGACTGAATACTTACACTGAGTGACAAAATGGGTTAGTCCTTAAATAATAATACTATAAACTTGCAGTCAAATGTTATAGCCAATGAAACAGACTAACAGACTGGATCTGATTTATTATTTATCTGAATGTATGTATTACAAAATAACCAGATTATCTTATTACAAATAAACTTATAAAAAGGTGATATTTTATACAATTGATCAAAGTAAGCCAAACTAGCAGTCCAAACTAAAGTCTAATGCGAAATTAAAATGACAAATGTAGGGCTGTGTAAGTAGTTTCTACTATAAGTTCTACTGTACTGTAATTCTACTACTGTATATTCAACTTGTAATTTAAAGCAAAATGACTGAATGTGAGAGAGCTTAATGACAGGAAAGAAAGAGCAGTGAGAGCAGAGATCTCTCAGAATTCTGTAACAGATAGATCAAGTTCTGGTAACTTGGATTTCTGAAAATTGGATTCTGAAAGGATTCTCAAAACTTGGATTCTCAAATTAGATAGAGCAGTAGAGATAGAGGGATACAAGATGGAATGGCTTTCAAATTAGATAGAGCGGTAGGGATAGAGGGATACAAGATAGAATGGCTTTCAAATTAGATAGAGCAGTAGGGATAGAGGGATACAAGATAGAATGGCTTTCAAATTAGATAGAGCAGTAGGGATAGAGGGATACAAGATAGAATGGCTTTCAAATTAGATAGAGCAGTAGGGATAGAGGGATACAAGATAGAATGGCTTTCAAATTAGATAGAGCAGTAGGGATAGAGGGATACAAGATAGAATGGCTTTCAAATTAGATAGAGTTGGGAGAGTGATAGGATAGACAGAATTGCTTATAATGATAGAGAGAGAGAGAGGATCTTCTGCAGCAGGTCACCTGTAAGACACAAAAGGCATGGAATTAGTCATATTTCCAACATGCTTGGATTTACCATATTCTTCAGACTATATGGCACACCTAAAATCCTGTCATTATCTCAAAAACATACAATGTGCCTAGCGTATCGATTCTGGTTATGCTTACTGACCTCAAACGGGATTTCTGTGGTACACAGCGCTCAAAATTCTGTCAAATATTTTAGTAAGACTTCGTAAGCTACAAAGCTGCGCTGCTTGATGTATTGTCAGAGCATTATGGCTACCATAGTCAGGACCCTCGCAGAGTAATTCGTACGGTGCTTCAACATAACATTATGGTGTGTGTACAAGGACCTGGCACGTGCTAAGAGACATGCTTAAGAAGCAGATTTCAAACTGATCAACCCATGAAGAGTTTGATGGATTTGTGGATGAGGAATGAACTGAAAAAGTGAGTGTATTGTTCTGTATTTTATGTGTTACAACTGAACAGTGTTGAGAGTTGTTTGTGAATGACTTGAATAAAGTTTGACTTATCTGACTGTTTGTTTGGCTTAATCTGCCTTAAAAACAGGCTTGTTTATTGACATTATGCCTTATAATCTCAAAAATACAATACATGTAGGGCTTTAAATACTAAAGACTTCTACAGTAAATTATTGGACTGAACAGAATGACAATGTTTAACAAATGATGGTGGAACTGTTATAAGGACATTTTTACATTCTATTAAAACAATAAACTAAGTCTATAAACTCAAACTAAGACGTGCTGCTACAGTAACTTACTGTAAATATTAAATGGTCCAACAAAACCAACACACTGAGGTTACAGCACAGTTTCAGGTCACTCTGTATGAATTTTGGCAAAATGAGAAATTTGGAGACAGCTAGTTTCTACACAGCAGTTTCTACATATTTCAGTCACATTTGGGGCATGTTTGATGCACAGCAATAAGCACTACACTAAATCTATAATAAACTTATCATAGCTGATATAAAGGCCTAATTAGCAAAATTTAGTATGATGATCATTTCTTTGTAGATCATTTCATGATAAAAAGAACAGAAGTGAGTGCTGTATCTGAGCTGTTGCATGTAAGATCTTTGCTGGACATTCCCACATTTCTTAAACAAACAAACATGACTTTCAGACAGTTCATCTTTTGTAAATTAGGCCAGGATTATTTTCAAAAAACAGCCTTGATAAAAATATCAGGCCACTATAAAATGTCTTATGTTTATGTTTTCATCCCACCTATACTTTGCAAGTCATTATGACAAATTACAAAAAGCAGTTTTTAGGCAGTGATTTAAGGGAAGAAGCTTTTGAAATCCACAATGCCCTACCACCAGTGGTCTCAAACTCTGGTCCTTAAGGCCTGGTGTCCAGAAACTTTTCTATGTGTCCCTGTTGCAACACACCTGAATAACATTAGTAGCTCATTAGCAAAACTCTACAGAACCTGACTGCATGCTGAGGTGGTAATTCAGGAATTTGATTCATGTTATAGCAGCTCATGAGTGAATGAACATGATGCAATGAAAGTACTTTTAGAAGTACATTTTTCCAAACACTTAAATTACTTACATTTGAGTAGTCTTAGGGGATGCCACTTCAGCACACAGTCAAATTCTATACTCTCACTAATGACCTACAAATGTTATTCAGGTGTTTTGTAACAGGGACACGTGGAAAAGCTTCAGGACACCAGCACTTGAAGAGTGGAGTTTGAGACCCCTGTCCTATGTGAATATTTAATTGTCCCTAAACTGCTAGTCGTGAGCTGCTCTAATGTGAAACAAACACATATAGTTCTGTAAAGGTTTACAAAGAGACTACTAAGGATCTGGAGACCTCAGAAAACAGAAACCCTCCCAGATGTTGTAGCTGAACATGCAAAAACAAGTTGCCTAATAATATCTCGATGATAACCAAGAGCTGTGCTGACTAACTGCACTAAACTGAATCATCTATAGTGAGAGAAAAACACCAGCATTAAAGTCAAACATGGTGCTGTTACTGTGATGTCCCAGAGTTCCTTTACTACTTCAGGACCTACATCAACTCATCAGGTCCTGGGCTTAAGTTTAATCACACTTAGGATCTGAAGCACACAAGCAAGTCCAATTGAATGAATGAAACAAAACACATGGTGTAAACTAATCAGTCTGGACTTTAATGAAATTAAGATACTTGGCATGACTTGAAAACCCTATATTGGGCCTTAATTAAGACTTTTTTCTTTTCTTTTTTTGCCTGTCCTGTTTGGATCTAATTATGACAATTCTGAAATTATAGTGGACCAAAATCAACCAGTGATGTAAACCAGTCATTACCAGTTACTGTAAATGCTTGATGGTAATTGTTGCTATCAGGGCATCCACAGCTGGGTATTAGAGACCAACATGTTTTTACATTAGACCAGGTTGTTCTGGTTCAAAAATGAAATCATCACTTTAAAACTGCTTTTTGTATTTATCCAGGTCATCCTTGTTAGATGATTTGAAACATGTGAAAAAAGCATAAACAAAATAAATCTGCAAGGAAGAAAGACCTTTCTCAGCACTGTACCGCAGACAAAACCTTTACTTACCAGACTTGCGACGATCAGATCAGTATCCTAGAGAAAGGAAACAACACATCAGATCACTGTTTAATGACTTACACTGTTGAACCTCTTCGCACACAATCCAATTTACTGTGACATGAAATAACTAGTAAAATCCTCAATTTCTTCAAGCCTTTATGAACTCACTGTAGTCTAAAGAGGACAAACTTCAGTTACAGAGTCTCACATGGTGATAACATGTGTAATAAAGGCATGCATACTACAGAAGTGCAAAAAAGAGGCACCAATATTTGTTGGTACAGATTATGGCTTTTTAGCTCCATCATTTTCTATCACAAGTCAGTGCTTAATAAAGTGTGAAAAAACCACAACTGTTAGAATCAACGGAAAACCTCATTAGGTTTTAGTTCTGATCTGAATATGTAAATCCTAAAATACATGTAAATTCTGACATGTTATAGTAACAACAGTGGCACACCATTTTTGCAATTACAAAAATTATAATAAAGAGTCCTTCCATTGTACCTGTTGGCAGGAATCTTTTTGTATTTTTCAATATTTCCCTTTTATATAAAATTTTAAACACATTGTATCAAGCAAATTATTAAGAAACTGATTTAAACTTATTGTATATAAATTACACACAGGCTTTAACATACACAACATTGCCTACTCACAACTCTGGTCCTCTGAGTTTTTTATTATTGCTTAAATGTTTAACCTACCACTTCTGTTCACTCAGGCAAAAATACTTCTATAGTGGTCTGACTTTAATGTAATACATAAGCAGAATATGAGTGAAGATATAAATCAACAACTGTGGTGCTCTGCTACGTAAATCCACAAACAAACGGAGAACACAAACAACTGTATAAAAACAGTTGTTTGTGTTCAAACATAAAAATCAGACACAAATGGCCTGTTAAACTTCAGGGACAGTCAGAGGTCATGTGTGGGGCCTTTGCTGCTACAAGGTATAAATTCTGACCATTTGATTTTGCCCATCAATAAATGGTAATGTCACAAAAACCAAACTACGTTAGGTAAGTTGCTAAACATGTTACACAGTGACAATGTCATATTACTGCAGTTACAATTGCTGCTTACTTACCAGCAAACGCAAAACCAAAGTTCTGTTTCACTCTGTAACAAAAGAACAAAAATACAGAATCAGACAACTAAAATCAGCATCAGAGTCAATACTGCATCACAATCTGTAGTGAAAAAAAAAATCTGTTAAATTCTTTGTTTACAACAGCTTTACTATAAACACCCCATCTTCTCTTTCTGCACCTTATTAAAGATTTCTGTCTTTATTAAGGTGATGTGTCGTTTTATCAATCTGCAATAAGCCACAGAAATTCCCATTAACGTAAAGCTCTAATACTTTGGTGCTATTACATAACACATCAGATACCACAAGCAAGGATTTGCTCGCACTGCACACTTGATCAAATGATAACATCACAGTTTCAAAGCATGCAACAATCACAAATAATACTTGATACTATAAATGCTTGATGGTAGTTCTTCGTATCAGGGCTTCCACAGCTGGGTATTAGAGACCAGCATGTTCTCACATTAGAACAGATAGCTCTGGTTTGGTTTTCTCTGCTTCATACGTGAAATCATCACTTTAAAATGCTTTTTTGTATTTATTCATATCATCCCTGTTAGATGATTTGAAACATGTGACAAAAAAGCATGAACAAAATAAATCTGCAAGGAAAAAAAAAGACTTTTCCCAGCACTTTACCTCAGACAAAATGAACTCACTTTAGTCTAAAGAGGGCAACATTTAATTGCAGAGTCTCAAATGGCCTTAACATGTGTAATAAAAACAATAATTACTACAGAAATGCTTTGATAAGCCTTTAAAATTAAAATTAGACATAAATGGCCTATTAAACTTCAGGGACATTTTTAGGGACACTCAGAGATCTATTGGGGGGGCTTTATTGCTTATAAATCCTAAATGTGTTTTTGCCCATGAGCAAATGGCAAGATATCACAGAAAGCCAAACTATGGTATATAAATTGCTAAACATGTTACACAATCCCAATTTCATATTGCTTCAGTTACAATCACTGTTTACTTACCAGCAAAGGCAAAACCAAGCTCTCTGTTGTCAAAAAGATTCACTAAACTTCTTTGTTTACTACAGCTGGAATACAAACAACAACTCTCCTCTGTTTTCTTTGGTCTACCTCTCATTTAAGATTGCAAAACACTCATACATGAAAAACTGCACGATGTATATTTTTAAGGCTTTAATATTTGAGGTGGTCTGCATTCAAATTCTACTTCCTAAAATATTATCAACTGCACATAGTATCATTAAATATGCTGTAGTTTTTAAATAAATATCTATGTACCATACTAATAATAATATACTGCCATATTTTATTTATGTGAAGGTGGGCTGTTGTTTATTTCATTAATTTTCCACAAAGTCAGAATTTAAACTGTGCTGCAGATTTAGGTTGGCACAAACAAGCCTTGTTAAACAGTTCTTAAAAATTAAAGTCTACAAATTAGGAGTTCTTATTATTCTTGGGCTATGTCCACACGTACTTTTGAAAATGGAGATTTTTCTATGCGTTTGCACCTTTCGTCCACACTTAAACGGCGTTTTCGGTCACTGAAAAACTAAAAACGCTTGCCAGGATATTTTTGAAAACTTTGTTTTTGCATTTATGTGTGGACAGGGAAACTGAGAAAACGCAGCGCCTTTTTTGACGTCACACTGTGCGCCACGTTATTGTTTCAGTGAAATGCATTTCTACAATACGGTTACTGTTAATTGTTCTCTCTGCAGTGTTTAAATGCTTACATATACACACACAGTTACTGTCCCCCGACACATATGACTCGGTTCTGCTTTTATGCCCCATCTTTGTTTGCTATTTCCCACCGAGGCTTCTAGACTTTTCTGATTGGCCAACATTTCTACACGGTTAGGAATATATCGCCACCTGTTGCTTTGGTATGTTCCTAGCAGAGTTTTCCTTCATTTCTGCATTTACGTGTGGACGGGATTGTTTTTTAAAACGAAAACGTAAAGTCCCAGTTTTCAAAAATACCCGTGTATGTGGGGACATAGCCTATGTTTAATCCCCAGTTTCTCCCCCCCTCCTTTCTCTTAATTAATCCACAAGACCTGGACAAACGTGACTCTTTTTCTCCCGTGTTCGGTCAGAGGCGGTAAAATGGCTCCTTTGATCTTGCCGACAGCTGACACTGAATCTAAGATGGCGGTTTGTTTAAAACTTTACAGCATAAAGAATGAGGCTGTTTTAACCAACTGATTTGTGAAGAGAACTAACTGCACCTTATTTAACAGACTGAGAAACACGAACACACCAAATGTAATTAATAAAACAACACAATAACCGTGGTTTACCGTCAAATCTTCATTTCACACTGGGCTCATAAGAAGGCTAGTCGTTAGCATTGGGTTGTTAGCTTTAGCTCATCAAACACTGCTTTTACATACAAAAATGACAACTTTTCACTAAAAAGCAACCATTGTGTTACTTTAACATGAGTTATACCTCGGCTGGCTTTATAAATCACTAACAAGAACTTGTTAAATCGCGCAAACAGAGTATAGACATTTAGGAGAGGAGAGGAGAAGCAGAGGCGCAGCACTCACCCAGAGCGGACTCAACGAAGTGTTCAGAAAGGCGGATGTCCGGCAGTCAGGTAAAAGATGAGGCGTTCACGGGTCGTAGGAAATTCCAGTATTACACACAATGGGCATTGTAAACATAAAAAATGTAGGTAATTTTAAATATTTTATACAATATCTATTTGCTACAGAAAAAAACTAGCAGAACTTTAATTCTATAAGTTAAATAAATATTATTAGAAGGCTCTTCTCCTGAACACCAACACCAAATAGCTGGTGATAGAGTTCACCAGACCTAAAAAAAAACAAACAAAAAAGACAACCAGTCCAGGACAGTCTGCAAAGATGTTTTAAAGACAATATATTTATATATATATATATATATAAACCTTATCCAGTAAGGATTCCCCTCAAACAAATGACCATAATTTCCTAACCGTAAGGGCTTGAACAGTCATTCTTAATTCTTACACCGTTTTGTTCAGAAGAGAAGAAATGTATAGAAATAGTATGATTAAGCATAAATACTACATTTAGCAGAAATACTATATTAAGCAGAAATCCTATAAAAAGCAGAAATACTATATTAAGCACAAATCTTATAAAATAGCAGAAATAGTATGATTTAGCACAATAGTAATAACTTAAACAGACAAAATGGAAAAGCAAAATGGACAGCTAAAAAATGCTGAACATGCTGAGGGTCCGTCAAATATACTTGTTAAATGAAAAAAATCAGCAAAAAAAAATATAATAGCCACACAATCACAAATATGTACACATAAGGAAACACACATGCACAGAGAGACACACACACAAGATCCAATTCAGTCAACCAGTCTAAATATATTGAATATGAATCTTACAATGAGATCATCCCATTAAAAGGCTTTCTCTCTCTCTCTGTCACACACACACACACACACACACACACACACACACACACACACACACACACACACGGAGAGAGAAGCAAGTTTTCAGTCAAGCAGCCTGTGAGCTGCTGAATTTGAATCCACCAATCAGAGAGGCTGTGTACTTTTTCCCAGCAAAACTGGTGCCTGCAGCACAGACACAGAGAGGCACAGGATCTTTGCAGTCTATTTCTCATAATGAGGACTCCCCTCAAACAAATGACCATAGTTTCCTAACCGTAAGGGCTAGAGCGGTCATTCTTACACCGTTTTGTTCAGAAAAGATGGGGGAATCTTCCAGTGTTGACAATTTATCATTAAAATAGGAATTATTGAAGATATTTGACTTGTAATAGACCATAACTGAATAGAAGTGAAGCAAAAACTGCTTTGACTTGTCCTCAGCTGGCTGGGAAGCCATGGAGGCCTCAATATGCAATTTGTATGTCTCTGATATGTAAATTTGAATATTACAGTTCTCACAGAGGATTGACTCCCTGGGGACCTGCCACAAATATATAGAAATACTATGATTACCCAGAAATACTACATTTAGATGAAATACTATGTTTTAGCACAAATACTCTGGTTTTGCACAAATATTATAACATAGCAGAAATACAATTCTATAGCAGAAATGCTATATTTATAAAGAAAAATATAATATAGTAGAAATAGTATGATTTAGCAGAAATACTACAATATGGCATAATAAAAATGATTTAGAACAAATACTATGATTGAGCAGAACTACTAAGATGTAGTAAAAGTACTTTGATTTAACAGAAATACAATTATGGAGGAGTAATACTTTAAAATGGGAGAAATATTGATACACACACACACACACACACACACACACACACACACACACACACACACACACACACAGAGCTTAAAGGGAAGAGTATTTGTGCCATGGAGTGTTAACAAGAATGTGAGGTCCATATTAGAAAAGCTGGTAAAATCATAAAAGTTTGCAGAATTGTAATAAATGATGAATATGAATTACTGGTCTGTGACAGTGTATTAATTTGTAGGGAAAAAAACATGTTGACCAAGGTGGAATCGAACCCACGATCTTTGACTTGCAGACCCGTGTCATTACCAACTGCGCCACTGGGAAAGGGAGGAGCTGATTTGAAAAACAGGCTCATAAGGAGTCAGAATTAGATCACGGTGAGAGGCGAAAAATGCCGTTTTTTGGAGTTACAAAACGTTGTGTAACTCAAAAACTAGGTGGACTAGAAGCATAATTCTTCTACTGGCTGAATCAGCGGACTTTGGTGTACTTTGACTGCTATTTACATTGCTCTATGTACATCTGTCACTGAGATATGACGAGAGAGGAAACGGAAGACCTCAGATATGATTGGCTGGCTGGGAGGCCATGCAGGCCCTGATCTGTGTATTTGAATGTCTGAGTCCTCACAGAGGATTGGCTGCCTGGGGACCTGGCAGAAATATATAGAAATACTATGATTAAGCATAAATACTACATTTAGTAGAAATACTATGTTTTAGCACAAATCCTATAAAAAGCAGAATTACTATAATTTAGCAGAAATACTATATTAAGCACAAATCCTATAAAAAGCAGAAATACTATATTAGGTACAAATCCTATAAAAAGCAGAAATACTATATTAGGTACAAATCCTATAAAAAGCAGAAATACTATATTAGGTACAAATCCTATAAAAAGCAGAAATACTATATTAGGTACAAATCCTATAAAAAGCAGAAATACTATGTTAGGCACAAATCCTATAAAAAGCAGAAATACTATATTAGGCACAAATAGTATAAAAAGCAGAAATACTATAATTTAGGAGAAATACTATGTTAGGCACAAATCCTATAAAAAGAATAAATACTATAATTTAGCAGAAATACTATATTAGGCACAAATCTTATGAAAAGCAGAAATAGTATGATTTAGCAGAAATACTGTATTTAGCACAAGTACCGAAAAGTACCAGAAATACTATGATTTAGCAGAATAGTAATAACTTAAACAGAAAAATTGGAAAAGCAAAATGGATAGCTGAAACAATGCTGAACATGCTGAAGGTCCCTCAACTATACTTGTTAAATGAAAAAAATCAGCAAAAAAATCTATAACAGCCACACAATCACAAATATGTACACATAAGGAAACACACATGCACAGAGAGACACACACACACAAGATCAAATTCAGTCACCCAGTCTAAATATATTGAATTTGAATCTTAGAATGAGATCATCCCATTAAAAGGCTCTCTCTCTCTCTCTCTCTCTCTCTCTCTCTCTCTCTCTCTCTCTCTCTCTCTCTCTCTCTCTGTCACACACACACACAGACACACAGGGAGAGAGAAGTAAGTTTCTAGGTCAGCCTGGGAGCTGCTGAATTTGAATCCACCAATCAGAGAGCCTGTGCACTTTTTCCCTCCAAAACAGGTGCTTCTATTTACACACGCAGCACAGAGAGACACAGGATTATTGCAGCCTATTTCTCATAGTGAGGACTCCCCACAATCAAATGACCATAATTTCCTAACCGTAGGGGCTAGAACGGTCATTCTTACACCGTTTTGTTCAGAAGAGATGGGGGAATCTTCCAGTGTTGACAATTTATCATTAAAATGTGAATTTTTAGAGATATACGACATGGATGACTTGTTGACTTAGAAGCCACGAATTCCCCCAATATGCAAATTTGAATGGCTGAGGCCACATATATGATTGGCTGCCTGGGAAGCCGTGCAGGCCCTGATTTGTGGATTTGAATTCCTCAGCCCTCAGATATGATTGGCTGGCTTAGAAGCCATGAAGGCCCCAATATGCAAATTTGAATGCCTCAGGACACATATATTATTGGCTGGGAAACCGTGCAGGCCCTGATTTGAAAATTTGAATGTCTAAGTCCTCACAGAGGATTGGCTGCCTGGGGACCTGGCAGAAATATATAGAAATACTATGATTAAGCATAAATACTACATTTAGTAGAAATACTATGTTTTAGCACAAATACTATAAAAAGCACAAATACTATAATTTAGTAGAAATACTATATTAAGCACAAATCCTATAAAAAGCAGAAATACTATATTAGGCACAAATCCTATAAAAAGCAGAAATACTATATTAGGCACAAATCCTATAAAAAGCAGAAATAGTATGATTAAGCATAAATACTACATTTAGTAGAAATACTATGTTTTAGCACAAATAGTATAAAAAGCAGAAATATTATAATTTAGCACAAATAGTATAAAAAGCAGAAATGGTATGATTTAGCACAAATAGTATAAAAAGCAGAAATACTACATTTAGTAGAAATACTACGTTTTAGCACAAATAGTATAATAAAGCAGAAATAGTATAATTTAGCAGAAATACTGTATTTACCAGAAGTACCGAAAAGTACCAGAAATACTATGATTTAGCAGAATAGCAATAACTTACAAAATTACAAATATGGAGGCATATTGAAACAGAAATTCAGAGAGGGACACACAAACACAGGCTCTAATCCAGTCAACCAGTCTAACTATATTCAATTTAAATCCTACAATGACATGCTGCCAAATAAGGATAGGGTTCTCTCTCTCCCACTACACACACACACACACACACACACACACACACACACACACACACACACACAGGGAGAGAGAAGTAAGTTTCTAGGTCAGCCTGGGAGGAGCTGAATTTGAATCCACCAATCAGAGAGCCTGTGCACTCTTTCCCGCCAAAACAGGTGCATCTTTTTACACACGCAGCACAGAGAGGCACAGGATTTTTGCAGTCTATTTCTCATAGTGACGACTCCCCTCAAACAAATGACCATAATTTCCTAACCGTAGGGGCTAGAAGGGTCATTCTTACACCGTTTTGTTCAGAAGAGATGGGGGAATCTTCAAGTGTTGACAATTTATCATTAAAATATGAATTTTTAGAGATATATGACATGGATGACTTGTTGACTTAGAAGCCACGAATTCCCCAATATGCAAATTTGAATACCTGGAGCCCACATACATGATTGGCTGGCTGGGAAGCTGTGCAGGCCCTGATTTGTGGATTTGAATTCCTCAGCCCTCAGATGTGATTGGCTGGCTTAGAAGCCATGAAGGCCCCAATATGCAAATTTGAAAGCCTCAGAACACATATATGATTGGCTGGGAAACCGTGCAGGCCCTGATTTGAAAATTTGAATGTCTCAGTCCTCACAGAGGATTGGCTGCCTGGGGACCTGGCAGAAATATATAGAAATACTATGATTAAGCATAAATACTACATTTAGTAGAAATACTATGTTTTAGCACAAATACTATAAAAAGCAGAAATACTATAATTTAGCAGAAATACTATATTAAGCACAAATCCTATAAAAAGCAGAAATAGGATGATTAAGCATAAACACTACATTTAGTAGAAATACTATGTTTGAGCAAAAATCCTATAAAAAGCAGAAATACTATAATTTAGCAGAAATACTATATTAAGCACAAATCCTATAAAAAGCAGAAATACTATATTAAGCACAAATCCTATAAAAAGCAGAAATACTATATTAAGCACAAATCCTATAAAAAGCAGAAATACTATATTAGGCACAAATAGTATAAAAAGCAGAAATACTATAATTTAGCAGAAATACTATGTTAGGCACAAATCCTATAAAAAGAATAAATATTATAATTTAGCAGAAATACTATATTAGGCACAAATCTTATGAAAAGCAGAAATAGTATGATTTAGCAGAAATACTGTATTTAGCACAAGTACCGAAAAGTACCAGAAATACTATGATTTAGCAGAATAGTAATAACTTACAAAATTACAAATATGGAGGCATATTGAAACACAAATGCACAGAGGGACACACAAACACAGGCTCTAATCCAGTCAACCAGTCTAACTATATTCAATTTAAATCCTACAATGACATGCTGCCAAATAAGGGCAGGGTCCTCTCTCTCCCACTAAACACACACACACACACACACAGAGGGAGAGAGCTGCCGAATTTAAATCCACCAATCAGAGTGGCTGTTTACGTTTTCCCGCCAAAACAGGTGCATCTTTTTACACACGCAGGACAGAGAGGCACAGGATTATTGCAGCCTATTTCTCATAGTGAGGACTCCCCTCAAACAAATGACCATAATTTCCTAACCGTAGGGGCTAGAACGGTCATTCTTACACTGTTTTGTTCAGAAGAGATGGGGGAATCTTCCAGTGTTAACAATTTATCATTAAAATGTGAATTTTTAGAGATATACGACATGGATGACTTGTTGACTTAGAAGCCACGAATTCCCCAATATGCAAATATGAATGCCTGAGACCACATATATGATTGGCTGGCTGGGAAGCCGTGCAGGCCCTGATTTGTGGATTTGAATTCCTCAGCCCTCAGATATGATTGGCTGGCTTAGAAGCCATGAAGGCCCCAATATGCAAATTTGAATGCCTCAGGACACATATATGATTGGCTGGGAAGCCGTGCAGGCCCTGATTTGAAAATTTGAATTTCTCAGTCCTCACAGAGGATTGGCTGCCTGGGGACCTGGCAGAAATATATAGAAATATTATCATTAAGCATAAATACTACATTTAGTAGAAATACTATGTTTTAGCACAAATACTATAAAAAGCAGAAATACTATAATTTAGCAGAAAGACTATATTAGGCACAAATCTTATAAAATAGCAGAAATAGTATTATTTAGCACAATAGTAATAAGTTAAACAGAAAAATTGGAAAAGCAAAATGGACAGCTGAAAAAATGCTGAACATGCTGAGGGTCCCTCAAATATACTTGTTAAATGAAAAAATCAGCAAAAAAATGCACAGGGAGAGAGAAGTAAGTTTCTAGGTCAGCCTGGGAGCTGCTGAATTTGAATCCACCAATCAGAGAGCCTGTGTACTTTTTCCCGCCAAAACATGTGCCTCTTTTTACACACGCAGCACAGAGAGGCACAGGATTATTGCAGCCTATTTCTCATAGTGAGGACTCCCCTCAAACAAATGACCATAATTTCCAAACCGTAGGGGCTAGAGCGGTCATTCTTACACCGTTTTGTTCAGAAGAGATGGGGGGATCTTCCAGTGTTTACAATTTATCATTAAAATATGAATTATTAAAGATATTTGACTTGTAATGCACCATAACTGAGTAGAGCGAAGCAAAAACTGCCTTGACTTGCCCTCAAACAACGCTTTCTAACTCGAAATCTATTTGGAGTATCGATATCATTCTTTCACCGTAAGAGACAGCAGGCTTTGGTGAACAATCATGGAAATTTTCAGGTCTCTGTGGAAATCCAACAAAAAGTTATGACGAGAGAAAAAAGTGGTTCATTTCCACAGTTTGAAATCTGAAGAAATCTGAGCGAAGGACGAATTTCCTACCCTCAAACAAGTCCAACTCATTTCAGAACGGTAATAGGTGAGAAAGAAATTCTTGAATTGTGAGCGTCAGGGGTGTCTGAAGATATTCGGGGACAAGCCTCATGTCTTAACTTTGCTTCGTTAAGGAGATATGACGATTCGAATATGCCTCTCATTACAGAAATCCAGCGGTGATTTTGAACAAGCTCTCCATTCACTTTATATGGAGAGTTTTCTGACCTTGTGTTAGTCTGAGGAGATTTGCAAAAATTCTATAAATCCCACAACAATGATGGTGACATTTTCTGAAAGCCAGCAAAAATACCTACGTTTTGATGTATAATTTGTGGAAGTTGAGTGAAAATTGAGCAAGTAGCAGGAAGTTGTTCGGACATGAAGTGAAAATTGCAAAACCTTCAGTGGCACACTGGAAGCCAAGAGCATAGCAACCATAACAACACATGTATTTTGTGAAAAATCACAATTTTGCAACTCAAAACTTTAAGAGGCATAAAAGTAAAACAGTAGAAGATTTGAAAAAGCTGAATCATACCTGAATAGCCAAATAATTTGTGAACATTTTAAAATTTGAATGGTTGTTCTAGGTGAAAATATGAGGAAGTAGTTAAGTTTCAAAAACAGGCAAAATTTAGCAGAATTGCAGAAGTTTCCCATTCATTTCAATGGGACAAATTAAAGGAAAAAAGCTTAATATTTTAAAAAGTATAATAGTTAAAAATAGCAAAAATCGTAGCAGGAATTAGCAAAAATAGCTGAATAGTTTAAAGTTTGAACGGTGAAAATAGCACAAAAATTGTGGAAGTAGTTAAACGGCGAAAAGTGTACGGAAGCAACTAGAATAATAACTAGAAAAATTTGCATTTCCTGCGAAAATGCAGTGTGGATGCTTAAAGCTGAAGCTGTATGCAAAAAGTAGCTGAAAAAGCTGAAAAGTTGCAGAAATTGTAAAAACTTTGCAGAAGCAAAAGAAGTTTGCTAAAATGGAATAACTTAGCAGAACTGCAATATCTTAGAGGAAACATAATACTTGGCAGAAATACAATAGCATAGCAGAATTTAGCAGAAATATTGTAACTTACCAGAAACATGATAACTTCTCAAAAATACAAGAATTTAGGAGAAATAGTATAAGATAACAGAAAGAATATATTTAGCCAAAAATACTTAAACATTACAGAAACACTATGATTTAGAAAAATAGTACAACAGAGCAGAAATATTGTGATTTACCAGAGACACTGTGATGAACTATGAATATTGTAATTTTAAATTGAGACTATGTTTTAGCACAAATATTATAATTTGGCAGAAATACTATAATTTAGCAGAAATACTATATTAAGCACAAATCCTATAAAAAGCAGAAATGGTATGATTAAGCACAAATACTACATTTAGTAGAAATACTTTGTTTTAGCACAAATCCCATAAAAAGCAGAAATACTGTACTATGATTTAGTAGAAAAACTATAATTAATCAGAAATACTAAATTTAGCAGAAATACTATATTAAGCACAAATACTATGAAAAGCAGAAATAGTATGATTAAGCATAAATACTACATTTAGCAGAAATACTATATTAAGCACAAATCTTATAAAAAGCAGAAATAGTATATTAAGCACAAATCTTATAAAATAGCAGAAATGCTATGATTTAGCACAATAGTAATAAGTGGACAGCTGAAAAAATGCTGAACATGCTGAGGGTCCCTCAAATATACTTGTTAAATGACAAAAATCTGCAAAAAAATTTATTACAGCCACACAATCACAAATATGTACACATGAGGAAACACACATGCACAGAGAGACCCACACACAAGATCCAATTCAGTCAACCAGTCTAAATATATTGAATTTAAATCTTAGAATGAGATCATCCCATTAAAAGCCCCTCTCTCTCTCTCTCTCTCTCTCTCTCTCTCTCTCTCTGTCACACACAGACACACAGACACACAGGGAGAGAGAAGTAAGTTTCTAGGTCAGCCTGGGAGCTGGTGAATTTGAATCCACCAATCAGAGAGGCTGTGCACTTTTCCCCACCAAAACAGGTGCATCTGTTTACACACGCAGCAGCACAGAGAGACACAGGATTTTTGCTGTCTATTTCTCATAGTGACGACTCCCCTCAAACAAATGACCGTAATTTCCTAACCGTAGGGGCTAGAACGGTCATTCTTACACCGTTTTGTTCAGAAGAGATGGGGGAATCTTCAAGTGTTGACAATTTAATATTAAAATATGAATTTTTAGAGATATATGACATGGGTGACTTGTTGACTTAGAAGCCACGAATTCCCCAATATGCAAATTTGAATGCCTGAGACCACATATGTGATTGGCTGGCTGGGAAGCCGTGCAGGCCCTGATTTGTGGATTTGAATTCCTCAGCCCTCAGATATGATTGGCTGGCTTAGAAGCCCCGAAGGCCCCAATATGCAAATTTGAATGCCTCAGGACACTTATTTGATTGGCTGGGAAACTGTGCAGGCCCTGATTTGAAAATTTGAATGTCTCAGTCCTCACAGAGGATTGGCTGCCTGGGGACCTGGCAGAAATATATAGAAATACTATTATTAAGCATAAATACTACATTTAGTAGAAATACTATGTTTTAGCACAAATACTATAAAAAGAAGAAAAACTATAATTTAGCAGAAATACTATATTAAGCACAAATCCTATAAAAAGCAGAAATACTATAATTTAGAACAAATAGTATAAAAAGCAGAAATGCTATAATTTAGCAGAAATACTATGTTAGGCACAAATCCTATAAAAAGCAGAAATACTATAATTTAGCAGAAATACTATATTAGGCATAAATCCTATGAAAAGCAGAAATAGTATGATTTAGCAGAAATACTGTATTTAGCACAAGTACCGAAAAGTACCAGAAATACTATGATTTAGCAGAATAGTAATAACTTATTGAAACACAAATGCACAGAGGGACACACAAACACAGGCTCTAATCCAGTCAACCAGTCTAACTATGTTCAATTTAAATCCTACAATGACATGCTGCCAAATAAGGGCAGGGTCCTCTCTCTCCCACTAAACACACACACACACACACACATGGAGAGAGGACTAAGTTTCTAGGTCAGCCTGGGAGCTGCTGAATTTGAATCCACCAATCAGAGAGGCTGTTTACGTTTTCCCGCCAAAACAGGTGCATCTTTTTACACACGCAGCACAGAGACATAGACCTGCTTCTTTCAGTTTATTTCACATAGTGAGGATTCCCCTCAAACAAATGACCATAATTTCCTAACCATAGGGGCTAGAGCGGTCATTCTTACACCGTTTTGTTCAGAAGAGATGGGGGAATCTTCAAGTGTTGACAATTTATCATTAAAATATGAATTTTTAGAGATATATGACATGGATGACTTGTTGACTTAGAAGCCACGAATTCCCCAATATGCAAATTTGAATACCTGGAGCCCACATACATGATTGGCTGGCTGGGAAGTTGTGCAGGCCCTGATTTGTGGATTTGAATTCCTCAGCCCTCAGATATGATTGGCTGGCTTAGAAGCCATGAAGGCCCCAATATGCAAATTTGAATGCCTCAGGACACATATATGATTGGCTGGGAAGCCGTGCAGGCCCTGATTTGAAAATTTGAATTTCTCAGTCCTCACAGAGGATTGGCTGCCTGGGGACCTGGCAGATATATATATAGAAATACTATGATTAAGCATAAATACTACATTTAGTAGAAATACTATGTTTTAGCACAAATACTATAAAAAGCAGAAATACTATAATTTAGCAGAAATACTATATTAAGCACAAATCCTATAAAAAGCAGAAATAGGATGATTAAGCATAAACACTACATTTAGTAGAAATACTATGTTTGAGCAAAAATCCTATAAAAAGCAGAAATACTATATTAGGCACAAATCCCATAAAAAGCAGAAATGGTATGATTAAGCATAAATACTACATTTAGTAGAAATACTATGTTTTAGCACAAATAGTATAAAAAGCAGAAATATTGTAATTTAGCAGAAATACTATATTAGGCACAAATCTTATAAAATAGCAGAAATAGTATTATTTAGCACAATAGTAATAAGTTAAACAGAAAAATTGGAAAAGCAAAATGGACAGCTGAAAAAATGCTGAACATGCTGAGGGTCCCTCAAATATACTTGTTAAATGAAAAAATCAGCAAAAAAATGCACAGGGAGAGAGAAGTAAGTTTCTAGGTCAGCCTGGGAGCTGCTGAATTTGAATCCACCAATCAGAGAGCCTGTGTACTTTTTCCCGCCAAAACAGGTGCATCTTTTTACACAGGCAGCAGAGAGAGGCACAGGATTATTGCAGCCTATTTCTCATAGTGAGGACTCCCCTCAAACAAATGACCATAATTTCTAAACCGTAGGGGCTAGAGCGGTCATTCTTACACCGTTTTGTTCAGAAGAGATGGGGGAATCTTCCAGTGTTAACAATTTATCATTAAAATGTGAATTTTTAGAGATATACGACATGGATGACTTGTTGACTTAGAAGCCACGAATTCCCCCAATATGCAAATTTGAATGCCTGAGGCCACATATATGATTGGCTGGCTGGGAAGCCGTGCAGGCCCTGATTTGTGGATTTGAATTCCTCAGCCCTCAGATATGATTGGCTGGCTTAGAAGCCATGAAGGCCCCAATATGCAAATTTGAATGCCTCAGGACACATATATGATTGGCTGGGAAACCGTGCAGGCCCTGATTTGAAAATTTGAATGTCTAAGTCCTCACAGAGGATTGGCTGCCTGGGGACCTGGCAGAAATATATAGAAATACTATGATTAAGCATAAATACTACATTTAGTAGAAATACTATGTTTTAGCACAAATACTATAAAAAGCAGAAATACTATAATTTAGCAGAAATACTATATTAAGCACAAATCCTATAAAAAGCAGAAATAGGATGATTAAGCATAAACACTACATTTAGTAGAACTACTATGTTTGAGCAAAAATCCTATAAAAAGCAGAAATACTATATTAGGCACAAATCCCATAAAAAGCAGAAATAGTATGATTAAGCATAAATACTACATTTAGTAGAAATACTATGTTTTAGCACAAATAGTATAAAAAGCAGAAATATTGTAATTTAGCAGAAATACTATATTAGGCACAAATCTTATAAAATAGCAGAAATATTATAATTTAGCACAAATAGTATAAAAAGCAGAAATATTATAATTTAGCACAAATAGTATAAAAAGCAGAAATACTACATTTAGTAGAAATACTATGTTTTAGCACAAATACTATAAAAAGCAGAAATACTATAATTTAGTAGAAATACTATATTAAGCACAAATCCTATAAAAAGCAGAAATACTATATTAGGCACAAATCCTATAAAAAGCAGAAATACTATATTAGGCACAAATCCTATAAAAAGCAGAAATACTATATTTAGCAGAATAGTAATAACTTACAAAATTACAAATATGGAGGCATATTGGAACACAAATGCACAGAGGGACACACAAACACAGGCTCTAATCCAGTCAACCAGTCTAACTATATTCAATTTAAATCCTACAATGATATGCTGCCAAATAAGGGCAGGGTCCTCTCTCTCCCACTAAACACACACACACACACACACACACACAGACAGACACAGAGGGAGAGAGCTGCCGAATTTAAATCCACCAATCAGAGTGGCTGTTTACGTTTTCCCGCCAAAACAGGTGCATCTTTTTACACACGCAGGACAGAGAGGCACAGGATTATTGCAGCCTATTTCTCATAGTGAGGACTCCCCTCAAACAAATGACCATAATTTCCTAACCGTAGGGGCTAGAGCGGTCATTCTTACACTGTTTTGTTCAGAAGAGATGGGGGAATCTTCCATTGTTAACAATTTATCATTAAAATGTGAATTTTTAGAGATATATGACATGGATGACTTGTTGACTTAGAAGCCACGAATTCCCCAATATGCAAATATGAATGCCTGAGACCACATATATGATTGGCTGGCTGGGAAGCCGTGCAGGCCCTGATTTGTGGATTTGAATTCCTCAGCCCTCAGATAGGATTGGCTGGCTTAGAAGCCATGAAGGCCCCAATATGCAAATTTGAATGCCTCAGGACACATATATGATTGGCTGGGAAGCCGTGCAGGCCCTGATTTGAAAATTTGAATTTCTCAGTCCTCACAGAGGATTGGCTGCCTGGGGACCTGGCAGAAATATATAGAAATAATATGATTAAGCATAAATACTACATTTAGTAGAAATACTATGTTTTAGCACAAATACTATAAAAAGCAGAAATACTATAATTTAGCAGAAATACTATATTAAGCACAAATCCCATAAAAAGCAGAAATAGGATGATTAAGCATAAACACTACATTTAGTAGAAATACTATGTTTGAGCAAAAATCCTATAAAAAGCAGAAATACTATATTAGGCACAAATCCCATAAAAAGCAGAAATAGTATGATTAAGCATAAATACTACATTTAGTAGAAATACTATGTTTTAGCACAAATAGTATAAAAAGCAGAAATATTGTAATTTAGCAGAAATACTATATTAGGCACAAATCTTATAAAATAGCAGAAATAGTATTATTTAGCACAATAGTAATAAGTTAAACAGAAAAATTGGAAAAGCAAAATGGACAGCTGAAAAAATGCTGAACATGCTGAGGGTCCCTCAAATATACTTGTTAAATGAAAAAATCAGCAAAAAAATGCACAGGGAGAGAGAAGTAAGTTTCTAGGTCAGCCTGGGAGCTGCTGAATTTGAATCCACCAATCAGAGAGCCTGTGTACTTTTTCCCGCCAAAACATGTGCCTCTTTTTACACACGCAGCACAGAGAGGCACAGGATTATTGCAGCCTATTTCTCATAGTGAGGACTCCCCTCAAACAAATGACCATAATTTCCAAACCGTAGGGGCTAGAGCGGTCATTCTTACACCGTTTTGTTCAGAAGAGATGGGGGAATCTTCCAGTGTTTACAATTTATCATTAAAATATGAATTATTAAAGATATTTGACTTGTAATGCACCATAACTGAGTAGAGCGAAGCAAAAACTGCCTTGACTTGCCCTCAAACAACGCTTTCTAACTCGAAATCTATTTGGAGTATCGATATCATTCTTTCACCGTAAGAGACAGCAGGCTTTGGTGAACAATCATGGAAATTTTCAGGTCTCTGTGGAAATCCAACAAAAAGTTATGACGAGAGAAAAAAGTGGTTCATTTCCACAGTTTGAAATCTGAAGAAATCTGAGCGAAGGACGAATTTCCTACCCTCAAACAAGTCCAACTCATTTCAGAACGGTAATAGGTGAGAAAGAAATTCTTGAATTGTGAGCGTCAGGGGTGTCTGAAGATATTCGGGGACAAGCCTCATGTCTTAACTTTGCTTCGTTAAGGAGATATGACGATTCGAATATGCCTCTCATTACAGAAATCCAGCGGTGATTTTGAACAAGCTCTCCATTCACTTTATATGGAGAGTTTTCTGACCTTGTGTTAGTCTGAGGAGATTTGCAAAAATTCTATAAATCCCACAACAATGATGGTGACATTTTCTGAAAGCCAGCAAAAATACCTACGTTTTGATGTATAATTTGTGGAAGTTGAGTGAAAATTGAGCAAGTAGCAGGAAGTTGTTCGGACATGAAGTGAAAATTGCAAAACCTTCAGTGGCACACTGGAAGCCAAGAGCATAGCAACCATAACAACACATGTATTTTGTGAAAAATCACAATTTTGCAACTCAAAACTTTAAGAGGCATAAAAGTAAAACAGTAAAAGATTTGAAAAAGCTGAATCATACCTGAATAGCCCAATAATTTGTGAACATTTTAAAGTTTGAATGGTTGTTCTAGGTGAAAATATGAGGAAGTAGTTAAGTTTCAAAAACAAGCAAATTTTAGCAGAATTGCTGAAGTTTCCCATTCATTTCAATGGGACAAATTAAAGGAAAAAAGCTTAATATTTTAAAAAGTATAATAGTTAAAAATAGCAAAAATCGTAGCAGGAATTAGCAAAAATAGCTGAATAGTTTAAAATTTGAACGGTGAAAATCGGCTGAAAATTGTGGAAGTAGTTTAACGGCGAAAAGTGTACGGAAGCAACTAGAATAATAATAATAACTAGAAAAATTTGCATTTCCTGCGAAAATGCAGTGTGGATGCTTAAAGCTGAAGCTGTATGCAAAAACTAGCTGAAAAAGCTGAAAAGTTGCAGAAATTGTAAAAACTTTGCAGAAGCAAAAGAAGTTTGCTAAAATGGAATAACTTAGCAGAACTGCAATATCTTAGAGGAAACATAATACTTGGCAGAAATACAATAGCATAGCAGAATTTAGCAGAAATATTGTAACTTACCAGAAACATGATAACTTCTCAAAAATACAAGAATTTAGGAGAAATAGTATAAGATAACAGAAAGAATATATTTAGCCAAAAATACTTAAACATTACAGAAACACTATGATTTAGAAAAATAGTACAACAGAGCAGAAATATTGTGATTTACCAGAGACACTGTGATGAACTATGAATATTGTAATTTTAAATTAAGACTATGTTTTAGCACAAATATTATAATTTGGCAGAAATACTATAATTTAGCAGAAATACTATATTAAGCACAAATCCTATAAAAAGCAGAAATGGTATGATTAAGCACAAATACTACATTTAGTAGAAATACTTTGTTTTAGCACAAATCCCATAAAAAGCAGAAATACTGTACTATGATTTAGTAGAAAAACTATAATTAAGCATAAATACTAAATTTAGCAGAAATACTATATTAAGCACAAATACTATGAAAAGCAGAAATAGTATGATTAAGCATAAATACTACATTTAGCAGAAATACTATATTAAGCACAAATCCTATAAAAGCAGAAATAGTATGATTTAGCACAATAGTAATAAGTTAAACAGAAAAATTGGAAAAGCAAAATGGACAGCTGAAAAAATGCTGAACATGCTGAGGGTCCCTCAAATATACTTGTTAAATGACAAAAATCTGCAAAAAAATTTATTACAGCCACACAATCACAAATATGTACACATGAGGAAACACACATGCACAGAGAGACCCACACACAAGATCCAATTCAGTCAACCAGTCTAAATATATTGAATTTAAATCTTAGAATGAGATCATCCCATTAAAAGCCTTTCTCTCTCTCTCTCTCTATCTCTCTATCTCTCTGTCACACACACACACACACACACACACACACACACACACACACACACACACACAGGGAGAGAGAAGTAAGTTTCTAGGTCAGCCTGGGAGCTGGTGAATTTGAATCCACCAATCAGAGAGGCTGTGCACTTTTCCCCACCAAAACAGGTGCATCTGTTTACACACGCAGCAGCACAGAGAGACACAGGATTTTTGCAGTCTATTTCTCATAGTGACGACTCCCCTCAAACAAATGACCGTAATTTCCTAACCGTAGGGGCTAGAACGGTCATTCTTACACCGTTTTGTTCAGAAGAGATGGGGGAATCTTCAAGTGTTGACAATTTAATATTAAAATATGAATCTTTAGAGATATATGACATGGATGACTTGTTGACTTAGAAGCCACGAATTCCCCAATATGCAAATTTGAATGCCTGAGACCACTTATGTGATTGGCTGGCTGGGAAGCCGTGCAGGCCCTGATTTGTGGATTTGAATTCCTCAGCCCTCAGATATGATTGGCTGGCTTAGAAGCCACGAAGGCCCCAATATGCAAATTTGAATGCCTCAGGACACTTATTTGATTGGCTGGGAAACTGTGCAGGCCCTGATTTGAAAATTTGAATGTCTCAGTCCTCACAGAGGATTGGCTGCCTGGGGACCTGGCAGAAATATATAGAAATACTATTATTAAGCATAAATACTACATTTAGTAGAAATACTATGTTTTAGCACAAATATTATAAAAAGAAGAAAAACTATAATTTAGCAGAAATACTATATTAAGCACAAATCCTATAAAAAGCAGAAATACTATAATTTAGAACAAATAGTATAAAAAGCAGAAATACTATAATTTAGCAGAAATACTATGTTAGGCACAAATCCTATAAAAAGCAGAAATACTATAATTTAGCAGAAATACTATATTAAGCACAAATCCTATAAAAAGCAGAAATACTATAATTTAGAACAAATAGTATAAAAAGCAGAAATACTATAATTTAGCAGAAATACTATGTTAGGCACAAATCCTATAAAAAGCAGAAATACTATAATTTAGCAGAAATACTATATTAGGCATAAATCCTATGAAAAGCAGTAATACTATGATTTAGCAGAAATACTGTATTTAGCACAAGTACCGAAAAGTACCAGAAATACTATGATTTAGCAGAATAGTAATAACTTATTGAAACACAAATGCACAGAGGGACACACAAACACAGGCTCTAATCCAGTCAACCAGTCTAACTATGTTCAATTTAAATCCTACAATGACATGCTGTCAAATAAGGGCAGGGTCCTCTCTCTCTCACTAAACACACACACACACACACACACACACACACACACACACACACACACACACACACACACACACACACACAGGGAGAGAGGACTAAGTTTCTAGGTCAGCCTGGGAGCTGCTGAATTTGAATCCACCAATCAGAGAGGCTGTTTACGTTTTCCCGCCAAAACAGGTGCATCTTTTTACACACGCAGCACAGAGACATAGACCTGCTTCTTTCAGTTTATTTCACATAGTGAGGATTCCCCTCAAACAAATGACCATAATTTCCTAACCATAGGGGCTAGAGCGGTCATTCTTACACCGTTTTGTTCAGAAGAGATGGGGGAATCTTCAAGTGTTGACAATTTATCATTAAAATATGAATTTTTAGAGATATATGACATGGATGACTTGTTGACTTAGAAGCCACGAATTCCCCAATATGCAAATTTGAATACCTGGAGCCCACATACATGATTGGCTGGCTGGGAAGCTGTGCAGGCCCTGATTTGTGGATTTGAATTCCTCAGCCCTCAGATATGATTGGCTGGCTTAGAAGCCATGAAGGCCCCAATATGCAAATTTGAATGCCTCAGGACACATATATGATTGGCTGGGAAGCCGTGCAGGCCCTGATTTGAAAATTTGAATTTCTCAGTCCTCACAGAGGATTGGCTGCCTGGGGACCTGGCAGAAATATATAGAAATACTATGATTAAGCATAAATACTACATTTAGTAGAAATACTATGTTTTAGCACAAATAGTATAAAAAGCAGAAATACTATAATTTAGCAGAAATACTATATTAAGCACAAATCCTATAAAAAGCAGAAATACTATATTAGGTACAAATCCTATAAAAAGCAGAAATACTATATTAGGCACAAATCCTATAAAAAGCAGAAATACTATATTAGGCACAAATAGTATAAAAAGCAGAAATACTATAATTTAGCAGAAATACTATGTTTGGCACAAATCCTATAAAAATAATAAATACTATAATTTAGCAGAAATACTATATTAGGCACAAATCTTATGAAAAGCAGAAATAGTATGATTTAGCAGAAATACTGTATTTAGCACAAGTACCGAAAAGTACCAGAAATACTATGATTTAGCAGAATAGTAATAACTTACAAAATTACAAATATGGAGGCATATTGAAACAGAAATGCACAGAGGGACACACAAACACAGGCTCTAATCCAGTCAACCAGTCTAACTATATTCAATTTAAATCCTACAATGACATGCTGCCAAATAAGGGCAGGGTCCTCTCTCTCCCACTAAACAAACACACACACACACACACACACACACACACACACACACACACAGAGGGAGAGAGCTGCCGAATTTAAATCCACCAATCAGAGTGGCTGTTTACGTTTTCCCGCCAAAACAGGTGCATCTTTTTACACACGCAGCAGCACAGAGAGGCACAGGATTATTGCAGCCTATTTCTCATAGTGAGGACTCCCCTCAAACAAATGACCATAATTTCCTAACCGTAGGGGCTAGAGCGGTCATTCTTACACTGTTTTGTTCAGAAGAGATGGGGGAATCTTCCAGTGTTAACAATTTATCATTAAAATGTGAATTTTTAGAGATATATGACATGGATGACTTGTTGACTTAGAAGCCACGAATTCCCAAATATGCAAATATGAATGCCTGAGACCACATATATGATTGGCTGGCTGGGAAGCCGTGCAGGCCCTGATTTGTGGATTTGAATTCCTCAGCCCTCAGATATGATTGGCTGGCTTAGAAGCCATGAAGGCCCCAATATGCAAATTTGAATGCCTCAGGACACATATATGATTGGCTGGGAAGCCGTGCAGGCCCTGATTTGAAAATTTGAATTTCTCAGTCCTCACAGAGGATTGGCTGCCTGGGGACCTGGCAGAAATATATAGAAATACTATGATTAAGCATAAATACTACATTTAGTAGAAATACTATGTTTTAGCACAAATACTATAAAAAGCAGAAATACTATAATTTAGCAGAAATACTATATTAAGCACAAATCCTATAAAAAGCAGAAATAGGATGATTAAGCATAAACACTACATTTAGTAGAAATACTATGTTTGAGCAAAAATCCTATAAAAAGCAGAAATACTATATTAGGCACAAATCCCATAAAAAGCAGAAATAGTATGATTAAGCATAAATACTACATTTAGTAGAAATACTATGTTTTAGCACAAATAGTATAAAAAGCAGAAATATTGTAATTTAGCAGAAATACTATATTAGGCACAAATCTTATAAAATAGCAGAAATAGTATTATTTAGCACAATAGTAATAAGTTAAACAGAAAAATTGGAAAAGCAAAATGGACAGCTGAAAAAATGCTGAACATGCTGAGGGTCCCTCAAATATACTTGTTAAATGAAAAAATCAGCAAAAAAATGCACAGGGAGAGAGAAGTAAGTTTCTAGGTCAGCCTGGGAGCTGCTGAATTTGAATCCACCAATCAGAGAGCCTGTGTACTTTTTCCCGCCAAAACATGTGCCTCTTTTTACACACGCAGCACAGAGAGGCACAGGATTATTGCAGCCTATTTCTCATAGTGAGGACTTCCCTCAAACAAATGACCATAATTTCCAAACCATAGGGGCTAGAGCGGTCATTCTTACACCGTTTTGTTCAGAAGAGATGGGGGAATCTTCCAGTGTTTACAATTTATCATTAAAATATGAATTATTAAAGATATTTGACTTGTAATGCACCATAACTGAGTAGAGCGAAGCAAAAACTGCCTTGACTTGCCCTCAAACAACGCTTTCTAACTCGAAATCTATTTGGAGTATCGATATCATTCTTTCACCGTAAGAGACAGCAGGCTTTGGTGAACAATCATGGAAATTTTCAGGTCTCTGTGGAAATCCAACAAAAAGTTATGACGAGAGAAAAAAGTGGTTCATTTCCACAGTTTGAAATCTGAAGAAATCTGAGCGAAGGACGAATTTCCTACCCTCAAACAAGTCCAACTCATTTCAGAACGGTAATAGGTGAGAAAGAAATTCTTGAATTGTGAGCGTCAGGGGTGTCTGAAGATATTCGGGGACAAGCCTCATGTCTTAACTTTGCTTCGTTAAGGAGATATGACGATTCGAATATGCCTCTCATTACAGAAATCCAGCGGTGATTTTGAACAAGCTCTCCATTCACTTTATATGGAGAGTTTTCTGACCTTGTGTTAGTCTGAGGAGATTTGCAAAAATTCTATAAATCCCACAACAATGATGGTGACATTTTCTGAAAGCCAGCAAAAATACCTACGTTTTGATGTATAATTTGTGGAAGTTGAGTGAAAATTGAGCAAGTAGCAGGAAGTTGTTCGGACATGAAGTGAAAATTGCAAAACCTTCAGTGACACACTGGAAGCCAAGAGCATAGCAACCATAACAACACATGTATTTTGTGAAAAATCACAATTTTGCAACTCAAAACTTTAAGAGGCATAAAAGTAAAACAGTAGAAGATTTGAAAAAGCTGAATCATACCTGAATAGCCCAATAATTTGTGAACATTTTAAAATTTGAATGGTTGTTCTAGGTGAAAATATGAGGAAGTAGTTAAGTTTCAAAAACAGGCAAAATTTAGCAGAATTGCAGAAGTTTCCCATTCATTTCAATGGGACAAATTAAAGGAAAAAAGCTTAATATTTTAAAAAGTATAATAGTTAAAAATAGCAAAAATCGTAGCAGGAATTAGCAAAAATAGCTGAATAGTTTAAAGTTTGAACGGTGAAAATAGCACAAAAATTGTGGAAGTAGTTAAACGGCGAAAAGTGTACGGAAGCAACTAGAATAATAACTAGAAAAATTTGCATTTCCTGCGAAAATGCAGTGTGGATGCTTAAAGCTGAAGCTGCATGCAAAAACCAGCTGAAAAAGCTGAAAAGTTGCAGAAATTGTAAAAGCTTTTCAGAAGCAAAAGAACTTTGCTAAAATGGAATAACTTAGCAGAACTGCAATATCTTAGAGGAAACATAATACTTGGCAGAAATACAATTATATAGCAGAAATGCTATATTTAGAAAGAAAAATATAATATAGTAGAAATAGTATGATTTAGCAGAAATACTGTATTTAGCACAAGTACCAAAAAGTAGCAGAAATACTATGATTTAGCAGAAATACTATGATTGAGCAGAAGTACTAAGATGTAGTAAAAGTACTTTGATTTAACAGAATTACAATTATGGAGGAGTAATACTTTAAAATGGGAGAAATAGCCTAAAGGGAAGAGTATTTGTGCCATGGAGTGTTAACAAGAATGTGAGGTCCATATTAGAAAAGCTGGTAAAATCATAAAAGTTTGCAGAATTGTAATAAATGATGAATATGAATTACTGGTCTGTGACAGTGTATTAATTTGTAGGGAAAAAAAACATGTTGACCAAGGTGGAATCGAACCCACGATCTTTGGCTTGCAGACCCGTGTCATTACCAACTGCGCCACTGGGAAAGAGAGGAGCCGCTTTGAAAAACAGGGTGATGAGGAGTCAGAATTAGATCGCGGTGAGAGGCGAAAAACGCCGTTTTTTGGAGTTACAAAACGTTGTGTAACTCAAAAACTAGGTGGACTAGAAGCATAATTCTTGTACTGGGTGAATCAGCACACAAGATCCAATTCAGTCAACCAGTCTAAATATATTGAATTTGAAGCTTAGAATGAGGTCATCCCATTAAAAGCCTTTCTCTCTCTCTCTCTCTCTGTCACACACACACACACACACACACACACACACACACACACACACGGAGAGAGAAGTAAGTTTCTAGCTCAGTCAAGCAGCCTTGGAGCTGCTGAATTTGAATCCACCAATCAGAGAGCCTGTGCACTTTTTCCCGCCAAAACAGGTGCACGCAGCACAGAGAGACACAGGATTTTTGCAGTCTATTTCTCATAATGACAACTCCCCTCAAACAAATGACCATAATTTCCTAACCGTAGGGGCTAAAACGGTCATTCTTACACCGTTTTGTTCAGAAGAGATGGGGGAATCTTAAAGTGTTGACAATTTATCATTAAAATATGAATTATTAAAGATAATTGACTTCTAATGCACCATAACTGAGTAGAGCAAAGCAAAAACTGCCTTGACTTGCCCTCAAACAACGCTTTCTAACTCTAAATCTATTTGGAGTATCAATATCATTCTTTCACCGTAAGAGACAGCAGGCTTTGGTGAACAATCATGGAAATTTTCAGGTCTCTGTGGAAATCCATTAAAAAGATATGACGAGAGAAAAAAGTGGTTCATTTCCAGAGTTTGAAATCTGAAGAAATCTGAGCGAAGGACGAATTTCCTACCCTCAAACAAGTCTAACTCATTTCAGAACGGTAATAGGTGAGAAAATAATTCTTGAATTGTGAGCGTCAGGAGTGTCTGAAGATATACTGGGACAAGCCTTATGTCTTAACTTTGCTTCGTTAAGGAGATATGACGATTCGAATATGCCTCTCATTACAGAAATCAAGCGGTGATTTTGAACAAGCTCTCCATTGACTTTCTATGGAGAGTTTTGCGACTTTGTGTTGGTCTGAGGAGATTTGCCAAAATTCTATAAATCCCACAACAATGATAGTGACATTTTCGGAAACCCAGCAAAAATACCTACGTTTTGATGTATAATTTGTGGAAGTTGAGTGAAAATTGAGCAAGTAGCAAGAAGTTGTTCGGACATGAAGAGAAGACTGCAAAACCTTCAGTGGCACACTGGAAGCCAAGTGCATAGCAACCATAACAACGCATGTATTTTGTGAAAAATCACAATTTTGCAACTGAAAACTTTAAGAGGCATAAAAGTAAAACGGTAAAAGATTTGAAAAAGCTGAATCATACCTGAATAGCCCAATAATTTGAGAACATTTTAAAGTTTGAATGGTTGTTCTACGTGAAAATATGAGGAAGTAGTTAAGTTTCAGAAACAAGCAAATTTTAGCAGAATTGCAGAAGTTTCCCATTCATTTCAATGGGACAAATTAAGCTTAATATTTTAAAAAGTATAATAGTGAAAAATACCAAAAGACATAGCAGGAATTAGCAGAAATAGCAGAATATTTTAAAATTTGAACGGTGAAAATCGGCTGAAAATTGTGGAAGTAGTTAAGTGCCAAAAAGTGTACGGAAGTCCCAAGAGGAACTCAATAGTGTGGATGCTTAAAGCATCCACACAATAAAGAATAAAGAGAAACAGGAACTCAATAGTGTGGATGCTTAAAGCATCCACACAATAAAGAATAAAGAGAAACAGGAACTCAATAGTGTGGATGCTTAAAGCATCCACACAATAAAGAATAAAGAGAAACAGGAACTCAATAGTGTGGATGCTTAAAGCATCCACACAATAAAGATTAGAAGAACAATACTGTGAATGCTTTTCAAGCATTCACACTAATAAAGATTAGAAGAACAATACTGTGAATGCTTTTCAAGCATTCACACTAATTACATAGAGTGCACTATACAGGTAATCGGATGTTCAAGATGGGCTTTACGTCTACCAACAGCTGCTCATACTGCCAAACCAATTCACCGGACAATTATATCCACGCTCTTTGGTTCTGTCCACCAGTTCAGAAGTTTTGGCGCGAGATATGTGAAGACTTATCAAAGTGTCTGAAATGTAAGATTCCAACTTCCCCCTTAGTGTGTTTGTTGGGCAGCTTAGATAATGTCACTTCAGAAAAGAATATCGCCCATATGGTTTTCACTGCCCTATGCATAGCCAAGAAAACAGTCCTCATGAACTGGAAAAATAAAAATAGTCTTAATTCTAACCAATATAGAAATTATCTATTAGATTACATTAGTCTTGATACAGCCTCTGCCACCACATCAGATCAATTGCTCTGGGCTCCTTTGATCAGCTCCATCACCTAGTGGGGGTGGGGGGTCATAGTTTGGTCCCGCCTTCACTGTTGTGATTGGTGTGGGGGTAGGGACAGGCTTAGGGCGTCGGGGGGTTCCCCGGAGGCATCTTCCTTGGGGGGCTCAATCCGGGGTAGTGGTCATGTCCGGTTAGCAGAGTCCCCCGAGAGCAGCAGTGCCCAGCCTTCTACCTTTCTACCTTTAAAACCCGCCTTCCAGCCAAATGGCTGGTAGGCTTTTAGCTAGGCTTTAGCTTCAGCCAAGTGGAAGCTAAATTGTTGAGAGTGAGTCAACTCTCTTGCAAGCTCCACCAGGAAGTCCACCCGTCTTTCCTTCGTCCCGGTGCATGCTTGATACAGCACATGTGCATTCAGTGCTGCCATGTCAATCATGTTGTAAAACACGGCAACCGGCCAGCGCCGTGTTCCTCTGCAGACAGTGTACTCCCGAACCATCTGGTCCATCACATCCACGCCACACTTTGTTTTGTTGTAAAGGGTGACAGTGTTTGGCTTCCTTTTGGTAGTGTTGGGAAGCTGGGAAGAAGGCAAGAAAAGAACAGTTGCTTTGGACACAACCCTCCACACCTAGCCCTGGAAAAAGAGCCATGTGTCAGGTCAAACACAAATGCAAGAACAATCATGCCACTGTGCGATGTGTTCACTGCTACAGATACACATGTGGTAAATGCAGACAACAGATACCATGGCAGTGCCAGGATTGTGAGTGATTGCTGAAAATGTTGAAATGTACTCACTCACTTTTTATTATTATTTGTAAATATGTGTACAAATGGTTGGGGGGCTAGGGGAGGGTCTGTGCTGACGGACGTGGGTTACTGACCTGGTAGCCTGGCTGCCCCTGGGTGGGTCCGGGATGGGCGTGAGGTTCTGGGGGCGCTCCGTCTCTGGGCTGGGGCCCTGGCGGGGCCTCGGGGGCTTGGGTCCTGGTTGGTGTGTTGCCGGGGTTGTGGGCGGGTGGGTGCATGGGGGCCCAGCCCTGGCGCAGGGTGCCACCAGTGCGTCGAGCCACCTGGGGGGCTCTTCAACTGGTGGGGGAGATTGTCACATCTTGCAGGAGCTTTCCGCTCTTCAGGAACTCTCTCTGCAGGAGGGGGAGATACTGGAGAGGTGGAGGAAGATCTCAGCCTGGGCGTCTATTGTCTCATGTAGTCTGGACGATGAGTGGATGGTGGGGTGGGTGCAGTTTTCTCTGTGGTGGGGTTGGGTGGACTGTCCCGGGCTCTGTGGGGCCGGGGGGCGCTGCTGTACTGGGCCCTGGTCTGGATGGGCCTGGGCCCCCTTTCCCTGGGGGTGCCTACTGGGGTCAGTGGGGGAGCTAGCCCCAGGGAGGGGTCACTTGCCCCTCCCTTCCTTCCCTCCCCATCTCCAGCTGCCTCCCTCTTCCCGCTCCACCACAACCACCCACACATGCAGGGCCTTGGAGTAGGGGTATGTCACCAGGGTGCAGAGGAGGCTACCCCTCCTCTGTCCCCTTCTGGCTGCCTCTGCCTCAATTTTATCCCACAACTTAGGCATTCACATTACTCACTCTCTCATTACACATACATATAGGATCTTGGGGGTGGGCACGATACACGGAATCCAAATTACCATCAGGGTGTACACCTCACCCCTGGCGTCGTTGCCCACCTCTCAATTTTAAATACACGTAGACATTGAGGGCTAGCAGGAGGGACTATGCGCTTACCTGCTGCTCTCTGGCAGGTAGCTCCATGCCCTCCTGGGTTTTAAATGCACCTTAGAACACATGCATCAACACTACAATGAGCTGGTGGAGGGAGATTTGAGGTCTTCTCTCACCCCCATTCTCTGCGGCCTGCTGGAGCGGGGGGGTTGAGAGGAGGAGTTGGCCGTCCGACTGCGGTCTGGAGTGTGGGGCCTCCCTGCTGCTGCGGAGTCGGGGCGGTCTGCCTCTCCCCACCGCAGGGAAAAGGGTAACACCACCTAGGTTTGGGTGCAGTTCCCCCCTTCAGGGGCAAGGGTACCTAGACCCAGTTCGTAGAGTACGCTTGGGGAGTGTGATGAGCCCTCATCTGGGACTCTCCTCAGCTCTTTCTGGGACAGTGGCGCGGCTTCCCCTCTGTTGGTCTTCCTTGGTCTCTTGTGTTCTGAGGGCCTCTGGATGTCTGGAGTTTTGATCTCCTCCATACCTGCTTCATGCCCTGGAGGACGGGGCTGTGGCCCCCCCACACCCTCTAGCAGGTCATTACATGAAGGAACCTTTTAAAAAAACATGCGCGTCCATGCTCACAGGTGTACACACGGGTGATCACACCCACAAACTACACCCTTTTCGGCTCCTACCTCAAAGCACATTGTGTTCTGTTGATCTTATGTGCTGCACAATAATGTTTAATATTTAGTATTTACTGTCATATTCCCATATATCATTGTGATGTTGTTTATTCTATTACTCTTGTTCTCTTCTGCTTGTTTTCTTTTTTCTTTCTCAACAGGTGATCCAGGTGATCGATATATGCATTTTCTTTTTCTTTTCTTTTTTCTGCCCATTCTGTTGGTTTTTGTTTTTTGCCCTTCTCCCCCGTCCCTCTTCTCAGCTGTTTCTCTTTCCCTCTTTCTTTCTCCCCTTCTTTCCCCCAGTCAAGTCTGTCCCGTATTCAGCAAGTGAAAATAAAATAAACAATAAAAGGTGAATCAAATGGACCATTATGGCAAGGCTGGGATGGTCAATTTGGTAAAGAAAATCCGTTGGGCATCTTTCTTTGCCTTTAGACAATAATTCTGATGGCAAAAGAGCCAAACGGGACAGGCAAAAAAAAAAAAAAAAAAATATTATTCATGTATTTACATGAAAGTCCTTGAATCATGTAACTATGTTTGATTTCAAATGTGAGCCTGTGCAGCGTAATTGTGTATTACAGTCATTTTGCTTTGAAGGACTGTCAATGTACAAAACCTGCTCTGTATTTTGTAGATTTTTTTCTCCTTGTTTGTTTGTGAGTGCAGGCCTATCCTGAGCTGCCATCACCACGAGAAGTCCTTGCAATTAAACTGATAAACAGGTTGTTTGCATAAGAACGACTATGTTTTCAGTGTGTGAACAACTGCAGTGTGGGTCAGAGTCAGCTTAAAATATTGTCTGAAAATAATAAGTTTTTCTTTAAAAACAGTTAATTTTTTTCTCAGCACATCCTTTAACCTCTGGAGGTTAATGTTATTAATGTTACTTTTAAAAACTGTTCTCTCACATTTTAATTAATTAAAAAACAATAAATGTGAAGTTTAAATGTTAAAAAAAAAGGATGCTGGTCTTCTTGGCAACTTCACAGGCATGGTTTATCTGTAAAAGGTAATTAAAAATATATGTTGTACCAACATTCCACCCTGGAAAGAAAAGCTTAAAGAAATCATTAAAAGCCCCAAATTACCATGACATTTACGTCCACGATGCTTAGATGGTAACTTGAGACTTCATCTGTAGATTTCTCTTTCCATTAAGAATGATCCAAAACACATATGTCTTGTTAGAACTGTAACCCACTTGTCGCAACAACGCTATAGCAATAAACATATTGGAGGATCTGCAGATACCACTGGAACCTGAATTTATAACCTAATATGGTGCATCCATACTGTTGCTATGGCTACCTACAGTTTAATAAACGCTTAGTACTGATTTAGAAGAGTGGTTGAACTTCTGACCAGACCCTCCTGGGGGTCTCCACATCTTGATTTATCAGACAGTGAAATTCAGTGATATTACACTGTACATCCACCTGCTCCTGCATTTTAACGTCTGCCTGTAAGCTCTGATATCCATCAATTCCATTGCCATGTGGACAGAAAAAGGAAATCCACACACAGATTATTGCCTTTTCCTCAAAGAAGGCAGGAAAATAACTTGGTCAAAGTTATCAGTTTGTTTGTTTTCTCATGCCAAAAAAAGAGACGGTCCTAGTTGTAACTCTCCTCAGACTGTAAACGAAGGCTCTGACTGGGTGATTGACAGTCCTCATGCATCTCTGTAATTCTATTACACTACTGCCATTTAAAAAAAATTACTTTGCCTTAATCTTTTTGAGTGTGTGTTGTGGCTTCCAAAAGCAGAGCTTGCCTTGAGGTATTAGCCAAGTCAGGCCTCATTACACACACACACACACACACACACACACACACACACACACACACACACACACACACACACACACACACACACACACACACCTTTCCCCCCTCTCTCTTTTCTTTCACCTCTGATTCAATTTCTCATTCCGTCGTTCTCTCAACCATGAAATCTGTTCAGTCTTTGATTTTCAGTGTGTACAGTGAAAGTGAACACATCCCTTGAGATGGCAGTTTATTCGTATGGAAAACATTTCTAAAGACTTTTATTATTTTCACTAAAGTGGTTTACATATTATATGTAATCGTGAAAAACAAACAAGGGGAACCACCGGGAACAACCATAAGACTTCAGATAACTGACTGAGGACAAACAAAGACAACAGCATCGCCCACTCAGCAAAGCCCACAGTACGTGTCAAAAACAGTGGCCTCGGTTTAACAATGAAAGATTTATTGCGCACAGGAGAATCAAACCAGACTACAAAACAATGAAAAGTCAAGCACAGTAATCCTGCTTTCAACACAAAAGGGTTAAAAGCCTGTCATGTCTCAGCACGCGCATAGGAAGTTGGTTCCTGTCAGCCTCAGCAGGTTTTAACTTTAATGCAGAGACCAAGAAAACATCCTAAATGTCTCAAATCAACATACATTTACACACACAGCACTTCAGTGGCCGCAACTACATCTGCAGCAAAGGGGGCAGCTGGTGATGCGTTCCAAAGTTGAGTGCAATGATCACTGAAAATAACCTAGCCTTGGTGTCATTAGCTCTAAGGAAAAGGATTTATGTCCCTGTAAGTTCATACATAAAATGTATACTCAATAGGTCTGTTTATTAGACCTCAGTTGAACTTCCCTTTCCATCAGAATAAAGAAGTTTAACTACAAATTAACTACCTTTTGTAAAAAAATATATATATATAATTTCTATTGTAAATGAGAAAAACAGGAACTTTTCTTTCATACAATTTTTAAAACTTTGTTACTTGATCATTTTGGTGTAGAATGTATAGGCATGGGGGAAATCAGCTGTAAAACTTCTGAAAATACTGTTTAAAAGTCCAATGTAAAGTCCAAACTCCTTTCCATTTTTCAATAACTGGAGTCTTTGCTGGGCTGATTGACAACCCATTCTAGACTTTAAGGTGCCACATCACGGTTCAAGTCTGTTTCGCCAAATAAAAAAGAAATGAGGAAAATATCTTCACTGTTAGGTAAACAATCTTCTCAGTTATTTTAATTAATTGAAAAGTATCACTGTATATTAGCACCACAGTGGCCACTGATGAAGATAGAAGAAGCTTTGAGTGATTTGTGAGAGTAAAAATAGCCAAGACTTTTGTGGGACAAGAATTTGCAGATGCTCTTTTTTGCAGTTTATGCATCAAAAACTGTTCAATAAAGTACAATGGACTGGCTGTGGCTCCGTTGGTAGAGCAGATCAGCTACTGTCTGGAAGGTAGGCTTCTGCAGTCTGCATGACAAGTATCCTTGGGCAAGATACTAACCCCAAGTTGCTCTCCGATGCGTCCATCGGAGTGTGAATGTGTGTGAATGTTGGTTAGATTGCAGTGGGTGTGAATGGGTGAATGAGGCATGCTGTATACAGCGCTTTGAGTACTCCGGGAGAGTAGAAAAGTGCTATATAAGAATCAGTCCATTTACCATGAACCAGAGACATTATCTCATCTTACTTGAGATAAGGAGAAATTAATTTGACTGATGCTCAGTGGTCCAAAGTCCTCTGTTCGGTTTATTGGAAATCAAGTTCCTAGAATCTTTAAGAAAAGGGCAGAGGTGCAGAATCCAAGGTGTTTGAAGTCCATTGTGAAGTTTCTCCAGTCAGTGATGATTTAAGGTGCTGTGCAATTTGCTAGTCTTGGTGGTAGAAGGTGGACTATGTCCAAAGTCAATGCAGTGTCCACCATAAGATTTTCAATCAGAAACAAACACTTCATACTTCCATCTGTTGACAGTGTTTGTTGAGATTTCATTTTTGTTTCAGGACCTAACACATCAGGATTTGCAGCCCCAAAACCGTAGGTGATTTGTAGACATGCTAATACTGTGCTTGACTGGCTAGCCAACTAGCCCTCTGAACACCACAGAGAAACAACCAACACAACAATACAGATGAGCTGAAGCCTAGAGCAGTGGTGTAAGCAGGCTAAGTGTAGTAGTACTACTCATTCTCTCTCACTACTTACCCCCAGGGTCTCCCCTTGAGATTTCTGGAGTCTTCTTAGGCCCCATGAGATGTATAATCCCTCCAGTTGGTCATGCCTTAAATACATCCACAGGGAGGCATTTTTTTTAATATAATGGCCCCACTTCCTACATTTTTGCCATTTTAATTATATTTACTTCAAACAATTTCTAAAAGGAAAGTCATTTCAGTTAGTATATGTAGTATATAAATGATCCAGTATTTTGCTAATCTTCATTGCATTATACATGCAATAAGCAAGTATAGCATTTTTTTGAAAAGTAATTCAAATGTGTTTACTCTACTTCTTAGTGGTACTGTTGTTTACTCTTGCTGGATAAAATATCAGATAAGCTTAAGAAAACAACTAATTAGATCTGCAGTGGCCTTTCTAAAGTGATCACACAAACATATATTTTATGATATACGCAGGACGAGGACCCAAACACTAAAGGCCATCTCGGCTGACTGAAAGCACACTTTTAATTCTGTAAGTAGATAGTCCAAACCAGGGGTCACCAACCTTTTTGAAACTGAGAACTACTTCTTGGGTACTCAATAATGTGAAGGGCAGTTTGATACACACTTCTGAAATAACAAATTTGCTCAATTTACCTTTAATTAATAATTAATGACATTCATCTATATAAAGACACTGATTAACGTAATGACTTCTCGCCATAATTATAAACAATGCTTTAACAAGGTAGGAAATAGATACGTTTCAATATGTAACTTTATTTCTATAAATCTCTGCAAGTATTTACATTTTCAAATGATAACATTTTCACTTCCCACTAACAATTTTTATCAAGTGCATGTTTACACAGATTATCAATTATGTAACAAACAAAAATCAACTTTCAGATTTTACTGAACTTGTCACCAAAACTGCAACATTTTAAAACAGATTATCATATGTTACATTTAACGAACACATTTGTTTTTCAATAATTAAATAATTTTCAGCTTTTCCATGACACTGCCATGTTGCCACTGAGAACATCTGATATTGCTTTCTTTGTCTGTTAGTGGGAACCCTGGTATTGCATGCTGTTCACCAGTGTGTTATAATCTGGGGTATAACTTGACACTGCAGCTTTACTTACTGCAACACAACAATAGGTTGAACCAAACAGGCTGGCGACCTTTATACCTTCTGTACATATACCACTACTTTTCTGTGTCAATGACGCACCGAAAGTTTGCTACACCCTGATAGGCTTTGAGGTGTAGGTCTTTTATCCAGTGTTACAATTTCCACTTGTCCAGCATCCAAGCTGAATATTGCACTTAGTTGCTCAGCAATGTACAGTGGGGCAAAAAAGTATTTAGTCAGCCACCGATTGTGCAAGTTCCCCCACTTAAAATGATGACAGAGGTCAGTAATTTGCACCAGAGGTACACTTCAACTGTAAGAGACAGAATGTGAAAAAAAAAAATCCATGAATTCACATGGTAGGATTTGTAAAGAATTTATTCGTAAATTAGGGTGGAAAATAAGTATTTGGTCACCTCAAACAAGGAAAATCTCTGGCTCTCACAGACCTGTAACGTCTTCTGTAAGAAGCTTTTCTGTCCCCCACTCGTTACCTGTATGAATGGAACCTGTTTGAACTCATCATCTGTATAAAAGACACCTGTCCACAGCCTCAAACAGTCAGACTCCAAACTCCGCCATGGCCAAGACCAAAGAGCTTTCGAAGGACACCAGGAAAAGTATTGTAGACCTGCACCAGACTGGGAAGAGTGAATCTACAATAGGCAAGCAGCTTGGTGTGAAAAAATCAACTGTGGGAGCAATCATCAGAAAATGGAAGACATACAAGACTACTGATAATCTCCCTCGATCTGGGGCTCCACGCAAGATCTCATCCCGTGGGGTCAAAATGATCATGAGAACGGTGAGCAAAGATCCCAGAACCACACGGGGGGACCTGGTGAATGACCTGCAGAGAGCTGGGACCAAAGTAACAAAGGTCACCATCAGTAACACACTGCAACGGCAGGGAATCAAATTCCGCAGTGCCAGACGTGTTCCGCTGCTGAAGCCAGTACATGTCCAGGCCCGTCTGAAGTTTGCCAGAGAGCACATGGATGATACAGCAGAGGATTGGGAGAATGTCATGTGGTCAGATGAAACCAAAGTAGAACTTTTTGGTATAAACTCAACTCGTCGTGTTTGGAGGAAGAAGAATACTGAGTTGCATCCCAAGAACACCATACCTACTGTGAAGCATGGGGGTGGAAACATCATGCTATGGGGCTGTTTTTCTGCCAAGGGGACAGGACGACTGATCCGTGTTAAGGACAGAATGAATGGGGCCATGTATCGTGAGATTTTGAGCCAAAACCTCCTTCCATCAGTGAGAACTTTGAAGATGAAACGAGGCTGGGTCTTCCAACATGACAATGATCCAAAGCACACCGCCCGGGCAACAAAGGAGTGGCTCCGTAAGAAGCATTTGAAAGTCCTGGAGTGGCCTAGCCAGTCTCCAGACCTCAACCCCATAGAAAATCTGTGGCGGGAGTTGAAAGTCTGTGTTGCTCGGCGACAGCCCCAAAACATCACTGCTCTCAAGAAGATCTGCATGGAGGAATGGGCCAAAATACCAGCTACTGTGTGTGCAAACCTGGTAAAGACCTATAGTAAACGTTTGACCTCTGTTATTGCCAACAAAGGTTATGTTACAAAGTATTGAGTTGTATTTTTGTTATTGTCCAAATACTTATTTTCCACCCTGATTTACGAATAAATTCTTTACAAATCCTACCATGTGGATTCATGGATTTTTTTTTCACATTCTGTCTCTCACAGTTGAAGTGTACCTCTGGTGCAAATTACTGACCTCTGTCATCATTTTAGGTGGGGGAACTTGCACAATCGGTGGCTGACTAAATACTTTTTTGCCCCACTGTATGTTGTGTCCATGTTAATGAAAAGATTGGAAATGAATGACACACATGCCTCATGCTGATCAAGGTGACAAAACCTGTTCTCAAACTTGCCCAAGTCAATTTATGACTTGAGAGTAGTGATGTGCGAATCCTGAACGAATCGTTCAATACTCGAGAATCTCTTTACTGACTCGTGAATCATGATTTACAAGACCAACTGACTCATTCACTGACTCATCCCTGTTACTGTTAGCAAACTAATTTCCCTAGTAGAAATATATCTAGCCTATAATTAAAATTGTGGAAAAAAACAACAGCCAGTTTCTTAGCAAAAATATATCTGCTAAAGACTGGAAGAAAAAATCCTGAGTAGAAAGCTCACATCAAGACAATAGCTCATCAGTTCATGGTAGCATCGCTCTGCTAACATGCTAACAGCACATTTGAGTTACTCACCCCTTCCCTTCCTGTGCTGAATCGTAGCATGAACAAATCACTCACTCAGCCTCTCCCTTCCTGTGCTGAATCGTAGCATGCGTCGCTACCCGATCTGTACCAGAAACCAATCAGTACCACGCATGCGCAAATCTTACGTCACTTCCTTTCTTTGCCAACATTGCGACAGTTATGTATTTGAATGACACGGTTAGCGCCCAGTTAGCTCCTAGCATTTCTCAACAGCTCTGCCTCCTTTTCGACTGCCCGGGACATTTAAACCATGGATAATACATCTACAAACAAATTCATGCTTTTCTCCTCAACAGAGAGGTTTAGGGCCCGGATGGCTTGGGGATAGAAGCTCCTCTTGAGTCTCTCTGTCCTTGCTCGCATGATGTGGATCATTCTACCGGATTGCAGAAGTTGGAACAGTTTGTTGCCAGGATGGGACGGGTCCTTCAGTATCTGCGCTGCTCTAGTCCGACATCTCCTGGTGTAGGTGACCTGAAGCAGGGGGAGAGCAATCCTGCAGCAGCGTTCTGCTGTACGGATGACTCTCTGAAGAGCTTTATGGTCCTTAACACAGCTGTTTCCAAACCAGGATGTGATGTTCTGTGTGAGGATGCTCTCCACAGTGCCTGTATAGAAAATCCTGAGGATCTCTGGAGAGACCCTGAACTTCCTCAGTTGTTGTAGGTGGTACAGGCGCTGCCTAGCCTTTTTGGTCTGGACCTGAATGTGGGCAGACCATCTCAGGTCTAAGGAGATGTGGACACCGATATACTTGAAGGACTGCACCCTCTCCACTGGAGCTCCATTGATGATAATGAGCTTGTAGTCTCTGTGCTGACCCCTTCTGAAGTCCACCACCAGCTCCTTGGTCTTGCCGACGTTCAGCTGGAGATGGTTGTCCTGGCACCATGATGCCAGATTCTTCACTTCATCCATGTAGGCCACCTCATCGTTGTCGGAGATGGCACCCAACACCACTGTGTTGTCAGCCAACTTCACAATGGTGTTGGAGCTGTGGGTGGCCACACAGTCTGAAGTGCAGAGGGAGTAGAGCAGTGGCGAGAGGACACATCCCTGTGCTGCTCCTGTGTTGATGGTGATGCTGTTAGAGACACATCTACCCACCCTCACCACCTGGGTTCTGCCAGTGAGGAAGTCCAACACCCATGCACACAGACGGCTGTTGAGTCCCAGATCCCTCAGCTTTGTGAACAGTCTGCAGGGCACTATTGTGTTAAACGCTGAACTGTAATCAACAAACAGCATTCTCACATATCATCACTATTCCAACAATCCTCTCCACACAGACAAGCATAAACACACTCGACTATCACTAAATCAAATTTAACAAACATTTGTAATGACACTACTTCAGTTTACAATAGGGTTCATTCGCTCGGTCAGCAGGTGGCAGTATCCTTGTTCACTGGGGAGTAAACTGCCATTAAACGAAACAGAAGAAGAAGAAAACATCTGTACATGCGCAGTAAGGATTGGGGAGTCCTGATCCATAACTATCTTTTTATTTTTCGTTTTTGTCTACATTATATTGAAATGTTTCATTATTTTAAACATTTTAAGAGATACTTACTATTCTTAACATCTTAACGGATATTCTGCTCATCAACTATCGTAAAATGCTTTGAGCAGAAGTAGTGGCCTTTCGCACATGCGTGGTACCGATAGGGTTTCCGGTACAGATCGAGTAGTGACCTAATGAACAAATCACTCACTCACCCCCTCCCTCCTGGCTCACAGCTTCTTCCTCTTTTTCTTGGTTGGCAACCAATGTTAAGGCGCATTACCAATAGAATAATTTATTTGTTTACCGGTAAAGTGAATTAAAATTGATATACTAACTGACATTTTTCTGGGCTACAGGTCAGGGTTTTTTTGTTACACTGAAAACTGATCTTCTTCATATTCAGGTGGCGAGCTGGTAGGACCCTTCTTTCTTTTCTCTTTTCCCCCCTTTTGCCATTTTTGGATTACAGACTTAATTTTTCTTCCCCTTCATGCAACTGAACCCTGAGGAATAAAAGAAGCTTCAAGAAAGGACCAAAAGGACTATGAACAAAAGACTCTTGTATAGAGAATTTAAGCATTAATTCATTCATTAATTGTGGTGGATTTATTCATGCTGTGTTTTGTATTTATTATTTTTGCTCCACTTCCCCGTTGCCTCATTTATTCAGTATATTTTTGGTTTTCCTTAACAAACTTTCTGTTTTTGGTCTCAAACATGAAGTTTATTCAGGAAAGTGGGGTCAATGTTGCACATTCTGTCATTGTTTCTGGTGTAACAAACACTGATAAAGGTGATGACATTCTTGATTATTGGAAACAATACAATCATATAAAAAAAGATTATATTTGTGGATGATCCTAATAGTGTGTTTTACAAAAACCTGATCATTGAATATGTTGATAGTTATGCGTTAACCGCTCTCAATCCATCTTTCCCATATACTCACCAGTAAGAGAAGTATTCTGCTTTGACTTTTTGCCTAAAATCTCTTGCCGCGGAATCCACAGTCACAGCAAGGGTCCAGACCCCTGCAAATTATCTCAGCAAGCGCAAGCAACTTGCATGCCACAGTGGCAGGGATTTTGCAGATATTCTGAAAGAAATAATGGGACAAATCAGTGAGCATCTAGAAGTAATGGAACAAAACAGTGACTTTTCACAGAGTGTATCACAGACTACATAACTTTCTGCACCAACTCCATTGTTCCAGCTCAGACTGTTCATTGTTACCCAAATAACAAGCCGCGGGTGACTAAGGACATCAAAGCCCTCCTCAACGACAAGCAGAGGGCTTTCAGAGGGGGCAATAAAGAGGTGGTGAGGAAGGTCCAGGTGTTACTAAAGGACAAGATCAGAGAGGCTAAGGACAATTACAGGAGGAAGCTGGAGTGGAAACTGAAAATGATTCGTAAGGCCAGTAATGTTGTGGGGATGGAGCTGGACTCCCTCAAGGTGGTGTCGGAGAGGAGGATGCTGTCCAAGATAAAGACAATGTTGGATAACACCTCCCACCCACTCCATGACATGCTGGTCAGTCACAGGAGCACGTTCAGTGAAAGACTGAGATTACCGAAAAGCATCACTGAACGACACAGGAAATCATTCCTGCATGTGGCCATCTCCCTGTACAACTCATCCACTTAACACACTGTTTACTGCAACAGCTATACCCTTCTTGCACATGTTCTTTTTCAGCTATTTATTAATAAGTGACTTTTACGTATATATATGCCTGTATATATTGTGCTATTCTTAGTTAGTGTATTGTCTGTCTTTGTTAATGTTTGTTTATAATGGAGCACTGTAACGAAAAATAATTTCCCCTACGGATCAATAAAGTATTCCGATTCTGATTCTTAGAAGAGGGAGCCTCAATCCAAATTGTAGTGCCTGCACCATCTCTGCCTGCCCAGCAGGTGTCATTGTCTGGACACTCTGCAATCTCTGAGATGGCTACCAGCAATCCCTCGCCTGACCGACAGGGGTCACTGCCACATCCACAAAGATTTTTACTGTCACAGACTGAACTGAACCCCCCAGAAATACAGAAGCACATTGCAAAAACAGATGCTGTACCTGCATTCAGACTTCATCCTTTCTCTGGGAAAGCTGGAGAACTTGAGGAGTGATCCCTCATGTTTTGCAGAGCTCCTCCTACTGCTGGAGGCTGCAGTTGACCCACGTCCCAGTTACAAGTAAAATGGACAATCCATCACACTGCCTAAAGGAGTCATTGGAAGCAGAAGTACAGCACAGGTTACGATTGGAGGGACGATATTCAACTGCCTGTTAGACACTGGGTCCCAGGTAACCACCATCTCTCACTCCTTCCACCATGATTATCTTTATGACCAAGAGATACCACCTCTGGAAAATCTCCTGGAGATAGAAGCAAATGGCCAAGCTGTTCCGTACCTTGGTTATGTGATGAAGACCGTCACTTTCCCTCCCAACTTTTTGGGTTCCTCTACAGCTGTTGATACACTTGCTCTGGTGGTGCCCGATGTCCAGTCAACTCGACAGCCATCAATACTGATTGGGACAAACACTTCTTCCAGAAGTCCGTTAAATACCTGGGGCATGTTGTATCAAAGGACGGTGTGCAGACAAGCGCAGATAGATCGAGACCCTTATAACCTGGCCAGTTCCGAAGAATCTTAAAGAACTCAGCTTTTTCCTGGGTTTCGCAGGACATTACCGCAGGTTCATCTAAAGCTACTCCAACATCGTCATCATCATTTGCATGACCTTACTCCTGGATATCCTTCACTTAGAGCCACCATCAAGTGGGACCAATATCTGGTTCCTAAGGAACCACTTGCCAGTCGCTGGACTCCTGCATGCCAACAAGCCTTTGCCACCATTATCAGAAAACTCACCACAGCACCAGTACTTGCTTTCGCAATCCCAAGACTTATCTTCTCCATACAGATGGTAGTGCTACTGGGCTAGGAACTATCCTGTACAAGGAGCAACAAGGACCAAACTAGGTGATTGCCTACGCAAGTCGCAAACTGTGGAGGTGTGAGTCGAAGTATCCAGCTCACAAATTGGAATTTCTGGCTCTTAAGTGGGCTGTTACAGAAAAGGTTCTCTCTACAGCACCAACTTCATTGTCATTACTGACAGCAAGCCACTTACTTATCTACTCACCTCTGCCAAACTGGATGCCACCAGTTACTGTTGGCTTTCTGCTCTTTCCATGTTCTCATTTAAATTCATGTACAGATCCAGTAAGCAGAATCTAGATGACCAAACGACCAAATGTACCAAAAGGAAAAGGAGAGAATCCTCCAATTTGCCCAACATCATTTGGATGAGTCTTCCTTTTCCCATCAAACAGGACACAGTCAAAGCAATTTGTGACCGTCAGCTTGTTTATTGCACCACTTAAAAGACTTCCACCACCGCACTCACCCAGTCACTGACTGTCCATGCTGACAGTTTGCCTGACAGCTTCGTCAATGACACTCAGTTTGCTTCTGTTGTCTCTCAGCTGACAAACACTGAAATTGCTGAGGGACAAAGGGAAGACCTGACCCTGAAGGCATATCATATTGCTGCTAGAGACTGGCAAGAGTCCAACTCCCACCTTGTGGGATGAACTCCCAGAACTGCTCCTTCTACTCTGAGACCAACATTGCCTGGAGCTTCAAAACACCATTCTTGTGAGAAAGAGGCAAGTTGGGGACCAGCTCTATTACCAGCTTGTTTTACCTCAGAAATTCAGAGCTGAGGTGCTGTCAAAATTGCATGACAAGATGGGTCATTTGGGCATTGAACGCACACTCGACCTTTGTTCGTCGAAGATTCTATTGGCCGAAAATGGCCAGTGATGTATGCAACAAAGTGAAAACCTGTGAAAGATGCATCAAGCAGAAAGCCTTACCTGTGAGAACATCAACTTGGACCAGGAAACCACCAGACCAGTTACAATACTCTAAGCTTGGTCAACCCATATTGAAGAGTATTCAGGTACTGGTCCATGGCTTAACCACCGCCTTCACTCATGAAGACGGGACAATAATAAACAGCAGTCACTGCTCCCTGAACCTCAAGTGCATGTTGGTAAGATGCCAGCTAACAGTAGTGATCATCACGGCTGTGTACAATCCACCCAACCCCAATGTAAACACAGCACTCTCTATCCTGCTGAACACCATTGACGAACAGCAGCGGGTCCACCCTGACGGTGTCACATAGTTGCAGGTGACTTTAATAAGGCCGACATAAAGACTGTATTCCCAAAGTTCTATTAACATGTAAAACCTCCCTCCAGGGGAAGAGAACACTCTAGATCAGGGGTGTCAAACATCTAGACACACTTTAGGTCACGGGCCAAACAAGATAAACATTTATTGAACACATTAAAACAATGTTTTTTAAACATAAACATGAATACAGACAGGAATATAATTCCAGAATAAATAAACTCAAAAAAAAAATAAACTTTACCTTTAAATATTTTGCTCTCCATAAAAATATATTCTGTCAAAATTATGCAAGTTAGAAATATGAACATTCTGCCAAATACCCTAGAAAAATAAATGAAAACATAAAGTTCAAGTTCAAATTTTATTCGCCACATGCAGGTTGCCCTGCAGTGGAATGAAACTGCCCTCCGACCTTACACACACGACACAGACATCACATGGGGATACAAGTCAGAGAACGGTTGCATTACAGAAAACCACTGAAATGTACACTACCATGGGAAAGTACAAGAGGAAAAAAAAAGAGACCTCTACTCATGCTGGGGGTGAGGAGTAATCCTAGACACACACAGCAGCCATCCTGCCACTGCGCCGTCTCTCCAGCGCGGGCCCAGACCCGCCGTGTTCTCCAGGAGGGAACAGGCATCGAAGGCGTTTGGAAGGGGAGGGGGGGGATGAGTGAGTGCTTATCAGTGTAAGTGTATGTGTGTGCGTGTCCATAGTTCAGCTGAGACAGTGTCCTTCGCCCTGCCAGGATAAGTAAACAGTCTGCCAGCCAACCCAGGTGGCCTTGAATGGGAAGAACAGTCTAAACACAGACGTTATCAGGGAGTTTTCGTTCAGCTCCAGCCTTGAGCCCACAGCTGGCGGCGAAGGGATAGCTGCATTATGATGGTGGTTTTCTTTTGTGCAAACAACTCATAAGAATTCCAAAGCTGTTCTTAACACTCCGACACTGGTCTCTCCATCTCCTGTTGAAGAGCTGCAAGCTTCTCCATGATGTTATCAAACTTGCATTCCGTGGTCTTGTCATTCTTGTGCTCAGAGAGCAGATTCTGAGACCTCACGACCGCAGTAAAATGCTACACAAACAATACTAAATTCTAAAATATTACATTTGTGCTTTAACCTACTTTAGCAGTAATAATAAAAAATGGTAATGGCAGACTATAAATAAGAAAATAAACAAACCCAAAAAGTCACAGTAAATAAATAGTGATTTCCCCCTTCTGTCTCTCATGCTGTCATTATCGTTGATCTGTGTCAGCCAGCATAGCAGTTCAATAGCCACTAGGCTTTAGTACAAGGGCAATCTAAAGAACACTCATCCATTTAAAACCTATTACATATACACACATTCACACACAGACCCCTCACAAATAAAATACATTACAGAGGTCGTTAAGTATATATAAGAGGTGTCGATGTCATTATAAATTCAAAACATATTAGAGAAGTCATTAGGAAATCTGGGTCAGCACACAAACACACACACACAGATTATTAATATCATTCATGAATGAGAACGACAATCTGGGATTACCAAAGCCAGATCTGTGGGTGTGATGAATGGACTGAGGTGTGTGTGTGTGTGTGTGTGTGTGTGTGTGCCCACTCAATCTGTGCTAGTTTAAAGTGAATTTTTGTTCAAACAAAGAAAAAAGTTTGTCTTTCACTGTTTCTGTCTGCAGCGTTAATACTCCTCTGTCATAATCACTGTACACACGGACTCTTAAACAAGTGTGTTAAATGCAAACTTTGAAGACACATTATATTGTTATTGTCAGGTAATAGCTAAGGAGCTGACCCAAACGCAGGACTCTTCAAAGACGAAACAATGAGAGTATTTACAGTGAAAAATAACAGGCAACTAGTTAAAAGTCCAGACAGGCTAGTCTAGACTGAGAAACATGGAACACACTGTAAACCTTCATGTTGCGGGGAAGAGTTAATCGGACAGTTACTGGGTTAATCACAGGGTGGATTTCAAAAGGACCAATGAACCGGAGTGGTAGTTTCTTGGATTCTGTCTTAGGGAGAGGTACCTGGAGGAGAGCCAGGTAACCTTCTGGCCAACTTGGTAGGCCAGGGCCTGTACTCGACAGATCTGACAGCCCCTTATTTTGCTCCATGGTCTTGAGGAGACCTGTCCTTGTGGTCTGCCACGCCCGAACGGAAGGCACCCCCAACTTACCCTGTGTGATGGAAAGGAATAGGAGGTGAAAAACCAGTGGCTGCCGACGTGCTGGAGTTATGGGCCAACTGATCATTCCACATGGACTGGTTAGAGATGGCAACACATCGCAGGACGGCTTCCAGCTTCTGATTGGCCATTAGTCTGGGGGTGAAAACCAGAGGAAAAACTGACTTGAGCCCCCAGCTCAGAACAAATCTCCTTCCACACCTGGGAAGTGAACTGAGGATCCCGGTCCAAAACAATATCTTGAGGGATAGCATGCAGCCGGAAAACATTTTGGGTGAGTAGTTTGGTGGTATTTCCAAGAAAGTAGGCAGTTCAGGCAATGCCACAAAGTCCAACGCAATGTTGGCCTTGGGAATAGGCAGTGGTCAGAGCAGGCCCGCAGGCAGGGTAGTTGATACTTTGTGTCTGTGCCTCCCTGATCAGCCTTTCTCCCACGTCAGAGAGAAGGCAGAATTGCCTTCTTCTTCTCCTCCGATTCAAAGTCTGGTGCAAACTGGTGTGACAGGTTGTCGGGTGTGTAAGTGATGGTGAGGTTAAATCTGGTAAAGAACAGGGCCCACCTGGCTTGCCGGACATTGAGGCACTTGGCCGTCTGCAAGTACACCAACATTTTTCTGGTCCATCCACACCAGCACAGAGTGTTCGCTCCCTTCCAACCAAGGGAAGGAAGGCCATCTTTATGGCCAGGAGCTCATGGTTACCTCCCTAATAGTGCCATGGCCTGTGTGAGACGGTGGGAGAAAAAGCCACAAGGATGTAGTTTACCTTCAAGTTGTTGAGAAAGGACTGAGTCAGAGACATCTGCTTCAGCAACAAATGGTTGATTCAAGTCCACCTGATCAGGATTGGTATGGAGGAGAACAGCTGCTTAAGATGGTCAAAAGCCTGTTGGGCAGAGGGAGACCAGGGGAAACACAGTTTAGGTGAAGTGAGCTGAGTGAGGGGGTTACCAACTTGCTGAAGTCTCAAATGAATCGTAGATAGAAGTTGCAAACCCTAGGGACCTCTGTTTTCTGTCCAAATAGACAAACACAAAGTGGTTAAGAAAGTCTCTGAGAACATCATTAACCACAGTCTAAAAAACTGCGGGGGCGTTGCTGAGGCCGAACAGCATTACGGGGTACTCAAAGTGACCTAGATGAGTACTGAAAGCCATTTTCCACTCATCTCCTTTACAAATGCGAACCAACCGATAGGCATTGCAGAGATCAAGTTAAGTGAAGATAGTTGCTGCCTGGAGTAACTTAAAGGCCGATATAAGCAGTGGCAAGGGATATTTGTTTTTAACAGTGATTTTGTTGAGGCCTTGGAAATCAATGCAGGGATGGAGAGTGTTATTTATTTATTTATTTTTACAACAAAAAAGACCCCAGCAACGAGGGAAGATGTGGACGTCCGTATGATGCCTGCCTGTATGATGTATTTTGTGATATAATGCTCCATTTGCCTCCCTCTCAGGTTTTGAGAAACTGTATAATTGGCTAGTGGGCAAAGGAGTGCCAGGCAGGCGACCAATCCCACAATCACAGGATCGGTGGGGCAGCAGCAACAATGCCTGGTCCTTACTAAGTACCTTTGCCAAATCATGGTATTCAGTGCGAACTGCAGATAAATCAGGGGGTGTTGATGGCTCTATGGGATTGGAGCAGACATCTGCAGAAGTTCCGGAAGGGGAATTAATGGGAAACCCAGCTTCTGAGCTAGCCTCTCATACAAAACACTTTGTTCAGCCCTGGAGTCGACTAGCACGTTGCACGAGTAAGTGTGAGAATGATGGGACAGTTTAGCTGGACAAGATAGGTAGGGAAACACATTCCGACATGTCCGTCAGTATTCCCACCGATACAGATGAACCACAGAGGGGAATGAGTCAGCAAAATGCCCCTTCTTTCCACAGGTGAAACAGACCCACTAGAAGTCTTCTTCTCCGACCCGGGTGGCTGAGTTTGGTAAGTCCCAGCTGCATGGGCTGCTCCTCTTTGTCTACTCGTGCTCCATTCCCTGCCATACTATGGGCAGAGTCCTCAACCAAGGATTTGAACCTCCGTCGGTCCGCCGAGGTATGATCATCCAACCTAATATACATATTGATCAGAATATCCAAAGTCTTTGGTAATTCTTTAGTGGCCAACTCACGTCTTATTCCTTCGTTCTGGTTGTTTAAGAAGGCTCCACGGAGTGCTTTTTCTTCCCAGCCAGTCTCTTTGGCCAAAGTCCATAAATCCATGGAGAAATTAGCTACACTTCTCCGGCCTTGCTTGAGTGTGAACATGCGGTGAGCAGTGTCTGGACTGGAACCCTTGTCAAAAACATCCAAGTTTAGACAGGAAATCACAGTAACAGATTTCAGGGTTAGTGTTTAACACAGCCTGTGGCCATTTCAATGCTCGCCCCATCAGCAATTCCACCATGACAGAGATTTTAGCGCAGTCTGTGGCATATGCTTGACTCTGCTGCCTGAACATAGAGCACATTGTGTTAAAAACCCTTCACTTTAATATAATTCCCCCAAGTGCTTTTCCGGCACCGGCAGCGGGTGCTCTTGTGATTGAGGTGGAGGAGAGGGAGGGAGAAGACAGGCAGTAGCCACACTTAGCAGAGGAAGTGGGAGTGGAATACTTTCCGTGCACCCGTGAGAAGGTAGCAAGATACCTTTTAGCTCCATAACTACAAAGGAGCAGTGTGCTCTGTTCCTTGGTGATGTGTTGTAACATCTTCTCATGGCATTCCAGTAAATCAGCCTATAGTAAAAGCTTCCTAGATTCCTAGTAACACAATGAATTAACTAGGCTATCCTTTTTGATAGCAAGGTTTTTCAAACAATCATTCTCAGCCATACTGTTGAGTTTAACTCAACGATCCAGCACCGACTGCAGCTCCGCCACACTGTTAAGTAGGGTTAATATACACAGGGTGGTAATCAGGGAATGGGTAACAGAAGGGAGACACAGCTGGGCTAATGAGACGGGGGAGCTAAGCTGCACACACTAACATAAGACAAAGACTTTCACAATAAGACAGAAAACAAGAAACCACTAAACAAAGATGCAGACATGACACTGAGAGACAGACTAGACACTGAACAGAAACTGCAATACACATGAGAACCCAAAACCTAAGAACTGATCCCTCACCAAGAATAACAGAAACAGATCTATAATGATAATAATAATTAAAAAAAAAGCACCAGAACATCAGAAAACAATCCATAATGCAAAAATAAACCAAAATATAAGAAACTCAAAATGCTGGGTCAACACTGACCCAGAACCGTAACAGGGACGGGCCTGGTTATTACTTGAATGGGAGAATACTAGGTGCAGTTTGCTTTTTCTCCCACAGAGATTGATTATCCTGTTAATAGTATTACATCCTCACTGCATATGTTCTTGCATAACCCAAGGTTTATTTTTAGCACTGCAGCCTGGCTGACAAAGAGCTCTGTTGAGCCACATATTCCTTTTACTTAACTAGTAGTAGACCTTACACATATTTTCACAAATAACATTTAACATTACAAATGTAACATTACAAATAACATTTAACATTAGTCAGAATAGTGAACATTTCTAAACTATTCTATTTATTTTATGTTTTACTTTGACAATCACAGTCTTTGATTATATACTGTTTAATTCAGTTTTATTGTCATTTTGCTTGATTGCCTTCAACTGTGTTTAGTTTCTCTCCTGTTTCCACTTTTCTTGTTACCTTGATATTTATGACATCTCATTAAAAAAAAAGATGCCCCAAAAGCTTAAATGAACTGAGTAACCTAGGATAACAACAATACATGCTGCCTTCCAAAAATTAAGCTTCTTCAGTGCCCTTGGTTGAAATAGTTGAAGTCATTTTGGCCTGAATCACATCTAGAGCCATTAGAATGAATCATGCATTGGGCACAGTAGCAGAAGATGAGTCGCAGGACTAATTACACTTGGTGGTTTTTACATGTATTTAAAAAAATGTAGTAGAATCAAGACCCATGCTCTTGGAAAAAAATTGCATTTGTTGTAACCGTGGTATTTTGTTATTCACGTTTCCTGGCATGTCATGAAAGTGAGTAAGAATGAACATAACAGCGGCCCTGAAACTGAAGCAGCTAAATGGAAGGCTGTCATTCCTCTTATTATTTGCAGCTTCCATTTTTTCCTACTGTCAGAAGTGAAATGTAGCCAATGAAAAGGTTGCAAGTTTGTTCAAGGTAAAACTTTTCCTCTACTTCAGTTTCAAATATTTTGTGCAATGAGTGGATAAGTCATGTTTAAACATTTTTATTACTTTGGGAGAATGCAGTGAGAGATTGGCAGCTAGGCTCCAAAAGCATCACTCCCTTAAAGTGTGAACCTGAAAATGAGTAAATCAACACACAGCACTGCATTTCAGTATAACAGAGGGGCTGACTGGAAACTTTGATGCCTAAATAGTAAAATTCAGGGGGCTCTGTGGTGTATTACATCTTCCAAGAGTTGTCTGACTGAACTAGCTCACAGGTTTTATTCCATTTTTGGTATTTTCTTTAAAAAGATGAAGTCACAACATGAAGAATCTTTATAACCTATGAGTGTCACGCTAGAGAACAAATTCTATAAACTGCAAAATATGATGTGAAGCATACAATTAGTGCCATGTGAAGAGGTATTAGACTCAGTTTTTTAACAGTTTTTTGTTCTATGTTGAAGAATATGGATTTGGCTTACAGTTTAAATTACTATCCAAACCTTTCATCTGCACTGGTGTGGCCATTAAGCCCATTTGACTGCAGATGGTTCATTGATGAAAAAAAGCTTCAAGACTGTTGGTTTTGGGTTCTCTTTACACACTGTATGCTTTCTGCCTTTTAAACTTTCTCACTCCATTGCCTCTCTTCATTTACTTGGTACCTTATCAAAAACTTATGACACCATCGATTTTGATATTCTTTGAAAAGCAAATTTGCAGTGTACCCTAAATTATCCTTAAATCCAATTTTATTTTTTGCCAAATCAAAAAAAAATAAATAGATCTGACATTTTAGACAGTCCATGAAATTCCTGGGGATGCATCATATATCGATAAACTTTAAGAGATGTCACATTGGACTGTATTTTTGTGAATCTCCACCAGCTTTGACCAGCATTCTCTATTTTTTGTTCCTCGCACACATTACGATCTATAATTGATGTTCATAATTGATGATTTGTATTTATGGATGAATACTCATTGTTATTTTGAGTGCAATACAACATAATTTATTTAGATGTTCTTGTATATTATCTAAAGGCATCCATGGCATAAGCATTTCCAATGACCTTCTTTGTATTGTATTGTATATTATATTGTTACTTTTCAAAAACTATTGTTAATCATGAGCATGCATGTTTTCCAAAACACTGTCAAATCTGGATTTATATGATCACAGAACAGTTTGCCAATTTGTCTCAATCTTTTAAATAAGCTTTGGCCAAATAAGATGACAGTGTTTCTGCATCATGCTCACATGTTGTATCTTCAAGGTTCAAGGTACAAGGTTCTTTATTTGTCATATGCATAGTTATACAAGTATAACACACAGTGAAATGTAGCCTGACACGCTCCTCGACATGTGCAAAAAAATTGGGGGGGGTGTAGAGGAAAAACATTATATATATATATATATATATATATATATATATATATATATATATATATATATATATATATATATATATATATATATGTGTGTGTGTGTGTGTGTGTGTGTGTGTGTGTGTGTAGTATATACATTGGGTGAATGTGCAGTAGTAGCAGCAAGCAGGTGAATTCTGTACTTTAATATGAATAGACATCTGACTATTTTACAGGATAGACAATATAAACATATTTAAAATTAAAGAAATTGAAATGTACATTGTGCCTTGGTTTAGTGTCTGGAAGAGTCCTGACTCAGTCAATTATAGATGATGTGAGAGGGCGGGTGTGTGTGTTTAGGGCACGGATGGCTTGGGGATAGAAGCTCCCCTTGAGTCTCTCTGTCCTTGCCCGGAAGATGCGGAACCTTCTACCAGATTGCAGAAGTTGGAACAGTTTGTTGCCAGGATGGGACGGGTCCTTCAGTATCTGCGCTGCTCTAGTCCGGCATCTCCTGGTGTAGGTGTCCTGAAGCGGGGGGAGAGCAATCCTGCAGCACCGTTCTGCTGTACGGATCACTCTCTGGAGAGCTTTTTGGTCCTTCACACAGCTGTTCCCAAACCACGATGTCATGTTCTGTGTGAGGATGCTCTCCACAGCGCCTGTATAGAAAATCCTGAGGATCTTTGGAGAGACCCTGAACTTCCTCAGTTGTCGTAGGTGATATAGGCGCTGCCTAGCCTTTTTGGTCTGGACCTGAATGTGGGCAGCCCATGTCAGGTCTGAGGAGATGTGGACACCAAGATACTTGAAGGACTGCACCCTCTCCACTGGAGCTCCATTGATGATAATGGGCTTGTAGTCTCTGTGCTGACCCCTTCTGAAGTCCACCACCAGCTCCTTGGTCTTGCTGACGTTCAGCTGGAGGTGGTTGTCCTGGCACCACGATGCCCGATTCTTCACTTCATCCATGTAGGCCATCTCATCGTTGTTGGAGATGGCACCAACAACATCTCTGCATGATGGAGCTTTAACCTGCATGTGTAGACAAAACAGTGAGCTGTGGCCTGAAGATCATAAGCATCCAATACTGATTTTCAGCCTTGATCCTTGCATGCAGAGATTTCTTCAGATTCTTTTGATGACATTATGTACTGTAGATCAGGAGTTCTTAACCTGTTTTTACCTCTGGGCCCAACTTTTCCACTACAAAGTGGCTGGGAGCCCATAGATATTAACACTGTATTGAATAAATTGTTGTTGCTTTTGGTTTGATTTATATTTAATAACTAAATCAAATCTACTTCATTTTAACAACTAAAACTTTGTCAAATAAATAACATGATGCAGTGTAATAATCACAAAGACATTTATTTATTGTGTCTATGTGAACAAGCACATAAAACAAAACAGGTGAACAATTCATGGAACAAATCAAACTGCATGTAGAAATTGAAAGGCTCAAGTCAGACTTAATACCACAAAAATAACTGATAATTCAATGTTACAACAGCAAGAAAGACAAGAAAAAAGGGAAAAATAGAAATTGCATAAATAAAGGAATAAACTGTTATAAAATTTAAATAAAGTGCAAATGAAAACATAGCCGTATAATCTGTGAGTTAATCTAAAAGTTACTTCAGCAAATGAACAACAGCAAACACCATCAAATCCAGTCTGGGTAGAATGGGGGAACGGCTCCCTCTCATAGTAGCTTCCAGTGTTGCTCTGAGTCTGTTCTCTGGTCTTGGTTGTGGCCACAATGGAAAATCCTGATTCACACAGATATGTAGTTGTAAATGGGAGGAGTTTCACAGCTCTCAGTGCCAGACATGGGTACTCCTTTGAAACAGGAATCCATAAGGAACCTAGTTCCAGTTTGGCCTGCTGCAAATTTAAAGCGCTATCGGTGGAAACTTCCAGAAGCTGGGATTCCAGATGTGAGAGCAAAGCAACATCATTTTTAGTGGGATCCACAAAAAAAATGGGTCCAAAATCCATGTGTGTCCTTCTCATGGCTCCTCGGGGAAATATTCATCAAATTTTTCTGCCAGTTGTGAAAGGTGTTGACAGACACCTGAAGGGAGTTTTCAAAGAAGTGAGACTTTTCCTGGGTCCTCTTAGCCCACAAAGCAAGTTCCTCTTGAAGGCTTCAACTCTGCCTGCAACAAAAAACATGTTGCTGTTTCTAACTTGAAGTGAGATGTTCAGCTGGTTCGGCAGTGAAAAAATGTCACAGAGGTAGGCAAGCTTAGCTGTGAACTTTGAGTTGGCATAATAATGTGACAAGATGTGACAAGATGATATTTTTTATACTGAAAAACGTAGATATTTATGTATGTTACAGATTTATTATTTCTTTTGTCCTCTGATTGCAAAGAGTAGACAGTATTTTTTAAAAGAGCAAAAACAGACAAAGATTGTGATGACAGTGGGTGAGGGTCATCAACAATCATGACATGTGTAGGAGTAAACTAAATAGATGTCCTATCAATGCAGCTGAATTTGACATCTTACTGTGACTGAAAAAGATAAGAACAATGTTTTTTTATGTCTTTCTATGTTCTGGGATGACTATCACAATTAATAAGGATAGACAATTGAGTGGCTTCAACATTAGAACTGATCTAATTCACATCAGCCATAAACAGGGCTGCACTGCAGACATGCAGCATTTAGTTTGACTGTGCTGCCATCTAGTGGCAGCAGCTGTTTTATTCTAAAGTACAAAATATGATCAAAAGTACATGATTTATTTTTTTATTTTTCATTTTTCTTTCTACAGCAACATTTAATTTTAATTTATTTAAAATTCCATTATTTTATTTAGAATTATATAATAATAAAATAAGATAATAAATAAGGGAAAGCTTTTATACACTCAACAAAAATATAAACGCAACACCTTTGTTACTGCTCCCATTCCCCATGGGATGGACGTAGAGACCTAAAATTCATTCCAGATACACAATATAACCATCCCTCCCAAACAGTGGTCACAAATCAGTCCAAATGTGTGGTAGTGGGCACATCTGCTATCAGGATGCTGATCTGACATCATGAGTAGTGCACAGGTGTACCTCAGACTGCCCACAACAAAAGGCCACCCTGGAATGTGCAGTTTTGTCTCACAGCAAAATGCCACAGATGCCACAAGCAATGAGGGAGCGTGCAATTGGCATGCTGACAGCAGGAATGTCAACCAGATCTGTCGCCCGTGCATTGAATGTTCATTTCTCAACCATAAGCCGTCTCCACAGGCGTTTCAGAGAATATGGCAGCACATCCAACCGGCCTCACAGACCTCGTGTAACCACACCAGCCCAGGACCTCCACATCCAGCAGGTTCACCTCCAAGATCGTCTGAGACCAGCCACCCAGACAGCTGCTGGAACAATTGGTTTGCACAACCAAACAATTTCTGCACAAACTGTCAGAAACCGTCTCAGGGACGCTCAACTGCATGCCCGTCGTTCTCATCGGGGTCTTGACCTGACTCCAGCTCGTCGCCGTAACAGACTTGTGTGGGCAAATGCTCACATTCGATGGCGTCTGGCACGTTGGAGAGGTGTGCGCTTCACGGATGAATCATGGTTCACATTGTTCAGGGCAGATGGCAGCTGAGAATGTCCCAGTTCTTGCATGGCCAGCATACTCACCGGACATGTCACCCATTGAGCATGTTCGGGATGTGCTTGACCGGCGTATACGACAGCGTGTACCAGTTCCCACGAATATCCAACAACCTCGCACAGCCATTGAAGTGGAGTGGACCAACATTCCACAGGCCACAATTGACAATCTGATAGACTCCATGCGACGATGTGTTGCACTGCATGAGGCAAATGGTGGTCACACCAGATACTGACCGGTTCTGGGTCCCCAGACCCCCAATAGCGCAAAAAACTGTACATTCCAGGGTGGCCTTTTGTTGTGGGCAGTCTGAGGTACACCTGTGCACTACTCATGATGTCAGATCAGCATCCTGATGTGGCACACCTGTGAGGTGGGATGGATTATCTCAATATAGCAGATGTGCCCACTACCACACATTTGGACTGATTTGTGACCACTGTTTGGGAGGGATGGTTATATTGTGTATCTGGAATGAATTTTAGGTCTCTACGTCCATCCCATGGGGAATGGGAGCAGTAACAAAGGTGTTGCGTTTATATTTTTGTTGAGTTTATGATAGAAAAACAATAGATTTTTGATGAGGTAAGTGTGTTTTGTTGTTGTTTTTTAAACTATACAACCTTCCATTAAAACAGCAGAAAGTTAATGTCTGAATGAGCTTTCCATCCATCCATCTATTCGCTACTGCTTATCCTTTTCAGGGTCGCGGGGGGCGCTGGAGCCAATCCCAGCTGTCATAGGGCAAGAGGCGGGGTACACCCTGGACAGGTCGCCGGTCTGTCGCAGGGCTAACACACAGGGACAGACAACCATTCACACTCACATTCACTCGCACATTCACACCTAGTGGCAATTTGGATTATCCAATTAACCTATCCCCACAAGCTGCATGTGTTTGGACAGTGGGAAGAAGCCGGAGTACCCGGAGGGAACCCACGCAGACACGGGGAGAGCATGCAAACTCCACACAGAAAGACCCCGGCCTGATGGTGGAATTGAACTCAGGACCTTCTTGCTGTGCGGCAACAGTGCTAACAAACCGTGCCTGAATGAACTTTCAAGATGCTTAAAATGGTTTTTATGCCATTATACTGGCTTTAATTCGTTGAGAGTTTGTGCAGGATTTTTATTTATTTTGTACTTTATAATATAATCATAGTTGTTGTTTTGTTTTTGTTTTTCTTGAATCTCAGCAGTCAGCACAGTGCCTAAAGTACAATATAAATATCTGCATCTCGGTTGCAAAAAATTCGATGTTAAGCACTCTGATTAACATTAAATGTGATTTTACTTACACTGTAAGCCAAAAGAGTTGTGTTGGCAGATTTCTTTCATTTTCTACAGCAGCTTTTCTTTACGATATAGAAAATATGAGACATCCAATTGAAATTTCGCTTCTTTTTCTTATTAATATACCTCATTCATTAAATGTGTAGTTAAATTTCTGTATACTGGGAGAACTGGGACTTTCACTGGTGTGGCCCACATAAGATCAAAGTGGGCTTTATGTGGCCCGCAATGTAACATGAGTCTAATGCACATTAGATACTAGGGCTGGGTTTTGATAATCGATTTATCGATTAAAATCGATTCTAGCTTAGTTAACGTGATATCGATTCATTAAATCCTGAATTGATTTTTTTAAATATAAATGTTTTTTGCCCGAAATACCAGAATCTCAGGGTAAACCTCACAAATTTTCAACAACCACCAAACAGCTAAAACAGTAAATGAGAGCAGGTACACGGATTCTGCACAAAGATGTAAACACAAAGCACGGACCCGCCGACGGATCAGAATCAGCGAGATGTCGCCTTTCTCACCCGACGGCACGGACACGGTTGAGGCTGAAAGCCGACAGCTCGCTGATTCTGGTGTCTTTGTGTTTACCTCCTTTTTGCGTTAAATTCTGAAGCTGCAGGTTTTTATCTCTCTCCAAACAATATTGACTGAACCAGCAGCAAAAGAAGATCCAAACTATGCTTCACATAAACATCGTCATGAATTCCCTCCGACTTTTGCTGCTTTGCTTCCACCCCAATAAAATCAAACTTCATGCACAGCTCTCTCTCTCTCTCTCAGTATACTTCAAGAACAGTTTCCCATCTAAAAATCTGTTTTCTGCATTATTCGCTTGCTTGTTACGCACAAGTCTACCGTTGTTTAGAGTGCTGTCGGCTGCTGTTTTTTGTTTTCCTTTTAGTTACTTCCAAAAAGAAAGTCTCATTTCTGCTGTTCAATACTGAACAAATTTAAACTTTAAATTATGCAACATTGCAAAACGCTTAGCTGCGTCTCTAATCAAACCTCTGTAACTTTGCTCTGCTTCATGTCAGCAGCATCAGGAAATGTTCATGTGTTGATTAATGGTTTTCCTTTGGTTTTGATCTACTGCAGAATATTTGTATAAAAAGCCAGGCCAGGAAAATCACCTTCATGTTTTTCTGTTTTATCCTCAGTTACTTTGACACAAAGGCATCTGCTGTGATGCTTTCACCTTTGATAAAGTCTCACAAGTGTCAGTTTTCTTTTTATAGATATAATAATATGGAAATGTACTGAAGCATGATCTGAATTATAATATTTCTGACTGTCTGAGGCAAAATTTCCCCAATTCGAATCGAATCGAATCGTGGATCAAATTGATTCGGGACCTTGTGAATGGGAATCGAATCGATTCTAGAAATGAGTGATGACACCCAGCGCTATTAGATACCCTGTTTCTCACACTTTTTTTTTTTGCCTGTCCCGTTTGGGTCTTTTGCCAAATTATTGTCTGAAGGCCAAGAAAGATGCCCAATGGATTTACTATACCAAGTGGATCATCCAGGCCTTGCCGTATTGGTCCATGTGATTTACCTTTGTTTTTATTGCTTATGTATTTTATTTTATTTTCAGTTGTTAAATATGGGACAGACATGACTGGGGGAAAGAAAAGGGAGAAAGAAAGAGAGGGAGGGAAAGAAAAAGGGTGATAAAGGGCACAAAAAAAGATGGGGCAAAAAATACATGTTTGTATGTATACACACACACACACACACACCACCTGGATCACCTGTTGAGAAACAGGCAAAGCAAGCAAACAAGCAAAAAAGAGGGCAATATAATAAACAACACCATCTTGATAATCTATGTGTATATAACAGTAAGTATTAAATATTGAATATTATTGATCACCAGGGCACAGTGTGCTTTGAGGTAGCAGCCAAGAAAGGCGTAGTTTGTGTCTGTGTACACTTGTGAGCATGAGTGCACTTGTATTCAAAAGGTTTCTTCATGTAACGATCTGCTAGAGGGTGTGGGAAGCCATAGCCCCGTCCCCCAGGGCATGAAGCAGGCATGGAGGAGATCCAGGCTCCAGACGTCCAGAGAGCCCCAGAGCGCAAGAGTCCAAGGAAGGCCAACGGAGGGGCAACCATGCCACCCTCCCGGAAGAGCTGAGGAGAGCCCCAGACAAGGGGGTCACCACTTTCACACTCATTTTGCTATCTGGTGAAAGTCAGCTGATGGTATGTTATCATGACAGTATTTATCTACTTTCTCTATTAATCATTGCTTTCTGCTTTAGGTTAAGTCATGTGGTTTTCGGACACAAAATGATCCCTATGAGTGTCACCTGTTCCAGTAAAACACCAAGAGATAATCTTAATAACATAAAATGGTGATAAAGTAAAATGAAACACTGCTTTTAATAAGACAAGGAATAAATGCTGCCGAAAAAGTTTTTCGGCAGCAATTTATTTATTGCAACGAGCAGTAAAATAAACATTTGAATTTAAGTCATTATTTTATCAACGAGTGCACTCTCAGTGCTGCTGTTTATCTCTAAGGTGATGGCTGCACATTAGAGCTCTGAGACTTTGGTGGTTTCAGATCATTTTAAACCAAAACTCTGAACAAAACCTGCCATTACCATGGTGATTTAACCAGGGAAAAAGAAAGAGACACTTTCATGACACAAAAAATTCTGAGTTTTAAACAGTTTTAAACTCTGGATGTGATAAAAGCAGTTATTAGTTGCAGCAGCAGACAAGGAAAGAGACAGATGGAGATGAGCACTGGTTAGTTAGATAAAAAGAGGCAGTTGTGCTGATTTGATTGGTGTTAAACAACCGTAACATCCAGACTCTGTGCTTGTACTCTGTGACAGATCCCTTTTAGAACGTTATTAAATTATCTTTGGATTAAAATTCCCTTCTCCACTTTAACCACATTAGTCCTCCAGTCATATTCCATCACTATCATTGCAGACACGTTTCTGCTGTCTTACAATCCTCAGTGTTTCTTGCCTTCAGCTATCACCTGACCTCTCTGTGCACACCTGTTTCCAGTCTTCTAATTAGTCCCTGAACATATGAACCACCATCATTTTCTCTCTTCGTTGTCAAATTGCCAGCCCTGGGACTTTCAACCCATTCCTCCAGTTGCCAGGTTTTTTGGATCTTTTTGCACACCTGTTTTGGGTCAAACTGCTGTTTGTTTTTTTGGATTTTTGGTTTTGCTTGTTTGTTTTGTTTTGTTTTTAATAAAAAAAGCTTTAATCTTTGTTTTAATACATTGCTGGGTGGTGTGGTGTGCCAGAGACAAACAAGCATCAACCTCTTAAAAAACTGCACTTCTTCTAAAAAGCAACTTGACGTTACAAAAATGAGTATGCAATGTGTGAGTTTTTTTTAGGTATCACTGAAAACACAACTTAGAAAAATAATACAAAGGTGTAACCATAAGATAACCAAAATACAAATAAATAACCAGGATCCCAGATTATGGTGCTTTGAAATATGACAAAAATTCACAATTCAACCTTTAAGCTTAAATCCACTAAAATAATATTAACAAACACCTATGATTATGAAAGTCACATTTTTACTGAACAAACATCTCTATCCTATGACAGAGAAATACAGAAAACCACGAGCTGCTGGCCCATGGCTTCCCTGACACATGAGCAGAATGCACACCAGAAATTCCTTTCACCCGCTGCTAGGGACCAGGCTAACTTACCATGCTAGCGTTACAGTTATACCAGGGTTGGGCAACTCCAGGCCCCGAGGGCCGGTGTCCCTGCAGGTTTTAGATGTGTCCTTGAACCAACACAGCTGATTTAAATGGCTAAAATCAGGCGGCTAAGCTGTCATCCCTGTTGGACAACGTCTCCCACCCCATGCAGCAGACTGTGACAGCACTGAGCAGCTCCTTCAGTGGGAGACTGCGGCACCCACGGTGTGGGACGGAGAGATTTCGCAGGTCTTTCCTCCCCACTGCTGTCAGACTCCACAACAAAGACTTTAACTGAACAAACACACACATCCACACATGTGCAATAACACTTTTTTTTTTTTTTTTTTTTGTTATACGTAAAATTGTATTGTATTTATTTAAATTTTTACTTTTTAATTATTTTATTTGCATTTTTCTAATCACTAGGGTTTGAGAGTAACGCAATTTCTATTCTGTGTATGTCCTGTACATGTGGCAGAATTGACAAATAAAGTTGACTTGACTTGACTAAGTGCAATAATCCTTTCTGGCATCGTTGTATTTTTACTCAGTTGTATATAGCATTCGTATTCTATTTTTATCTTATTGTATATTTTTATTCTATTTTATTCTACTGTATATAGTATATTATTTTATTCTATTCTGTACAGCTGTGTACTGTATTTATTCTTATTGTATTCTAATTTTTGCGTCATAACTTTTGCACTGTCCACTTCCTGCTGTGACAAAACAAATTTCCCACGTGTGGGACTAATAAAGGTTATCTTATCTTAAATTAGCTCCTCAACATGTCCTGAAGTTCTCCAGAGGCCTGGTAATGAACTAATCATGTGATTCAGGTGTGTTGATCCAAGGTGAGATCTGAAACCTGCAGGACACCGGCCCTCGAGGCCTGGAATTGCCCACCCCTGAGTTATACCCTGGAGATAAATTGTTAAAAACTTCAGTTAGCGAACTCAGATCAATACTCACACTGGATGAATCAAAAATTACAGAATAAAATACAGCAGTTCGGTCATATTCATATCAAAACTAATGGCCTTAAGAAACTTTTATTCAGTTAAGAGCAACGTGACATGCTACAGTACTGCGACTGGAGCACACATGCATGCTCCCACGTCATCACACAGCATACAACCATATACACAAACACACACAGACTCAGAACATGTAGGCAGGAGGTTACAACCCAAAATAAATTATTTAAGAAAAACCAGGTGCTTCAACACAACTGCTACACTTCCAGAATTGGTATTATCAGCCTCACTTGTTAACAGCAGTGGCCCTCTCGATTAGGCGCTTCTTAGTAACCAGTCGTCAATAATTAGAAGCCTGGATAGTGTCCCCAAGGGTGTGTTGTATTTTAAGGGGTAGAGTAACTTTAATACTGAAATTTTTCTTTTACTGTTTCACGAAGGGTTAAAAAATGAAAGTGCACAATTTAGATTTGGCAGAAAGTTTTATTAAATCAATTTGGTTAAGAGCAAAGCAAAGGAAAAATTTATGCTTATAACAATCACAAAATAATAATCGTCATTTCACCTGAATCTTATGTGTCTAATTAGCCTGCTCTGAGCTAACAATGATTTTGTTCTCATCTTTAGGAGGAGGGGGGTTAGAGGAGAAACGGGCAAATCCATGCCTGAAGATGTATCTTCTCCCATTGCTTTGTGTTAATTTGAGTGGTGGTTTGATCCCTCTTAACGTCTCTCTGCTGGAATTTCCAATCATTGACTTCTGAGATCTGATCTTCTCGTCTGTTCATCCTGAAGAACTTCCAGGAACTAACCCAGAACATCTACACGTTTTCCAATTTATGTTCTGTCATGTGTCCACTCGTCTCCATCTTCCAACCTTAGATATCCAGTCACTGTGTTTGCATAAGATCCACTGATACATAGCCACTCCCTATCATGCTCTCTATCATCAATCTTTCACTCACTTTTAAATAAGGTTACTAAGGTTATTTCGTTTCACGTCTTCCTTTTTTTTTTTTTGCTTTTTTACCTCAAGTAGATTTGCCTTTAGCCCATTCTGAAGAAGAACATTGATTTAGGCACAATCCCTTTTAAACCAGCCAATCACAATTTACTCTCTCTATCCATTCTCTACCCAGTGTCTCAGTTAGGCCTTTTTTTAGAATCACCATTATATTTTGTTACTCTTATTCTTGTTCATCATCTTGGGCCAATAAACATTTTATAGTCCAATAATTATGTTATGATCAGTATTTGATGTTCTTAAAACCAGACAACTGAGTTGTTCTTGAACTTTAATAGTTTTAGTATTTTTCATTTATTTTCAACTACTGCACACTCCTAAAGCTTACGAAGCTGCTTCTTTTATATATAATATGCCCCATATAAGAGGACTAGAATACTGCATAGTATCAAATAACACACACAAAAAAGTGTTTTGCTTTTTACGCTATGCTTTGTACAGCTGGGAGAAAAAGTCTACGAGGTGCGCTGTGCACATTGAAGAGTACGGCAAACTCAACATCGAAGTTTACCGGAAGCCCACACACACGGACCAGTACCTCCTCTTTGACTCCCATCACCCTCTGGAACACAAACTTGGAGTAATTAGGACCCTACACCACCGTGCAGAACATGTTCCCTCTAAGCCTGAAGGAAAAAAGAAGGAACACACACATGTAAAGTGATGGGTTTAGATTTTATTATTGTCATTTGTATTAGGAAATATTTAACCATATATTCTTAGAGGTGTATAATCAATTGTGTAGTGATAGGTTGTGTGATCTTTAACAGGCTACATCCTGGGAGCATGGGAAGAGGTCGTACCTTGTCTTATTGTTTTATGGTAGGATTAACGTAGCTACGTCTGTTCTAGTGCATCATATCTTTATATCTTTATTCTCTTTATTCTCTTCCCCCTCCTGCTCCCCCCCCCCCCCTCTTTCTTAAATAGATAACTATCATATCTGATATCATATCTCACAGTACAATAATATTGAATGGGTTGCATTGTTGTATTTTGTCATGTTTCTCAGGTCTTTGTCTGAATTTCTACGAACATTATTGCTAAGGATTGTCTTATTGCATTGGAGTCACACTGGGTTAAATATGTACACTTGGGTTTTAAGGGGTATTTATTATTTTCTTCTTTTTTTTGGGTTGTATGGAAGCCCCAAACGCAATTTCATTGTTCTTGACAATGACAATAAATAAATAAATACTAAATACTAATACTAGTCTAAGTGCTTTTTGTTTAGATGAACTGCTGGACCTCCTCACTGGGGGGGTCTACCCTCTTCCTGACCAAGGATGTTTGCTTGTGTGCTTTTATGACCCTTTGATCAGCAGTACCCACACACACACACACACACACACACACACACACACACACACACACACACACACACACACACACACACCTACACACACACACACACAGTATTCTTTGTTCACATGTATACCTATGTGAGATGCTATATGTTAATGACCCTATGCATATTCATGTAACCACAATAAAAGGAGTGCTATGGGGAGCCTGGCTGAGAGTCTGATGGTGGTCAAGTGGTGGAACGACGCTTGGCTCCAGCCAGGTCTCCCTCATGCATGAGTAAACCAGAGAACTTTGGTGCCTTGTGTCTTGCTTTTTGCTGCGTAGCAGATTGTCCTTAACGTTCCAGCGGATGGGTTCAAGCTACAAACCTATCATTAAGGAAGCACTCAAAACGTGCGGCTATCCTAAATGGGCATTCTTAAAGTCAGCAAAGAGGCACAGAAAAGAAGACCAGACACCAGCGAGGGAGGATAAGAAAGACAGACACAACAACATTGTCATCCCCTATGTAGCTGGTGTATCAGAAAAACTCAGGAGAGTTTTCTCCAAGCATGGCATCCCAGTGTATTTCAGACCCAGCAACACGCTCAGACAAAAACTGGTTCACCCGAAAGACAAAACTCCAAAACACAAACTTAACAACGTGGTGTATGCTGTACAGTGCAGCAAGGAATGCTCAGACCTCTACATTGGAGAGACCAAATAGCCACTTCACAAGCGCATGGCACAACACAGAAGAGCCACCTCCACAGGACAAGACTCAGCAGTCCATCTGCATCTTAAGGATAAAGGACACTCTTTCGAGGATGCCAGTGTTCACATTTTGGACAGAGAGGACAGATGGTTTGAAAGAGGAGTGAAATAAGCCATCTATGTCCACTGTGAGCGACCATCTTTGAACAGAGGCGGGGGTTTACGACACCAACTCTCTGCCATCTATAATCCAGTTTTGAGATCCCTTCCCAGACGCCTTAATGCCCACTCACATCCTGGGCCATCTGACCTCAGGAATTCGCATGATAAGGTGGGGCCAGGTTTCACAATGAACACACCCGAAACTCTGGCTGATTGGGACCCACACCCAGTTTCACACCTTGGCTCAGGCGATTAGAGGATCATCAGGGGGTCCTTTTGTCCCTCTGTGGGGGGAAACTCCCACTAGGTTTATATCTGGGACTCTCCACCATTTGACCTTAGAACTGAAGAAGCTTCTCGGATGAGAGGTGAAACGTCTTCAAGCAACTTAAAGAAGTCCAGACGCTTTTCTTTGCAAGCTCCTTTGACTACGATGACCTGGATGACTGAGAACCTTCACAGACACGTTTTTTTGTTTGTTTTTTTAAGTTTCCACTTACCACAAACAGCACATTGTACAAAATAACACTTTAGGCATCCATTAACTTTCCCCATCTTCACTTTTTAGACTCACAGGAGATGAAGCAGTGAAGCTCAGAGTGTGATGATGTGCAGCTTTATGTGCTCTGATAAACTGCCCAGACAGTGAATGTGAAATAAGGAACACACAGAAGTGAAACATACAGAGCTGCTCGGTAGCCAACGATGTACAGGAAAACCTCATAAGAGATGAGCTGGGGGAAAAAAAACCCTCATGAACTGCAGCTTGAAATTTGGAAAGGAAACAGAAAAAAGGGCTGATTGAAACTGCAGTGAGCAGAAAGTAAAAACTAAAAACCAGAAAAGCCTATTGCCTTCCACAGCCCCCACCTTAAGGACAGTGCTAATATGCTGAAAAGTTGCTAACTATTTTTGTTTTTACAATCACACCAGAAATCCTTTATTATTTAATTTTAATATCACCAAAATAATTGATTGATTGATTGATTGATTGAATCTTTATTTTGAACATGTTGAAAAAGTATTAAAAAAAATAGAATTAAAAGAGACAAATGAACAAAGCAAACAAAAGGAAAACGAGCAACCACAACTCCAAATAACGTCCATGTTCAAAAAGGAGCAGGAAGAAGCATAAGCTTATTTAATCCCACCCCTTTTCCACTATCTAGTATCAATAGACTACAGAAATACCTCCTTGCAATTACATTATATGTTATGTGTAATTTTTTTTTTTTTTTTTTTAAATATATACACATATATGTTTCTATCTATCCATACATACGTATATACACACATACGCACATATACACATTTTCAATAACCCCATTAACACCTCAAGGATACACAGCCTACAATTATATATATATATCCATACCAACAAACCCGTGCATGCGCACACACATGAAAATATTAGACAAGAACACCCTATCAAATCTCTACCTTTTCCCTGTACCCTGTAAAAACCATATCCTTAAACCGCTTTTTAAACTGTGCCATGCTTGGACATTGCTTCATATCTTTACTTAGTCTGTTCCACAGCTTCACTCCACACACAGAGATGCAAAAACTTTTTAATGTTGTACGGATACGAGGATGTTTTAAATTTAATTCCCCCCTCAAATTGTATCCCCGTTCCCTTTTAGAAAACATTTTTAGAATATTGTCAGGAAGCAGGTTATTTATTGCTTTATATATAATTTGTGCTGTGAGAAAATGAACCAGATCTGTGAATTTTAGAATTTTTGATTTTAAGAATAGTGGATTGGTATGATCTCTGTAACCAGTTTTATGGATTATCCTTATGGCCCTTTTTTGTAATATAAAGATTGATGATAGCGAACATTTGTAAGTATTGCCCCAAACCTCTGCACAGTAATTCAAATACGGTGCAATCAGGGAACAATAGAGAATGTGGAGTGATTTGTGGTCCAGAATGTGTTTTACTTTACTCAAGATTGAGACACTTCTTGAAATTTTGTTATGTATATGATTTATATGAGACTTCCAGTTTAATTTATCATCTATAATCACACCAAGAAACTTATGTTCAAGTACTCTTTCAATTTCCACACCATCTACATGAATCTGCACTTGTGCATTTCTAAGGGAATTCCCAAATAAGATAATTTTAGTTTTACTTAGATTTAGCGATAGTTTGTTCCTGTTAAACCATTTTTTAATTTTGCACATTTCTGAAGTAATTGTATCCAGCAGCTCCTTTAGATTCCCCCCAGAACAAAAAATATTTGTGTCATCTGCAAATAATACTAATTTTAATATATCAGATGCCTTACAAATATCATTTATATAAATAATAAATAATTTTGGACCCAGTACAGAGCCTTGTGGAACACCACAAGCAATGTCCAAGCATGATGAGGAATGGACACCCAGCTTCACAAATTGTTTCCGGTCACTTAAATAATTTTTCACCCATTGCAGTACAACCCCCCTAATCCCATACCGTTCCAGTTTATTAATTAATATGTCATGATTGATTGTGTCGAATGCTTTCTTGAGATCCAGAAATACTCCAGCTGCATACTGTTTCTGATCTATAGCATTCGTAATCTCCTCAATTGATTCGATTAATGCCAGAGATGTTGATCTTTTTGATCTGAATCCATATTGACTGTCAGAGAGTAATTTATATTTATCTAAGAATTTGTCTAATCGTTTATTAAACAGGTTTTCTAGGATTTTGGAGAATTGTGGTAGTAAAGAAACAGGCCTGTAATTTGTGAAGTGGCGTCTATCCCCGGTTTTATACAGCGGCACAACTTTAGCTATTTTCATTTTGTTTGGCACTTTTCCCGTCTGAAATGATAAGTTGCAAATATATGTTAGAGGTCCTACAATTCCTTCAATGACCTTCTTGACGATTTTCATGTCAATATCATTACAATCAGTAGATGTTTTATATTTACACATGTGTACAATGTCAATTATTTCTTTTTCCTCCACTGATGTGAGGAACATTGAGTTAGGGTTCCTATCAATCAGGTTTTCACTACAGTCTACTGATGGCAGTGACTCAGGAATTTGTTCTGCCAGTTTTGGTCCAATATTTACAAAATAATGATTAAAGCTGTTGACCTTATCAGCAGTGTTTTCCATAATATTGCCATTATCGATAAAGTATTGTGGATAACTTTGTTGTCCAGAATTATTTTTAATGATACCGTTTAAAACATCCCATATTCCTTTCATATTATGTTTATTGTTGTTCAATATTTTACTATAATACTCCTTTCTACATACACGTATAATATTGGTCAACTTATTTTTGAATTTTTTATATTTATTTTCAGCATCTTTTGTTCTTTGTTTTAGGTATTCCCTATAGAGTGTATTTTTCTTTTTACATGCATTTTGTAAACCCTTAGTGAGCCATGGTCTATCTGAATATTTGTGCTTTCTGTTGTATTTTATTGTTGGACAGTTTTTATCGTACAACTCCATGAATATTCTTAAAAATATGCCATATGCAATATCAATATCAGCTTCTTTGTACACATTGTCCCAGTCCTGATTTAATAGATCGTTCTTAAATGCAGTCATCGTTTCTTCCGTCCTTACACGTCTGTATCTCAGTTGTTCTTCATGCTGATTTTTCTTATAATTAGTGTCATAAACTGCAAAAACTGGTAGGTGATCACTGATGTCATTAATTAATAATCCGCTCACAATGTTGTTTTCCATATTGTTAGTGAAAATATTGTCGAGTAAGGTGGCACAATGTGGTGTAATTCTGCTAGGCCTGGTTATTTTAGGATGTAAACTCAAACTGTACATAGTGTTTAGGAATTCGTCGCTCATTTTATGCTTTTTTGGATTCAACAGGTCAATATTAAAATCACCACAGATAAACATAACTTTTTGATTTGTTTTAGAGAATATTTCCTCTATGAAGTCATTAAATACTTGAATACTAGAGCCAGGTGTTCTATATATACAGCTAATTATTACATTTTTTTCTTTTTCCTTATAAATTTCAATTGTTATACATTCTAGTAAATTATCAATTACAGTTGTCATACTTTCTACCACCTTGTAGTTTAGGTTTTTATCCACATACACAGCTACTCCCCCTCCACTCTTGTTCCTTCTATTTACAAAATTCACTTCATATCCCTCCAGTCCAAAGTCCATTCCTTTCTCCGCATTGATCCATGTTTCAGAAATGGCAATAATTCCAAATGGATTTGTCAACTCATTTAGATATTCCTTTATATTGTTGAAGTTGGCATACAGACTTCTGCTATTAAAATGGATTATTGATAATTTATTTTCCGTGTTGATGGTGTGCTTAAACTGTTCATCAGTGAAGTAGCAGCAGTTACAGCTGATGTTGTAGAAGAAATTATTTTCCGGGTCTATATCCTTTTCTAAGTCTAGAACATTATGGTCTGTGTATCGAAATGTTCTCAGTTCCAGATTATCATAAAGAGAATTCCAATGAGTTATGTTGATATTGTTGCCGGATGCAGATGAAGTTCTTTTGGACTGTGCCATGTGTTGTGTTGTGTGTCACGTCACATGTGTATTCATACCTCCAGAGTAAGTTGACCTCAGTATTTGTCCAGCTCTTCCATATTTCTGATGACCAACACTTTGGCTTGTTCCGGTGTTCCATTGAGTTTAATGAATACTTTGCAGTTGGTGGTCCATGTATTTTGAATTTTTCCCTGTTTCTTCAAGTAACGTGCTTTCCTGGCAATGTCCGCATTTCTTTTTATCAGATGTTCGTTCATGAAGACATCGGATCCTTTCAGTTTCTTTCCTTGTTTTAACAATGCTGTTTTCTGTTTTCTGTTTGCAAATCTCACAATGATGGCTGGTTTGTCACTGTCATTTTTTCGGGGTAGAGGGTGGCAAGCCTCAATGTTGTTATAATCCACTTCCACACCTTTGGACCGTAGAAAGGTAACCACTTGATGCTCCGTGGAGTTGACATCTTCCTCTCCTGGCCCTCCTACATTGTCAGTGGCGACCGCCCGGGCGTATGACCGGGGTTTGATGCGAAGCCCCGTGATGATAACATCGTTCATCCGGGTGTACTGCTCCAAATCCGCCACTCTGTTCTCCAGGTACGCCAGCCGCCGATCCTTCTCGGCGTTCTGGATGCGGAGAGCCTTAACTTCCTCGACCAGGTCCAGGATGGCTTTCTGCTGCAGTTTGACAGTAGAAATCTCCTCTGTCATAAACTCCAGCGACTTCTTAATATCGTCTCCTTCCTCGGCTGACAGAACTTTTTTCGGGCCCATGCTGAGAGACGCTCTTGTAGCTTTGCCGTGACGACCGGCTAGCTAGTTGATGCTAGCGTCCTGATCATTTACAAGGAGAAACACAATTGAAATAAACTAAATTTAATAAACAATGACAGAAAAAAAGAGAAAAACTGAAATGAAAAGTGAATACCCTGATTAAGACTTTTGTGTTAAATGAATTTGTGGAACACAAAATTGCAGAGGTAGAAATACTGTGTGGTTACTAAACATCTGTCTAGATAATCTAACATGACCCAGTCTGGAAACAGTCTGGTTGAGGTGACAGACAGGAAGAGGAAGTCTATCAAAATATGTGAATCTGAGTTGTTTGTTGTAAATATGTGCAGGATGCTGCAAGAACCTGAAGCTCGAGGGCTTCAGCATCTATGAAGGAGGGATTTTTTGTTGGAATTCAGGAATTAATAACATTTCTTGCTTGACTACGATCAGCAAATTGACTTTAATCAATCTGAAATCAGATTTTTTTTCCTTTTCCTTTCAATAAAGTTTGTTACATTGAGCCAACCCAGCTGAAATCAGAGAAATCAGTTGGGGTTATGGTTAAAAGAAGCCAGATGTGATGTGAACCAATGTAATATTCTGACTGAGAGACAATCTCAATACATATAGTCTAAAATGACTCTAGTTTTTATTAGCTTTATCTAGAGCAGTGGTTCTCGAACTGTGGTACGCGTACCTCCTCTAGTGATTAAAATCGATTCTTGGTTGAATAGCACGAAATCGATTCATTCAAATCCTGAATCGATTTTTAAATATAAATTTATTTTGCCAGAATCTCAGGTTATATCTTGCAAAATTTCAACAACCACCAAAGACGTAAACACAAAGAGCGGACCCACCGACGCATCAGAATCAGTGAGATGTCGGCTTTCTCACCCAAAGGCACGTAACACGGACACGCCGTCGGGGCTGAACACTCTTTGTGTTTACGTCTTTTTTTGTGCTAGATTCTGAAGCTGCAGGTTTTGTCTCTTTCCAACCAAAACTGACTTGAACCAGAAGCAGAAGCAGATCCAAACTACGCTTCACATTTCTCTTCACATAAACATTGTCATAAATTCGCTCTTACTTTTGCTGTTTTGCCTCCACCACGGTAAAATCACACTTCATGCACAGCTCTCTCTCCCTCTCTCTCAGTGTACTTCAAGAACAGTTTCCCATCTAAAAATCCCTGTTTTCTGCATTATTCACTTGCTTATTACCCAACAGTCGACTGTTAAGTACAGTGCTGTCGGGCGGTGTTTTTCTTTTTCTTTTTTCTTTAACAGACTTCCAACAAGACAGTCGCATTTCTGATGTTCAATACTAAACTTTTTAAATTAGGCAAAATTACAAAATGCTTAGCTGTGTCTCTAATAAAACCTCTGTCACTTTGCTCTGCTTTACTTAAGCAGCATCAGGTAATGTTCATATGTTGATTAATGGTTTTCTTCCGTTTTTGTTCTATTGCTGAATATTTTTAAGGCTATCTGCTACAATAACCCAGGCCAGGAAAATCTCCATCATGTTTTTCTGTTTTATCCTCAGTTACTTTGACACAAAGGAATCTGCTGTGATGCTTACACCTTTGATAAAGTCTCATAAGCATCAGCTTTCTTTTTATAGATATAAAAATATGGATATGTACTGATACGTGATCAGAATTATAATATTTCTGACTGTCTGGTGCAAAATTTCCCAGATTCAAATGAATAGAATTTAATAGAATCGTGGATCAAATCAAATTGATTCTAGAAATCAGTAAAGATACCCAGCCCTAGTTTTTTCCACTCAATATGTATTGAAATCTATTGAATTACTTTACAATGTTAGTAGCTACATCGATGGCCTGGCAGTTTGTTTGTTAGCAAACGTTAACTGTGGCTTTTAGATTAAAAATTGCGGTTCCATGGTGTAGTGATTAACACGTTTTCCTTACACGTGAAAAATTCCCAGATCAAGACCAAAGGGATTGAACAAAGTTCAACACATCCAAAATTTCTTTGGATTAATTGGCTAGAAGAAACCCAAAACCATAGTTGGCTGCAGTGGACATGTAAGTGAAGGGAGTGGAGTGAAGAAGTGGTGATTAGGGATGGCGCTAATGAGAGGCATGCAGGAAAAGAAGTGCAGAAAGGGTAAGGAGAAAGTATATTCATGGATGTAGTGAACCCTTGCAGTGAGTTGGTGTGACAGAGAAGGATGGTAGGGTGTGATGGAGGCAGATAGTCTGCTGTGGTGACCCTGAAAGAGACCAGGAATAAAAAAGTCCTGCTTTAAATGTAGCCTGGTCACAAAAGCTGAAATGATGAAGAATGATTAGAAAACGTTTGTGTTCAGTTCCTAACAGTTAATGAACAGAGAATACAGCATCACTTAAAAAGAGAAATAGAAGAAGATTATACCAGTGACAGGGGCGGAGCGTGGGGGTGGCTTACTGGGCTTAAGCCCGGGTTGTTTTGTCAGAAGCCCGGGGTATTTTGGAGTGCAATTTTTTCATAGTTAGATGCCTGGCTGACAACTGTATAAAACAAAAAGTACACACAATATTCGAAGCACATAGTGCACACTGTGGGAATTTATGACTGTGCATGAATCCCCCCTGATATTGGTATGATCCGAGCTCAGGCACTAAGCGACTGAGCGAGGGGGCGGGGCAGCTGCTGCCTGTGAGTGCGCTGTTGGAGAAACGGAGCCAGCCATACTAAGGAGAGCTTAAGTTTGACCAGGTACCAAAGCAAATCATTTGTACTGTACAAATAATGTAAATATGACGGTGCATCACGAAAGATTGATATCAAATTGATCACTTGACCAATATTACGTTACTTGCTCTTCAAGTGAATCAACAAATGGTGAAATGAAAAGCCGAACAAATGCTATTTTTTTTAGAGAGTCTTAGCTTACGTGTGTTTATTTCATATTTTCAGTTCTTACCCTCCCCGACTAAATCGGTTTCAGTTATGTACTGAAACATAAGAATGGACATTAGAGGGTTCTTTCAAAGAAAAAACTCAGGTAAATGTTATTTTATATATTATGCTTTGTATGTTGTTCAGTATATTTCTATGCAAAACAAGAGGGATTTGAGTACACAGCAGGATATTCACATTTGTAACCAGATATTTACATACACTTTAGGGAGAAAACATAAAACATTTTTACTGTACAACATCAATTTAGAGTAAACTTTTGTTTTAGATAAATATTGAAATATCTTTTGAATTAGTTAAATGTCAGAATAAAGAGAGAGAGATCTGTCTATTTATTATCACTTTCATGTAGGCGTACATATACACTGTTTATTGTTAATTAATAAGAAAACTCCAGACGATTCCATTCTGAGCTGAAGCTTCTGATAGGTTCGTAGAGTCCATGTGAGTAAATTGGTGGCACAGCTGTGGATGCATGTAAGGCAAAACACAGAGCCTGTTTCTTTGAAATGGGAACATCAAGAGATATCAACCAAAACGCCAGGAAAAGAATTGTGGAGCTCCATAAGTGTGGCTCAGTATGAATACAATTTGGTGCCATTTGCAATTAAGAAATACAGATAGTTTCTCTCTCTTAAAGTTAACAAATATGTTTTTTTATATTTATCAATCTAAAAAAAATAAACATTTAGTCTGATTTGATGTTACAATTAAAAAAGTGTTTTTGTTTTGATCTGAAGAGTAAATATCTGGTTTCAACTGTATATTTGATGACTGTCAGCACAAAGAGGGAGAGAGAGGAACAGAGAGGGAGAGAGAGGAGAATGAGGACAGAACAGAGGTGGAACAAGAGCAGGTGAGACACACATGTTAGTCAAATGGTTGTTTACCAAAAGTATCACCATATCATAGGTCCTCATGTATCTCGTACCTAGTGTTTCTTTTTAGGTTTGTTATATTTCAAGGCTAAATAATTATATAAACTTTTCTCAATCTAAATAGTGGACTTTGGTAGAATTAAAAAAATAAGTGTAGTGCAGGTCTATGATGATTTTTAGTGCTACTATCATCTAGTTCTGATTCTTGTTCTGTCTTGGTTAAGTCCTCAGTACTCCTGATTTTGAACTGTTGTAGTCCTGTTTTAATTCTGGATCAGTTCTGGGTCTGGTTGAATTGGGGTTTAGTCCTCGTGTCTTGATACAGCCCCGACCTTGTTCTGCCTTGCTGCTTAATTAAAAAACTAGTTTAAGGTGTCCTGCATATGTGATATATATTTTTCCCTATATGAAGTCATTCTTTTTTGAACAAAACTCAGAACAGAGCCAATTAATCTTTCAGTCATTTCTACCCCCCCCCAAAAAAAAAAAAAAAAAGAAAAAGAAATAATCCCACATGCATACTACCCTTTAGGGCTAAGCCCCGGGTGTTTCAAATGTCTGGCTCCGCCTCTGACCAGTGATATCAAATGTCTCTTTCTTTTCTGCTCTAGTTCTATTGTCAGGGTTCCTGGGTCGTTGACCCAGTGATTTCTGTTTTGTCATGTTCAGTTTATTTTCACATCTATGTTTTCCGTGTCAGCATACCGCCTGCGTATTGTGTTCCAGTTATTTCCATGTATCATTAGTCAGACTAAGTTCAGCTGCGTGCTCACCGGTTTCTAATCATTCATCACCCAGCGTGTATTTAAGTCCTCAGTTCCATCCGATCGGTGTCGTGTCATTGATGTTCATGTGATGTTCTGTTGTCGTTTCCGCCTGCGTTCAGCCAGCCATTCAGCCTTCCAGTCAGTTGTCCAGCCAGCCAGCCAGCCATTTTCTCCCTTTGTTCTGTTCATCCACTCCTCACAATAAATCTGCACCTACCTGCGAGTCCTGCGTTTGGGTTCCTTCTTCCTCGCCTCCACACGACGCCTGACATCTATGAAGTGTTTCTCTCGCTCTCTCTCTCCTCTCCCCCATGTGTGTGGAAAAACAATATGCTACTTCTGAACCTGCAACTGTTTGTGAGGCACTGAAAAAAACTGAAGTGAAAGAGAGAGTGTCAGCATTAAAGTTGGTGATGAGAACAAAAACCCACAAAGTTCAACAGTTCCTTTAACAAGGAGGTGGTTGGTGTTACTTTCACCTTCTACATTTCAACTTGCAGATTTGTCTGTGCATCATGAAGCCAAAGGGTAAAAATCTCATGAACTAATGATTCTGCAACACAGCTCTGGCAAGTGTTTATGTATCTAGAATGTGATAGACATAGAGCATGTAGAGATGGTCAATGGTCAGTTTTGACAAGTACCCAAGATGGCGCGGCCACGTCCAGACGCCTTCCTGACCGCTCCGCTCCGACTATCCACTTTTCTTGTTTTTTACTTATTTTTTGCTCTGGTTTACATCCCAAAATCCTCTAGTCTTATAGTATACGACAGCGGATCACTTGTAAACATCGGTGCCAAGGTTGCACATCTAATCTTGGACACTTTTAAACCTGACCCTTCCTGGCCGCCAGAGATTCTACGCGGCGCGGAGAACAACAAAGGACGGGCCGCTCATCCGAGGCGCAGAACAAAGAAGCGCCGGGGAAAACGCGCTGGTATTAGGAACAGACTGAGACAGCAGGCGCATCGCGCACCACTGCCCAGTATCCTACTGGCCAATGTACAATCCATGGAGAACAAGCTCGATGACCTAAGAGCAAGGGTCACCTTCCAACGTGACATGAGGGACTGCAACATTCTGTGCTTCACGGAGACATAGCTGTCCCCCACCGTGCCGGACCAGGCCGTAACTCCGTCGGATTCATTCTTTGTGCTCCGCGCGGACAGAACGGCAGAGTCGAACAAAACCAAAGGTGGGGGAGTGTGTTTCATGGTAAACAGAAAGTGGTGTGATGCCAGGAGCATTTCTACTCTCTCCAGCGCCTGCTCGCCACATCTGGAGTTCCTGAGGATTAAGTGCCGCCCTTTCTATCTGCCCCGTGAGTTCACCTCAGTCATCGCCCCGGCGGTCTACATCCCACCCCAAGCGGACACAGGTATGGCTTTGTCCGAATTACATGATGTGCTGAGCTCGCTTCAAAACAAGGACCCGGGCGCAGCCCTCATTGTAGCAGGAGACTTTAACAAAGCGAACCTCAGACAAGTCATGCCAAACTTTTACCAGCATGTCTCGTGTCCAACGAGAGGGGATCGGATTTTGGATCACTGCTACACGCCATACAAGCAGGGCTACAAAGCTGTCTCACACCCGGTTTTTGGGAAGTCTGACCACAACGCCATCTTCCTCATTCCCCAGTATAAACAAAGCATACGGAGGGAAGACGTGACCACGAAGGAAGTAAAACGGTGGACTGCCCAATCAGAAGCTACGCTACAGGACGCACTCAACGACGTAGACTGGGACATGTTCAGAGCATGCGCAGTCGACATCAACGAGTTTACGGAAGTAGCAGTATGCTTCGTCAATATGCTAGCGGAGGAGATTATCCCCACTGCGAGAGTCACCACATTCCCAAACCAGAAACCGTGGATGGACAGATCGATCCGCACTGCAGTAAACGCCAGGACCGCCTCCTACAACATGGGTCTCGCCACTGGCGATATGAGCGCCTACAAAGCGGCCTCATACGGCGTGCGGCGCACGGTGAGAGATGCCAAACGCAGGTACCGGGAACGTGTGGAGTCCCGCTTCCACCAGGGCGACACACGGAGTATGTGGCACGGACTACGCACCATTACGGACTACAAAGCCAGGGACACTGCGCCGATCAACGCTGACTCTGCATTCACCAACGAGCTGAATCGGTTCTACGCCCGTTTCGAGGTTAGCCAGGCGGCTAATGCTATCTACCGCCTGACTACCGAGGACAGTGACGTCATCAGCGAGAGACCGGTGACCAGCATCGCGGAGCATGACGTCCGAGCGGCACTGAGGAGAGTGAACACAAGGAAAGCGGCGGGGCCAGACGGTATCACCGGCCGTCTGCTGCGCTGCTGTGCTGACCAGCTAGCAGGTGTGTTCACTTACATCTTCAACGAGTCCCTGGCGAAGTCTGTGGTCCCCACATGCTTCAAAAGATCCACCATCATCCCTGTGCCCAAGAACAGCAAACCCTCATCCCTGAACGATTACCGGCCAGTTGCACTGACCTCGGTAGTAATGAAGGTGTTTGAGAGGCTGCTGAAGAACATCATCTCCTCCTCCATCCCAGACACCACAGATCCGCTGCAGTTCGCCTACAGATCCAACAGATCCACAGAGGATGCCATCGCCCACGTCCTACACACCACTCTCAGCCACGTGGACAAGAAACAGGGTAACTATGTGCGAATGCTGTTTGTTGATTACAGTTCAGCGTTTAACACAATGGTGCCCTGCAGACTGTTCACAAAGCTGAGGGATCTGGGACTTAACAGCCGTCTGTGTGCATGGGTGTTGGACTTCCTCACTGGCAGAACTCAGGTGGTGAGGGTGGGCAGGTGCCTCTCCAACAGCATCACCATCAACACAGGAGCACCTCAGGCATGTGTCCTCTCGCCACTGCTCTACTCCCTCTACACTTCAGACTGTGTGGCCACCCATGGCTCCAACACCATTGTGAAGTTTGCTGACGACACAGTGGTGTTGGGTGCCATCTCCAACAACGATGAGGTGGCCTACATGGATGAAGTGAAGAATCTGGCATCGTGGTGCCAGGACAACCACCTCCAGCTGAACGTCAGCAAGACCAAGGAGCTGGTGGTGGACTTCAGAAGGGGTCAGCACAGAGACTACAAGCCCATTATCATCAATGGAGCTCCAGTGGAGAGGGTGCAGTCCTTCAAGTATCTTGGTGTCCACATCTCCTCAGACCTGACATGGGCTGCCCACATTCAGGTCCAGACCAAAAAGGCTAGGCAGCGCCTGTATCACCTACGACAACTGAAGAAGTTCAGGGTCTCTCCAAAGATCCTCAGGATTTTCTATACAGGCGCTGTGGAGAGCATCCTCACACAGAACATGACATCGTGGTTCGGGAACAGCTGTGTGAAGGACCAAAAAGCTCTCCAGAGAGTGATCCGTACAGCAGAACGGTGCTGCAGGATTGCTCTCCCCCCGCTTCAGGACACCTACACCAGGAGATGCCGGACTAGAGCAGCGCAGATACTGAAGGACCCGTCCCATCCTGGCAACAAACTGTTCCAACTTCTGCAATCTGGTAGAAGGTTCCGCATCTTCCGGGCAAGGACAGAGAGACTCAAGAGGAGCTTCTATCCCCAAGCCATCCGTGCCCTAAACACACACACCCGCCCTCTCACATCATCTATAATTGACTGAGACAGGACTCTCTTCCAGACACTCTAAACCAAGGCACAATGTGCATTTCAAATTCCTTTAATTTTAAATATGTTTATATTGTCTATTAGGGCTGGGCCATATTATACCGTTCACGGTAATACCGGTATAATGTTAGGCAACGATAGGAAAATGAAATATCGCGATAGAATGGGAGTAAAACGCGCATGCGCAGTGCCTTTGTTTTCATACGCACATGGCCGATTGTTGAGTGAAACAGATGAACCAGAATTGGTTTGTAAAAATGGTGCAACTTCCGTGATGTGGAACTGGTTTGGTGTTTGTCCGTCAGATACACGACAAAGCACATTTTTTTGCAGAACATGCAAGCGGCCGTTGTTATTGTCATATTTGTCGGACTAAGATGCTCTTAAATCTGGGAGTAATCTGGGTCCTAAACTCTGTCTCTTCAGGTCAAACAACACTGCAGCATCACTTAGAGTTAAAAACTGTCTAAATTCTTTCATCTTTAATAAAACGATCAGCATTGCTGCTTTACCAGGTGTAACTATGAAGTTTAACTTCCAGGCATCCATGAAAACTAAAGTTATTACATTTAACGGAGTTAGACGTTAGCAGGAAGCTAGCGGAAGTTAGCTCGCTAGTTTCGCTAGTTACCTAAGCATGATATAGCATGTTCTGACTGAGAGATTTCTGAAAAAAATCAAACGTACAGTTCTGCTATCACTTCCAACATAAATGAAGACAGGAAACTAAACAGCAGTGACGTTTGTAGGGTTACTGAAGTTGGGCTAGCTGGTATATAATGATGTGCTACGTGATCGCTAGCGACACAGCTATGTTAGCATAACATAAACAGTGAAGCTGGAGGACGAACACTAACACTTTTCCACTTATAAAAGTTAACGTGAAGGTTCTTCATGGTTAGAGACAAATGCAATCGCATGGCAGGATGTTGTAAACGGACCAAACTTCAGTCAGGAGAACAACTGAGATAATCCATCCACAATATGAGGTTAGTCATTAATAGACTGCAACAACATGGGAATAGAGCAGCTGCCAGAGAATTCAACATTAATGAATCAATGGTACAGAAGTGGAGGAAGCAAGAAGAATGAGTTTAATAAAGTTTGATTTATCTGACTGCTTTGTTTCGCTTAATGTGCCTTATAATCCCGTGCACCTTATGGTCCGAAAAATACATACTGCACACTGCAGTTTAATGTTGCAAAGCACCTCTTTTTAACTTCAGTGGATATTATACATGGTTATGCTCAGGATATGTCAGCCCATTTCTACTGGAAATGCCTTTTGGTTAAACTTTCAGCAAGGAATTTGCATTTGCACTGTTACATTTTTATAAAGCTTTAATGTACATAAAAACCAGCTTCTTGTTTAAGTGAAAATAAATGGAAGGTTGTCTTTTTGCGCTAGTAATGTTGTGGAGTTGTATTTTGTCTCGCATCAATTATATCGTCGGTTATATCGTTATCGCAAATTTTCAAATATATATCGTGATAAATATTTTTGGCCATATCGCCCTGCTCTATTGTCTATCCTGTAAAATAGTCAGATATCTACTCATATTAATGTACAGAATTCACCTGCTTGCTGCTACTACTGCACATTCACCCAGTGTGTATACTATATGTGTATATATATATATATATATATATATATAAATAATGTTCTTCCTCTACACCCCCCCCCCCCCCCCCCCCCAATTTTTGCACATGTCGAGGAGCGTGTCAGGCTACATTTCACTGTGTGTTATACTTGTATAACTATGCATGTGAAAAATAATAAAGAACCTTGAACCTTTAACCTTGACAATGGCCAGAACCATAGGCACTAACTAATGGGTAGTACATTTATTCGGTTAATTCAATTTCCGTGTTATACATGTAGCACCAAATCACAACATTAGTCACCTCAAGGAGGTTTATATTGTAAGGTACAGACCCAACACCAAAACAGAGAAACCCCAACAATCAGATGACCCAATATGAGCAAGCACTTGGCAACAGAGGGAATAAAAAAAAATAAATCTCTTTTTAACAGTAAGAAATGTTAGCCAGAAATATATTCAGGGAGGGGCGGCCATCTGCCACAACCAGGTCAGGGTGAGATTAAAGGATGTCAGAGATGTGAAACCGAAAACCAAAAGAAATAGTTGTGACTTAGGTTGTGATGCTAAAGGATGTTTGCTGTGTTCCAAATCAAAATGCAGACAGAAAGTGACAAACCGAAATCTCTGTTGTCTCTCACAAACATGGTTTCGCCACATACATCGAAACACTACTCTAATGAAATTCCGCTCAACTATCACACAAATTGTGTAAAGAATGTATTAAATTAACTCTGTGAGACAATAATACTGATATAATTTCAAGAGATTGTCAATCTAAACCACAGAATTAACAACTCAAAGGTTTTTGGCCCCGTGCTCCCAAGTTGTACCAGAGCAAATACAGCATGTCACATTCTCTTCGACTCTCTCTCTCTCTCTCACACACACACACACACACACACACACACACACACAGAAACAAACTAAAGTATTGATCCTAGCATGCTAGTAATGATGTGATACCAATACCTGCATTGGTATCAATACGATTGATATTTGGATTGATCTTCTCATCTCTATTCTGGGGCTTGGGATTTTTCCCCGGTTGCTTTGTCAGACTGTTTTAATCTAAACTATAAAACCAAAGTGGTATTAGTCCTAAAAACTACATTTCCTTTAAGGGACCCAAACACTGTCTTCAATGGCTTAATGGCCTCTAAATGTCAACTTTAACCTGTCCAGAATGTACCTTCTGTAAGATCCAAGATAAATGATGGCACATACATTCAATGTACAAAGTCTTCTTTACTTGACAGACCCAAATTCTCAATAGATATGATGATTGACTACAGCTGTTTTCAGGATAAAAATTAATTCTTTAACAGTGCTCACTGGATTGACAAATATTTACGACAATCACAAAGTCCAGGGAACTCAGTGACGTGTGATTTTCCGAGGCTGATCCTGATATTTTCATTTTTAAAATGTTTGGTAAAATATGCGATCATCTTGACATGATGAGTTGAAGAGTAAATTGAACCCTGAGGCAGTGATACGTTATAAAGTTTTGATCCTACCTAAGCGCTGCATAGTGCATCTTTCCACACACCAAAGCTGTTCTAATGATTGCAAACGAACAAAGGGCCAGCATGAAGATTTTATTTTTTTTGTTTGACAAGAAGTCATTTAATTATCGTTTGACAAAATCATACTGTGAGTCCAGAGAGTCAGAAACTTAATTTAATCTTGTGTTGCATCTTCACAACGAAAATATAGAATGACTGAGCCACACACAGGGAATATGGTTGCTACTTGTTTACTGAACTTTTGCAGTCACATGTTCACAGCAACACAGGGTCCGTCTACTTCCTATGACACAAGTCTTCTACCATCCATGACATTTACTCCACACAGCCCCCAATACCACCCCTTCTAGCATTATCAGTATAACAACCTGCCTCAGTACTACATGGAAGCTCCTGTCAGGCATCATATCAGCTAAGATGAACAGGCACATGGGTCAATACATGAGCGGGACACAGAAAGGAATTGGCAAGAATACCAGCTACTGGTAGACAGAACAGTCAGCCGAGACTGCAAGACCAGACTGACCAACCTGTGCACTGCCTGGATTGATTACAAGAAGGCCTATGACTCAATGGCTGGAGGGTTGGAGGGTTTCACCCCAAGTCCAGCACCCTGAGGCTGTACGCTAAGCGGAAGGAAGGGGGCCAGGGACTGGTGAGTGTCAGCACCACAGTCCAGGATGAGACAACGAACATCCAAGAATACATTGGGAAGACGGCCCCAACTGACCGAGTGCTCAGTGAATACCTCAGGCAGCAGAAACCCAAGAAAGAGGAGGGAGATGAGAAACCATCATGGAAGGACAGGCCCCTGCACGGTATGTACCACCGGCAGATGGAGGAGGTGGCTGATATCCAGAAATCCTACCAGTGGCTGGACAAAGCTGGACTGAAAGACAGCACAGAGGCACTAATCATGGCAGCACAAGAACAAGCTCTGAGCACAAGATCCATAGAGGCTGGGGTCTATCACACCAGGCAAGACCCCAGGTGCAGGCTGTGTAAAGATGCCCCAGAGACAATCCAGCACATAACAGCAGGGTGCAAGATGCTAGCAGGCAAGGCATACATGGAACGCCATAACCAAGTGGCCGACATAGTGTACAGGAACATCTGTGCCGAGTATAACCTGGAAGTCCCGAGGTCAAAATGGGAGATGCCCCCAAGGGTGGTGGAGAATGACCGAGCTAAGATCCTGTGGGACTTCCAGATACAGACGGACAAAATGGTGGTGGCTAAACAACCGGACATAGTGGTGGTAGACAAACAGAAGAAGACGGCCGTAGTGATCGATGTAGCGGTTCCGAATGACAGCAATATCAGGAAGAAGGAACACGAGAAGCTGGAGAAATACCAAGGGCTCAGAGAAGAGCTCGAGAGGATGTGGAAGGTGAAGGTAACGGTGGTCCCCGTGGTAATCGGAGCACTAGGTGTGGTGACTCCCAAGCTAGGCGAGTGGCTCCAGCAGATCCCGGGAATAACATCGGAGATCTCTGTCCAGAAGAGCGCAGTCCTGGGAACAGCTAAGATACTGCGCAGGACCCTCAAGCTCCCAGGCCTCTGGTAGAGGACCCGAGCTTGAAGGATAAACCGCCCGCAGGGGCGTGCTGGGTGTTTTTTTATGTGTGTGTGTATGTATGTGTTTTACATATTTTTATGATAGCGTTTATGATAGCATGCCCAAGCTTGCTAGCTTGTAACGAGGACATTTTTTCTTCACATTTTTTAATTCACTGTTTCATATACCACCACAGAAAATTACCTTCAATAAGATTTAAAAAAATTTTGCCACATGGTGCATGAGTCGTGTCCATGAGCCTTGGGTTAGAGGACAAAACCGCATATCATATTTGTTTAGGGGGGGGTTCAGTTTGACATCAACCAGACCATTAACTGAATGCTTCTAAAATAAAATTTAGTTAAAGTTTTTACTTTTCTGTTTTCTTTTTTTGACTTCAATCAGTAAAATCTACTATCCTCTAAAACTTCAGTTTCCACAAATTAAAAATGATTTGGAGTTTCAGTATATTTTCTATGTTTCTGCATAAGATTACTACAATACTACATAACAGGCACGTGCAGGGGGGGGGGGGGGGGGCGCTAGAGGGGCTTGAGCACCCGCCCCTTTCCTGATGGGTGCCCAAAGTGCCCTTTTGTTGAGGCAACTTTTTAAAAAGAAAATTATTATTATTATTTTTTTAATGTGTGTGTGCGTGCAGAGTCCTGTCTGTGCCCCTCAACAATAATATTTAACTATTAATCACAGTTTTGCTAAATAAAAGGATCTGGCTTGCATCAGTCACATGATCACATTTAACCAATGATCGCCCTTGACGGCAGAACGCGCTGGTTACGAGCTGGGAACGAGCTCACAAAGAGCACGCGCATTTGTTGCGGTCCGGAGCTGTAGGAGAAACACAAGTTAACTCAGAGACACAGACTGATGCGACAAAACCAGTAAGTAGGTGTACAGCGTACACTGTAGTGTATAGCACCCAGGAGTATTAGCTTATTATGTACACGTTGGTAAGCTGTCTTGTTGCAACTGACGAACTGAAATAAACGAGCGTGCTGTGTGTGCAACAGCGCGACAAACATTACCTGTCCTTGTATTAACTGCACAAGTAGTGCTGGTCATAGCTGCTGGCTACCTGTGTAAGGCTGTCATGGGTCTGTAGCTCTGTCACCGTTTTAGGGAACATATTTCTTTTTAAAGTAAGTTACAGGGCTTTTCCTGCCTTTCTGGGGGGATTATATTTCACTAAAAAACGATCTAATATGCATGTCCACATAATTATGCATTATTATAATATTTTAAAAAACACACGCTGTATTTTAAAAAACATACATTAAGAAGCAGATTATATTAGATTTATATTTTAAATAAGACTAAATTTGAATTTTACAGCAGTAAAATGATTGCATCTCTACAGTTTAAAAATGTAATAAGAGTGGATAGTAAAACAAATGGAATCATCATAAATACATTATTTCATATTTATTACTTCCCCCTCCTCATTGCTTTATTATTGTAGCTCTAGTAATAAATATGTAAGGATTCTGGATCAGCACAGTGATGCCCATAGTATATACAGTATTCTGAAGAAGGTCTAAAATGTCATTGTGTGTGTGTGTGCATGTGTGTGTTTTATTTAGATGGATTTTTAAAAAAAATATTACTCATGATATAACATTGTCCAGACATGCCTGGTAAGGACATGAGGAGGAAACAGTAGGAGCTGTGTGAGGCTACTAAAGGCAGTGCTATAACATTTTTCTGTCATCATTTAGATTAAGTGCAAGAGTTGTTAGGTGTGGATAATTAAATTATAGTTTATTGCAATAGCAAGTTGTGCCTTGTTCTCAGATGGATAGCAAGTGGAGAGTGATATATGAAATGATGGGATAGAAGGAAGAAGAGAAGCAAAGAGTGATTCACAGGCAGAGCCTAAATTATTTCTCACAGTTTTTTGTGTCCTTATGGTTCCAAGCGCTGTCACCAATCTTTGCATTTTGTTATTATCTCATGATACTTGTTTAATCAGCTACCATCTCTCCTATGGACTTTTTAATGTCTACAGTCTCAGATCAGCACAGCCCTGCCCTCCAGCACTATCAGCAGCAGGAGCAGCAGAAACCCCTCAACAGCAACATTGTACTGTGACTGTAGCTCAGGTGGCAGAGCAGGTCAGCCACTCATCAGAAGGTCGGTGGTTCGATCCCAGGCTGCCTCCTGGCTGCATGCCAAATATCCTTGGGCAAGATACTAACCCCATGTTTGCCTACTGGTGGTGGTCAGAGGGCCTGGTGGCGCCAGTGTCCGGCAGCCTCGCCTCTGTCAGTGCGCCCCAGGGTGGCTGTGGCTACAATGTAGCTTGCTATTGTCTGTGTGTGAATGGGTGAATGACTGAATGTAGTGTAAAGCGCTTTGGGGTCCGTAAGGACTAGAAAAGCGCTATACAAATGCAGGCCATTTACCATGTACCCATCAGGTAAAACATCGGCGACATTTGCTTTGCCTTGTTGCCCATATTAGATTCTTGATGAATGTGTGTTGTTGTTATTCAGCCTGGCTCAATGTGCCCCTTTTTAACTTTGAGCACCCGCCCCTTTAAACCTCTCTGCACGGCCCTGCTACATAACATCAAATAACATAAAAGAGATATGAGGCTTTTGAAAAAATTATTAGAACATAAGAACATAAGAAGACATAAGTGTGTGGTGCTTCGCTTCAGTAGCTCCACATGGCAATGGATCCATCGGTGTCATTCTGTTTCACCTGATAAATCAGGAAGATGGTGATGAGCAGGCCCTGCAGCTATAGGGCTTTGGAGTTGACGTCACGCCGCAATGCATTATGGGAGCGCAGCGCCATTTTCGGGGTCTACGAATCAAACCAAACACACTGTGTTGGAACGACGACTAAAAGAAAGATGCTTAAAAGCAGCTCAAAAGAGAATGAACTGTATAGAGACCGATTTCATTCAGAGGCGAAGCAGCGGTACTTGCAGAAAATAGCGTGCATTGGAAATGTGGACCAGTATGAAATACGGCCGTGGAGTAGAAACCCTGAAGACCAACCGCTACTGACGTAGCCTGACATATTTTCGTACCTTATCTGTGGAATCAGCGCGTACAAGTCGTCATTCAAGCAAAGGTAAGTCAGCTCGAGTACTGCGAGTGAAATGTGTTTGATTTCCTTGCAAACATTCAGATTAGTGCAGCATAAATTCATTCATGAGGGGAAATTACAGTGAGAACATGTGGAGGCTGTTAGGTGGATAACATAGCGAGTTCAGTGCATTGATGTGACATTCTCCTGAAGGATTGTTATTCTTTATGGTTAAAGAAATTGCACTAATTTATTCATATTTATTATAAATAATCCTAATTAAACATCTTGCTTCCATGTTTGTATCTTGTGTCACTAAAAATACAATTTATTTTAATTTTATATATTGATCAATGACCTGCAGAATCTCCTTATCATATTAAGGGATTCATAATTGTCACTTTATGCTTTCTCCATCTCTAAAGTGATGACATCCTTGCATTACCGGTACATACTTTAGGTTCATTTTCTGCAGGCAGATTTACACTATAACATGCAGCGTTCTATAGATGGACACATAAAGAAATGAAAAATTACATGTATGTGCTAACTTTCTAAACACTTTGTTACATTTATGATAAAGTAGATAAAACACATTTACGTCGGCCTTGGCTCAAAGTTCATTTAAAGACAAGAACTATGTCTGTGTGTGTTTCAGGTCCTGCACTCTCAAAGACTGAATGAACCAGCATTGCAGCCATGGGTCACCGTGAGCATCACAGGGAAGGTTGAAGCTGCCCACTGCACCTGTAAGGCCGGAGTCGCAGAGACCTGCAGCCATGTCGCTGCTCTTCTGTTTAATGTAGAAGCAACAGTGTTGATCCGTGGCACAAGGACTGTTACAGATGAACCTGCATACTGGGTTTTGCTGGGTAATATGACCAAGATACAGCCAGAGGTTGGCCATAAGATAGACTTCTCCTCTTCAGCTGCCCAAAAAAAGGCTCTTGATCAAAACCTAAACAGACCATCTGTAGTGACAGGTAAAAGGAGCCGTCCTCAAAACAGAAAAATCCCACCTGCTACTTTGGAGGAGTTGTCACTGCTATTGGATACTTTGCTGGAACACAGTAAAGCTGTGGATTGTGGGAATGACCCATAATGTTTTATCTAGGGGTCTACATTTATGCCTGTAGTGCACTGCCGTGTAAATAATTTGCATTTACTGAATATATACTGACTGAGTACCACTGTTCAAAAGTTGAATAAAGAAACAAACTAATTTTTGCCTCTTTTTTTTTATTGAAACCACCTTATAGAACATCACATCAGTTACAATGTAGAATCCATGTCATTTATAGTTTACAAATGACAAAATGTTTACACAAAATCATGAGTGTTTACATGACATCACCCACTACTAACATTACTTTATTTACTGTATCTTTTGAAAAAATACAGCAATTTTAACAGCACAAGACTTAAGAATATTTAACAGGAGCAGGTTTCATTCTTCCCTGGTTTTATTATCACACTGTTCACCAAAACGCAGCAAACCTTCACCATCTTATCCAGAAGGGTCAACTCTTCACCCTCACATGGAAGAAGTAATCTGATTGGCATGGTGGTATGTTTGCAGCAGGTCCCTTGTGTAGCGCTGGAACCCAGTCACGATGTTTCATCCATTTCATAGGCTGGTTTGCTGCAATAATGCCAAATAATTAGCATCTCTATAGATAGAAGGTAGTTCTGCAAAATCACTCAGTAGGATGTTTGTTCTAATTTGCTATGAGCTCAGAGCGCATCGAAAATAAAACTAATAGGCTATAAAGAGTGATATGAACATATTTAGAACTTACCGGAATGAAAATGTCTGGAGCACCAACAGATATTTGGAGATGGAAGAGAACTGCACGTCAGCTCGTCTCACAGCTGCTATCCAGGCTAGACGCCTTCGTTTGGTAACATCAATACACGAGCTGCTCATGTTGCTTCCAGGTTGGGAAAGAATGAAAAGATAAACCATTTTCAACCTTATTCTCTTGCCGGTCATGTGATCGAACATTGCAGCCGACCACACAGCAAATACGAACCATGGCTGTTGTGTGTGACTTCGCTCCCTTTTCACTTGCGCTAGACCCCCAAAATGGCGGATCGGGCCAAAATCCTTTCCACGCCCACCCCCCGTGACATCACGCTCCAAAGCCCTATAAAGACAGGTAGATGAACAGGTGGTTAGTTCACTAAAGAGGCAATTAGATTATGTGCAGCTCTATAATGCTGGTGGTGAGAAGGAGAGTGATGTAACTACTGCTTCAACACTGCAATGATTAGATTTTACTCTGAAGCTTGTTACGAGTTATGTGGTGGAGGATATGCTACCTGTTTCAAGTTGGTAAGGTTTATACACGCATGCAAGATTCACTGTTCAAAGCGTCGCAGTGGACATGGTCAAAGATATTAGATATTTATTTTTAAAAAGAAAAGTATGATTCAATATTTAAATATTAAATAATATACCATGTTACTGCTACTGTCCTTTAATGTCAGTCATAAGGGTGGTACTTTAAGAGCCATATATTTTAAGAGGTCAGACTCATTGTGAAAAGTTTGAGAACCACTGTGCTAGATCACCTGCTGGGGAAAAAAAGAGAAGAAAACAAGCATAAAGACAACAACGCATTAAGGAAACCACAGCCTAGGTAAGTACAAGTAACATTAAATTATAAATATTGAGTGTTGAGCAGCACACAAGACCAACAACCCATGATATTCTTTGAGGCAGCAGCCAAGAAAGATAGTGTGTGTCTGTGCACTCCTGTGAGACCAGAAGTCTTGCTCTAAGCTGACTGATAGATACACCTCCCTTTTTTTTTTTTACTAGTTCACTGACTTTGAACACTGTACCGTGTACTACTTACCAACAGCCTTACTATAAATATTTTCATCCCTTGTGTTGGAGTGCCATCTTGTGGCCCAATTGAGAAGTGTTATACTAAATGCTAATGCTCTTAAGGGGTGGTATTAGATTGACGTAGTTCCTTAGCAGGTTTGTAGTGGAGGAATTGGAGGCCAGTTATATTAACGGTTAATATAAGGGTATGTTCAACTGGGTTTTTTTGTCCTTGATCATAGAAACCAGACCACCACATCCCTCTACACTAACTACTACTATATAACTACTATAACATAACTCAGCACTGAACTGACATGCACCATCCTGTATATGTATTATCCAGCTCGCATTACACACCATGCATGCACGATGCTGAAGGTTGTCGACCCTTGAGCCTGAGTGAAAGATTGTTGCCCTTCATTCAAGGGCTGGACTATGACCCAGTCTGAAAAATCCCCTTGATGAGAGGCAACAAGCTGGGGTGATTATCTTGACTGTCTTGCTACCTTTACATTGGAGGTTTTCCCAGTGGATGAAAGGATTGTACACTGCTCCTTTGGGTCAGAGATCAGATTTTCGATGTACCAGTCGATCTATGTCCCTACCTTTACCTAGGGTCACAAGCTTTGGGTAGTGACTGAATGAACAAGATTGTAGATACAAGCAGCAGAGCTTTCCCAGAACCAACTAACTAATGGTTGTTGCATTTGGAGCAGACAGTATGAGAAATGCCATACTCTATGTGGCATTTCTATTTTGCTTATTACGATTCTGATATAATTATAGAATATCTGAACAAATGTAGAAAGTATAGGTATACAATGTGACAAGCTTAAATGCACGTGGCTCCACATTATTGCCCCTCCTGCATTCTCAGGAGTTGGGAATTTGGTCACCCCCATCCTTAGCACTCACCATTCCACAGCGTTTGAACTGTTAACATATGAGGGAGGGACTTTGATAAATGATAATAATCATGCTGAAGTGGCAACCCCTAACCCTACTCAAGTAAATTTAAGTGTTTACTTCCAAAAGTACTTTTATTGCACCACATTCATTCACTCATGAGCTACTGTAACATGAATCAAATGACTGAATTGCAGTCAAGTTCTATAGAATCTTGCTAATGACCTCCTAATTGTATTCATGTGTGTTACAACAGGGACACATGAAAAAGTTTCACCGGCTGTCAACACCTGCCGTCGAGGACTGGAGTTTGAGACCCCTGGTGTAGAGGAGATAAAGGAAGCAGCAGACGGCTTTCAGCTGGAGCTTAAAAGAGTGCTGTCTATCAATCATTCAATCCAGACTTCAGGAGCTTGTTTGAATCACTCAATCAACAGTAATGGCTGTTTCGCCAGCTATTACCCGAACACACCCAGACACAAAGCCTGGAGGGAGGAGACAAAAAAACACACATACCCACACACCAATATGGGAGGAACCACACACCAAAACAGATAGCATGTGATCACTTTCCATAACATTTCATTGAATCATAACTTCACAAATTTAGGATAAAGGTTTATTCCTGACAAAGACTAATGATGAATTATTAATAATTTATTTTACAATCTCTGTCTTACAATACAAAACACCTTGAGGCTACTGCTGTTATGATTTGACGCTTTATAAATTAAAATCGAATTAAACTTAAAATTACTTAAAATTTAATAACTACATTCTATTGCATACAGCAGTGATGGGATGGCCAAACTGGTGTTTGCTACAAGCTTTTGCTAAATATATAACTGGTATAAATAAGTAACTAATATCCACGTCATCAGGCAGATTTATCCTTTTAGGTCGCCGCCTCCTGTTGAAATCAACCACTTAAACCTACCAAAGGGATGCATGGCTCATTAAAACTGAAATGTTTCAGTACTTACCCAAAAGGAACATCAAATTTTAATTACACAGATTTGAATGCTAAACACAATGGGGACTAATACTGTTCTCTTCTAAAATCAACTGAAAATAACAACAATAATCACTTAAAAGAAAACAACATTTTGAGCAGAACAATCAAATATATTAGTCACAATGTACCAGAAGTACTTTCAACTGTACTCAAAAAGCAATTTAACGCAGTTAAGGATTTAGCAAACCACAAGTTGACCATCAACACTGACTCAAATTCTAATCTTACAAGTGGGTTTAGATATCCTGGACAAGACCCCATTAGCACCAGCTTGCTTAAAGTATGTAACAAGAAGGGAATCCCTGCAAGAAGTTACAAGGGTGAACAACGTAAGTACAGATTTTACAGAAATCAAATGTAATGGAAAATATTCTATTTTCTTCTCACATTTAGATTTAGGTGTTTAGGATTTCACTGTAGAGTTTTGTATAACATTTTATTTCTTAGGTGACGAAATGTGTGTGTCAATATGATGAGGTGTAACTGCTTTGCTATGCTCAACTGTGCTATCTGCAGACTGCGTTTCTTTGAACGAAACTCCCAGTGCCAGATGATTACAACAGCAGTCCCCAACCTTTTTTGCACCACGGACCAGTTTATGTCTGGCAATATTTTCACATACCGGCCTTTAAGGTGTCGTGGATAAAAACAACAAAATAAAACCAGTACCAAAAAAGAAGATTCACTCATAGCACACAAGTTAACAATAAAAACCAATACAAACCCTGGAAGCCATAAATTTCACACCCGAGCATCAACTCTCGCTGCCCGGTACCAGACGGTACTGGGGGGTTGGGGACCGCTGCATTACAATACAAAATTCAGGTAATGCTGAAGCCAGGAATTAACTAGTCATCATACACCAAGGAACACAGCAATGTGTGGAGGTTTGACAACAATGTGAGGAGGTAAATGGAGGACATAAAGGCACATGAGATAGTAAGGCAGAAAAAGGACACATGGGAACACAGCTAAAAAGAATATACTAAAGAGATCTGAGGAAGCAAAACTGAACATAATGCACATGAGATAAAGACAAAAACAATTTTTTAAAGGAAGTGACAACAGAGACGGAGACTAGACAAGACACAGGGAAGGTAACCAAATCCAAAACCACTAAGTTGAAAGCTGAATCAACATCAAAAACCTAAAGCTCCAGCATATAATAATCCCAAGACATAATTACATGAACTGAAAAATGGGTAGGTAATCTCTGAAAGCAAGAGCAAAGAACAAAATAACTCAAAACAATGACCCAGGAGCCCTGACAAATACTCAGTTTACGCAAATGCACCTTAACTGGACATTGCTTTATTTTGTTTTGCTTTTACAACACAGAACAACCACAGAAAGACTTTTCGAGCGAAACTATGACTGATGTGCTTCCTGCACACAAAAAACAACAAGATATTTTTTTAAAAATGCATTCATTGTTTTACATGACTTTACAAGCACAGGCAGGTGTCAGGTTAAAGGTTAAAGGACTTGATTACTTTGAGGTGAGGAGGTTTTGGCTTTAATTTGAACATAATAAAAATTAAGATTATTAAATAAACAATAAAATTGACAGTTAATAAAGAAGTTAGCTAGCTTGTAACTAAGACTTTTTTTGTTTCATATACTACCATACTGCTAGAAATTTACCTCCAATAAGATTTAAAGTAAGAGAATACTTAATGTCATGTGGTGCGTGAATCATGTCCATGAGCCTATGGTTATTCTTTGCTATAGCACACTGAAAATGCTTTAATTTCGTACTTGACAAAACTGTTATTTTCTTCCAGTTTGACACCATCCAGATATTTAACTGGATGTTTCTGGAATTAAATTCAAGTTTTGACCTTAGTTGTTTTCTTCTTTCTTTCTTTCTTTCTTTCTTTCTTTCTTTTCTTTCTTTTCAGTAAAATCTACTATCCTCAACAACTTCAGTCTCCACAAATTAAAAAAGATTTCAGTATATTTTTTCAAATGTTTCTGCACAGGATTACTACAATACAACATAACATCAAATAACATAAAAGAGATATTAGGCTTTTGAAAAAATGTTTTGCTATTTATGTTGTACATAAAAAAGCTGCAAGAAAAAAGTCCCCCAGCCATATATCTCCTGCTTCTCCCACTCTATAAAAGCAAATATTACTTTTTTTTCATAAAGGACAATTTAAAAAATCACCATCATGTCCTGACCTCTGAGTCAATTTGTTACAGCCTAACTCAGTGCAAAGGTTAAAGTCAGAGTGTGTGGCTTCACTTCAGTAGCTCCTCACGACAATGTGTCATTATGTTTGACCTGATAAATCATGAAGCAGGTAATGAGCAGGCCCAGCAGCTATAAAGACAGGCAGATGAACAGGTGGTTAGTTCACAAAAGAGGCAGTTAAATTAAAAAAAAAAAGAAAAAAAGTTGCCGCTCAATAATGGTGGTGGTGAGAGGAAGAGAATGCTGTAACTGCGACTCCTTCAACATTACAATGACTAGCTTTCCAATGAAGCTTGTTACTAGTTGTGGAGGATATGCTTCCTATATCAACTTGGTTTAAACAGAAGTAAGGTTTATACATTCAAGCAACATTCACAGTTCAAAGCATCACAGTGGAGGGGAGGAGGGGTTGCTTCTCCTTTCCGAAACTGTAGCAATCAGAATTATTGTCTGAAGGCCAAGAAAAATGCCCAACAGACTTTTTTTTTTCTTTTACCAAGTCAATCATTACGACTTTTGCTATATTGGTCCACTTCATTGTCGTAGTTTATTTGATCTTTATTATTTATTTATTTATTTTACTTTTAAATTATTACAATCAGAATAGACCAGCCTGATGAACAGGAAAGAGAAAGCCAAAAATAAAAAGAAGTTGGGAAGACTATTAACAGGAAGATCAGTTTTAAAGTTGTTCATTTTCGCTAGCTCAGTGTAGTTTCTCTTTTATCACATGTATTTATTTTTAGGATATGGATCAACATGCAAAGGCATTCTCAGCAAACACTTATATCTGTATTATTAATAGATAATGGTGAACAAGCAGATACAGTGAAATATTACTAAATATTATTTTATTAAATATAGAAATCTTCATAAAAAGCACTAGATACAAAGGAAAAAAACAGTGGCACTCACTGCTATGACAGCAAATCCAAAGCAGAAGCCCATAGTGATCTCGGTTTGGACGAACTCCCTACAGGACTGATAAAGTGGAGGGAAAATGGTCATTATTTGGTATATAACTGACAAGCAGACAGCAACACCAATTTCATCTAATAATAGGTCAAATGTAGACCTGGGAAGTAACGGAGTACAAATATTTTGTTGCTGTACTTAAGTAGAATATTCAGGAAGTTGACTTGATTATTTATGTTTCTGACGTTTTGCTTTTACTCCCTACATTTTAAAGCAAATATCTGTACTTTCTACTCCTTACACTTTTAGAAAAGACATGCCTTGAAACATAAGCCTGAAAAGTAATATACTAGAAGACAATCCTATTAGTGTGTCACTATGTTGTATGGTATCACATGCAAAGATGTAAAAGACGCTAACCTACGTAATTTATGCACAATATATAGCGCCATAAATAGTTGGTTAAAGTTACGCCAGTGTGGGTGTTTTTTGTTTGTTTGTTTTTTAAATGAGTGCAGATTGCCATAAGCTGTGACTGCAGTTTTCTGTTCAGTCCTTGTGCCAGAAGAGGCATGTTGTTTTGTTTGTTTGTTAAGCCACTTAAATGAACCTAACAACTGGTTTGTGGAGTGCCCTAATGGACACTAATTTTTGCTCAAAATGTCATTAATTTGTATGAGGGGTGAGAAGAGAGCGATGGGTGTCTACATTTTCTCCAGCCATCTGTAAAACACATGGAAAACTCTGCCATCGTTTGGGCCTGCTTTTCAGCCAATTATGTTAGGAATCTATTCCAAATTTATGAAATTATGAAGTTAATTATGAATGTAACATCATACATTTATACAGTCCAAAAGTTTAACTGCACTGTTGGGTCTTAACAAGGTTCCAAGTAGTGCTTCAACATGCAACATATAGAAATGAGAGTGAGACAAAACAAAAAAAGTCAAGTGGAAGACCCAAAAAAATTTCACCAGCACTAAGCTGAGTACTGAGGATCCAATTGGTTGTCTGTCAAAACACTGGACAATCCTCGACCCAAATTATGACCGATACCGGTGCCAACTGGTGCAGTCAGCACCAGTAACCATCAGACGGCATCTGAGACTGAGGGGCTTCAAAAACGATAAGCATCTTTAATAGCTTCTTCTCCTCGAATGCCACAGAACTAACTGTTTGGACTTTGCAAGACAGCACCAAACATGGGAGATTGAAAGGTGGAAGAAAGTTTTATTCTCTGATGAGAAGTATGGCGGCACAGTGGAGGGGACACCATAATGGTCTGAGGTGCTTTTTCCTTTAGTGGAACCTTGCAGCTTCAGGAAGTGGAGGGGCATCGAACGCCGCTGGTTATGTCCAGATGTTGCAGAGAGCATCCCCAATTGGGTTTTTCAACAGGACAACATTACAGTATATAATAATGGATTGCATTTATGTAGCGCTTTCCGAGACCCTCAAAGCACTTTACAATTCCACTATTCATTCACTCTCACATACTGGTGGAGGCAAACTACAGCTGTAGCAGACTGACAGAAGCGAGGCTTCGGCTCCTCTGGCCATCACCGGTAGGTGAAGTGTCTTGCCCAAGGACACAATGACCAAGACAGACAGAGCCGGGGAACGAACCGGCAACCTTCCGGTTACAAGATGAGCTTCCCAACCCCCTGAACCACCTTTTGGCATTTGCCAAAAGGACAAGGGACTTCTTCCAAGGGAATAATATCACTCTTTTTGGCCATCCTTATGCTCCTCCTGATCTAAATCCAATTGAGAACCTTTGCGGATGGATGGCAAGGGAAGTTTACAAAAATGGACAACAGTTCCAGACAGTAGACCAATCAATCAAGCCTTTTATTTGTCACATGCAAAGTTTACACCTGCAGTGAAATTGGAGGAATGCTCCCACTCACATCATGGAAAGGCTTTGTGGTCCTAAAGTTTTGATCAGCTGTAAAACAGCCTGTTTTATTTTAAGCATTGTTTTCAATAAACTGCAGGCTCAAAAATGTTTTGTTTCACTCCCATTTCTTGTTGCATGTTAAAGTTCTACTTGGAACCTTGTTAAGATCCAACCATGCAAAATAAGATTTTTGGCATTTTTAAGTGGTCTTAAACCTTTGCTCAGGACTGTGTAAATTGTATTATAGGCAACAACTTCATTTTTCAGCTTGAGAGTGATCCCAAACACACAAAAAATATACATGAAACATAATTATTCATGGAGTGCCCTCCCTTGAGCCCAGACTCCAATATTTTGAAGCAGTGTGGGATCATCTTGACTGGAACCAATAACAGTCAAAATCTGAAAGCTTTTCACAAGTTCAGGCTGTGTTAAAAAGTAAAGGTAATACCAAATATTGGCCCCCAAGCTCTATTTTTATAGAAAGCCATGGGTGCCAAAATGAATTCAATAAATACATCATTGAATAAGTAATTAAAGGTTTAAATAATTATTTAGTCCAGATTTCCAGGGACAGTCTTTGTTTTCCTGATGAACATCAGTAATATAATCATAGACAAATTTATTCCTTTTTCATGTTGACTGCAAACAATTTTACATATATGATCATAATATGTAAAATTACATACCTAAACCATAATTGATGACCTCATATCAAATTTGTACGTAGACTGAGACTGTACCTAGACTGTTTGAATTGTGTTATACTATCTAATCTTTATTCACAAACTCTTAAATATCAGCAATTCTGCAGGTGAGAGAATAAAAGTTCAAACTGTCGGGAACAGGTTATATCGCTTCAGTTTGAAATCAGCTGGAAGCGCAACATTTTCACTGATTCGTTTACTTACAGGATGTTTATGTGATTACAATGATAGGTTTATTTTGGGCTTTCATGCTCAGAAACATAAGTAAATAAAAACCACAGTCTTCTATCTTGCTTATTATGATTATGATATAATTATAGAATCTCTGAAAAAATGTAAAAAATATAGGTATACAGTGTGACAAGCTTTAAATGAATGTGCCTCCACATTATTGCCCCTGATGGATTCAAAAGACATTGCCATCATTTTTAATGAAATACTAAATGCTGTTTAGTGGCATTACTACTCGTGGTTGCATAGTTTACATCACAGATAACAGATATCCATATGGTCGAAGACCAGCTAAGGACCAGCCAGGTGGATATTCTAAGTGACTTTAACTACAAGGAATATTTGACATTCCAGTTCAATTTTATAAAACCAACCTGAGGTTTTGATGTGCATTCATATCCTCTTGAAGACCTGCATTCACAGGAGTCAGGGTTTTGGTCGTGCCAGTCCTTAGCACTCACTATTCTGCAGCATTTGAACTGTCAGCAAATGAGGGAGGGACATTCATAAATGAAAATAATCAACAAAATTCTACACTACTGTGTTTTTATCACCATGATGATTATAAAATCATTATCACTGCAAAACAATTAAATCCAGAAAATAGTGAATATCAGTATTAGATGCAATCAAACATTTCTTTGACTGCAACAGTGAAAATATTATCTAACTCAAATTTCAAATTTTATACCAAGCTGGATAGCAATGTGCATCTCTGGGGCCTTCCAGTGCTACTGCTAAGTATGGACAGACTTGACTATTCAAACGTGAGACCTCAATCTGACCCAGAAACCAAACAGCAGTTTCCATTGGAAAAGCTGACAGAGTGAGAAAACATGACCAGGAGTGTGCTTGTTGTTTGTTTTATAATAATGCACTTGTGTAAGACTGGCAGCATCAAATTTTTTCTGACCTGGTTTCTTTCAACAGCTGCAATGATGCCAAAGATCATCATGCTGATCATTCCAATCCCCATGAGGCCTGCGAACTGTACATGGAACAATACTTAGAACATTACCACATCATCATTTTGTTCTAGTTTTGTTCGTTGTAAAATTAACAACAAAAAGATAAACAGGTATCACTTTCTTTGTTATCTTGTTTAATGTGGACTCTTGTACTTACTATTGTGAGCATGAGGACTTTCTCAGAACATGCAGCATATATTCCCAGGATGGAGACACCTAGGGCGACAATGGCAAACAGAAATATCCAGCCCAAACCTGGCATAACCATATTTGACATGTCCTCCGGGAAAATAGGGAAACAACACAAACAAAAATTAACAAAGCATCATTTCTTGGAATGAACAACATTGTTCTGTCTTGAGTGTTTATATGCTAATGGGACAAATAAGTAGCCCTGAATATTGTATTTCTATTGTTATACATCAGAAAACTGTGAAGCTTTTATTTTGATATGTGCATAGACAGGAAGCAGGAAGTGCAGAGAACATTGGAAAAAGCATGGCTACACCTTTGAAATCTGTTGTGTTGAATCCAAAATAATCCTTCAGAGGAGTCCTTCAGAAAGCAATGGTGTTTTGTGACATTATTTTCTACCTTCTTTGAAGTACAGTAGTTGTAGTTTGTAGCTTCTGAGCTAATGATACAAATGTATGCTCACCTGCTTATTTTTTGTTGTATTATTATTCAGATGTATATCTACAAGATACTTATTTTGTAGTCTCCTACGTTACTGCCTAACTATAGTTACCTGCTGATTATATGACAATCCATTAAGAGTTTTGTTTTATGTGTTTTTCACTCCAGTTCAATGATGTCAGGTCAACAGGATTGCTATGTTCGAAGTCATTGAAGGAGCAAGTATGCTCACCTTCCTGGCTCTTGAAAAGGAGTTTGGCTGGTTGTTTATCTATGTTCATGCTCAGGGACTTCAACACATAGAGAGAACAGTACAAACACCAAAGACAATTGCCCAAGAAAACAGGTTTGTAGGTTAAGTTACATTTAAAATTGTTTAAAATATTTGAGGTGGTAGGTACTGGAGTCCAATAGAAACGGAAAGCATATTTAATTAGCTGAAATGAGCCAAAACATCACCCCATTATGACATAAGATATGGTTCATGACTAAATCGTCCTCAGTGCTCATGAATGCATTTCAGGGCATTTGCTTCAGAGCACTACTGAACTCTTTTACACTATAACAACAACGCAATATAGTTTCAACAACAAGTCATCATGACATCACGACTTTATCATTCATCCATTCCTCTTCTACCTCTTGTCCAACTCCTGGAGCCTATTCCAGCCACCTCCTATGTACATCCTGGACAGGTCGCCAGCCTGTACCTGGGCTAACACAGAGAGAAAGGCAAGTATTCCTGCTCACAATCATAATTTAAAATCACCAAGTAACCTAACCCCACTAACTGCATGTCTTTGGACTGTGGGAGTAGAGACCCCGCACAGACACGAGGAGAATATACACACTTGAGCAAGTATTTGCATATTTGGTCCTCAGCCGCTGTGGTAACTGCACTTTAGCAATGAGTGAAACCCCTGGAATGATAACAATGCCTACGAGCTGTTTTAACATTTAGCTAAAGTGTGCACACGTTCACAGCGTTTATCAGCCAAAGAGCAAAGATTGCTCTCCACTAAGTACAAGCTTTAAACACTGATGGATGACCTCAGAAGCAGTCTGTCATACATGACACTGACAATGATGTGAGCAATATTTGTGCATGTCTGCAATTTTTAATCAAAAAAACATCCAACTGCCCCCTAATATTTTTTTTTTACATTACTTTACTAAAGAAAACGTTGGCTTAAAAGTCTTATTATGTTTTAAAGTTTACACTCCTAATCTGTCTTTCATGTACGCATTTCACCAAAGACAAATGTACAGCCAAACAGAAATTGTTCAAGCCTCTGATGAGTATAAACTATGTGCTTTATAGTCTTTCATTTCTCTTACGGTGTGCAGTAAGTAAAGAATGGTAGCCGTTGCTAACCATCGTTCATCACCCAAAAAAACTGAGCTTATAAACATTTCTCCAACCCCAGTTCCAAAAAGGTGGGAAACTTCCTAAAACTTAAATAAAAATAGAATGAAATGATTTTCTGACCTAGTAAACCCAAATCTTATTCACTATAAAATACAGAAAGCATATTAAACTGGAAAAATGTATAATTTCAAGAGACATGTCTCAAAGAAGTTGAGAAATCTAAAAAGTACTATAAAGAAAAGACGTGCACCAATCTGCTAAAACTGTGTCTACAAACTGAGGAGCAATTTCAAAAAAATGCTCCTCAATAACAGATTAAATGCTGCGTTGAGGCTGTCATTTTTAGCATCTATACGTAATGACACACTGAATTTAAAGATTAGGCTTGGACTGACTGGACATGAAATGGAATTAAAATAATAAAGGTAGTAAGTCAGACTCCGGGGCACTGGAAAATCAAATACATAAAATGAAATAATACAAAAATTGAACATAAATAATTTCTTAAGTCAAAAATAAAGAATCAGGAGGCAAAAACAAAAACTCAAAAGGCTGATTTGAAGACCCAGGACAGTAATAAAGTATATAATCTCTCTGATTTAAAGCGTAGTTTGTGTTTTGATTTTGATTAAATGCTCAGTTCAGATTGTGTAAAATATTTTTTTCAGAAATGATTGTATTATATCTGTCACGTCACTGGGTTTGGTGACCCAGTGCTTGTGTTTTTGGCTTAAGTTATACTCTTTGAACTATGGTTTTCTGTTTGTATTATATTTATAGTTCCTGGTTTCTAGGTTTCTGTTCTCTGTGTGTTCTATGCTTAGTCTTAGTTTTCTGTCTTTATTTTTTCCCTGTGTTCTACGTGTAGTTACTTTTATCTCTGTGCTTCCTGTTCCCTCTGTTCCAAGGTCTGTCATGTTTCCACGTCTGTGTGTCAAATATGGGTCGTTATGTCTGATTTGTCCCAGCTGTGTTCCCACCCATTCCCCATCCTCTTGTTGTCCTGCCTGTGTATTTAAGCCATGTGTCTACCTTTGTTTGTTGTTGATTCGTCTGCTTGTCATCCTGTTTCATCTGTGTTTCTCCTGCTGCTGGTTCCTCTGTGTTTCAAGGTTTTTTCCCCTTTTCCTGGTTCTGTGTCTCAAGTTCCATGTTTCTGGTTAGCTTTCCCAGTTTAGGTTTATCTTAGTCTCTAGCATTCTCTGCTTTTTTGTGTGTCTTGCCTCCCACTGTAAATAAAGCTCACGCTCAGTAAGTGCCTGCTCTTGAGTCCACACTCTTCACCTCAAGTCAGATCGTGACACCATCATATATTAACTATTTTTTGGCTTTTTCAGTTTTTGTTTTTTTTATATATTCAAATAATCTCTAGCTTGTGTCTAAATTGGTACAGGTGGATTCAAAGGACATGTTGTTGTTTCTTACCTGTGTGCTGTTGGCAGTACGCTTTACTACCAAGGGAATAAGTGTACATCCCAGGATCTGAAGAAACAGAATCACAATATGTTAGAATATGTGATGAACTCGTTTGCTTATCTTTCAAACTATAAATTAATAAAATGGTAACTATCAAATTTGATTTTCATATTGAACTTTACATTTTGTATGAAAAAAAAAAAGTTTAACATACATTTTCTAATGCTCATAACTTTTTAAGTTACGTGTCATACCATCAGTTAAGAAAGCACATGATTTTTCTTTTTATTCCTCGGGGTTGAGATCAGCTTTTCAATTAAGTTATTGTATGAAAGATGTATTTTCTATAGTCATTGATTTGATTGCATACTTTTTTATTAAGATTTTTTGCCTGACTGGAGAAATATATATTAAAAGCTAATCAAACACCTCATTTAATGCTTCAACCTCCATTGCCTTTTGGTTATTACATTACTACATTATTATATTACTTTTTTTTAAAATTTGATCGGGGTGTTATTTATACATTTAAAATCTATTTGCACTTTATGAAGATTTTTTTTTATTTACATCAAGTATAGAAAAAAAAAATGCTGTTTTCTTTTCTTTGAAGTGACCTTGGCCTGTCTGTTTTTTGTTTGGTTTATTTCGGGGGCGGGGGGTGTTCCTCTTTAAGCATACCAAAGCGAGTAAAAGCTGAAAATCTTTTTTCCATCTTTTTTTCTTTCACCCCCCCCCCCCCCCCAAAAGTAAGAAAAACAACATACACTGAAATAAAATCAGAAACACCAAAGTTTCCACTTACCGCAAAAAATGAGTTGAAGCCAATAAAAACACGCTTTAGCGGCGAATTAATTTTTCCCATTTTGACTTTGTAGAGTGTGACTAACGAGAGGTGAAGTAGACTGAATGTAGTGGAGTGTGGTGATGTGTAGCTTTGTGCACTCTGATAAACTTGCCTGAGAGTGAAAGTAACTGCAGGAAAACCCAGAAGTAAAGCACAACTGAAGACAAACCCTCACATGTGAACTTTACCCTTCATGAACTACAACCTGAAAACCAGAAACCATTTTCTTGTTTCATATATAGATTGCTTTTCTCTTGTTACTACTTGATGCTGATGTGGCTTGAAGAAACCTTCAATTGTTTTTTAAGAGATTCATTCTTTATAAGACATCATTTAATACAAAGTTGGTTTTTTTTAACAAAATGACACCAAATGTTATTTAAATTTTTATTCAAGTACCACCAAAATAATCATGTTTAACAATCAACACAACTGATCTAACCACATTAAACAAAGAATGAGAAAACATCAAATGAAAAGTGAATATCCTGATGAAATATTTCTTAAGTTCATAGCTAGGATATGTGATAAACAAACATGCAGAGTTCAAAATAAAGTCTGTGGACAGTTAAGATACTATGTATATCGGGGGCATCAGACTTAAAGCCCAATTCAATTCTATCTGGCCCGTGCGATTGTTTCATGAGTCAGTTATTAATGGCTCGTTAGTTTGTGGGAGCCTCTGTTCAGGCTTCAGACCCATTGAGAATCCATACAGGCATGGGTGGGCACACCATGCGAGCCAATAATGTAAAAGAAGGAATGGGGCAAATGTTCCACAGGAAGTGTAGTGGTACAGGCCACATAGAAAGAGAGAGAAGGAGCTGGATTAAATGCTAGCGTGTCAGAAAAAGTAAAAAAAAAAAAAAAAAAAACGTGCAAAAACGTAAAATGGAGGCAAAGGAGGATAATAACAAAAGGCGAGCCTTTATTGACGGCTGAACAAAGTTACAAACATGTGGAATAGTGAAAACTAACCCAAAACCTAAATTGGGAAAACTAGGAATAAAATAATACAAACATGAAACTAGAAACAAGAAATTAGAACTAGCAAACCTGGAAACGTAAGGGGACTGAAAGCAGAGGTAACACAGGGGATGACAAGCAGAGATAAAACACTGAGGGAGGGAACACATAATCACTAACAGCAAGGAACTAAACAACCTAACATCAGAGAACCTATCCTTAGAATATTCTTTTAACCCGAAAACAGTCCAATAGAGACTGAACAGTAACATAAACACAAGAACCTTAACTGATAAAATAAACTTCTACAAAGTGTCTTAAAATGCTGAGAAGCAGAAATGTATGCATCTAGCACAGAGTAATGGCTCAGAGTCTGAGTTTTTAAATGACTCTCACAGGCCTGAATGTTCACTTGAAACCATTTATAATTATAATTCTTAACTTGTTTGATCTGCTGCTCACCACAAACAACTATAAGCAGACATTTTGGACTTTTAACTGTATTTGTATTAGTTTTACAGCTTTACTGATTAAAAAAAAAACCTCTCTTGGGACCATTCATACTACACGAAGTAGTCACAAAGTCTGGGCAATGAGCTGCCAGAACTTTTTCTTTAATTTTACCCATTTATTTCTTACAATAAGTCCAAAATGTCATGCTGACAGATTTCTTTCTTTATAATGCAAAACAACTGTTAAACATGTGACTTCTTTACACAGACACAAAGGGGGAGTTTCAGTTTCACACACAGCCCACTCAAGATCAAAGTAGGCTGTGTGTGGCATATAACAGTAAATGAGTTTGATTCCCTCTGGTGTAGATGATACAAAGTGACAGACTTCCTGTTCAGATCTGTCAAAATATTGTAGTAATGCCACACTGGTTTACACCAAGAGTGCAACACAGTGTGCCACATGCACAAATGCACATATTGCTATTGTTTTATTTATCTTAATTTTATTTTATCTTCACCTTTCCTAAATAAATACCTGATCAAGGACAAATTTTGTGCAAGATACAGTTATAGTGGTCCTTATTAATCTAATTAGAGTTTATTGGTATGCATATAGTAGTACAACAAACCCAGGCCCAGTCTCATTGTACTATACACTAGCTTCACAATAGCTACATGGGATCTGGGTTACAGTAACTTTGCACAAAATATCAATATGAGAACTGAATCTAGAACACAACTATCTGGCATCAGAAGAATCAATATTTTAGTATCAATACACACACAGCTATTAACGAAAAGAAATTACACAAAATTTGCTCTGTGGATGCACTGCTGAGAAAAGCCCTCAATTGTTCACATGATAGTGCGGGGCAAGGCCTCATATCAGTTTCACCCGAAACCTCTGGTGGTAACAACCCATGCCTTTTTTCACATCTTGACTCATGTGATGATGCACATAGGTAGGTCAATGACCCACTCAAGGGACAATTCCCACTACAGTTTAAATACCAGGGACTCTCCATCTTTTGGTCTTAGAACTGAAGAAGCTTCTTGAATGAGAAAAGTCACCTTCTTTTTATGCTCTTAAGAAAACTTCACTTTCACACTTCCTGCTATCCCTTTGTCACAAATCATCTCTGACACATGTCTCCACGCACTTCACCCTGCCTGCACTTTCTTCTTCATCTCTGTTGTTGACTGGTCATTGGTTTGAATGGTTGATCAAAATCAAATCAAATCACTTTTATTGATCTCAGGTATTTAAACTTATCTATCTTCACTAAAGTATCTCTATTCCTTGCATGTAGACCTTTCCACCTGTCTCCCTGTTATTCACACACAAGTATTGTAGGGTGATCATGGCTCAAAAGTTGGCAGTTCGTCTTGCAATCAGAAGGTTGCCTACTGGTGATGGCTAGAGGGGCTGATGGTGCGATATAGCAGCCTTGCTGTAGCTTGCCTCCACCAGTGTGTCAGAGTGACTGAATAGTGGAATTGTAAAGCGCTTTGAGGGTCTCGAAAAGCGCTATATAAATGCAATCCATTATTATTATTATTCTGTCTTGCTTCTACTGACTTTCATTCCACTTTCCTTTTTCAAGCACCTTGAGGCAACTGTTGTGATTCGGTGTTATATAAATAAAATAAAATTGAAGTTAACTGAATTCTCTCTAATGTATACCTCTACCTCTGCGAGTTACCTTCTATCTGCTTCCTACTGTCACTACAATTCCCAGTCATCTGCAAACATGATAGCACATGGAGACACCTGCCTAACCTCGTGTCAACATATGTATTATTAACCACTATGAGCAAGAAGGAGCTTTTTATTTATCAGTTGCCATGGTGAATCATGGCTCTGTTGATGATGACCTGCTTTCTCTACTCATCTATTCAACAAACTCTAAGTTTAAAAACTCAGAGTTTGTTAAACATGCTTCCTCAGCTCCAGTTCACAAGTAACCTGGCAAAGCTAAATACAATATAATGGTTATTTTGGAAATTGTGGGCCATTTAAATTAAAATAGACAAAAAGCTGAACATGAGTTTTCTTGTCTGTTTTTTATCCTTCAAACACGTTACCACATCAGCTTATGAAACCATCAAGGTGTTTCCAGACACAAACTCATGTTTTTGTGTCTCTGGAGGTTCTGTTAGATTAGGCATTAAAAACTAATTGGTTCTGTGACTACCAACTATCCTGTCAACAGGATAAATTAATGACACAGAAGGTGGTCCTTCTGCCAGTTCAGGGTCACCCACAGAGAAGATGTGGCATTCTCATGCTGCAGGTGGGTGCAAGCTTTCAATGTTTGTGTGTTGGACTTTTTTATGTGGTTTTTCATACTGTGAGCACACTGTGTGAGAGTTTAGAATCTGAAAGATACAGCTGTATCTGCTGCTCTGCATTTATAAAGAAAAGCTTCATGGCTAAACACAGCAATGTCTTCATAGAACCACTCATTATAAATTTAGTACACAGGAGAGCACCTCTGAATGCACAAAAACATCCAGCATTGAAACATATGGGCAACAGCAGCAGAAAAACACAGTGCGTACCATTGCTGTCAACTAAAAAAAGGAAACTAGAGCTACAGTTCACACAAGTTTACTAAACTTAAAGAATAAATGATCACAAAACATTGGCTTGTCTGATGAGTTCCAATTTCTGCTGCAATATTTAGACAGTAGGGTGAGAATTACATGAAAACATGGATTCAAGGCTTCTTTATTGTCATTTGCATCATATGTTTACATGAGGTGGAATGAAAATATGTGCAAAGGGTCCTGGAGAGAAAGAAAGAACAATGAAGAAACAGAATCAAAACAACCTGAGTACCAGTATGGAGTATAGATATAGCAGCAAACTGGCATGATGTCCAACTCTGATAAAGTGACGGTGTCAGTAAGTGTCAGTAGTGCTTATGTGCTACAATAACAGTTTTTGTCCATTATGCACAAAGAAGTCTCACAGCTTCTGGAATGACAATCATCTCCTTTGTCTTCTTCTCATTTAAACAGATATAATTTTTCCTGCACCAGTCCTCTAAGTGTTCCAAGTCCTTCTTGTAGCTGGTCTCATCATTGTTTGTGATGTATCCAACCACAGCTGTGTCGTCCGCAAACTTCACAATATGACAGCCTGGATGGTTAGGTGAGCAATCATATGTAAGCAGCGTGAACAGGAGCGCACAGCCCTGAGGGGAGCCAGTGCTGAGGACTATGGAAGATGAGGAGACATTGTGGATCCTCACAAACTGCAGTCTGTTGGTCAGGAAGTCCAGAACCCAGTTACAAAGAGAAGAGCTCAGTCCAAGAGTCAGTAGTTTGTCTACTAGTGTTTGCAGGATCATAGTATTGAAAGCAGATGAGAAGTCCATGAAGAGCATACGGACATAAGAATTCTTCTGCTCCCGGTGGGTGAGGGTGGTATGAACTACAGAAGAGATGACATCTTCTGTGGATTGATTCCTCCGATAGGCGTACTGGTGTGGGTCTGAAGTGACACTGATGGTGGCTTTGATGTGGGCCATAATCAGCCTCTCAAAGCATTTCGTGACAATCTGCGTGAGGTCTACAGACCAATAGTCATTTAGACCTGTCACAACAGAGCTCTTGGGTACTGGGATGATGGTTGCAGTCTTCATGCAGGTGGGGACAGCTGCCTGGATAAATGAGGAGTTAAAGATGTCTGACAGAACCTCAGAGAACTGATCAGTGCAGTTCCTCAACGCCCGCCCAGGGATGTTGTCTGGGCCGGCAGCTTTGTGGGGGTTAATCCTTTTGAGGCTCCTTTTCACTTCAGTTGCGGTCACACTGAGGGTTTCTTCTTCTGGTGGTCGGCAGAGTCTGATGCTGGGTGAGGGTGTGTTAGGGTCCTCAAAGCAGGCATAGAACCGGTTGACAGCCTCAGGCAGAGAAGGGTTCCTGGGGAATTGTGTATCCCTGGTTTTGTAGTCAGTGATGCGCATGATACCCCTCCACATACTGCATGGATCCTGGGAAGAAAAAACTACCCTGAATCTTCTGCGTATACGTGGCTTTGGCTCTCTTGACGTCTACGGTCAGTTCTCTCCTAGCCCTCCTGAGTTTCTGTGCATCACCAGACCTGAATGCAGCATCCCTGGCTTTCTGCAGGGAACGGACATCTGCATTCAACCAAGGTTTCTGGTTTGAATAGCACATCACAGACTTGGTGGTGGTAACATCCTCCACACACTTACTGATGTAGCTGAGGACAGCAGATGTTTGCTCCTCCAAAATCCAGCTTCTCCTTATATACAGCAGCATCCTGAAGACCTGCCAGTCTGTGCATTCAAAACAATCCTGCAGTACAGAGTCACCATCATTGGGCCACACAGTGATGGTTTTCTGTGTCGGTTTGGAACATCGTAGTGGGGGACGGTAGGCAGGGACCAGCATAATGCAGATGTGGTCGGAGATGCCGAGGTGGAGGTGGGGTACTGCCCCCACCTCGGCAGTACCCCTTATCAGTGAATCAGGCGGTGATGTGCCTGTATCAGTGAATCAGTCTGTGGTGGTGAAGTTTTCTTTGGTTGATCTAATATCATCTTAATGATTTGAATGCCATGCCCTATCTTGAAGAACATCAGATCTCTTAAAACACTGCAATAAGAATAGAATAACCCTTTAATTGTCCCACAAGGGGAAATTTGGTTATAACAGCAGCAAAAGTAAAAATAAGTAATCACACATAAACTGCACACTGGAGCATCTCAAACTGAAATAAAATGCTACACGAACATTATTTAGCAACACTTGTGTTCCATTTACCAGATTATGATTTGCTGAGCAGGTGATTGGTATCTTGGATGAGCAGCCGTCACGTGAAATGTGAAAATGGATCAGCAGCTCCAGTGATGAAGTGCCCAGTTACTTTATCGAGGACTGATACTCTTTTAAAAAAGCATCTTTTAATAATGTCAGGTAACCCATTAAGTACAGTTTACATGATTTATAAACTCTAAAATAATGTTTTATATAAATACATTTATATCTGTAAGAATTTGATTTTTTTTTTTCTTTGAAGCATGTTGCCATTTTGTGACTGCAGGAAAGTCAGCAGTGAACATTGGTCTTTAACCTCAAGCATGAGTTGAGGTTTTGGTAAACAACATGTCTGGCAGAAATTATTTTCACATCAGTTTCTGAACCACAAAGGGGACGAATGAGATGAGAAGAAGATAAAAGCAGGTCAGTGAAAATTTGTGTAAATCTTTGTCTTTTTGCAAGTGGTTACTTAGAAATAGGTCATGGTGTCTGCACAACTCCGAGTCTGCAACCCATGCCTAGCAAGCCGCATGCAGCTCTTTCGACCCTCAGCTGTGACTTCTGTGACTACTAAAACCAAGGAAATTTTAAATGTGTGGTTGAGCGCCTGATTTTTTTCTTTGCTTGTTTGTTTTTAACAGAATTGTACTCACAAACCCCTCCACCACAAGGTTTGTGATTCAAGGGGGGTTGTGTGTCCAAGGGATCCCAGTGACGATGTTGTCCGGGGGCTTCTACCCTTTATGGGGTATCCCATGGTAAATTGGTCCTGGGTCCGGGACCAGACAAAGAGCGATTAACAAATCTCCAATGAGCAGAAGATCAAGAGACTAGTTCACCCTACCTGGAATAGGGTTACCAGGGCCTCGCCCTGGAGCCAGGCCTGGGGAGGATGACCAAGGATGAGCATCTGGTGGCCGGACCTTAGTCCGGGGGCCCAGACAGGCACAGCCCAAAAAAGGGACATGGGCCCACACTCCTGTAGGCCCACCACCCACATCGGTCATGTGCAACGTTTGTTGGGCAGTGGCCATTGAGAGCTTGGGACCACCAGCAGCTTCTGACCTGATGATGTTAGAGCTTGGGAAGATGAATGTGGTTTCAGCAGGTCACATATACACTGGGGAGCTAGACCAGGTAGGACCCTAAGGCTAGTACTAAAATTTTAAAATGAAACCTAAAATTTACAGTCAACTAGTGAAGGGAGTCCAATACTGGAGTAATATGAGACTTTCTGTTGGTGCCTGTCTGCGTTTATGTGCCACATGACGGTTCAGAGTAAATGGCCTTCTTGGAGTCCCTGGGCGGGGTGCTTGAGAGACTTCAACACTCACGTGGGCAATACAGTGAGACCTGGAGGGGCGTGATTGGAAGGAACTGCCTGCCACATCTGAACCCTAGAATGTTGTTCTGTTACTGGACTTCTGTGCAAACCACAGTTTGTCCATAACAAACACCATATTCGAGCATAAGGGCGTCCATGAGTGCACGTGGCACCATGACACTCTAGGCGCAGGATGATGATCTATTTTGTAATTGTATCATCAGCTCTGTGGCCACATGTTCTAGGCACTTGGGTAAACATAGGGGCTGAGCTGTCAACTGTTGGGTCAGGTGGCAGTGGAGGATGCTTGACAGACCTGGCGCACCCTATTAAGGGATTGTTAGGTGACAATATCACTCATCTGGAAAAAAAAATCCAACAAATAAAAAAAAATCATATTTTATACAAAACATCTTATTTGCTCTCTCTTATTACTTTGTGTTCTGTTATGAAATATCATCAGTTACAATTTTCATTGCAGTACCACTGATTTTAGGGGGGGTGTCAGCACTCCATGGGACACTAACTTGGAATGGGAAATTATTTTTCAATCGGTCAATCATTTTATTCACATAAATTTGCATTTCAAACTTGGCCTTTAGATTTCCTTTTAGGTATAAGTTATTTTATTACCTTATTCCTGCATTCATGGATGTACCATTTGGAAGTTCACTTTTTTTTCTTAAATTAACTTTCATACATTTAATACAGCAGTTAATGGTTGTTTCTTGGATTTTTGGATGCGTTTACCATTATTTTTGCAACATTAGCACATTCTATATTCTATTGAAATGTATAGTTTAACTAATTTCTTAGCTAAACCAGAGGAATAGGCATCTCCATCTGATCATTGTAATGTGGAGATTAGGAAAATTAGGTGAAATGAACGACACTAACAGTGACAGAAAAACAAAGACATTTGAAACAGAAATAGAAAAGACAATACCACACTGGAAATCACATTCTTTATATATATATATATATATATATATATATATATATATATATATATATATATATATATATATATATATATATATATATATATATATATATATATGTGTGTGTGTGTGTGGACTAGGGCTGCCACAAACGATTATTTTGATAGTCAACTAGTCACCGATTATTTTTCCAATTAGTCGACTAATCAGATCATGCATCCATTGGACGTACAACGTACAGCTTATTGCACCAGCATGCATCTGCTCTTATATAATTATCATTAGCTTACAGCTTTAAGTGTTTAAGGTATGTGCTAACTAAAAATAAAGACAAGATGATATTTTATGAAATTTGCAGATTGTTTCGTAGGAGTTTAATAAACTCAGCCGTCTGCTCCTTGCTATCTAAAATATACCGGGATACCGGAGTATATTCTCGAGCATCTCACACGTCTGATAATCAGCTGTCTGCTTGACGTTTATTCAGCTGTGTAAAAACTATAACTTTAATCTCAGCCAAACCGATTTATTCAGGATCAAATAAAACACTGTAAAAAGGCCAAACAATAACATATTTAAGTAATCTAAGTGACTTATATATGTTTAACCTGAGTAGCGAAAGACGGCGGTGAGGTTGAAAACAATTTTCCGGGAGTCCGCTGTTCTCACGGGCTCTAGTGAGCCTTGAACCCCAGCTAGCTATCGAGCTGGTGGGTAACGCTTTTGAAAATATGTTGAGTCTTGATAAACTGAGCAGATATTTGAGGTTTACACAGCTACATTCTTGCCTGAAAATATGTTAAACATTTATTTTGTGACCCAGAAAGAATAATAAGAGTAATATTAAAACTAATTAGCTACCGCCATTGTTGGAAACTGAGCAGGGCCGCGCTATGAATTCTGGGACACAGCTTCTTCTTCTTCGGGGTTTAACGGCAGCTGGCATCCTTGTACATGCAGTGCTGCCATCTTCTGTTTCAGTCCATTATTATACTCTTAAATCCTACTACTTATTCCTGCGTCTTTTGTGATTTTACAAAGCTTCAAACGACGCGTCGACTATTAAATTAGTCGTCGACGATTTTAATAGTACCGACACAATTGTCAAAAACGCAAAAGATAATGGCAGTGTAATTGTACATGTCACGGTGAATTTATCCACTGCCAACACACGTAGGTAACTGTAAATACACAGTCCCGCTGATTTGTAACTGGTCCGTTTTTATATTACCCTGTGAGGGTCACCAACAAAAACCTGAAGATAACAAAATACAAAAATGTAGCCGTGTAAATTCCAAATATCTGTGCAATGTGGAAACACATCACATATCTGCACAAGTGTGCCTACGTTGACGGAGACATCTGTTACCGATAACTTATCCAGCCGGCGAGAACAGCATACTCCATTCCAACGCCTCCACCCGCGCTCTGTCACCACTCAGGTTGAACATGTCACAGAAGTCACCCAAGAAACTTACAAATGTTATTGCTTGGCCTATGACAGTGTTGTATTTGTTCCTGACAAAAATCGGCTTAGCTGAGAGTGAAGTTGGGAGTCTGCACACAGCTGAATGTGCAAATGTAATATAGGGTACATCTTTTGCCATCTTACAATGTTGTGATTGCAGCCATTCCCCAACTCTCTGTGAATGGTACTCATGGCCATAGATCAGTGGTCTTTGATCAGTGGGTTTTGGTCAGTGGTTGTTGATCAATGGTCATGAGAATTTGCATAGTTACGATTAAGGAACTGACCTCCCAGCCCATTGCTCCTTCAGTGGGCTGGTTTCAGTCATTATGCAAATGTACTGTTTATAAGATTGGAGAAACCTGCAGTCAGCTGAGACTGAAGAAGTCACTTGGATGAGTTACAAAATGTTTCTCCCACAAAACGCTATGTCCAGATGAACAGAATCAACTTTTGGAGATTTACTTTCCTGGATGATTGAGAATGCATCAAGACAAATGTATTATACGACACGTCAAACAGAAAAATGATGACACAGAAGTGTAAGATGGTAGAAAAAGTATTCCAATGTCCTGTCATATTCCAGGGAGTAAGAAGGAGACGGCTGAGCTCATCAAACTCCGGAGTGAAAACGAACACCTGTTCACTGGTGCCAGGAACTCAGCCGCTGCGGGTTGGAGGTATAGCAACAGTATGCATGCATAAATCTGTCCTGCTCTGTAGTTTGAAGTTGGCACATATTGCTGAGGATCCTGTGCAAGGATTAACATCATTGACATGTCCTATCATATTCCGTCTACCAGGGAAATCCTGGAGCAGATGGGCCTGGCGGGCCAAATCCCCCCGTTGCAGGCGGGGGAAAAAATGGGACAACCTAAAGAAAAAATACAAAGTATGTGCAGTACCATTGGAATATAAATCATATGAACCTAGTCATGTAAACCTGTACTGTTGCTGTTGCGGTGAACTGCCAGTTTGATTCCCTCTGCCTGTTGGATTGCAAGTATCCCACATCAGGTGAGGGGGTGAGTGGGAAGATCATTGCTGCCACTTGGCCCTGGTTTGTCCCAATGGATGAGGTCCTAGGACAGAGGCCTTCTACCAGGTGTCCAGTTCTAATTGCCTCCATCCAGGAGGACACTCCAAGGCCCAGCAAAGCAGTGGGCACCCAAGGGCAGGATGTGGAACGGCGGGAGAATGAGACCCAGCTGGAGGCAAAACCAGAAAAGAGGAAGAGGAACAGGGAGGATGAAGTCCTGGAATTGATCAAAGAGGAAATAAGGCTACAGAAGGAGATTGAAGAAAGATGTGCCGAGCAAATGGACGGGATCATACGTCTACTGGAAGGTTGTGGAAAAACAAAATGAGTAAGGTAGTGTGAATAGGACCCATTGTACAAACACTTACAGTTCTCATATTTGTTTGTGCAGGATATGTGAAATGTGGACGAAATAATTTAAGTTCTGTTAATACAAGTTGCACTTTTGATTTGAATTGTTGAACAAATGTGAAAAATGAACAGAATGTACAAAGTCCTGTGAATAAAAAAAAATTGTTACACTCCAACTGTATTTGGAGCAGTCAGTCATACTGCATACAACGTCACAATATATGTGTAACTGAATAAGGATAGTCAGTGTGTGAACTGAGGGAATACCATCAGTGCAACACAAATGACACAAGACACCCAAACACAAAATGACAATCATTCACTAGGACTCATCACTCCAGTCCAGGATCAACCTGAGTGTCCCATTATGCATAGGCACTGTTAACTAGGCCTGTTATGTGGCTGAGCAGGGAGTCTCAGGCAGTACTGCTCAATCTGCTGGACCAGGACCACAGAAAGGAATGAGGTGCCTCAAGTGAGACCCTTGGTTTGCATTTTCAGCTACTGAGTGGAGCATCTCCAGCTTGGTGGCCGGGAGTCATTTAGGTGTGCTCGTTTCCACTGTCCACCACATCATCTCATCACTTGGGTTTGCAGGGCTGGTGTAACTGACAGCTGCCATGTCCCTGAAATGTATGGAGAAAGATGCAAGGACAAAGTGCACACAATCCTGTTAATATGGATGTCACATGTAATATTCTAGCACTCTAACAATGCACTATAAACAGCATACCTGCCTTCTAACAATAATCGTGGTCCAGGGGTACCCCCTCCAGGGCAGACACCTCTGCAGATAGCCGAATCCCACCAGAGAGCACCACTGCCTGCCTCCAAACCAGCCTCCCCCTCTTGCGCGTCATCCTCGGGCTCATCCTCCAGGGCCACAAGATTCCCGACACCAAGGCAGATGTTGTGCAGGATGGCACATGCTGTTATGACCTGAAACAGATGTTTTGAGTTGTACATAACGTATTAATACACAAACATACACTGTAGTCCCCATTATATCATGATGATTATTATTGAAACACTGCTTATGTATCCTACTGACTTACATGTGGGACAAAGGTGTGGTGCACCTCCTGCGCTTGGAGGAAGAAGAAGAACCTTGTCTTGATCATTCCAAAGGCACGATCTATAATAGAGCGTGCCTTTGGAATGATGGGAGTTAAAGCGCAGGGCTCCAACACCTTGGACTGGCCTCTTGTAGGGAGTGATGAGGTGGAGTGGATGCTGGAGACATGGGTGCCCTCCATCTGCAAGGATGAAGTGCCCTGGAGGAGGGTAAATGGGCTGTTGCGGAGCACCCTGGAGTCATGCACTGACCCCGGCCAGCCCACATATGTATCAATGAAATAGCCCTGATGGTCACAAACCGCCTGCAGGATTATGGACGGGAACAACTTCCTGTTCCTGTAGCACTGAGCGTCAGGACCGCTGGTGGGATTGATGCGGACATGGCAGCAGTCAATTGCACCAGCAGCCTTCACAAAGGCCCTGTGGCCTGCCAGCTGTGCAAACCCATTGGACATGGCATCTTGGTCTTTTGGGGTCCGTGGGAGGTGGATGACCTGATGGCGCGTGGCCACCACCTCCTCTGTGACCCTGTGCACGATGCGGTAGACAGTGGAATGGGGTATTGCGAACACCCTGGACACAACCCTGTAGGCTGCTCCACTCGCCAGCCAGAAGAGGAACACAAGGGCCTCGATTGGGGCACCCCAACCATGTCTCCGATCCTGGTTCAGTAGATTCAGCAGTGCTGTCATAAATTGACAGTAAAGAACTCAGAGATCCAGCACTGTCTCCTGCCCCTTATTTATACACAAGAACACAACGCACTGACAGGCGTAACTCACACAAACGGGTAACATGAGGCTCATATGCTTTGGACATGTTCACATATACTGGACACAGAATGATGAAGATGGAGCTGCCAGGAAGGAGGAAAAGAGGAAAACACAGAAAAGATTCATAGATGTGGTGAAAAAGGACACGACAGTTTCTGTTTGTTAGTTTGGTTTTTCTTTATTTGGTAAAGATTCAGAAGATAAGATCACATGTTTGAATATAATATTAATGTTCTGTAATTACAACAAGTTGTAAAATATTTACAGAGTCAGACAGACTGTGCAGAGACTGTAGAAGGACAGAGCAGCAGCAGAGCAGTCCAGATACACTGATGATCCTCTGTCAGATCCAGAGGGACACACAGGGATGATGCTGAACTTTACATTGTGTCTGACAGTGGAGCTGTTCTCAGAGCAGTTCACTCTGCAGCACTGACAGTCATCTGCACTTCTTCTCATTCCTCTGTCAGTCACTGCTGGATGATGCTGGACTCTCCACTCCACCTCCCAGTAACATGGCCCAGTCAGAGTGGCTCTACACACAAGCTGCTGCTGCTTCAACCTCTCTGTATCATCAGGACACAGCTCCTCCTCTCTCATCACATACACCCTCCTATATGTGTCAACGTCCACCTGCAGAGAGAAGAAGGAAGAGCAGAGGAGATAAAAGAGTGTTTCCAGAGACTCTTCATCAGCTGTCAGTCAGTGATGCAGCACATCCAGTATAAAGAGCAGCAGGGACTTCAGTGCTGGGACTGTACTAGGACTCATTGTTGCTTCACTTTTGATGAAAATGTTTTTCACTCCTAGTTTAAGTTTGGACTTTTATTCATTAACATAACCTTGGTCTGTCCACTCTCAGCTCTGTAGGAACCCCAACAACAACCACAACAATCATGATGGACGGTTCCAGCTGTTAACTGGAGCAATTCCATCCAAACATCTACTCTCACTAAATTCTTCCTCACCTACAGACTGTGTTCTTCACTGCTTTAAACTTGGAAATGAATGTAGTCATTGGTCTGCATGCTGCTTTGTTCAGAGAGCTGATTGGCTGTTGACAGCGTTTGATCAGAGCATGTCAGCCGTTACTATGGTGACCATAAAGGTGACAAAAAGGCAGAAACAGGAAGTGTTTGTGTCCAATCCTGAAGCCTGTCACCATTCTCCTCTCACAGTTTCACTGAGAAGCTGCAGCTTTACAGGAAACACTGGATCTTTGTTTCATACTGACTGTGTTTAGTACAACACTGCTGACAGCACCACCCACTCACTCCATCACTCTACTGACCCCAGCTACTCCAGTCTGTAGTCTGGACTCTCCTTAAGACCAGACAGCTGCTTCATATCTGGATACTTCAGGTTGTTATTATACATGAACAGTGCTCTCAGATGGGAGGGGTTGGACTTCAGCCCCTCTGCCAGATAATCACAGCTGATCTTTGACAAACCACAGACACTCAATCTGTATAAAGAATGAAAGATGTAAGTTTATTAGACAAAGTGTGAGCTTGAAATCATTCAGTGTTTCATTATCTGTTCCGAGCTGAAGAAGGTTCAGAATGTAGAAGTTCAGAAAATGGAAACTCCAAACAGCTGAAGTCAACAGCAAGTAGCTTCAAACAGGAAACTGTGCAGATTTTTCAGACTATATGCCGCGATGCAGCCAGTTGGATTTTGGAGATTTGAATCTCTGTTCTGTGACTAACTCCTTGAATAATTTATTCCAGTTTGTCTAACAGGACATTTGTCTAATTGGACATGTTATTGTGGCTCCATCAGGGGAGCTTCTAAATGTGATGTGATGGCCCCTCTGGGTCTGTCAGATTAAAGGACTGAAGAGAGCTCAAACTGGGCACACAGTTGTTCCAGTCTGGACCAAAGACACTATACTGGAACTGAGGGACTGCTTTGACTGCACCCACTGGGACTTTTTAAAGGCTCATGTTCTCACTTAGATCATCGACATACATTTTTTTCCTGGGAAAAATGGGGATTACTTTGAAAAGAGGAAGTATTTTCCCCAATAAGCAGCCTTGGATTAGTAAATCACTCAAACATGTTCTCAGGCAGAAGAAGCTGTCTTGTTATGAGGGAGAGAAGAAAAAGACTGAGGCACATAAACTTGTTGAAAGGGAGATAAAGCAGCTAAAATCAGGTCTAAAAGTAAAGCAGAGGATGAGCTGAATAAAGGACACTCAAGGCTGGCTTGGAAAGGAATGAAGTCCATGGTGGGGATGCAGAACAAGGACCAAAGATGAATGTGATGCTAAATCAGCAGAAGACTTGGACTCATTTGATTCCAGCTTTGATATCATTGATTTCAATGAAGAGCTTTGTGATTTTAGCAAAGGGCTGGTAGCTCTGAGAGTCCCACTGATAAGGTGTTTGTGTGGAAATCTCTTAGTGGGATCAAAGAGAGAAAAGGCCCTGGTCCTGATGCTTTGGGAGGGAAATGATTGAAGTGTGCTGTGAGGAACTGACTGGGAGATTTTCACACATTTTCCAGTCCTCCTTGGAACAACAGGAAGTTCCCAGCATATGGAAGCAAAGGTTAAGTGTCCTATGGCACTCAGTGATGATGGTGCTGTGGGCCCACCACTTCCACCGCTTTGTAAAGGAGCTAACTGTAATCTGAAGCTTCAAATGGAACTAAGACATCTTCCACTAGGTGGCAGTATCTGATGAGAAAGTGTTAGTGGAGCTGGCCTGGAGTCAGAAACAGGAAAATGCAGGATTTGGGCTGAAATGGGGAAAAGTGGTTAGCACTAGTGCCTTAAAGCAAGAAGGTTGTAGGTTGAAGCTTGTTGGTCAGCTGGGCCTTTCTGTGGAGGTTGGATGTTCTCCCACAGTCCAATGAAATGCTGCTTAGGTTCATTCCACAGAAAATGATAGAAACTAACAGAGTTGATAAAGAATAAAGAGAAATGTGATGATTTAAAGCCTTTGAAGTGTTTCAGGTGATCTCTGTCCACTTCTGTCCACTCATTCATTCATGTAAGCTTTCTAATGCAGCTTTGATCTTCACAGTCTGCTTTATGAAACTCATTCTAACCCTGAATGTCAGAGTGTTCCTCCTTCTCTTTCCCATCATTCATGCTGGTAGTGGAGGAGATTTGGATGTTGGACTGTGTTTTGGATGATGTGTGTATGTTTGTGTTGGACTGCTGTCTGTAAAGCAAACGGCCATTTTGGTATGGATTTCAGTGTCAGAAAGACTTTAAGGTGGAATGAAGAGTTTGAGAGTTCCACAGCGAATTATGATTCAAAAGTTATTGAATCATTTTCCTCATAAACCAAATAAAATGATTGACAAACATGTTTTTACAAACTCAGTGTTGGACTTGGATCAGCAGGATAACCTGATATTTAAAGGCATTTTAGTCTCGCTGTATGAGAGTCCAGTTATTAATATTTATGGATGATGGTCTTTCAGGGTTACACTTTGTAGACGCTCCCTGAGCCTCACAGCCAGCTGCACATAGACCAGCTGACATTACCCAGCAGCAGAGGCAGGTGTAAAAAATTAATTTTCCCATTTAAATTGTTTTAATTTGAATTAATCGATTTTTAATATAGATGTATTTTGCCAGAATCCCAGGTTAAAGTTCAAACTATTTCAACAACCAGCAAACAGCTAAAACAGTAAATGAGAGCAGCTAAACACACAAAGATGGAAACACAGAGCGTGGAACTTTCACTCGACGCCACATACACGGACACGCCGTCGAGGCTGAAAGTCAACAGCTCACAGATCCTGAAGCTGCAGGTTTCATCTCTCTCCAACCAAAACTGACTGAACCAGCAGCAAAAGATCAAAACTCTTCTTCACGTTTGATAAATATGCTCACTAATTCTCTGTAACGATCTGCATCTGGAGGAGGAGGATTTGGACCCAAACGCAAGCACGGACAATAGCGTAGCTGTGAGAAAATTTATTAACAATGAAAGGCAAAATAAAAACCAAAGCGGAGCACTGCAGGGAGCTATGCTAACAAAAACCTAAGCTAGGAATAACTACAAAATAACAACAAAAACCTGCAATGAGAAACTTGAAAACCTGACACGTGAACCCTTGGCCCATGGCAGCACATACAGCAGAAATACAGGGGTAGACACACAGACGAACCAGCAACTAACACAGTGAAACGCAAGGCTTAAATACACAGAGGGATAATGAGGGAGTAAGACACAGAAGGGGAATACAGCTGGGAGGAATGAGACCTAATGAGACAGGGGGAGCAAAGCTAGAAACACAGACATCAGACATGAACATGAACCTTCAAAGTAAAACAGGAAACAAGAAACAAAGATGCAGACTAAGAAACACGGACTTTACACGGGCAGAATAAACCTAAACTAAACACGAGACCCAACCTAAGAACTAATTCCTCACCAAGAATAACTGAAACAGATCTATAAAAATAATAAACAAAGCTCCAGAAAATAATCCATGATGCAAAAATAAACCAAAACATAAAACTGAAAATGCTGGGTCAACACTGACCCAGAACCGTGACATTTTCTCTGACTTTGGCTGTTACTGCCTGCACATCTCTCTCTCTCTCAGTGTACTCCAGAAGTTTACCTTCAAAAATCTGTTTCTGCATCATTCACTGTTTATTACCCACCAGTCTGCTGTTGTGTTCAGTGCTGTCGGCCTCTGACAGTAAAGCCTCATTTCTGCTGTTCAATGTAAACTTTTTAAAATGATCACAGATTACAAACTCTCAGCTGTGTCTGTAATCAAACCCTCTGTAACTTTGCTTCACTTCAGCAGCATCAGGTCATGTTCACATGTTGATTCGTGGTTTTCTTCAGTTTTTGATTGACTGCAGAATATTTTGAAGGTTATCTACTATAAAAAGCCAGAACATGAAAATCTGTTTCTGTTTGATACTCAGTTACTTTGACACAAAGGCCTCTGCTGTGATGATCACATCTCTGATCAAGTCTCACAGTGTCAGAACTGATAAATGATCAGAATTAGAATATTTCTGACTGTCTGCTGTGTGCCGTGACCTTTGACCTGCTAAAGAGAGTCAGCTATGGATTATTCATTGTTGTGTCTGATACTTAGAACTGTGAGGAAGAACGATACACAGTTAATCAGGTTCCCCTCTCTCTGAATTGAGAAAGGTGGGCAGGCCACGTGTTGGCCGCAGGCCATACATTGAGTATCACTGTTTAAAATGTGAACATTGTTCTGCTACAGTCAATGGACTAAACCAGAGAAGAAGAAAACAGACTTTACCATGAAGGTCCTCAGTGTGGATCAGTATAATATCAGCCTGATGTCTGCGGTTTAGTGTCAGCACAACTTTCACATAATATATTCATCTCAGCACAACTAAAACATGCTGACTGACCTCACAGTTTCAAGTCTACATCCTGGACTCTCCAGAAAACCACACAGATGCTTCACTCCTGAATCCAGGAGGTTGTTGTTATACAGGTCCAGCTCTCTCAGATGGGAGAGGTTGGACTTCAGCCCCTCTGCCAGATAATCACAGCTGATCTTTGACAAACCACAGACACTCAATCTGTATAAAGAAGGAAAGATGTAAGTTTATTAGACAAAGTGTGAGCTTGAAATCATTCAGTGTTTCATAATCTGTTCCGAGCTGAAGAAGGTTCAGAATGTAGAAGTTTGGAAAATGGAAACTCCAAACAGCTGAAGCCAACAGCAAGTAGCTTCAAACAAACACAACAAGAGAAAAAACTCTCAATGTTTCACATTAAAGTCGAACATTTCTAACAAGAGTATTTTAAAGACAGCGTCACTGATGATCATCTTCTGCTCAGTAAAACTTTGGTTTTCCACATGTGAGTGTTAATGTTGCACAAAAGCCTGTGAGTGCAAAGACGGAGCGAGGAGGATGACGGAGAGATGGTACAAGAGCATCAAGAACCCGGCGAGGAAATGAGCAGAAGGATTTTGGAGCCTGTTGGATTGAAGCTTTCACAGAGACGTGTTTGACTGGACACAGACTTTTATTTTTTTTAATTTACATGTAGATAAAGATAATGATATACTTTTTTGTTACTAGTAATCCTGAATTGTAGTAATAAAAAAACTGTCAGTGTGATTATAAGGCTAAGAAAACAATGTTGCTGTCTGAACCATTCTGGGGTAACACATCACTTTTTGTTGAATTTATAGCAATTATAACAATTTCAATTTAGTTTTAATAACTTTTAAATAACTGAAAACAAAATATTTGAAGACTTTTTCAAGCCTGTGTTTAAAAAATAACTCTTTCCAATGGCAGTCACCTCTGGATCCTATCAAACTGTTTAGACACATCACCTATAAGATAATATGAGGGTTTTACTTTTTTTTTGTCGAACAAAAAATTATATTTGACACCAATTACAGCAGTATTAGTAAACAGCCCCCCCAACCCATCCAAAACAATGCAACCACGGCCCAGCCAGTAACCAAAACAGGGAGCATCGATTCACTGTTCCAGTTTTACCCATGAAAAAAGATTATCATGATCTTTTACCCAGTATAAGTGAGTAATACAACAAAAAACTTGCCTCCTGCCCTCCACGGTCTTTTTAATAAACTCTGTTTCAGCTTAGGTGGCTTTTTGGTCCAAATAAAGGAAGAAATGTGACTGTTCAGATTGTTAAAAAAAGACTTTGTTAAAAACATTGAAAAAAATACTAAAATTTAGGAAATATGCTCATCTTGATGATATTTATTCTACCACCCAGCGAAAGAAGCAAAACTCCAGTTTTCCAAAATCCTCTTTAAGCTTCGACTATAAAGGCAGATAGTTTTATACAAGTCTTTTTGTGTCACCCAGATGTACTTAAAGTTGTTATAGCTGGGTTTAAATGGGGCTAAAATAGACAATAAATTCCCCAGTTGTCATACCGATAGGCATTGCCTGGCTCTCCCCAAAATTCTCTTTATATCCAGAAATTGTCCCAAATTCCTCAAGTATGCATTAAGGTGACCTTGAGGGTCTTAAAGATGTCTATAAATAAAATGTATTATTATTATTATTATTATTATTATTATTATTATTATTATTATTATAAGTATATCCAAAAGTTTGTGGAGGCTATTCAATGGGTTGGAAATAAATAAAAGCATGTTGTCAGCATAAAGAGAGACATCATGTTCGATACCCTCTCAATGTTTTGCCTCAACACCAACACATTGTCTCAGAGCAATAGCTAGTGGTTCAATTGAAACAGCAAAAAGAAGAGGAGACAGAGGGCATCCCTGTCATGGGGGACAGATTATTGTTAGTCCGGAGGGCTGCTAGAGGGGAACATAAAAGCCAATTTTTTTAAGCGTTTCCAATGTACTTTTAACATTGGTATAAATTATATTTAATAGACCTCTACTGTTAAAAAAAAAGAATGCCTATTAAAGCCCATCTGGTCTGGTGAAATAATGGAGGACAAATACTTGTGTAAGCGACGGGCCAACACTTGAGCCAGGATCTTGGTGTCTGTGTTGATATTGGACAACATGAACTACAATCTACAGTGGGGCAAAAAAGTATTTAGTCAGCCACCGATTGTACAAGTTCCCCCACTTAAAATGATGACAGAGGTCAGTAATTTGCACCAGAGGTACACTGCAACTGTGAGAGACAGAATGTGAAAAAAAAATCCATGAATTCACATGGTAGGATTTGTAAAGAATTTATTCGTAAATTAGGGTGGAAAATAAGTATTTGGTCACCTCAAACAAGGAAAATCTCTGGCTCTCACAGAGCTGTAACGTCTTCTGTAAGAAGCTTTTCTGTCCCCCACTCGTTACCTGTATGAATGGCACCTGTTTGAACTCATCATCTGTATAAAAGACACCTGTCCACAGCCTCAAACAGTCAGACTCCAAACTCCGCCATGGCCAAGACCAAAGAGCTTTCGAAGGACACCAGGAAAAGTATTGTAGACCTGCACCAGACTGGGAAGAGTGAATCTACAATAGGCAAGCAGCTTGGTGTGAAAAAATCAACTGTGGGAGCAATCTTTAGAAAATGGAAGACATACAAGACCACTGATAATCTCCCTTGATCTGGGGCTCCACGCAAGATCTCATCCCGTGGGGTCAAAATGATCACGAGAACGGTGAGCAAAGATCCCAGAACCACACGGGGGACCTGGTGAATGACCTGCAGAGAGCTGGGACCAAAGTAACAAAGGTCACCATCAGTAAAGTAACTACAACGGCAGGGAATCAAATCCCGCAGTGCCAGACGTGTTCCGCTGCTGAAGCCAGTGCATGTCCAGGCCCGTCTGAAGTTTGCCAGAGAGCACATGGATGATACAGCAGAGGATTGGGAGAATGTCATGTGGTCAGATGAAACCAAAGTAGAACTTTTTGGTATAAACTCAACTCGTCGTGTTTGGAGGAAGAAGAATACTGAGTTGCATCCCAAGAACACCATACCTACTGTGAAGCATGGGGGTGGAAACATCATGCTATGGGGCTGTTTTTCTGCCAAGGGGACAGGACGACTGATCCGTGTTAAGGACAGAATGAATGGGGCCATGTATCGTGAGATTTTGAGCCAAAACCTCCTTCCATCAGTGAGAACTTTGAAGATGAAACGAGGCTGGGTCTTCCAACATGACAATGATCCAAAACACACCGCCCGGGCAACAAAGGAGTGGCTCCGTAAGAAGCATTTGAAAGTCCTGGAGTGGCCTAGCCAGTCTCCAGACCTCAACCCCATAGAAAATCTGTGGCGGGAGTTGAAAGTCCGTGTTGCTCGGCGACAGCCCCAAAACATCACTGCTCTCGAGAAGATCTGCATGGAGGAATGGGCCAAAATACCAGCTACTGTGTGTGCAAACCTGGTAAAGACCTATAGTAAACGTTTGACCTCTGTTATTGCCAACAAAGGTTATGTTACAAAGTATTGAGTTGTATTTTTGTTATTGACCAAATACTTATTTTCCACCCTGATTTACGAATAAATTCTTTACAAATCCTACCATGTGGATTCATGGATTTTTTTTTTTTTTTTTTTTTTTTTCACATTCTGTCTCTCACAGTTGAAGTGTACCTCTGGTGCAAATTACTGACCTCTGCCATCATTTTAAGTGGGGGAACTTGTACAATCGGTGGCTGACTAAATACTTTTTTGCCCCACTGTAAATGGTATTTTTCCTGTTTTACACTTAAACAGATCACTGCTTGATTCATTGTTGGAGGCAAGGATTGTGAGAGGAAGGATTTGTCAAAAGTTGATTTTAACAGTGAATTCAGTTGGTCAGAAAACTTTATGAAAAAAATCAGATACCCATCGGAGCCAGTAAATTTTCCAGACTGCATGCTCCGTATGGCCGTTTCAATTTCAAATTTAGAGATAGGTTCCTCCACACTAGCAATCGCATCTTCTCCCAAAGAGGGAATATCAAGTCTCTCAAAAAGGTTTTCTAGCGCTATGTCATCGTTTGCCTGGGAGGAGCTGTATAAAGTCTGATAGTATTTTTAAAAACCTATTTAAATCTTGGTTACCTGTGGACCTTATTCCCTGTTCATTGTGGATCTCAAGGATAGTTGGTTAGCTGTTCTTTGTCGTATAGCTGGTGAGCTAACAACTTGCCTGTTTTTTCTCCATGTTCAAAAGCATAGCTGCGCAACTTTGAAATCAGATACTCAGCCTGTTTTGTGAGATTGTATTCATTTTGGGATTTTAACTGCTGTGTATATAATACAGGCTCAGGAGAGTGGCTATACACAGCATGTAATTTCCTCAGCTAACTGAGAGGGGCACTTTTATTCTGTTTGGCACAAAATGAAATTATTTGATGCTTCACAGATGCTTCTAGAGATTCCCAAATGACTGATGATGACATCTCTGGGGTCTGATTGATAGCGAGAAAAAAAAAAATCTCATTATGACCTTTTGTAACTGACGAACTCTTCATTCGCTATCAACATGGAGTTTAATCTCCAGAGCAGGCATCAGGAATACGCATTGAAAAAACAACAGGAGAATGATCTGAAATCACATTCTGTAACTAAAGGGATAAGTTTTTTTTTTATTCCCCCCAAAAATAGTCTATACGAGTATACGTTTTATGGAAAAAAAAAAAGTGTATTGATGTGAAGCAGGATAACGAAATCTCCAAACATCAGCTAGCCCATAATTATCAAGAAAGCTCTGAATGATGCCTGGTGACTTTTGACTAAGCGTACTTATGTGTGAACTGAGGTCCATAGCACATTATGAGCAGTTTAGGTCTCCCGCAAAGATGATATTGTGTGATGACATATTGGGGAGACGCGAAAAGACATTAGTGAAAAAACTGCGATTGTCCCAGTCAGGGGCGTAGATATTTGCTAAGATCAAAGGAAAACCATATACCATATTTTACACACTATAAGGCGCACTTAAAATCCTTTAATTTTCTCAAAAATTGTCCTTGCGCCTTATGTATGAATTCTGGTTGTGTTTACTGACCTCGAACCGATTTTATGTGCTACACGGCACTCAAAAATCTGTCAAAAATGTTTTAGTATGACTTTGGTAAGCTACGAAGCCGCACCGACTGATGGATCATTGGAGCATTATAGCTGCCGTAGTCAGGAGCCTCGTGGTGTAATCTGGGTCCAAAACTCTGAATTCTTCAGGTCCCAAAGTCAAGCTCGCTAGTAGAGCAGGGCGATATGGCCAAAAATATTTATCACAATATAGATTTGAAAATTTGCGATAATGATATAACTGACGATATAATTGATGCAAGACAAAATACAACTCCACAACTTTACTAGCACAAAAAAAAACCCCATCCATTTATTTTCACTTAAATAAGCAGCTGTTTTTTATGTGCATTAAAGATATATAAAAATTTAACAGTGCAAATGCAAATTCCTTGCTGAAAGTTTAACCAAAAAACATTTCCAGTAGAAATGGGCTGACATATCCTGAGCATAACCTAGTATAATATCCACTGAAGTTAAAAAGAGGTGCTTTGCAACATTAAACTGCAGTGTGCCAAATAAAAAAGTCAAATATGTATATTTCGGACCATAAGGTGCACGGGATTATAAGACACATTAAGCGAAACAAAGCTGTCAGATAAATCAAACTTTATTCAACTCATTCTTCTTGCTTCCTCCACTTCTGTACCATTGATTCATTAATGCTGTATTCTATCACAGCTGCTCTATTCCCATGTTGTTGCAGTATATTAATGACTGACCTCGTATTGTGGATGGATTATCTTAGTTGTTCTCCTAACTGAAGGTTGGTCCGTTTACAGTGTTACGGTCGCTGACCTCTAGTGGCTCTCCCTCTGTGGAAGAGTTTTTTTTCTCCTTTTTCTTGTGTTGCAGGTCTGCCTCATGAGCCACAGCTGAGGTGTGTTCCAGCTCGTCATCCACGGCATATAGTCTGCCATACTAAACTGCCACACCTAAACTGCTGTGAGCTATAGTGTTTTGGGCAGCAGGCCTTAGAGAGAGAGAGAGAGAGTGAGTGAGTGAGTGAGTGAGTGAGTGAGTGAGTGAGTGAGTGAACGAGTAAACTTGAACTCTGTGAAACTTTGGTTTTCTTTCTTTTATTGTAAGCAAAGGTGTGCCATTACTGTGTTAATTAGTTCGTCGTTGTGGAAGCAGGTAGGGGTTCTCTGCCATTTTCGTTTCAACTGTTTTCTCCTGTTTTGGTTAGACAGGGAGCTCAGCCATTGTATTTTGTTTCGGTTAGTGAGTACTTGGTTTGATTTTTAGCTAAAGGGGGTGTTTTGTTTGTTGTTTTGGCCTTGGAGACCCTGAAGAAAAGAGCTTCCCTGTGTTTATTTTTACTGTAGTAGTTTTGGGCAATAAATCTTGTTTAATGACATCTATTGTCCGGTAGCTCATGTTTTCTCTTTCACTTTGTGTTACCCCTCACCCCAGTCAACACTTCGTTTTTAAGTGGGGCGTAACATAAGTGGGGGCTCGTCCGGGATTAATTTTGGATATGGCACAGTTTATCCTGGGTGATTTTATAGCTAGGCCTGCATTAGACCAGCTTGATGCATGTGGGAAGGAGGATTTATGTGCTGTTGCCGCGCATTATGAAATCCCTGTGGCTAAGTCCATGAAGAAGAGCAAGTCTCTTGTTGTCAGAAGGTTGGTTGGGAAAGGTGTGTTCCCTTTAGATGTGGACTCGGGGGATGCCGCGTCACTCCTCGACACCTCTGATCAGCCTGAGGTTTGTGCTGAGGAGGGGGCGGGGACAAACCAGGTGGGGGAAAGCCACCAGCCTCTCTTCCACGGTTTGAGCCCTTCTCTGTTGAATCCAGTAATCCCAGTGTTAGTGCGCGCTTAAAGGTACGTTTAGCTCGTCTTGAACTTGAGGCCAAAGAAAGGGAACGTAAGGATGAGCTTGAGTTCAAGCTAAAGTGTCGGCAGCTAGAAGCTGAGACATCTATTAGGTTGCGTCAACTGGAGTTGCAAGCTAACAAATTGTCTCCTGAGCCTTCTGCTCCACCTTCAGTGAAGGATGAAGATAACAATAGTAATCTTTCAGATAATTCTCCCCCTGCTCCTGCACCTGATGTAGGCAAAAACATTGCCCTAGTTCCACCATTCAGGGAGACTGAGGTGGAGGCCTATTTTAATGCGTTTGAGCGCATTGCTATGGCTTTACATTGGCCCAAGGAGGTTTGGTCCCTTTTGCTTCAGTGCAAATTAATTGGTAAAGCACAGGAAGTATGTGCAGCTCTCACAATCGAGGACAGTCTTGTGTATGACAATGTCAAAAGCGCTATACTCAGAGCCTATGAGTTGGGGCCTGAAGCTTACAGGCAGTTTTTCAGGACCCTGAGGAAATCCACTGCTCAAACATTCCTTGAGTTTGCAAGGAAAAAAGGGATACTATTTGATAGGTGGTGTCAAGCAAGCAAAGTTTCAGAGTTTAACGCACTGCGTGAACTGGTATTGTTGGAGGAATAAAAAAAAAAAACTGTGTTCCTGACCGTACAGTGCTGTACCTGAATGAACAAAAAGTTGCCACTTTGCAGGAGGCAGCTGTCCTGGCATAAGAACTCGCTTTGACGCACAAAAGCGTGTTTGTGGGTAAAGCTGAATCACTCTATCATGAACAGATGAAAAAGGACACAAAGCCACACCCTCAACAACAGCATCCTGCCATGCGATTGCATTTGTCTCTAACCATCAGGAACCTTCACGTTAACTTTTATCGAGTGGAAAAAAAAGTTAGCATTCATCCTCCAGCTTCACTGTTTATGTTATGCTAACATAGCTGTGTCACTAGCTGGTATATAATGATGTAGGCGACCCGGCTCAGGGGGTTGGGAATCGCATCTGTAACCGGAAGGTCGCCGGTTTGATCCCTGGGCTCTCTGTCCTGGTCGTTGTGTCCCTGGGCAAGACACTTTACACTACTTGCCTACTGGTGTTGGCCAGAGGGGCCGATGGCGCGATATGGCTATTATATGATGTATATTATGATGTATATAATGATGTGCTACGTAGCACATCATTATATACCAGCTAGCCCAACTTCTGTAACCCTACAAACGTCACATCTGTTTAGTTTCCTGTCTTCATTTATGTTGGAAATGATAGCAGGGCTGTACGTTTGAATTTTTTAAGAAATCTCTCAGTCAGAACATGCTATATCATGCTCAGGTAACTAGCGAAACTAGCGAGCTAACTTCCTTCTAACTTCGTTAAATGTAATAAATTCTGTTTTCATGGATGCCTAGATGTTAAACTTCATAGTTACACCTGGTAAAGCAGCAATGCTGATCGTTTTATTAAAGATGAAAGAATTTAGACAGTTTTTAACTCTCAGTGATGCTGCAGTGTTCGTTTGACTTTGGGACCTGAAGAGACAGAGTTTAGGACCCAGATTACTCCCAGATTTACGAGCACCTTAGTCCGACAAATACGGCAATAACGACAGCCCGCTTGCCTGTTCTAAAAAAAAAAGTGCTTTGGTGGGTATCTGACGGACAAACACCAAACCAGTTCCACATCACTGAAGTTGCACCATTTTTACAAACCAATTCTGGTTCATCAGTTTCACTCAATGATCCACTTTCTCCCTTCTCATTCTCCGTTACCCATGCTTTTTTGGCCATGTGCGCATGAAAACAAAGGCACTGCACATGCATGTTTTACCCATATTTTATCACGATATTTCCACAGTAGTTAATAATCCACAGCTATTTTCAGTTGCAGATGATAAAGGATTCAGAAAGTTTAAATAAAATAAAATTCTGAGGGAGTTTGGCCATTTTTATGACCACAGCATGATTTAGCATCAGATTCTTTCAGGAACTTCAACCCACTAAGTGGAAGGTAGATGAATTTTACAATGAACATTTATCCAACAAACCAGACTTTCACCACCTGTGGAAGGTAGTAAAACTTGTCTTGGTTCTCTCACATGGTCAAGCCTCTATTGAGAGAGGTTTTTCCGTTAACAAGGAGGGTGATGGTTGAGAACCTTAAACAGCATTCACTGATTGCTCAGCGGGTTATTATTGACCATGTTGGAGGTTTGCACAATGTAGGCTACACAAAGGACTCATGGAGGAGATAACAGAGATAAAAGAAAAGAATGGAGGAGGATATGCAGGTTCTCCTAAAGTCTGCTGATCTGAATGCAGAAAAAGCTGAGTCGGAAGGAAAATTGTGCTGTATCTCAAAGTCCAATGGGCTTCGAAGAGCTGCAAAAGAAAAGGTTAAAACTCTGGAGGTTTTGGAGAAACAGCTAACTGACAAACTCAAGGAACTGAAAGACACTCCTTAATGACTCAGCTCTGACTTTGGATGCCCATGTAAAATCTTTGGTTCACTCCTGTTTTTATCATTTGAGAAACATTGCTAAGCTGAGTCCCATTGTATCGCGCTCCGAATTAGAAATTGTCATTCATGCATTTGTTTCATCTCGTCTGGACTACTGTAATTCTTTGTTTACTTGTTTATGTAAAGCCTCTTTGGAGCGTCTGCAAGTTGTTCAGAACGCTGCTGCAAAGCTTCTGACCAAGTCCTCCAAGTTTTCCCATGTCACACCCCTGCTGATTCAGCTGCACTGGCTCCCCGTTAAATTCAGGATCCAGTTTAAGGTTTTGACCTTTACTTTCAGGGCCCTGCATGGACAAGCACCAACATATATAAGTGAACTTTTGCATCCATACATTCCCAGCAGGTCCCTGAGGTCATGTGGCCAGGGCTTGTTTGCTGTCCAGCACACGAGGCTGAAAACAAAAGGCGACAAAGCTTTTGGAACTGTGGCCTCCCAGATTGTGGAGCCTGAGATCTGTGAACTCAGTGGTCGCTTTTAAAAAACAACTAAAAACCCATCTTTTTAAACTTATTTTAGTTGATTTTTATTTTTAGGTTTTAGCTTCTGTGAAGCAATTTGTGATTTCTATCTTGAAAGGTGCTATATAAATAAAGTTTTACTTACTTACTAAATAGGCCCTTAAAATGCAGTTTTCCCCCCTACCAGAGTTCCACCATGTATTTTTGCACTATTTCGAATTGTTTTTGCATTAACTCTTTGTATGATTTCTATAGGCTCAAAATGTGGTCATAAATATTTTGTACTTGTAAAAAAGATTTGTATGTGTAAAAAGAATTTGTGTGTGCGTAAAAAAGATTTGTATGTGTAAAAAAGATTTGTGTGTGCGTAAAAAAGATTTGCATGTGTAAAAAAGATTTGTGTGTGGACCCCCTGCAAGTTACAAGTTCGGATTTTGACCCTATATTTCTTCCTTTCATCTGATTGGTCAATGTCATGTCAATCACAAATGTAACAATCCAATCAGAGAACAGATGGGTTTGGCTGTCAGAGGGGCGCTTTTTTGAACTGCAGGTCCTTGAAGGGTGATACAGTTTGAAGCTGGGGGATCGCTATATAAATATCCGATAGCAGCTAGGTCCCCTAACTTTCAGTAGCTGTTGAAAGGAAAAAGTTGTGGTATATCAGTGGTTAGAAATACCATTATTACTTTAGGATTAGTTTAACACAAAGTCAGAGCTGACCCAGGACCATTGCTGTGAGTCACAGTGCGCAGCATAAAAGTCCTTTCACATCGGACGCAGGATGTGCTGCTAATGCTAACTGCTAACTAAAAGCAAAGGATCCAGAATTTGTTACGGTGGCTGCTGGGCTCTGTGGGTTTTTGCAGCAGCTCTACCTGTATTAGATGCACCTGCTCCTTGTCTTTTCTATCTCTGACTTTATGTCCTCTACAAGAGTTTGGTTTTTTTGCTGGTTCTTCAAATGTTCAATAAAAACATGTATGCTAATTCATAACGAAGAAAGCTTTGTAATGAAGACTGTCATTTCCAAAACACTGCCTGCCCCCACCCCGCGGTCCGCAGCGCTGTTGAAAAGGCTGTGGAAGTCCCTGTATTAAACACATAGACCTGTGACACAAAAATCACCAAACTCGGACGACCACAGACTGTTTTCCTTCTTGGTGATGAAGGAAAATGCTGGGTTGGCATGTAAAAGGGCATTTATTCCCTTCAAAGACCTGCAGTTCAAAAAAGCGCCCCTCTGACAGCCAAACCCATCTGTTCTCTGATTGGATTGTTACATTTGTGATTGACATGACATTGACCAATCAGATGAAAGGAAGAAAAATAGGGTCAAAATCCGTACTTGTAACTTGCAGGGGTTTTTTTTCTAAGTCCACACACGAATCTTTTTTACACATACAAATCTTTTTTACGCACACACAAATCTTTTTTACACATACAAATCTTTTTTACGCACACACAAATCTTTTTTACGCACACACAAATCTTTTTTACACATACAAATCTTCTTTACGCACACACAAATCTTTTTTACGCACACAAATCTTTTTTACAAGTACAAATCTTTTTTACATATACAAATCTTTTTTACAAGTACAAAATAGTTATGACCACATTTTGAGCCCATAGATTTCCACAATACTTTAATACAATGCCTACCTGAAAGACAAATTCTATTATTTCTCATTTTTACAAAAAAGTGAAATCATTATGAGTATGTGCGTTTTTGTATAAATATGTAAATTATGACAGTGCTGGAAAAACTTGAACATGGACCTTGAAAGTGCTTAAAAAGTGCTTGAATTTTTTCCTGAAAAAGGTGTACGAATGCTGTGAACTACTGTTACAGCAACACACATGGACTACTGGTGCCCCACACAACAACCAATGTCCACTATGTGAAGGAGCCATACACATGCCTTCCCCTCTTGTTAACTGAGATGAACTGCTGGCATATTTGTTTTACATCTATATTGTCCAGTCTCTCCTGGTGGACATGGCAACACGTTATTCATGGTTACTGTACATAAAATTTTAGACTGATGTGGCCAAAGCCTAAAACGATGCGCCGTGAGTTTGCTTTTCTCGTCAGCTCAGATATTTGAAGTTGACACAGCTACATTCTCGCCTGAAAATATGTTAAAAGTTTATTTTGCAACCCAGAAAGAGTAAGAAGAGTAATACTAAATCTAAGTAGCAGCAGTAGTAGTAGCCATTGTTGGAAACTGGAATTGGCTGGGCCAATCTGGGATATGGTTTTTCAATTTTGTTGTCTGGGTGGAGAAACGGGAGAAATTCCGGAGAATGGTGGCTCCGGGAAATTTTCGGGAGGGGCACTGAAATTCGGGATTCTCACGGAAAAAGCGGGACGGTTCACATGAATGGCCTGGTATTGCCTGTAACTGTCATGGTCCTGGGTCAAGCGACCCAGTGTTTGAGTTTATGTATCTTTTGTACTTCTGTTGTGCCTTAGCTTAGTGCACCTAGTTAATTTCTAGATTGCTGTTTAGTCTTGTTCCTTAGTTGTTTATGTCATCTTCCCCTGTACTAAGTCTCCCTGGTTCATGTGTCACGTCTGCGTGGTTATGTTTAGTTCATGTCTAATCTCCATGTTTCCTGTTTTACTTTGAAAGTCTGTATTCAATGTCAGTGTATTCAGTTTCACCTGTCCTGTCGTTATGGTTCATGTGTGTCAGCTGTGCTCCCATGTGTGACCACTTCCCCTGATCATCCCTCATGTGTATTTAGTCTCTGTGTTTCATGTAGTCTGTGTCGCGTCGTCTGTGTTCCCACCCCCTGTGTTCCGTATCTCCAGCCATAGCCTTTCCATAGTTTATGTCCAGTTTAGGTTTCTGTTGAGTTATACTCTTATGCTGCCCTCACTCTGGTTTGTTCCTTTTCATCAGCCATAATAAAAGGCTCGCTTTTGTTTAATCCACTCCTGTATCTTCGCTTGTGTTCGCACCTGGGTCCACCACACACATTTCTGCACGGTCTGCCTCCGCAGATCATGACAGTAACGCTATTATGACGGACACATTTTATGAGTGAATTTGACTTTTAGTGACTTACAGGTTTTTTCAAAAAATACTTTCTTATATCCAGGTTCTTCCTTTTTGCTGCCATCCTCCTCTCCTCCTTGCAGATCCTCGCAGCGCATATGAGCTCAAATTGTGGTCATAAATATTTTGTACTTGTAAATCAGGATTTGTATGTGTAAAAATTTGTGTGTGTGTAAAAAATACGTGTGAAACTCTGCAAGTTACAAGTACGAATTTTGACCCTATTTTTCTCTATCCAATCAGAGAACAGATGGGTTTGGCTGTCGGAGGGGCTCTTTTTTTGAACTGCAGGTCCTTGAAGGGTAATACAGTTTGAAGCTGGAGGATCTCTATATAAATATCCGATAGAAGAAAGGTCCCCTAACTTTCAGCAGATGTTGAAAGGACAAAGTTGTGGTATATCAGTGGCTAGAAATACCATTATGACCCGGGACCACTGCTGTGAGTCACAGTGCGCAGCATAAAGGTCCTTTCACATCGGACGCAGGATGTGCTGCTAATGCTAACTAAAAGCAAAGGATCCAAAATCTGTTGCGCTGGCTGCTGAGCTCTGTGGATTTTTGCAGCAGCTCTACCTGTACTAGATGCACCTGCTCCTTGTCATTTCTATCTCTGACTTTATGTCCTCTACAAGAGTTTTTTTTTTTTTTTTTTTTTTTTTTGCTAGTTCTTCAAATGTTCAATAAAAACATGTATGCTAATTCATAACGAAGAATGCTTTGTAACTATCCCCACTATTTAACTCTTTCTGCACCACTAGGTGAATGAGATGCTTACCGATCGTTTTTTTTTTTCTTTCTATCAGTTTTGTTTTTCTTTACTCGACGAGATCAAATTATTGGTGGGGACATGTCCCTTCCGTCTATGCCAAAACTACGCCCTTGTGACAGAGAATATGCATCTTCTTTTTGTTTTCATAATTTATATTTAATTGTGTTGTGGTTTGCAGTGTTTTGTGTTGTTTCACTTCAAATTTGTAAAAGGAAAAAGCTGAAAATTTAAATAGTTAAAAGTTGAAATGTGAATAGTTGATTTTTGTATTATATGATTTATTTATTACATTTTATGTGGAGTGAATAAATAAAAGTATATTTACGGTGGCCCCTACAGACAAAGCACGTACAAACTCCAAAACACGTAAAAACTCCGAAGCACGTACACACTCCAAAACACGTAAAAACTCCAAAACGCGCACAAACTCTGAAGCACGTACAAACTCCAAAACACGTAAAAACTCCAAAACGCGCGCAAACTCCGAAGCACGTACAAACTCCAAAACACGTAAAAACTCAGAAGCACATAAAAACTCAAAACACAAACAAAAGACAACAGAAGTGCTCCAGGATGCTAGGGGCAGTGTTGAACTTTTGTTACCTAGTGGCTACACAAGCCAGCAAGTAGCAACGATCGGATTTGGTGTGTGGTAATAACAGGGAAATGAACTTTTTAAAAAAAATTTTTTTATTATTTGACTATATATGAATGCTTGTGTATAAATACACAAACAATACACATATGCTTTCAATTGTGTAATTTAAGTGATCTAGGTAGCTCTGTTTTGGAAGTTCAGTTCATGCTAGAAATGTGTTTTGTTTGTATGTGCTTTTTGGAGTTTGTACGTGTTTTGTCTCTAGGGGCCACCGCATATATTTGTATATAAACATATATAAATACAACCACTTTTTTAAACATTTGTAATTCCTTTTGTGCATAATTTTATATTAAATTAAATAATTAAATAAATTTAAAGTGACAAAACAACCTGAAGAGCCGGCTCTTTTTAGTGAGCCGAACCGAAAGAGCCGGTTCTCTAAAAAGAGCCAGAAATCCCATCACTAATTTACAGTGGCCCCTTGAGACAAAGCACGTACAAATTCCGAAACATGTAAAAACCCCGGCGCACGTACAAACTCCAAAACACGTAAAAACTCCACAACACATTAAAAACTCCGAAGCGCGTACAAAACACAACAGAAGTGCTCCAGGATGCTAGGCAAAGTGTTGAGCTTTTGGTACCTAGTGGCTACACAAGCCAGGAAGTACCAACAACTGGAGTGTGTGGTAGTAGGGCTGGGCGATATGACCCAAAATTCATATCTCGATATTTTTAGCTGGATGGTGATATACGATATATATCTCAATTATTATTATTTTTTTAAGCCATAAGGTGAGAACAAAAAGAGAGTTCCTAGTCAAAGCTTTGTCCCAGATGTCACACAAGCACTTTTATTAACATACAGCATAGAGATATACATGAAAAACTTACTCAAAAATAAATTATGAGCATTTATTAAATAATAATGCTCCATAAATAAAAGAAAAAATGTTGTTTTTGTGCATAACAAAAAGCTCACAATCGTGCAGTCAAAATGTAAACTAAAATACGGTGACCATAATAACAAAGACAGACAGATTTCACAGCTGCTCTGTTTCCAAGTTCTACTATGTGACTGACAGCCTGGAGTTTGAAATCCTCTTTGTAACCACGTCGCTGAACAGGTGCCATTTATGGTCCTTATGCAAACACAGTACGGTAATATTACGTTGAGGCACAGTATGTATCACTCTGCGAGGCTCCTCTGTAGCCGTAATGCTTCGACAATTAATCAAGTGGTGCAGCTCCGTAGCTTACCAAAGTTGTACTAAAACATTTTTTGACAGATTGCTGAGCGCCGTGTACCACATAAAATCGGTTCACAATCATCAAGCCCCCCGTCCAGCCCCACGCACGGGGCAATGCGCAGCAACTCGTTAACAGAGATTTGCTGTGTCCATCTTGTCGTTGCCTGCAGGTGAAGAAATGGGGGAGGGGGAGGAGATGTGTTCAGTGAAGGAGAGTGGCGAGGCCAAGTAACATTGCGTAGAGACAAAAGTGGACGAAAGAGAGGCAAACTTGTGGCTCCACAAGCCGTTCCTTCTGCTCTCAAACTGTCTTTATTTTTATCTGCAGTCTCTGTTTTGTTCATGCTCATCTTTGCCTGTGTCCTGTGCGTTCAAAGCGTTGTCTGGTTCTCTAGTCTCTCTGTGTTGCCCATGTCCTTCATTAGCTATGCCATATGCCCTTAATGCTTCGTCTTTATCTGTAATCGCTGTCTGTGCTCTCTTTTCATCCTCTGTTGTATCTTCTGCTCTCAAATAGTTTTTTTTTCTTTAGCTGGGGTTTCTATCTGTGGTTCTGGTTCATTTTTGGCTGCATCCTCTGTGCCCAGTGCCTTGTCTTTATTTGTTGCCTTTATGATGCCTTTTTACATCTTCAGCTAAGTCTTTTGTGCTCAATCCTTGGTCTTGTATCTTCTGCTTTGAAATGGTCTTTTTCCTTGGTTGTAGCCTCTGTCTGTGATCCATGTTTGTCTGTTCTCTGTGCTCAGAGCTTTGATTTTGTATGTAGTTTCTTTCTGCAGGTGACTAGAACCTTCTTTGTCTGTTGTGTTCACCAGGGGACCATTTTCATTTTTGTCTTCTTCATTATCTGTAGTGACTGTTTGTATATTTTTTAATTTTAGGAGAATTCCAACATTTATACTTTTTAAGAAGTTCAGTAGGACAAGTGTTCTGTGTCCTTTGTGTCTTCTTTCTCCATGGCTTTTCCTTTTTCTGCAGCATTTTCTTTGTCTTTAGTGGATCCCAATATACCTTCTGCTGTAAGGCCAATGTGTTCACAATTATCGTCACAATCTTCCTCTTCACTACTCTCTGTAGTCCCCATCCCTGGTGTATCTTCATCACCTGTTGTGTCTTCTTCTGCCCTCGCTTCCGCTTTTCCCCGGCCAGTCTTCATATGTGAGTGTTTTCCAGATGTGCTTCCTACTGTCAGGTCAATAAAGTAACTTCATTGTTACTTTCATCTTTGCTGCTGTCTGTGTCAGTGATGCTTGCTTGCTGTTAGGTCCTCCTTTTCACATTTTCCTAATCAGAGAGAAGCTGGTTTTCCTGGGATGCCAAACTTCCTCCATGCATTTTGAAATAATGTCAGCATCTTAGAATAAGGCCCTCTATTGGTGTTGGCAAAAATGAATTGTGATGATTCACCAGGTTATCTGCAGCAGTACACAAAGCGTTGAAACCATACATATTCCTCTTTTGTTAGGGAAACAAGTGCATGACCAAATGTTTCTTTAGTCTTGTGCTCTTTTGCTTGTAAAAGAATCAGCAGCTAAATTATGACACACAGTCATTAATGTTCCTGGTAAAAAAAAAAAAAAAAAAAAAAAAGCTGAATTGCTACGTACTACACTATTCATCTTGTTGGGACACAATTTGCGAATCTGAATCACTCATTTACCAAAACTCTAAACACATTCTCAACCCCAAAACTCATTTGCCAGTGTGGTGCACTCGTACCCAGAATGATGCACACAGGCTACAGAAGTTAAACACAACTAACACTGTTGTCATCTTTTACACAATACCACTTAAAATTGAAAACACATGCTGCGACCTCCTCTCAGGGGTGGATCTAGATAAATTTTCTTAGGGTGGCATGAGGGTGGCAAAGAAATCAAATGGGGTGGCAAAATCAAAGCCTTTTTTTCAAACACATATGCAGGTGGTTATATGTGGTTAAACTAATTCAAATGCACTAAGTATACATGTTTTTCATATAAATAAAGTCTAACACTTAATTATTGTCTGGAGCCCACATAATTACACACTTTAGTTACATAAAACATGTGAGTTTTTATGTTATGTACTGTATAATAAATAAATATGTAGCCCAATAAGTATAAAGTCCAGAAAGCTACACAACTTGGGCGGTTCATTTACAAACGCAAGTCTAACTTAAGTGTCACACTGTTTTTTGTTAGAAAACAATCACATTGTTACAGCTTAAATTACACAAAATGTCAGAAATCTGCACTGTCATGAACAAAAATCTAAACCTAATTTTTCATGATTTCTTGGATTAACCCACTGAGGTCTGAAATTTTTTGACTCCTTTTGAGTTTACATTTGTATTTCACCCTCAAATTGTTTCATTTCATTTTTTCCCCTTGCCTTGTTTGGTGTCTGTTGGGGGAAAACTCTGTAAAAAACCCAGGAGAAATAAAGACACAATGAGACAAAGTTACTTTCTTTATCAAACGTGTACACGGGTGAGCTGCTAAGGACAACTCACACCATGCACAGTGGCTTGGTAATTTTTATAGGAAAGACAGTGAGAACAGGATAAGAAAATACAAAACAAATAAAATAAACAACTCCATATGTGGCGCTAGTCTCGTCAGCAGAGAGCTGGGAGAAGGCTGTGAGAGATAAAACAATCTAAAACAATATGTCCCAAAACAGTATGTCTTTGCTGAGAAAGTCTAAAAGATAATTCTAAACTAATCTAACCATAGACAAAAGGGCATGCTTGCACATTTAAAAGAAGGTAAAGAAACATAGAAACATTTTTCCTGTAACATTCCCTCCTGTTTTAACTTATTTTAAATGTATACAACAATTGTCTGTGAAGGTTATTTATTAAGTATCTTAAGCAATTTTTAAATTCTCAAAATGTCAGCATAGCAGAAATGGAAGTCATTTGGTCTAAAGAATAAAACAAAAGAAAATAATACAAAGAAAAACATAGTAAATGAAAATCATAGTAAATGAAATAAGAAGTGGAATAAACAAGAAAAAATAATAAAACTAAAACTACAAAAAATAAAGGATGAAAAGTAAAATGAAAACTTTATATTTAAAAATGATGAAAACCTAATATGTAAAATGAAAACTTCAAAAAATACAAGGATGAAAACCTTATATTTAAAATGAAAAACTTTATGTTTAAAACTCAAGACTTCAAAAAAAATAATAGCATGAAAACTTTATATTTAAAATGACAAACTTTATGTTTAAAACTCAAGACGTCAAAAAAATAAAAGCATGAAAACTTGCATAACCTACTAATGTTTTAATCAGTGCATGATCACTTGACAAGTCATTTTTAATCACCACGTCATTTATTAGCAGCTAGTACAAGTTCTCCTCTAACAGAATTGCAACGGGATGTTGTTCTTCTTCAGGCACGGCAACATAAGCAGTCATTGTAGTTGTTATCATCTTTGAAATCATTACTCTTAGGCATGGCAACACACACAACACTAATATGAGCAGTGCTATCATGATGAGACCTAGAAGAAAAAATGGCTTTGCTACAGCAGCCAGCCATGAACCGCTGAACAGCCAGTCAAGCCAGCCTTGTGCTGTAGCTGCTCCAGGTGTGTGGTCAGTGACATATTTTTGCAGAGCGGTCAAATTCTGCAAAGCTTCATAAATGTCTCCTCCAGTTTCGTATCCATCAGGGATAAAAGTGCAACATGTTTCCCCGATCAGCTTGCAAACTCCTCCTTGTGATGCTGTTAGCAGGTCTAGTGTCAGTCTGTTCTGCAGCACCATCGTTCTGATGGCCTGCTGTTCTCCTGCTAAGGCGGTTCCCAGGGTCTTAGTCAAGTTGATGTGTCGTAGCAGAGCATATCGGTTGATTTCCACGTGATCCCGCACCTCGGCAACTCCAATGCCGGGGATCAAGCTCTGTAAGAATTTCACTCCTCCTCAGATGCGAAACTCTGGTTCCTTTACTGCTTGGTGCCGTCCGTGCACATCCTGTCTGGTAATGAGTCTTTGTTTGTAGTATCATTCGGTAGCTGTAGTTGGAGCGACAGTTGAGGCTCATCAGTGTCGCGTTACTGGCACAGGTTTCGTTGAGTGAACAGTCCATACACTTCCTCTCGTTCCTTGGTGGGCAGAAAGTGTATATGTATTTGCATAGCAGTCAGTTTTATTATTCAAGTAAGCTGTAGTGTTCATAAACTGCCACCAGAAATTAGTGGCATAGCCATGGGGAAACTTGGTGTACTTTGTCATACAGTGTCTGCCTTTTCTCCATATAACGTGACTTGTTGTCCCTCACGGAAGCAAAGGTGAGGAGCCCGGCCATGGTCAGGGCCGCTGCAGTTGATAAGAGCCACCACCTCATGACGACGGAACACACCCTCCTGTCGCGAGTAGACCCCCCGGCCAGGAAAGCTGACCCCTCCACCGGGCGAGATCACAACAAGTAGGCAAGCCTGCCGTCAGCTGTGTTTAGATGGCTTCACTGACTCGCCTGCAGTGACTCTGATGGACCCAGGATGGTCGTTCCGCAATTTTGCAAGCGGTCGGTGTAGTGAGGAGGACATGGTATGGCCCCTCCCACCTGGGTGTGCTCCAGTTTTTCCTTTGGAGCACCTTGATCAGAACCCAGTCACCGGGCTTTAGTCTGCAAGACACTGGAGAAACATCATCAGGTTGTTGATTATGTACAATGATCTCTTTGTTTTCTAACAGCTTAGACATCCATTCTGCTAATGTGTTTTCTCTGATTGCTTTGTCTATTGGTTGACTGGTAATAGGCAGTGGAAACGGCCTGCCATGAATGATTTCAAATGGAGTTAGTTTATGGGAGCCTTGTGTTAAGCGCATCCACATCTTCACTAAACCCAAACATTCAGGCCACGGCCTTCCTGTTTCTGCCATGCATTTCCTGAGCCTTTGTTTTATAGTGCCGTTAGTTCTCTCTACAAGGCCTGCGCTCTGAGGGTGATAAGCACAGTGGTGTTTTATGCTGAAACCGAGTGCTTCAGAGACCTTAGTGATGACATCATTTACAAAATGAGTGCCGTTGTCTGACCGTATCAAAGCTGGGATGCCATATGTGGGTATGAAGTGATTGCACAGGCACTTTGCTACTGAAATTGCATCTGCCTTTTTCACTGGATAGATTTCCGGCCACTTTGAGAACACGTCTATAACCACTAGGGCGTATTTTGACCCTTGACATTCGCTTAGTTCAATAAAATCCATATGAATTGTGTGAAAAGGATGAGGCGGAGTTGGAAAACGGCCTCTTTGTGGTCGCAGGTTACCCTGAGCATTATATTTTTGACACGTCATGCATGTTCTGACAAATTGTTTTGCTGAGGTTTCAAAATTTACAGTGTAGAATTTACAGTGTAGAAATGAGAGTATTGTGTAGAATTTACAGTGTAGAAATGAGAGTTGACAATACTGGTCAGTCCCCCCGTTGACAAATGCGTACAGCCATGAGTCACTAATGCCGCCATTTTGTGGAGGAATTTTGGCAACACTGGCTTGCCATAACACATCATTAAGTCGTTTGTCAGAACTGCACCGTGTTTTAGCCATTTTGCCTGCTCTGCTGTGCTTGCTGCTTTTGTTCATTTTTCAACACATCCAGTGGAATCTGATGTGTGTTTACTGCCATCAATGTGATGTTTGTGTTTTGTGCCGCCTATTTTGCTGCTCTGTCGGCAAAGTTGCTGCCTGTAGTAATGAAAGAGTCAGTAGGCGTTGTAAGAGGTTGGCATGCTGAACCAGGTTTCCAGTTGGTGTAATCATTCCTCTGTTATGCCAAATTTTTTGCAAAATGATGTACAGCAGAGAAAACATACTGGCTGTCTGTATGTATATTTATTAGTTTGTCTTTGTGTATTTCACTTTCGCGTATCACAGCTATCAGCTCAGCGCTCTGTGCAGAACACGAAGAAGAAAGGGGTTTTGCTTCTATTATTTTACTATCTGTGGTTACTGCGTAACCTACACAATTTCGGCCTGTGCTGTAAGGTCAAATGCTGTTCTCCTAGCTTCCACACTTGCTGATCATAAGGTGGATCTGGGCCTGGAGTTTGTTTAAATCTCAGAATGTTGTGATACTCGGTCGGTTTCTGGAAAGTGGATGTGGCGGGTGTCATTTAGCATGCACTCAGGTTTAATACCAGAAAAGAATGGCATGACTGCTATCTTAAGTTTTGTCAGAGCGTCTCTACCTAGCAAATTTACTGGACACGACGGGTCATATGCATTTAATAAAGCACCTGCGGCCACTTGCTGTGTGTACTAGTTCTAAAAGGGCAGTTAATTGTTGTACAGTTGTGTGGCCTGAAGCTGACTTTACAACTAATTTGTCCTCTACTCCTACAATCTCGTGGGAAGTGACCTTCCTCTCCACGGTTCTAGCAGGCGTTGTCTCTATGTTATCTGCTGTTTCTGCGTGGCTGTCTGCAGCCTTGGTGTTTGTGACTTTGCTCGCCTCTCTGTTCCTGATAGCCACCTGCGAATTAGTGTTTTAGTCTATTGTCAACAGTCAGCCTTATTTTGAAGTTACAGAAAGCTTCTTCTTTTTTGTTTGTCTTGGTTTGGGAGAATAGATGCAACACTACATTTTCACTTAAGGCAGTTTTGAATAATTTCTAGTTTTTCAAACAATTCATGGATCTCACACATTTCAAACTTTCAAGTTAGGGTTGTTTCCCACTTATTTTTATATATATATATATATATATATTTAACTTTGCATTGCTCACAGCTCATAGCTCACAGCTCTAAACCTAGGCATTTTTCAATCATATGCCTAATCACTATGTGTCACTGTGATTCTCAAGTATTGTCACAAGTTCGTTTAAAATCGTTTCCAAAACCAACAAAATAATCAAACAAAAACAAAAAACATAAACGTGTCAGGACACAAAAGAAAAAGAAAAATGCTGCCACCCGAACAAGGCAGAAGTCTCCATATGTTGGCTTTTAATAGCATGCAGCTTGTAACATGGTAGACTAATGTGCCTGTGTTAATTCAGCTCCATATTATTGTGTGAAGTTGCACTGGGTTGGGAGTGGTTTTGTGGTTGTCACATTTTTGGTGAGCCAATGGCTGGAATGGGGTTGGACTAATTAGAGGCAGGTGTACTTGATTGCACTGATACACTGGTCTACATATAGCCCACACTACAAACACTGCTGTGTTGTTTTGTCTCTCTGTGCAGGCCAGGGCCTATTATATGCCACAGCCTAAAGGCAGCAGAGTTCCAGAGGCTTGAGTGACCACTGACTATATGCTTGCAGGGTGGTGGGTCTCCAAGGACAACTTCTAACCCTGTTAAAGGCAACATGTGGGGTGCAACTTGGCCGTGTGGCATAGCTGGCTCTGGCCTTGGGACTGTGTGTTTTTATACAATTCATAAGTGGGACACTGGACTGTTTTTTATCTTTTATCTCTTGATATATTTTTCATCAATAAATTATCTTTTAGAATTTTATTGACTGACATCTTTTTGCCCACGACTGAGACGGTTGGTCAGACCTAGAGTCTTTCTTTGGGTGTGTTACAGCAGCTTCTGCTCTAAAAGAAACAAATAAATAAAAAGAAAAGAAAATGTGTAACATGCTCATCAGCTTAGCAGTGTCTACATATTTAATTCAGCTTCTCAATCCTGTAGTTGTAGCTGTTGTCTACAGGGTTTTGTTTATTGGTTGTTATTATAGGTGTGCTCTATATCTCAGCAATGTGTCATTCTAGGATGATAGGTTTCAAGCTGGTCAAGTGCCTCTATGCACTTCATTAGTTTAGTTATTCTCCGTATTGTCTTCATCTCACATGTCATTACACTGAGTTTCAGCAAACCTTAAGCTTGATGCAGACTACTGCTTAACAATTATCCACCTCACATCATAACCGATTAAGGTGCCTCTTCATATTAATATTATGTCATTGTTAATATTATCCTCTTTGTCTTATATAACAGCAATAGCATATTATAATGTTTTATTAGTGTGTACCATTATACTACTCCTGAGCCATTTTGTTAGTTAGGATCATCTTATTCAGCAAACAGATAATTTTGAATTCATCCAATCTGCGGTCACATTTGTTCTCTCTGTTGCATGGCGGACCAGGCAGTTCTATTATAATGTATTATTTATATTTTATTTTGTATCCATCAAGGGCTTCAGATGACCTGCAGAATCATCCTTTTCCCAGGGTGGAGACAGTTACCTTTTCACACACTGTCCTTGGCTGAACAATGACACAGCCTTAATATACTTTATTTATTTTATTAAAATATTTTCGTGTGAATTATTTGCTTTATATTCATTTTATACATTGTGGGCATGGTCATCATGCCAACTGTGTTTCATTGTTAATATCACTTTACAGGTTGTTATCCTTGCTATTATTAATTTCAAATACTCTAAAGATAATTTCTACTGTAATTTTCCCTTTATTCATCTTTATTTCATACTTTTTATATTTATATCTACTCAGTGGGGTCTGTTTTCAACCCTTTTAAACTACTTCAAACTACTTTGATCTCTAATTTTCACTTAATAAGGGATTATTATGTTCTTCCTGATATGGGTGTTGCTGCAGATGCGGCTGCAGGAATGAGTGATGGTTTACTAAAAGGATTGTGGGAACTGCAGTGTCTCGTCTTCTGGTTTTACTAAACTGGCAGTTGAGTTCTGGTCTTCTGACTGTTTATATTTTGTTTTCTTAAATCTCTCAGTTTACAGACACTGTTTTTGTCCGGCGTCTGGACTTTTCTTTTCTCACCACTACTCGTCAGCAGGAGTGAGTTTTAATTTCACTTGCTTGATTACCCATCTTATTTATGTATTTACTTATTTTTGTTTAAGTAATATATACACGATACAGCTGCTATCACCTTCGCTGGTATTAGAGACGAGAGTGGTTGCTCACACGCCCTTCTACTTTCGGACTATTTCCAAAAGCGGTGTGAACTTTACGAGACGGAACTCGACCGTTCTCTCAACTCACCAGCACGTCAGTGAATAGCAGTAAAAGAAAAACACAGTAGGAGCAGCTCAGTCTCTTATTGGACCGTGAAAATTCAGCTTGCTCCGTTAATTAAAACAATACACACGCATACATTCACATTCACACTTATTCGCGCGATCGGAACCCTTATAATAAAGGGGAGCTGCCAGTCTTTCTGTAGACGAGCTACTTATTCCCTTGACCCAGCTGGGGGAGCTACCCAGAGCTCCAAACCTAACCCACAAGAGTGGGGAGCTTCCAGTCGACGAGCTCCAAGCTACCAGCCGACGAGCTACTTTAAACCCACAGAAGTGGGGAGCTTCCAGTCGCGACGAGCTACTTTCGCTATTTTAAATTCCCTGAATTTAAAATACGATTTTACGCAAGATTGTGTCAGTGTGTCTGTATCTACCTGGTCAGTGTCGCCGGGTCTGGTCCACCTCGATCGGGCCCCACCACCGTGGGTCGCTTTCTAAGAACGTTGGCCAAGACTCGAATTTAACGCCCTTGGTCTTTGACCACACACCTAGTGTGTGGGCTGTCGACAGACGAGCAACGTGGACTGGTCACGGAGATGGGACACGATGGAGGCGCTCCGGCTCCGAAGGACCAAGAAATGTTGGGGGAAAACTCTGTAAAAAACCCAGGAGAAATAAAGACACAATGAGACAAAGTTACTTTCTTTATCAAACGTGTACACGGGTGAGCTGCTAAGGACAACTCACACCATGCACAGTGGCTTGGTAATTTTTATAGGAAAGACAGTGAGAACAGGATAAGAAAATACAAAACAAATAAAATAAACAACTCCATATGTGGCGCTAGTCTCGTCAGCAGAGAGCTGGGAGAAGGCTGTGAGAGATAAAACAATCTAAAACAATATGTCCCAAAACAGTATGTCTTTGCTGAGAAAGTCTAAAAGATAATTCTAAACTAATCTAACCATAGACAAAAGGGCATGCTTGCACATTTAAAAGAAGGTAAAGAAACATAGAAACATTTTTCCTGTAACAGTGTCTTTTCAGCTCAACTAAATTTAGTTGGGGTTTTTTTCAATGACATACTGCATTAGTACTACGATTACTATTAACAGTACTATTACTGATCTGAAATCACACAAAGAGCTTAAAATCCTAGTAGTATTTTTTTAATCTAAAAAAAAAAGACATGTTGAGTAAATTTTTATAACTTGAAATGCAAATATAAAATGTACATTTTGTAAACACAACTATTTATCTAAAAATGCAGCCAATACACCTGCCGTTTTTTTTTCATTTTGTATGACCATTTAAAAATATTACTAAAACCAAAGTGAGAGAACAATCAGGTGTCGCACTAAGATGCCCCACAAAAGATATGTGCCAGTAAAAAAAAGTTTGTCCACCAAAAGACAGAGGAGAACAGCACAGGGATAAACCTGCAGGCCTGACAACAGGTGTATCACTCCGCTGGTTTTCTACTTAGTAACAGTGTTTACATTGCAAATGTGCCTTTGTGACATTCATTAGTGCCCTCACTGACACACAAAACAAAACGGCTTCACAACAGAACAACTACACAACACAACACACTAATGCTGGTCAGACACTGTGCGTTTTTTTTTCCAGTCGCGCGATTCAGCTCCTGCTCAAACTGTACGATTGACTCGCAGGGGTTAGAAGTTCATAGGTCACGATGCAGGGTCTCACACTATACGGCCCGATGCTCTGATGCGACCTGAGTGCTCACACTGTACGTACATGCACAACACGGCGTGTTGTTGTTTCTGGAAGAAGAACCCGGAAGTCAACCGCCAATAAACAATAAGAAGAAGAAGAATCTGGAACTGGGGAGATTGTAATCCGGGAAATTTGAAAATGCTCACCAAAGAGAAACGCGCTGCCTTAGCAATGTGTGCCATTCTGTGTGCAGAAAGATCTAAAAATAAAAAGCGACTGCGTGTATGGACAAGGAAATGGCTAGGAAAACGGCAGTACGGTCTGTCAATTCTACAACAAGAACTGGAGGTAAGCAGCAACAGCTAAATTGCACTTACCTACAGGACTTTATCTTCATGATGATGGGTAAATGTTTGAAGACATCTGATGCTTCTACTTTCAGTAGGCAACATTTAATTTTAGACTATTAGTATTTTATTTAATTGGATTACTGGCCATTAACTACAGTACTTTTACATTTTACTTGAGTAGCATTCTAGTGAATGACTTGAACATCTACCAAAGTGATTTTTGGGACATCTTTCTGCTTCATACAACATTGGTTAAATATCAGTCCGACTCTTTAATTATCAATAACATTCAACCACTATTACAGTTTTTTTTTTTTATTGGTTTGGCGCAGTTTTCACAAGCAATTGGTACATTTTCAAAACTCTTAGTACTTATATCACAACAGATCATCAAAAGTGCACCTTTTTCAAACATTTCAGCATATTTTCAATTGTGTCAGTACAATACACATTATGACAAAATATCCTTTTCACTACACAAAATAAGTGTTTCATCTAAATAAATGTTTTGTTCACAGTTACTGCCTTTCATAATGTTATCACTCAAATTTTTGATTTGCATCTCTTATTATTCAGTTTAATACATTTGTCTATCATTTAATTCAACTGATCTTAATGTTTAATCAATGAATCCTTCATTATGTCCACGGATTTTCAACTTGACTGATTGTTGTCTGGTCATTTGTAAGTTACACATTGCTGCAAGAGCTTTCAATCTAGAAATACTAATTGCTAATTGTTTCCCCCTGATGATCACAATTAGTTACCATATAAGTAGAACTGTGTTTGAGACTTTGCTCTGTTCAAATATGGAGCAGGATAGACTCGTAGGGAGAGGAAACCTTCATCGAAGAGGTGGTGGTGCTCCTCGACAGAGAGGTGGTCTTCAGAGAAATGTAGGCAGAAGACAACGCACCATCATCTCTAATGAAGTCCGGGCCATCATTGTTGACCATGTGGTTAACAGAGGCTTTACCATGGCTGAGGCTGCCATGTTGGTACAGCCTAATTTACAAAGGTCAACTGTCAGCTCTATCATCAGAACTTTTCGCCAAGAAAACCGGTATGTCTGCTATAGCAACTTCACTTCTAAAATATAGTACTCTATTGTATAGATGAACAACATGTAATTGTCAGTTTACAGTAATGTAATTTGTAATACTTCAATATTCACAGTATATGATTGTCCTCAGAATTAACAGGAGACAACCTGGTGGTGGTCACCCACGTGTTTTGACTGACCAGCAGGTGTTGGCTGTGGTGGAAATGGTCAGGGCAAGGAATGACATACAGCTGTCTGAAATCAAACAGGCTATTGAGAACAGCAATGACACCTTTGCCAATATGCCATCAATTAGCCTTCCAACGATTGCCCGGCTTTTGAAGAAGCACCAGGTTTCCATGAAACACATTTACTTGGTTCCTTTTGAGAGGAACAATGTCCGGGTGAAACAACTGCGTTCAGAATATATTCAGGTACAACACTAAACTGGCATGCAATTACTCTAACAGTACTGACAACTATTAGTTGTAAAAAAAAAAATAATAATAAATTATCATTTTAGAGGGTGATGGAGCTGGACGCTGCTGTGAATCATCACAAGTATATTTTTGTTGATGAGGCCGGTTTCAATCTGGCAAAAACTAGACGCAGAGGACATAACCTTATTGGACAAAGGGCTACCATCAAAGTCCCTGGACAACGTGGGGGAGACATCTCAATGTGTGCAGCTATATCTGAAGATGGTGTAGTAGGCTGTAGACCAGTTCTAGGGTCATACAACACTGAACACCTGATAGTTTTTTTTTTTTTGTTTTTTTTTTTGTTTTTTTTTTAAATGAACTGGAGCAGGCCTGTCAGGGAGAAGACATCGTCTATGTTGTTATGTGGGACAATGTCAGCTTTCAATTTTATTTTTTTTTTATTTTTTATTTTTTTTGTTATGCCTGAACATAAGTGTAATATTTGCTGTGTAAAGTTTTACAGTTCAGTTACACTCATTCATCACCAAGGACAATTTGAAACGCTTACCTTGTATTATTTGCTCCTGAATGAAATGATTGGTAAAAGTACTAAGTTGAAAAAAGATCTTACTGTTTGGGTGATTAAAGCAAATGTTCTCAGAATATATCACAATGATCATATGTTCTGCAACAATGATTAAGTGGAATGAAAATATGTGCAAATACAATGAAATCATGACATCAGATTTGAAAGAATGACTAGTGGTGTTACAAATGTGATCAAATGTGAGTTTTGTACTGAGAGATTTGAAAATGTACACTTTAGTTATGAAAATAGTACCAAACCAATTAAAAAAAACTGTAGCTTTAAGGTGATGCAGGTCGGAGGTAAACCATGGAGCTGAACGGGAAAATGAGACAGTTCGATGTTTAAGGGGAGCAAATATGTTAAGAAGGCTATGAAGGTTGACATTATAATGACAAACGAGTTCATGAGGGGTTGAGGAGCAGTGGATAGATGGAAGGTCATGGGCGGCAGATGAAAAAACAGCTGGGTTGATATTACTAATTTTCCTAAAAGTGATATTACGAGAGATACAGGTTTTGGAAGCGGTTATGTTTGCATCAAAAGAAATAAACATATGATCAGACTGGGGAAACAATGTGGCTTTACAATGGGTGGGGGTAATGCCAGAACAACAGACCAAATCCAGGATATGACTTTTGGAATGGGTAGGAAATTTTATGTACTGTAGAAGCCCAAAACTTTCCAGGCAGGAGGTAAAATCTCTGGAAAGACAGATTTTATTATTGTCCATATGAATATTGAAGTCACCAGCAATGATCAGATTTGGAGAAAGTACAGAAAAATGAGTGAGAAGAGCAGAAAATTCATTTAAAAACTCCTTGTTTGGCTTAGGTGGCCGATAAACAGTACATATGATGATGGGGGTAGATCCAGGGAGCTGTAGTGCAGTGTATTCAATAGAGGTGGCAACTCTACTAACTAACCTTATGAATAAAATAAGGTTCACTATCAGTAGGGTCATAGCACCCACCCAGCTGTATAGAAACTAGGGCTAGGTATCGTCACTGATTTCCAGAATCGGTTAGATTCCAATTCGATTCAAGTTGAATCGAGGAAATTTGGCCTCAGACAGTCAGAAATATTACAATTCTAAACACTTATCAGTACATTTCCATATTTTTATATCTATGAAAAAACAGCTGACACTTGTGAGGTGTCAGCTGGTGTAAGGTGTAAGCATCACAGCAGATGGCTTTGTGTCAAAGTAACTGAACATAAAACACAGAAAAAGATGAAGAAGATTTTCCTGGTCTGGCTTTTTATAGCACATGAGCTTAAAAATATTGTGCAGTAGAACAAAAAAGAAAGAAAACCATACAGTATGAACATTAGTTGCTGCTGCTGAAGTGAAGCAGAGTAAAATTACAGAGGTTTTATTAGAGACACCGCTAAGCGTTTTGCAATTTTGCATATTTATAAAAATTTACATTTGTTCAGTATTGAATAATAGAAATGAGGCTTTCAAGTCGGAAGCAAGTAAAAAAAAAAAAAAAAAAAAAAGGCAGCCGACAGCGCTGTAAACAACGGTAGACTAAACCGAGATTTTTGGATGGGAAACTGTTTATGAAGTACACTGAGAGAGAGAGAGCTGTACATGAAGCATGATTTTACCGTGGTGGAAGCAAAACAGCAAAAGTCAGAGGGAATTCATGACGATGTTTATGTGAAGCAAAAAGTATGGATCTTCATTTGCTGCTGGTTCAGTCAATATTGTTTGGAGAGAGATAAAACCTGCAGATTCTAGAATCGATTTTGGTCGATAAATCGATAATCAAAACCCACCCCTAAAATTCCGTCATGCTAGCTAGTACGCAGTACAAGTTATTTTAACTGACTGTAAAAAGTCAGAACAACAAAAATAAACTACACCTAAACTTGGTTTATATCTGACCCAGAGAGAATGCAGGTGATAACTTCTTAACTGAAGTTCAGTTCACCTGATAGTAGAATTAGTTTTTAATTTTTAATTTCAGGATCACAAAAGAGAACAGAGTTAAACAGCATCACCTGCTTTTGAGCTACAATACAAATGAAAAAGATGCTAAATGCAGTAGTAGTAGTAATAGACTTGGGGTACCACTTTATTATACAGCCCATGACTAAGGGGGTAACTCCCCTGTGATTTAATGGAATTTCAGTTCATTTTATTTGAAATTATGTATTTACAAAAAAAACCCTTAAAGACATGTACACTATAATTATTTATTTTTCTCCTCTAAAAATGTATTTGTCACCAGATCCTCTTGTGCTGCCTGTCTTTTTCCCCTTATGGAATTATTTGCTTAAATTGTGTTTTATGTTGCGTGCCATGACATAAAGATAATTCAATTTCACAGGCCCAAGAGGATTACTTGCACATAAAATCTAAAACCCACGCACATAGAACTCAGTTTGAGGGATGAGGGAAGTGGAAATACCTGGGGAGACACAGTTGACACAAATGAACATGACGGGGTAAGTAGAAGAAAATACATTGAACATGGAAACACTAGACTCTAAAAAATAAAACAGAAAACATGGAGAGATGTAGACATGACTCCCAAGCTTGACAACGTGGACATAACACAGACATGAAACACATGACAGACTGGACAGGAAACATGACACATAACCAAGGGGACATAGATGAAACAAAAACCAGAATAAAACTCAACTAAATCCTAACTAATAATAACACAATAACACAAGTTAGTATCATCAACTTAATATAAGAAAATCAAAAATACAAAATAATCTCGAAACATTGGGTCACAGATCAAGCCCCTGACATTGTTGATCTCCCGCTCGCTTCTACCGTCACTTGTGAACAAGACCCCTAGGTACTTAAATTCCTTCACTTGGGACAGGAACTCATCCCTGACCCGGAGCAGGCACTCCTCCCTTTTCCGGCTGAGGGCCACGTGAAGTGATATAATATGATATACAACTATCACTGAAGCAGCAAACTTTGTAAAGAAAAAAAAACTGTTAAAAAAACCCCAACACTTCTCATTCTCTGAAACATTTGGCCACAGCTGTAGATTACACTGTCAGTGCTTGTTCACTCTTGTCAATAATTCTAAATTCTCTTTGTGCAGTTATAGTAGGTAAACAATATCTAATAATCTATCTAAATGACTGCTTTGTGTTTGAAAAGGTGAAAGAGCCTGAGGCCGGTGACAGTCCAGTTACACTCCAGTTCCACTCCAAGTACATCCTTACGGTGGCTCACAGGACAAGGCCATGTTCCTGTCCTGCCAGAAGAAAAGAGAAACTTCAGAGTCTTCTTGCAGTCCAACCAAATATTCTGTATGGCAGCTGAATTGTCACCTCCGCATGCAGTCAAGTTACCAAACATAGTTCTATTAATCTGCGCTCGATTACTCTGGAACCGAAACAGGATGTAAGTCCCAAAAAACTGAATATTGGAACTGAAACTAAATTGTAGAACAGAAACTGAATGGTGAGAAGTGAAAATGCAATTATATCTTTGCAGGTGGTCTCCTCTCTACAGGAGCTCACTCTGCAGGTGGGGGAGAGATATAGGAGAGGTGGAGAATGAACTCAACCTGGGTGTGTATTGTCTTGTGTAGTTTGGGAGATGAATGGATGATGGGATGGGTGCAGTTTTCTCTGGGGTGGAGTCGGGTGGGCTGCCCCGGACTCTGTTGGGCTGGGCGGTGCTGCTGCTGCGGGCCCCGGTCCGGAGGGGCGTGGGCCCCCTTGCCCTGGCGGGTTCCAGAGAGTGGGGGTGCCTTCTGCGGTCAGCGGGGGAGCTGGCCCCAGGGAGGGGCCGCTTGCCCCTCCCTTTCTTCCCTCCCCATCCTCAGCTGCCTCCCTATTCCCGCTCTACCACACCCACCCACACACGCAGGGCTTGGGGTGCAGGTATGTCACCAGGGTGCAGGGGAGGCACTCCCCCTCTGTCCCCTTCTGGCCGCCTGTGCCTCAATTTTATTCTGCAACCTAGACATCCACATTACTCACACTCTCACATAACACATACATATAGGGCCTTGGGGGTGGGCACGTTTACAGCATCCAGAGGATGGTCGGTGTATTCCAACCCACCTCTGGCGCCGGTGCCCTACCCTCAATTTTAAATGCATATAGACACTAAGGGTTTTCGGGAGGAGCCGGGCTGCTCTCTGAGAGGAAGCAGGAACCATGCTCTGCTGTGTTTTAAATGCACTTTAGAACAGCACACAGCAACACTACATATGAGTGGGCGTAGGGAGGTTTGGGGTCTTCACTCACCCCGGTTCTGTTAGCCGTCAGATTGGGGTCTGGGATGCGGGGCCTCCCTGCTACTGCAGATAAGGAGGTGGTCCGCTTGCCTCCACCCCAGAGAGAAGGGTTACATCTCCTGGGTCTAGGTGCGGCTTGCCCCTCTGGGGGCGGGGGTACCTGGACCTGGGATAAAGAGTATGTTTGGGGAGTGTGACTGTCTGCGCAGTGTCTATTTGTGTCTGTCTACACGTTGGGTGAGTGCCGAGTATTTGGTTGTGCATATGGGGTGGGAATGCACGTTTGTGTCCGCGTGCGCCTGTTCGTCTGTGTCTATATGTCAGGTTGGGTCTTAGACTCAACCTCTCTGGGTACATCTCAGGCCCTCCAAAGTACGGAGGCCTATCTCCCCTCACCACACTCCCTGCCGGTGGCTGATGCCCTCAGACGTTGGTGTGTTGGTGGTCCTTGTCGACTGGGGCTGGGCGCTCATGTATGTACCGGCTCACTCCTGGTGGACGATTGGCGGGGCCTGGCGCCTGTGGACCGGCAGAGCCCACGGGCACGCCACTGCAACCCCCTCTGGCCTCTTCTCCGTAGCTGCTGGGTGACCTCTCGTTTGGGGCTCTACTCAGCTCTTCCCAGGAGGGTGACACGGTTCCCCCCCTTTTGGTGGTCCTCCTCGGGTCCTCGTACTCTGGGGCCTCTGGATGTCGGGGGCCTGGATCTCCTCCATACCTGCTTCATGCCCTGGGGGGACGGGGCTATGGCTCCTCACACTCCCTAGCAGATCGTTACATGGAGAAACCTTTGGAATACAAGCATGCTGATCCACACAGGTATGCACACAGGTAGGGCTGCACGATTAATCGTTAGAAAATCACGATCTTGATTCATACTTATGTGCGATCTCATTTCCAAATGACGATTAAAAAAAAAAAAAAAAAAAAGACGACGACGATTGTACCGCATTTTGATCCGGGACGTACTCTGCATGAAAACAAGCGCTCACTCTTCCTGCTCAACAAATAACAAGGGCGGAGCTTTATACCACGTGATACAGAAGCTGTGCTGTGCCATGTGATGCTAAAAGTAGCAGGGAAAAAACAACGGAGAGCACATCAGGGATGACGAGAAAGTCACAGGAGAAAATCCGTTCCGGTCAACCACCCAAACATCAATAACGGGAACCTTATACAGCGCTTCCCTAGACCCGTCGAACTCCCGCAGGCACAAAGAAATTACGGAGGCTATCACTTATTTCCTGACCAAAGATATGGCTCCCATCAACACTGTGCAAAACGAGGGATTTAGGAAAATGATCAATACCCTAGACAAACGCTACACAGTGCCGTCCAGCAACTATTTTTCTATTGTGGCACTACCTGCTCTATACACGCAGCGTCGAGCAACGGTGGAGACAGAATTTCAAGCAGTACAACATTTTGCGGCAACAGAAAAACGTGAGACATTTCTTGTTTTTTATGTTTATTTATTGTTTTTATGTTCAGTCTCAACTGTTACGAAGTTGATGTGCAGTTAATAAGTGCAATAAATATTTATACTGGAAAAGAAAATCGTGATCTCAATTCTAAGCCAAAAAATCGTGATTCTCATTTTATGCAAAATCGTGCAGCCCTACACACAGGTGTACACACGGGTGTTCACAGACGCGGACTACACCTTTCTTGGCTGCTGCCTCAAAGCACATTGTGCGCTGTCTATCTTGCGTGCTGCACAATATCGTTTAATATTCAGTATCTACTGATAGTTAGTTTATTGTGATGGTGCTGTATTTATTATGTTGCTCTTTTTCTGTTTGCTTTCTCTTCTGTTTTTTTTTTCTCCATACAGGTGACCCAGGTGTTTTGTTTGTTTCTCTTTCTTTCTTCCCCACTTTCTCACCGTCTCTTCTTCCCTCTGGTTTTCTTTCTCTCCCTCTCTTTCTTTCATTCTTTCTCCCTGTCCTATCCCCCAGTCATGTCTGTCCCGTTGCAACCGAAAATAAAATAAATACATAATTATAATAAAGGTCAATCAAATGGACCAATATGGCAAGGCCATGATGATCCACGTGGTAAAATAAATCCGCTTGGCATCTTTCTTGGCCTTAAGACAACAATTCTGATGGCTAAAGATCCAAACGGGAAACAAACAAAAAAAAGAGAAAAAAAGAAAATGCAATTATTCGAGAGCTGCATTTTTAAAGGATAAAATAAAGTTTCAAAGCAAATGAATTCAGTTTCAGAATATAAAATTCAATTTCAATTAGGTGACGATTCATTTTCAAACCAACACATTAAATTTCAAATTAGGATAATTTGGGATAATTCGAATTCAGTTTTAAAAAGCATTTATTCAAGTTACAATTCAGATTCAATCTGAGCACTTCAAATTTTAATTTAACTTATTCAAATTCAGTTTTTGATGGCACAAAGTTCTGCCCATATGGAGCAACTTCCAGGTACCCACCCAGGGACTCCAAGAAGGCTAAGTACTCTGAACCACCACTCAGCGCATAAGTGCAGATGACAGTCAGGACCCGTTCCCCGACCCAAAGGTGCAGGGAACAAACCCACTTGTCCACTGGGAGAAATCCCAACATACAGGCAATAAGCCGAGAGGATACTAGGATACCCACCCCAGCCCTCCGCCTCTCACCAGGGGCAACTCCAGACTGAGACAGAGTCCAGCCCCTCTACAGGAGACTGGTTCCAGAGCCCAAGCCGGTACCTCTCAACCTCACGCACTAACTCGTGCTCCTTACCCACCAGAGAGGTGACATTCCATGTACCAATTGCCAGTCTCAGTAGCCAGGGATCAGTCCGCCAGGGCCTCTGCTCCTGGCTGCCGCCTGGCTCACAATGCACCCAACCCCTACAATGCCTCCTGCGGGTGGTGGGCCTGCAGTTACAAACAGTATCCCTCGTTCCTGATTTTTAGTTCCAAGCACTTCTTATAATGACTTATTACTGGTGAAATTTTGGATATATTAGCTCTTTATAGAGTGAAATTGCAGGGGAGAACATATTCTATAAGCCTTTAATATTTAATAATATTTTAAGCTGTAAAAAAAAAAAAACCCATACCTTTTCTTTTTGGTATATGACCAAAAATAAACTTTTGTGAAGAAGAAAAAGTGATAAAGAAATATTCCCTTCAAAATGTATCTTTCCACATGCCAAGAATTTGTCTTGGCTAAATGATTTAATCAAGTAATAGTGAAGCAGTAGTGGCAGAGAGGGTGGCATCAAGTGATGATGGACCAGAAGTGGCTGTAGGAACTAACTGCGGGAGGGCTGTGGCTGGTTATGGGCCTTCAGGTTGAGGTGACATAAATGAAGATGATAGTGCACCAGACGTTTTTTTTTTAAACACCAGTGTAGCTTTACATGAAATTATAACCCCCTTGGAACCTTGAAGGTTGGTGCTTTGGTCCTGGATAGCTGTTATAACGCATGAGCCTAAATAATTGGCTTCCAGCTTTCCTCCTTTCCTCTGCTGATTACTTATATTGGCTCTTAAAACCCTGTCACTGACTTTGAAGTCAGCATTTGTTGTTGTCCTTTTTATTTTGTTCTTTGTCTTTTCCACTGCTTTGCTAACATGCTCTTTCACTAGTTCCAAAAGCTGTTTGTTTTGTAAAGTCCTGTTACAACTCTTCCTGCTCACATATGCTTTTGTCAGCCTGTGAAGCAAAAGGGAATTTTTGCCTTGAATCAGAAATCAATCGGTGTCATGAATATTGCCATGATTTCTAGATCGGGGAAAGCAAACAACCTCTGGCTAAGCAGCAGGCACAACACAAAATAGGTAACTTGTCAGTCCAGGACTCTGCAGTCTATTTACACCTACAGGCCAGTCAATGGACACTCTTTCAATGATGAGGATGTACACAGCCTGGACTGGGAGGAAAGCTGATTTGAGCAGAGAGTCAAGGAGGTCATTTGTGTGAAAAGGGAAAAACATCTCTGAAACAAGAAGGGAGCCTAAGGGTATGCTGTGATTGCAGCCATTCCTCAACTCTCTGTGAATATACTTATACTTTACTATACTATACTATATTATATACTATGCTTATTCGTAATTTATGTCATATTTCTGCTATTAATTGCTTGTTATGGATTTTTTTTTTCATGAAGGCCGTGCCCTAGTGCCCTCTATTGACGAGTCACCAGCAGTGCCTAAACCTAAAGCTCACTGAAATTCTTAGGCTTGCACTATTTATCCATGTTAACCAAACACCATATTCAATTTACAGAGCCAACCTTGTATTTCCTTAGGCTACAAACTCATCAAAACAACAAGCATACAATAGTAAACCATAAGCCAGAGAGAGATGGTATATTGCTCAGTGTTATTTACTTCCTGTCTGAAACATTTCCAGGGTGATATGATTACTGCCAGAGGTGAGGAAATACATTATAAAAGAAGAGAGTGAGGCATTGTGTTTTCAGTCTCTAGTTTATTTATTAATGATATTAAAGCAGAACATATAGCAATCCTGTAACAATATATCTTTAACTTTAATACATTGGTAGCACTTTCTATTACAGCTCTGTAATAAAGTGGTGACAGAAGGGTAACAAGGGAGAAACAAGAGTATAATAATGTGGTAATTTCTTAGTTGCTACCATGCAATTACCAAAGTAATATAAGTAATATACAAGTAATATCATGGCAGCAACAGTAGTTACAGTTGAGTAATATTACCCTGAAATTTATGTAATAGAATAATAAGAGCCCCAAAACGGGGGGGGGGTAATAATATGGAAATGCAGCTCTGTAATAAAATGGTAATAGCAGGATAACAAAGACAAAACAGGACTGGAATAATGTGGTAATTTCTAAATTATTACCACTCAATTACCTCTGGGGCAGTTTCTGTATAATGAGCAGGAAACAGAGCTGCAAAATGCAAAACTGTCTGTTAGAAAGTGCTGCCAATACATTTTCTTTTTTCCATTTTAATGACAGATGAGTTTTCTGTCAGTGGATGATCTATTTTTCCTGTTTGTCACTTAGCTTTTATCACCATACATGACATTATGATAAGTAATTTTTTAGTCATTTTCTAGTACACATACGCTCCAGTTACACAAGTGTACCTTAAATGGACAAATCTGATTTTACAATTCAACCGTAGAACAACCACAGAAAGACAGTTTTCACCTTAACCCTTTACAGCCGATCGGAGCGGGCACGCTCTGTTTTGCGTAACTATTTTTAAATCCCGGTAGCTCTGCAACCAAGTAAGCTAGCGCAATAATTTTTTTTGCATATGAAACTGGAGGAGTTGTACTTACATCTTATGCCATCAGCTTGTCCTAGGTCACAGTTTCCTTCCACATATAGCTTTGCAAAAACTGCATAAAAATCACTTGCAGCAACAAAAACATGATATTCCAGAAACACGCTTCGCCGATCCATCAGCTGTTTGTAACACTTCCTACGTCCATCAGCGCGAACTATCACATGACCGCATGACCTGCCCGAAACCGGAAGTGACGTCATTTTGCGGAAATGTAGTTTTTTACGATAGGGGCCTTATGAGCTTGTGTTTTACTTGTTATGTGTTTTAAAAAGTTATGTTTGACTTTATGACTTTCTGTGTCATTTCTGGGATGCTTAAGACTCATATTGCACTGCTGGAAATAGTTTATTTTGATGCATATGCTGTTATTTTGCAAATTTGCACTATAATATTTATTTTCGTTTTTCCTGCAGTATATAAAAATTGGTGTATTTCAAAAATAAAACTATGAAGACACTCAAAATAAATTTCCTGTGGTGGGAAACTAGTTTGTGTAACTTTTTTGTATTTACAGTTTTGAGGGATAAGCCTCTTAAATTTCTCTAACTAGAAATATATGTTAAAAAAACAAAAACGATTTTCAATTTTTTTTTTAGTTTATTGCACTTTTTTGCAATTTATGTAATTACTATGCACCTAATGCAGACATATTATTAAAGTTTGGGCTATAATGGTTGTATTGATGTATAGCAACTTGAAATGCTCCCAAAAATGGCTCCACAGCATGTAAAAATATAATATAAGCTCTGGCGAACTTGGTTCTATGGTAGGTCTTAAAGGGTTAAACTATGATGACTCAAGTGCTTCCCACATACAAAACAACAACAACACAGTTTTAAAATTTATATGAATTCATTGTTTTATATTTCTTATGGGGTGATCGTGGCTGAAGAGTTGGCAGTTCGTCTTGTAATCGTAAGGTTGCTGGTTTGAGCCCCAGCTCCGACAGTCTCAGTCGTATTGTCCTTGGGCAAGACATTTCACCCGTTGCCTCCTGGTGGTGGTCAGAGGGCGCGGTGGTGCCCGGCAGCCTCGCCTCTGTCAGTGCGCCCCAGGGCAGCTGTGGCTACAATGTAGCTTGCCATCACCAGTGGGTGGATGACTGAATGTAGTGTAAAGCACTTTGGGGTCCTTAGGGACTAAGTAAAACGCTATACAAATACAGGCCATTTACTATTTTATCATTTACTTTACAAACACAGGCAGGTGACAGCTTAAGTGCCATTCTGACTTGGTCATTTTAACCCAAAGAGGTTTTGACTTCAATTTGAATGTAATAATAATTTAGATTATTGACCCTATCTCAGAAACAGAAGGAATCAGTCTTTCACTTCTCATATTTACTTATTTGTTCTTAACCAGGGGACAAATCAGTGCATGTTTAAATGTAATCCAAAAAAAATCAGTTCAAGCTAAACAACTCTTTAACCTCTTCAGTGAATGTCATACATAAGGACAAAACAGCCAAACAATCCAAACAATTTCAACTACACAGTTGGATGTTTGTTTTTGATTTTTGTTTTGATCTAGTGAAGTTTAGTTGGAGTTTTCATTGTTTTTAATGCAACCAGAAAAAATTTCCTATTCTCAACAACTTCAGCCTCCACGGTTTATCAAAGTCAGATTTAGAGGTTCAACTTCTTTTCATTAAAAGGTCTCTACATAAGATGTGTAGAATACTGCATACCATCACATAACACATAAGAGACATAAGGCTTTAAAAAATGTTTTGCTTTCTAAGCTATGCTTTGTACATTGGAAAGCTGGACAGAAAGGCAGCAGTTTCTGTCCTGAATAAAATCCTGCAGCATGCCACATTGCCATTTGTTTGCTCTCTCTCAAGGCAAACATTAGTTTTTTTTCATAAATCAAAGTAAAAAAAAAGAGGTGATGTCCTGACCAGAGAGTTCTCTTGTGGTCACCTAATGCAATGGTTGATGATCAGAGGACATAGCTGCATGGTGGTTCTCTTCAGTAGCCTTTCATGGCAATGCCTCCTCCAGTGTCATTACGTTGGACCTGATGGATCATGAAGATGGTAATAAGCAGGCCCAGTAGCTATAAAGACAGGTAGATGAACAGGGGGTTAGTTCACAAAAAAGGTAGGCGATAATATTAAAAAACTACAGTTCAACAGCACTGGTGGTGAAGCCCGCTGAGGATGACAATGATGTAAATGCTGCAGCTCCAACACGGCAATTACTAGCTTTTACTCAGAAGCTGAAGAGGAATTACCAGCTTTGTTGCTAATAAAGCGGTCAACGTGCTACCTGTATTTATGTGCTACACAATGATGTATAGTCGACACACTTGAGAAGGATTCATGTCTCAGTGCTTGACAGTGGTGTGGCTCAACAAAAAAACTGACCTTTAAAAGCAAAAGGATAAAGAAAATATCATTCCTCTCAGTTTAAATATTTTAAATGTTTTGTTTTTTATTGTAAATAAAACATGGGTTTATCACATCTGAAAATCAAATTTAAAAAGCAAATTAACATGGGAACTTGGAATGTAGTTTTGTGGGTCAACATGCAAATAACTCACGTATACTATTGCGCCCATAGTTGTGTTAATCATAAAGAATTATTACCAGCAAATATCCACTGGAAATGCAGTCATGACCGAAGGTTTTGGCAGTTGAACTGTCTGTTTTTCTTGGGCTTTCCCTTTTCAGTTTTTATTTTTATTTTTTCACATTTCTTTGATAGAGTGAAGCTAAGCCTTGAAGGTACAGTAACAACATTACTAAGGAATGAACACTAATAACATTAAACAGTATTTAGCAACAAAAATGTAATCATGTATGCAAATAAGCTAAGATTCTAGCAAATGTCTGAAAAAGCATCTTAGAAATGCTACTAAGAGTTTTAATTTCCAAGATTTTTTTAAAATAAAATAAGATCTTAAAGAACAATGGAGTCACAGTGATATACAGTGATAACCTGTGACAATAAATGAAAACAACAGTGAAGCTTACTGCTGTCACTGCAAATCCAAAGAAGAAGCCCAAAGCGATCTTGAAGAAAATGTCTACCACCGAAAACATGACGTCACCGCAGGACTGCAGAAGAGAATGGAAGATAGTTATTACATGGAAATCTATCAGAATGGCAGACTGTAGTGTTTGGATTAGCTGATAGGGGTTGGGGGATTAAATACCTGTGCAAAGACTTGCTGTGGGCCTCTGGTTCCCTGTAAGAAAACAAGAGGATATTGTGTATTCAAATAGAAACAGTTCATTATTAACTTTCAGATACATGTTATAAAATATAAATTACTGTAGGGCAAAACACAGTTACATTTGTCAATGTGGAATGGATGGCTGCAAAATTACTCAACTTGTAATTTCAAAGTGACAATCTGACACTAATTTCACGCAAAAAGCTTCTTTAGCCAGGAGGTGTATATTATGTCAGAGCCAGGCACAACTCTTAATTGCTCAAGACTTTGGGTGTCTGCCACGGTGATAGTTACTGGATCCTGTTCAGGGAGGTTGCTGTGGTCTGCTCTTAGTCCCACTAGCCACTGAGCATTGTTGTAATGTGTTGTCTCCTTCTTCCATATGCTCTTCCAGTATTGCTCTGTTTCTAGCCTTGGTGGTGCTGTTCTCACATTGTTCCCCTGCCACACGCCTTAGATGGTTCTGTGGAGAACAGCTGGTTAATTCTCCTGCCTTGCATCTCTCTTGTATACCTCCTCAAGTGGCTGGCCAAGGCTGTGAGTCTTTGTTTGTCAGTTTTCTAGGCATCAGGTATGGACAGTACTTGTTAGGCACCTTCTTCATCACAGCTTTCTGCAGCTCAGATATTTTGCTAACTCCCTTCTATGCTACCTTGATCTTGGCCTCTTGTCTCCTTCTCGATGGAGGGTACTGCTCCTTGTGGCTGTTCATCTTGTAGCCAGGGAGCTCAGTGATCACTGCTGCCAGAGAGTAGATCGATTGGTTTTGGTTATGGTCACAGTAGGGATTGCCCACAGTGCTGTATTCACATATTTTGTTGTTCAGAGGGTATTTCACATAGCCTTGGTAATCGACCCGGTGAGCTGTTCTCGCCTTCAATGTAGCAGTTGTTCTTCTTGCTTGGTACCCAATCCAGAGGGTGGAGATGATGATATCTCCCCCCTGACCTAATTTTCTGGCTTCCCCTTGCCGTAGCATTTGCAGTGTACCTTGTCAATCTCTAGTTGTGATGGTAGTTTCTTCTTCTGGATGTTGGAAAACTAAGCTACTAGTTGTTTCACCATTAGTGTAGATAGCAGAATTAGTCATTTCCTGATATTCTTTGTTTTTTTCTTAAAATCCAGTTTTATTTTACAAAACTAACCTGAGGTCTGGTTTTGCATGAGGAATATCCTCCATATCCCAGATTTGAAGGACTGCATTCACAGGAATTGGGAATTTCCTCACCCCAGTCGTTAGCGCTCACTATTCCACAGCATTTCATCTGTTAACACATAAGAGAATGACTTCAAATAATTGAAAATACTTAATGAAGTTCTGCACTAATGTAAATGTGTCAATAAAGTAACTATAATGTAATTATTAAAAAACAATTCAGTCGAAAAATAATTAATAAAAGGTTTTCTGTGTAAGGTGGAGTCAAAAAGTTACTTGACACCAAGCATAAAAAGAAAAAAATATTATCTGACTAAAATTTCAGTTCAGTCCAGTTCATTTTTATTTCAAACGTGTATATTTGCCATCATTTTGTCATATCATTCCATTCTTTTGTTTGAAAAGGAATAGACAGAAGTATACACTTATTTGGCCCTACCCCCACAAATTTTACATCTCATTCATTTAGTTTTCTTTTAGTCTCAAATTAAACAAATTTGGTTGATCTCCCCTATCAGGGTTGGTCCTTGATCACTTCTGAGCCCTTCCAGTACCACTGCTATTCAGATCACTACCTGCAAGTCCTGTATTGACTACTTGTACAAGTAAATTTGGGATTTCACCACACTTGAGCAGACATTGGACATGACCCTCTGTATCCTCGCTATTCTGGCTATATTGGCTATATTGGCTATTCTGTTCTATTTGATTCTACTGTCATCAGGTTAATAGTACAAAGAACATTACAGATTGCTGTAAGGCTTCAAGCATATCTCTCAAGGATGGTTCTTTCATGTAGGGCTCTGCTAGTTCACTAGAGGTACTGTAGAAGATAGTCTTTGTCTGCAAAGAAAAAAAGAATATATTTAGTATCACGGTAAACAGATGAGAAGCTATATTATCAACAAGACAGACAGAGAAGGACAAAAATCTCAAATATGCAATGAATGAATACCCAAAAACAAGAATAATTAAAGTAGAAAAGAAAACAAATTCTATTTCTAAAATTATTTACTGGCTTCTTTTAATTCACTGATGAATTTCCCACAAGAAACATTACTAATATTTTCCATACTATCCATTAGGTCCTATGGTCATGTCCAATTAGGACAATTCATTAATACAGGCAATTGTTAATGTGTGTGATAGTGTTATTAAGGTGGAAAGAAAAAAAGGAATAAATAATTAAAACTATGTTGCTGAGAGAAAGGCAAGGGTTTTTTTATTTTTATTTCAGACACAGACAGAAAAGGAAGGCCACTAGATAACAGTAGTAACTGTAACAGAAACACAGATGTAAAGTAATACAAAGAAAGAGAGAAAATGTGATGAAAAAAACTTGCATCAAGAAAAATTATTGGACAGGCAGAGAGGAGAAGAGATCACCTGGTTTCTTTGGACCGCTACAACGATGCCAAAAATCATCATGATGATCATTCCAATGCCCATAAATCCTGCAAACTGTACATGAAGGAATGTTAAGAACATTAAAAGAATCATCACTTTGTTTTTGTTTTGTTCATTGTGAAATTAAAAGCAACAAAAAATAAACAGGTATCACATCATTATCTTGTTTGATGCAGGGGTCCTGTACTTACTATTTTGAGGACGAGGGCTTTCTCAGAGCAGGCAGCGTAGATTCCCAGGGAGGAGACACCAAGGACACCAATGGCAAAAACCCATGACCAGCCCAAGCCTGGCATACCAAATGCTGACAACTGCTCGAGAAAGAACAGGAAACAACACAAACATTGCATTGATCCTTACTTCTTGGAATAAGCAAAAGCAAACACAGTTATCAGTAACATGCTAGACATGAATCTCTGGTTCACATCAGATTGAGTCTAATATCTGTGCCATCTAGCCATGCTACCATAGATCATAAGGCAAGCATTTCAAAACCTAAACCAGGCCATGCCAGGACCATCCAGTAAGTCACATTCAGTGAAGAGGCCATCCACTGTAGTACCTTCTCGGGTTAGAATAAATTTGCAGTTGTTAGGCTTAACTAGCACAACATCAAATTTACTGAAGTTTTAGTAAAGAACAGGTCGAATCAGACAGTGTTAACAGACATTTATAAAACTGTAAAGTTGTAGTCACAGTCTTCGTTCTGTGAAGCAAAGACAGCAGTGTGTGGATTAGTCATTTTTAAAATGACGTAAAATGTGAGGGTTGTCCACTGGGAGCGCTGTGGAACACACCAAAAGCAGATCAGCAGGCAAAGACATCAGTGGAGACATCCTCTCTGCTTTAAAGCCTCAAACTTTCCTTTCTGATTAAGATTATAATTATGGTGCATGAGGTGACCGTGAGCCATCTCTCAGTTATGCTGCTTTCCATAATGCACTGAGCACTTTTCTGCTGCTCCAGTCCTTCCAGCAGCAATGTGATTTCATTCTGCACATGGCAGTTTATAGAAAACTGTTTATGTAAAATATATAACTTAAAAATGGTTATTGATATTAAAACTACTCTTTTGTTACACAATAACAGAAAGTTGAAATACATTGTGTAGGGCAAAAACACAAACTGGTTCATACTGGAGCATATATATGGATATCAAATTTCAACTCATTAACAATGAACATCGTGGAGACTGTTATCCCCCAGATGACTGCCAGACTCACAGGCTACAGGATATGACTGTAAAACCTGGAAATGAACTGGAGAAAAAAGAGAAAAAAACTGTAGATAAACAAACAAAAAAACACTATTTCATTTAGTGACAACAATGAGCCAAAACATGTACTCCATTAAAAGCTCTGTGTTTCTGGTTTGACAATTTTGTCAGAGCCAAGCTGTAATTACTGTTACAGAGAAAATGAGTTGTGAGAGCGTTAACTTCCCCCAGGCAGCATCTGTTCTGTGTTAAGAGCAGAAATGAGAGCCTCCACTACATCTGGACAGCTGCCTGATTCTATATAAACACGCCGAGTCCTTCACGTCGGCTGAATCTAAACATTTCAAAATGAGTGTTTTCCATTTCACGTGCGTGCTTTTAGAGAATTATTGTATACACATCATGTCCTGACTAAATCTGGTTCGGGGCTCAATGCAAACCAGCTGCTTTTGTCTTTTGAGTGTTTGTTTCAAAGCATTACTGAACTCTGTTTTTATAGAACTCTTTCTTATCAGTACAGAACAAAGATCCAACCATAACCTGTCATGACTTTAAGAGTGGTTCATGATTAAGTCAACACAGATAAACACTTGATTATTGTATCACCTGATGAAGGCAAATTAAAAACACAACTTGCAGTGAGTGTTTACCGAAAATAGATACTAAGCAAGGGGGGAATTATTCTGGCTTAAAGCCAGACCTGATTTATTATTCCAGACTTTGACAGGAAGACGGCCACATGGTTTATGTAAGAACAGAAGAAAAAACATCTGGAGTGGGAGAGTTGTTTTTATGGTTGGGCTTTCATAGGTTAACCACAAGAGGAGTAGCTGTTCTCTATTACCTATGCTACGTTATGACAGTCAACGGCAGGGAGTTGAGAGTGGTATCAAAGCTGGACACATGAACTAATATCAGTGAAAACAGACTTATGATACTGATTAGTCCAAAAGTGTCTGTAGGCAGACTAAAGAAATTTAAATAGTGTGGTCCTTGTGATTTTAGTTCTTTGTTGAAGGGTGACATATAATCATGATATTTCCGCTTGGCTTTCTTTCTAAGCTCCGTATGTATGAGCCTAATAAAATCAACACGTTGAATAATCAAAGCATCACTGTGGAAATCCCAATTCCACTGAAGGTATTTTTGGCTAAAAAATATCATTCGCCTTTCTTTTATTCTGTGTCAACAGAGATGTAGTTGATGTTTACCTGCACAGCCATGGCAGTCGCCCTTACTGCCAAGTAAATCAGCACACATCCCAGGATCTGTGGAAACCGAATCACAGTGTTCAGTTTGTGTTTAACAAAATTAAAGCTCCAAGTATGGTGGACTAAGTGTGCTAAAAAAACATTTACAATAAAGGCTTTGAAAACAGTGCACTAAGACATAATTAATAATAAAAAGTGATTATCTTATTTTAAAACTGAAACTTGCATGGTTCAGCCAGGGAAAACCTGCCACATTTCAGCGCTTCAGCCATTTTACACCTTTAAAGCATGTCAGCCATTTTAGGTTACACAATCTCTCTTCCTGAGATGTGTAATCCTGCATGCAACCGTTAAGAGCTTTTGTCACTTCTACACTGCACAACCTGAGGGCGACAAAGCTAAAAACCTGATCAGAGACTTCCTCAGGCCTAGGCATGTTTCCTGGCTGGTGAAAACACCCAAGAAACATGGATCTGAAACTGTTCCAGACGCAGGCTATTATTATTCTAAAAGTAATTTAATATAAGATTTTTGTTTTATGTAATTTGATTTTAAAAACTGTTTTTTCAAAACATTATTACAAGTAAATGTTTGTTTGTTTGCATGTTTTGTGTAAATGGATGGAAATAAAATCAATAAGTATGAATAAAAAGAAAAACCTCTGTGTTAAAAATTGAAAATTAATTATCTTTTAAACCACATTTCTCATTTTATTCTGTTTGACTGCACAAGCTCATTGTTTTTTTGTATTTTTTAAAATCATTTTTAGTTCTCTTACTACAAAGACGTTAAAAGGCTAATCAAAGCAAAAACAGCTTCTTCAAACTCCACCTTGTTTTCCCCCACCCTGCCTTTTTTCCATTAGGGTAAGCTAAAAAAAATAATTAACAAAGGAGAGGAGAAGCTGCTTGGTGGTTGGCTGGTGGAGTGAAATATGACCCTGTTTTCTTCTGCTTTGTGTGTGTTGGGGGGGGGGCTTTTTACTGGAAATTACTGAGCTGAGCAGTTAACCACATTTGTATTTGATTGCTGTTTTGGAAAAATATTTTGAACATTGAAGCATGTCTTCATTAATATGATCAAATTTGATGATCATATTTTGTTTTTGTTTTTTTTAGTATAGTACAACAATTTTAGTTAAAGCTGAAGGTATTTTTTCCTAGTTCATCCTTTTTTTTAGCATGTAGGAGTAGGAGCTATTCACAGCAACTTCATGGCTTTACTTTGTTTGTTTTTGTTTTTTACAAAGTTTTTTCTTGTTATTTTAGTTATATTTACATATTTGAAATAAACTCTATTCTGTTCTACTCTATAACATAACGTACGTAAAATCGTCCTGGAAAACTGAACAAAACACAAAAATATTTTTTAAAGTTTAAAATTAAATTAGAAAGAACGTTTTGACTTACCATAAACAGCACATTGAAGAAAATAAAAATGCACTTGATGCATCCATTAATTTTCCCCATTTTCACTTTTTAGAGAGTGTCTCACAGGAGGTGAAGCAGTGAGGTTGTAGCTCAGAATGTAATGATGTACAGGTTTGCGTGCTCTGATAAACTCCGCAGACAGAGAATGTAAGGGGAAGTAACACACAAAGAGCTGCCCTGTAGCCAAGCCCTTGTGTGTACGGGACAGCCTCCTCAGACATGCACTAATAGAAAAAACTCAACTTTAAACTGGAGCTTGAAAACTGGAAACAAAGCAGAAAAAAGGCTGATTATAAAACTGCAGTAAGCATAAAGCAAAAGATTAAAGTTCTGTTATTTGGTTTTACAGTTTTTCTCGATTGCTTAAACACTATAACCAGGCCTCTAAACTAAAATTTCAAAACCGTAACGCTATTGTTCAAAAAGCTCACCCATTTCCCTGAACTATAAACACTATTCCCTGCTTTGACACATGACTCAAATTTGGTGAACTGTTACTGCAAAACTCTACACATAAATCCCTACATTTTACAGTGCTTACACCATGTAGTCATTTAGAAAGCACTAGCATGCAATAATGTTAACTTAAGTCAGCATAGCTTGAGCTCAATTAGCACACAATTAACCAGGTGGAAACACTAGGAGTCAAAATTTAGCACACACCAATCAGAACCTGCGATGGATAGATAAAAGGGCCAAAGTCAGCTCATTCAGGTTTGAAACAATGGATCCAAAGAGATGCAAAGGAAGAGGACGTGGTGAAGGAGGAGGACGTGGTGAAGGAGGAGGACGTGGTGGAAGAGGAGGAGGACGCGGTGAAGGAGGTGGAGGTGGAGAACGACGGCGACAAGGAAGGGGAAGAGCAAGGGCAAGAAGACAGTCAGTCTCGGATGAAATTCGAGCCACTTTAGTTGACCATGTCCTTGTCCATGGGATGACTATGAGGGAGGCTGGGCAACGAGTACAACCAAATTTGAGTCGCTTCACTGTTGCCTCCATCATCAGAGCCTTCAGGGAGGAAAACAGGTAGGTGTACTTGCAGTAAGACTGCTTTGTACAGTAACGTTTAAGTTACTGAACTTATGTGTCTTGAGTTTCAGTATGTTTCCATTATTTGCCTGTAAAATGAATGTGTGACAGTTACAGTAATGAGTGCTTCTATTTTTGTAGGACACAGAGACGACCACCTGGTGGAGGCAGGTTAAGGCTTTTGTCGGAGGAGCAAGAGAGGGAACTTGTAAACATGGTAATTGCAAATAATGTAATCCGCCTGCAAGAGATTCAAAGGAGAGTGATTGAGGATGATCATCTTTTTCGAGGCATAAATGCCATCAGCCTCTCCACAATTGGCCGCATCCTCCGAAAGAATCAATTCCGGATGAAACAGGCATACCGAGCCCCTTTCGAACGAAACTCTGACAGAGTGAAGAACCAACGTGTGGAATATGTTCAGGTATGAGTTTTGATACTGTATAAAGTATTGTGTACCATCACAGCATGGCAGTTTATGCTGCCATTTCAGCACTCTTGAACTGTGGTTCAGGGTACCGATTGACTCTACTGTGTTATGTGTTTTGCAGAGAATCTTTGAGATTGAAGGACGGCCTGTTCCCCATGAAATAATCTTTGTGGATGAGGCAGGTTTTAACCTGACCAAAAGAAGGAAAAGGGGGTGGAACATAATTGGCCATCGGGCTATTGTAAATGTCCCTGGTCAGCGTGGGGGGAATGTCACTATGTGCGCAGCCATCAGCCAACGAGGGGTACTCCACCGCCATGCCGTACTAGGACCCTATAACACTATGCTTCTCCTTGCTTTTCTTGATGGTTTAAGACAACATATGTTCCAGCTGGACTACAGGGAACCAGCACAGCCAGAGCAGCCTCACTACGTTGTTGTGTGGGATAACGTCAGCTTCCATCGCGCTGCTCTGGTTCGTGACTGGTTTACCAATAACCCAAGGTTTTCTAATATCTTTCTGCCTGCATACTCTCCCTTTCTAAACCCGATAGAGGAGTTATTTTCGGCATGGCGGTGGAAAGTGTATGACCGAGAACCTTATGTCCGTGTTCACCTCCTTCAGGCCATGGAAGAGGCCTGCCTAGACATATCAGTAGATGCATGCCAGGGGTGGATCAGGCATGCAAGAGGATTTTACCCCCGCTGCCTGGCTGGGGCCAATATAGCCTGTGATGTGGATGAGATTCTCTGGCCTGACCCAGACCAAAGACAAGATGCTGAGGTGGGATAATGTTTCTGGTGTGTGTTGTACTGTATAGTACATGAATGACAATGTGCCACTGTACATACATTGGTTGCGTCTTTTGTGTTTATCATGTGACAAGGGTTTTGAAGGGGAGAACCATAAGCAACCTATTTGTTTTGGAACTATTGTTTTGAATTAATTGTACCAGTGTGCAAAACTCTGTTGTAGTGTGTGTGTTTTTGAGGGCTTGTGTTTGATGTCTGAGGGCAAAGTTTGGTTTTTCAGCAGGAGTGAATAGTTTTGGGTGTAGAGCTTCATTTTGACCTGGAAATAGGATGTTTGGGAAATTGAGTGAGATGTTATGGATTTGTGTTTACTGTTGTGAGGATATGAGGCGTAGTTTCAAGAAATGTGTTTTAGCAATCGAGAAAAACTGTAATCAGCAGCCCCAAGCTTAGCCCATCGCCTCTGTCATTTGTGGTGCACCTGTAAGGACAACATGCCGAAAGGTTGCCAGTGATTTTTGTTTTTACAGTGACATAAAAAATCAACTTAATTAACTTCTCATTGAATAAAAGTTAAATAGCTAAAAGATTAATTTACCAGGATACACACAATTTATTAATCCTTTATTTATCCAGGTAAAAGAAATCTCATTGAGATTAAAAATCTCATTTCCAAGAGAGACCTGGCATCAAAATGCAATTGAAAATGCAAATAGAAAAACTGTCTGCAGCGAAAAGTGAATATCCTGATTACATTTTACTTGTCTGTGCAGACTCAAGTTCTACCCAGATCATTTAACATGACGATGTTTGGAGACACCCTGGCAGATATGAACAGGAATTTTATCAAAATATAACACTACTGATAAGCACAGCAATGTTCCTGCAGAGGAAGTGAATCTGCTTGCACAATTTAGTTTTTTTAAGAACACAGCAGTTTTCTTAAATATATGGTCAGTGTTGTTTCTTGCAAATATATGAAAGAAATATTGCATTTCTTGGTTGACTATGCTCAGCAGAAGTTTGTTTGTTATTCTTTTCCTTCCAATAAAGGTTGTTAGATTTGGTTAAAAAAAATTGTAAAAGTTAAACAGTTGTGGTTATAATTAAGGAAATCATATGGAAACCAGAAAACCAGATGTTATGAGAGCCAATCTCAATATCAACAGATGTAGTCTGAAATAACTGAGATTTTTGTTACCTTTTGTCAAACAAAAATATTGAGTAGTACACAGAAAGTCTTAGTCATGGCATCTACTTGCTACATTTACAGAAACAGGTGTTGGCTTGTAGTCTGAAAACTGATAGAGATGTGCCTTATACCTCTGATTCTGCTTTCAGAAACACGTGGTTTCAAAAACAAGTATATGATTAAAAAAAATAACATGTTCTCAGGAAACACTGGCATGGACTTAGTGGCTTTTAGCCTCATGACATCCACCACATACCCAGCCAATCATTAAACAAGGTTAGGTTGCATTTTAGCACTTAGTCCAGATTATTATTTCCATGTTGGTATACCAAGAGGGGAAAATATTGATGTATAAGGGTATATGTGAGCTTGTCCTTACCCCAAGCAGCAATGACTAAAGCACGATGCTCATTTTGCAAATCCTGCTCCCATTTACATTAAAACAAAGACAAAAAGGTTATTGGTATGTGCTTAATTTAGAACTCAGAAGAGATACCAGCTCTTCTTACGCTGCAAAAACAGAAAAAACCCATCCGAGAAATTGCTACAATATCAGGAGAAGCAAAATCTACATTTGATACACCTTGAGAAAGTAAGAAAGCACTGGTGAACTCAGCAACCTGAAAACACCTGGACATCCATGGAAGACAGTGTTAAGTGACGGCTGTGTGTAGACAGGAATAGAACCCAAGGTGCAGACTCCAGAGACAGTCGTGAACTCAAAACAGCTTTAATGTAATACTCAAAATATAACATAACTGGAAAAAATCAAAATAAACTTAAACCGGAGGACTGACAGAACACACAGCTAGGTAAACGGTAGATCACAACCCAGACAAACCAAACAAGGAGCCAGAAACAAAAAAAAGTGCAAACACCGGAGCCCGGAAAGCAACATAACAAAACACAGGCTCACGACAGGCGCAGGGGGCCAGGAAAAACAGTTCAAGGGGGCGGCCCGGAGGCTGACGGCCCAAGAGCCCAGAAAAGAGTTCAGGGGGCCTGCCGGGCGGGAGGCTGAACGGGCCCCTTGGACCCTCCAGCGGAGACAGGAGACGGCTGGAGCGGTTCCTCGGACCCTCCAGCGGGAACAGACGGCTGAAGCAGTCCCTCGGACCCTCCAGCGGAGGCAGGTTGCTGGACGGATGACCGAGGAGAGGAGTGACGGTGGCGTCGCTTCCTTGCAGGCTCACCAGCCGCTCCATCTCAGTGTTGTACTCCGAGGAAAAAGAGTCTGCGGGGTCCATGTTCTGGTCGCGATCTTCTGTTAAGTGACGGCTGTGTGTAGACAGGAATAGGACCCAAGGTGCAGACTCCAGAGACAGTCGTAAACTCAAAACCCAGACACAGAGAAACACAGGGCTTAAATACACAGAGGGAGCAATCAGGGAATGGGTAACAGGAGGGAAACACAGCTGGGGCAAATCAGGCCTAACAAGACAAGGGGAAGCGAAACCAGATACATTAACATCAGACATGGACTTTCAAAATAAAACAGGAAACATGACACAGACTGAACTAAAGACACAGATTCGCACGCACTGCAACAGAGGGAAAAGAGACGTGGGACTAGGGCAGACACAGATACTGACTGGACACGGGGATATAGCAACTAAGGATACACAGAGACGCGAACTAGACAAGGGAATACAGCTGACAGGGGAGACAGAGCAACTAGAAAAGACAGAGACATAAACCATCAGACAGAACTCAAAGAAACCAAAGACTAGAAATATAAATAATATAATAAACTCAAAAACCATGGGTCAACGACCCAGGCATCCTAACAGACAGCAGTTTTGGATAATCGCAGAATCATTTCCATGATAAACAGAAACCTCTTCACAACACTCTCCAGGTGGAAGATGTATCTATATCCAAGTCTACCATAAAAACAAGACTGGATTAAAGTAAATACAGAGGATTCACTGCAAGAGGCAAGTCATTCATAAGCCTCAAAGACAGAAAGGCTAGATTGGACTTTGCAAAAAAAAAAAAAAAAAAAAAAAAAAAAAAACATCCAAAAGAGCCAACACAGTTCTGGAAAAACATTCTTTGGAAAGACAAAATGATGATCAACCTCTATGAGAATGATGGCAAGAAAGAAGTATGGAGAAGGTGGGGAATAGCTCATTATCCAAAGTGTACCACATCACTTATAAACCACAAATAAACTGCAACTGAAAGCTGCTGCAGTAAAGCCTGGCAGAGCATTAAAAAGGAGGAAACCCAGCATCTGGTGATGTCCATGAGTTCAGGACTTCATGCTGTCATTGTCAACAAAGGGTGTTCAAGCAAGTATTAGTAATGAGCATTTTAGTTTCAATTATTTAATTTATCTGATTACTTTTGAGCCCATTAAATGAAGGGATTGTGTTAATAATCACTTTAGTTCCTTACACTTTTATCCAGTCTTTTTGTTCAGCCCACTGAGCTGTAAGTCTACATTTCAACTGCATCTGAGTTAGTTTTAATTTAATATTCATTGTCGTAGTGTGTAGAGCCACAATTAGAAAAAAGTTATGTCCAAATATTTATGGAACTAACTGTACACATTTACACCCTAAGCTGATCTCTTGATTTGAAACATTGGCCTTGCTTGCAGCACTGTAACAGCATATGTGTAACAGAAAGAAATTATATTGTTTGCTTTCACTCATTAACTATGAGTGACAGTAAACATAAAAATTAGTCCACTGGAAAAGCCATCCTAGTGACTGCATTACCCAGCTAGCTTGTTTGTACTTAAGGGTATTTCAAATAAGCCATAGCTTCTTAGCCTACAACACCCACTTACTCAGTCCAGCAGTTGTATAAGTGGAACTGCAAAAACTTCCCTTTCTCAATTCCAAGTGGATCCAGAGACAGTCCTAAACAACTGAGAGACACAATCACAATGCCTGTCCTGTCTGAGCATGCCTGAAGCACCTCACACAGGATATAGGAGGCAGGCTAGGTATGCAGGCAGATTACAGTACATCCTTTCAGGATGGAGGAACATCAGACCTACCCAGAGCCTGAGCCAGGCTGCTTACCCAATCTCCCCTTCCAGAGGCAGTGTTGTGAATCAGAACTTGCCCCTGTCTTTATTTATGTGCATATTTGTCATAATTAAATGTTTTGGATCAAACAACATGTAATATTAGGCAAAGACGACTTGGGGAAATACAAAATGCAGTGTAGTGATGTGTCGGTCGCGAACGAAATGGCCGACTCTTTGAAGTGAACGACGCGAGACGGCTCCTTATTGGGAGCTGGGGTTTTTTTGGGGTTTTTTTTTGCCTGTCCTGTTTGGCTCTTTTGCCATCAGAATTATTGTCTAAAGGCGAAGAAAGATGCCCAACGGATTTACTTTACCAAATGGACCATCCCAGCCTTGTCGTAATGGTCTATTTGATTCACCTTTTATTGTTTATTTTATTTTATTTTCACTTGGTAAATATGGGACAGATTTGACTAGGGAAAAGAAAGGGGAGAAAGAAAGAGGGAAAGAAAAACAGCGGGGAAGAGGGATGGGGATAAAGGGCAAAAAACAAAAACCAACAAAATAAGCAGACAAAAAATACATATATCAATCACCTTGATCACCTGTTGAGAAAGAAAAAAGAGAAAACAAGCAGAAGAAAACAAAAGAGCAACATAGTAAACATCATCGTGATGATCTATGTGAATATAACAGTAAATACTAAATATTGAATATTATTGTGCAGCACGTAAGATCGACAGTGCACAGTGTGCTTTGAGGTAGGAGCCAAAAAGGGTGTAGTTTGTGTGTGTGAGCACCCGTGTGTACACCTGTGAGCATGAGCGCGCTTTAATTTAAAAGGTCCCTTCATGTAATAATCTGCTAGAGGGTGGGGGAGCCACAGCCCCGTCCTCCAGGGCATGAAGCAGGTATGGAGGAGATCAAAACTCCAGACATCCAGAGGCCCCCAGAACACAACAGACCAAGGAAGACCAACAGAGGGGCAGCCGCGCCACTGTCCCAGAAAGAGCTGAGGAGAGTCCCAGATGAGGGCTCACTCAGCAGCCGCGGAGCAGAAGCCAGGGGGAGTTGCAGTGACGTGCCCGTGAGCTCCGCCGGCAGCCAGCTGTGCCAGAGTGACCGAGCCCCAGGCCGAGAGGCTGAGGGCACCCCACCCCCGAAGTGGCCCGAGTGAGCCCCAGGCTCCAGGCCCCGATAAGCGGCCGCCAAGGAGTGAGCCGGTGTGTACCTGGACGTCCATCCCCGGACACAAAGAACCACCAACGCACCGATGTCTGAGGGCGTCTGCCACTGGCAGGGGAAGTGGTGGGGGAGATAGGCCTCCATACCTTGGAGGGCCTGAGATGTCCCTAGAGAGGTGGCGTCTGATACCCAACCTGACATATAGACACAGACATACAGGCACACACAGATACAGACATCCATTCCCACCCTCATGCTCTCATATGCAATTACTCATCACTCACCCAACGTGGAGACAGACACAAAGAGACACTGTACACACAATCACACTCCCCAAGCGTACTCTATACCCTAGGTCTAGGTACCCTTGCCCCTGGAGGGGGAAACTGCACCCAGACCCAGGTAGTGTTACCCTTTTCCCTGGGGTGGAGAGAAGCAGACTGCCCCAACTCGGCAGCAGCAGGGAGGCCCCACATTCCAGACCCCAATCGGATGGCCGACTCCTCCTCCCAGACCCCCTGCTCCAACAGGCTGCAGAGAACGGGAGTGTATGAAGACTCCAAACCTCCCTCCGCCCGCTCATATGTAGTGTTGATGCATGTGTGTTCTAAGGTGCATTTAAAACCCAGGAGGGCTTGGAGCTACCTGCCAGACAGCAGCAGGTAAGCGCATGGTCCCTCCTGCTAGCCCTCAATGTCTACGTGTATTTAAAATTGAGAGGTGGGCAACGATGCCAGGGGTGGGGTGTACACCCTGATGGTCTTTTGGATTCCATGTAGCGTGCCCACCCCCAAGGTCCTATATGTATGTGTTATGAGAGTGTGAGTAATGTGAATGTCTAAGTTGTGGGATAAAATTGAGGCACAGGCAGCCAGAAGGGGACAGAGGGGGGGTAGCCTCCCCTGCACCCTGGTGACACACCTTTACCCCAAGGCCCTGCATGTGTGGGTGATTGTGGTGGAGCGGGAAGAGGGAGGCAGCTGGAGATGGGGAGGGAAGGAAGGAAGGAAGGGGCAAGTGACCCCTCCCTGGCGCCAGCTCCCCCGATGACCCCAGTAGGCACCCCCATACTCTGCACCCCGCCAGGTAAGGGGGGCCCAGGCCCATCCGGACCGGGACCCAGTTCGGCAGCGCCGCCTGGCCCCACAGAGCCCGGGACAGCCCACCCGACCCCACCACAGAGAAAACTGCACCCACCCCGTCATCCACTCATCTTCCAGACTACACAAGACAATAGACGCCCAGGCTGAGATCTTCCTCCACCTCTCCTATATCTCATCCTAAAGTCAATGTTGTCGCTGAGAGATACCGTTTCAGGCAACGAGCCCAAGCTGTCGGTGAGTCTACAGATCACTACGTTGCAGCACTGCGTTAGCTCGTGAAACAATGTAAGTTCGGGGATATGGAGAATGAAATGTTGCGGGATCAACTTGTAGAGAAGACAAATAATGCTCGTATACGTGAAAGACTGCTAATGAAGGAGGATTTGATGCTCGATCGAGCTTTGGAAATTGCTAGGCGTACAGAGGCTGCAATAGCTGATGCAAAGGCCATTGCTGTTGGTGAAACAAAGCCTGTTGCAAAAGACTGCAAATGTAATACGTGTGGGAAAATCGGACATTTTTCGAGAGTGTGTAAATCTTCTCATAAGCCTGTTAATGAAGTGACTGTGCCTGAAATGTGTGTTTTAACTGTTGACAATTGTGTCAGTGGTGATCCGGCTAAACTGATGTGCACTGTTACTGTCACTGTACCAAATACTGCACAGGCATGTACTGTTAAGCTACTAGTAGACACAGGGTCTGGTGTTTCCATACTGCCTGAACATATTTACAGCACAAATTTTGGCTCAGTTAAGTTAAGTAATCCAGCTGTTATATTCAAAAGAGAAACTGGATGTATTAGGGTGTCTTAGAGCTGATATTACTTACAATGGCAGGAGTGCCTCCACAGATCTCTACATTGTGAGAACAGGAACACCCATACTGGGAATGGACTTGGTGACTGCCCTCCAGCTACACATAAAAGGGGGACAATTAGTTCTTGACAGTCCCAAGGTCTGTGCTACACTTCAGCAAACCTCTGCTCTGCCCACTCAATGTAAACAGGAATGTGTGTCTCCAGTTGCATTTGGATGTGCAAAGGACTTCGTACATAAAGTGAAGCCAATACAGCAGAAACTTCGACGCTTACCCCTGTCAGTCCGTGATGCTGTTTCCGCAGAACTCAAGAACCTTGAGGAACATGGCATCATAGAGAAAATCGATACATCTGAATGGGTCTCCCCGATTGTAGTCACTAGAAGGAAGACTGGTGGCATATGCATGATTTGATTTGAGAGAACCTAACAAAGCGGTGGTCGTTGACAGTCATCCCTTGCCACTGATAGTGTCATGGTCCTGGGCCGTGTTGGCCCAGTATTCTTAGTTCTCTTGTATTTTTGTATTCAGTTCCCTGTTTAGGTTCTGTTTCCTGAGTTGCCCTGTTATGTGGTTCCCTGTGTGCTTTCCCTTTGTGACTCTCACCCCCTGTGTGCCTCTCTATGTATTCATGAGCCCTTGTCCCCTTTCGTGTTTTATTCCATGTTTTCCCCAGCCTGTTATGTCTGTGTACTTCCTGTTTGACTCTGCCCGTCTCCCGTCAGTGTTATGTTCACCCTGCCCTGTCTCGTTATGGTTATCTGTGTCAGCTGTGTTCCCCGTGTGTTCCCACTTTCCTCGTTAACCCTCTGTGTATTTCTGTCTGCGTCTCCCTCTGTTCGGCGTCGCGTTCTCCCTCATGCTGTGTGTGGTTCTCCCCGTGTCTTCTGGTATATGTTACAATTAGCTTTTCCCAGTGTAGTTTAGTTTTGTATTGCTTTGGTATCACTGCTTTCGTTTGTCACCTGTCAGCAATAAAGCTGCATTTTGAGTTTATCCCCTGAGTCCGTGAGTTTGCATTTTGGGTCCTCATCCTGCCTGCCACACAGCGACCATGACAGATAGAGGACATACTGTCTGAGCTGCGTGGGGCTGTCATGTTCTCCACCCTGGATCTTAAATCCGCCTACCATCAGCTGAAACTACATGAAGAGAGTAGAGGGCTCACTGCTGATGTAACCCAGTGTTAATTTGGTTATCTGATATTGTGTGATATTCAGTATATATGTATATATCTATATTGGGTGTTATAAAATGTTCTTCAATGATTTTGAGTTGTTTTTTTTTATTGCTATTGGTTTGCGGCTGCTTTACGACAGTCGACTGTGGTAGTACATCCTAGCGGGAGGGGCTATGAGCTCACGTGGCTTGTAGCTGTGCCAGAGAGCAAGCTTGGGTGAGCGAGCGGGGATTATCTCCTTCTGCAGTAGCCTTAAAAAAAGACTATTGTTCGTTCTCCTGCCAGGTAAAACTCTGTTTCGTATGTATATTATACTATTCCATGTGTTATCATGTGTTTGCTATGATGTGATGTGTAGTAATGGTTATTAAGGTGCTAATCGCTAATCGAGGCTAAGCTTGCAAGCTCGACAATTAGCCGCCATGCTAAGCGGACGTTGGTAGCCAAGTTCGTATGTCACTGTAGGGGCTATGAGCTCACGTGGCTTGTAGCTGTGCCAGAGAGCAAGCTTGGGTGAGCTAGCGGGGAATATCTCCTTCTGCAGTAGCCTTAAAAAGGACTATTGTTCGTTCTCCTGCCAGACGCCTTACTGCTGTGCTGCCTTACTGCTGTGCTGCCTTACTGCTGTGCTGCCTCGCTGATGCCATTAAAGGACAAGCGGCTGCCATCCATTCATCCATCCGGACTTCGATTATTTGGACCGAAGTACTCACACACACGCCCGCACTCAGTGCCATACAGTCTCTTTATTTTGCTGGCCAGCTAACATCATTGTTTTTTTTCTTTTTGCATTCACAAAGACTATCCAAAGACATTTTGGTTATTGTCAAATAGACACTCTCTGATTATGGACTGAGGAGGTTGTGGTGTTACAACCCCAGGACTGAGAAAAAGGACTCTTTACATAATATATTCACTTGTCTCCTGGTTAGGAGAAGTGACTATTGATGGAAATATTTTTCTTCTTCTTGTCTTTGTTCACATTGTATCCCAGAGAAGTTTTAAGTTGTTCAGGTTGAAACATTTGCACTTAGAGTCTGTTAAGTTTCCTTTGATGTATTAGTGTCAAGCTGATGTTTAAGAGGGTATGTTAAGGACAGATAGGCTGGCAAAATCCCATCACCACCTCCTCGCGGTGCCAGCTGGAAACAACGACCCTCGGGAAGTTGGCTAACGGTGAGGGTCCTCGACGTCAGGTGGAGTGACGCGCCGGTCGATGTATTCCACAGTCACATCCCATGCAATGACGTCTCAAAAAGCTAGGGCGTCCCCCGCAGGCGACGCGCGTCGTCCCCGCCTGAACGACGTGAGAAGTGGACAAAGGCTACCTGCTCATGGAGGGAGTGGGCTGAAGAAGCAAGCCCAAATCCGCCTTGGAACCCTGAACATCGGAACAATGACCGGAAGAAGTCGAGAATTGGCTGACGCCCTCAAGACCCGCCGCATCGACATCACGTGCATTCAAGAAACCAAGTGGAAGGGAGCGAAGGCACGGGACATTGGAGAAGGCTTCAAGCTTTTCTACAATGGCAACCGGGCCCAGAATGGAGTGGGCATAGTGGTGAGTCAAAAGCTCCGGGACAACGTGGTCGAAGTTACCCGCATATCGGATCGCATCATGTCAGTGAAGATCGACGCCGACCCGACCGTCCTACGGATTATCTCCTGCTATGCACCACAGACCAACTGCCCCGACGAGGAGAAGACAGAATTCTGGCGCGCCCTCGACGACCACCTGCAAACGATTAGCCCTGAGGAACACGTGGCGGTAGGCGGCGACCTAAATGGACATGTAGGCAAGGGGAGAGACGGATATCACCGATTCCATGGCGGCCAAGGATTTGGGACCAGAAACGACGACGGTTGCCGGGTACTGGACTACGCAGAGGCCCACGATCTTGCCGTGACCAACACCTTCTTCAAAAAGAAGCCGGCACACCTCATCACGTACTCCAGCGGCGGCAGAGACACCCAAATCGACTACTGGCTAGTCCGAAGACCCCATCTCAGCCTAGTCACGAACGTAAAAGTCATACCATCAACCAATATTGGCCCTCAACATCGGCTACTTGTGATGGATCTCCGACTCAACCTTGGCCAACGACGACGAAGAACACCAACCACGACGGTGGAGAAGATCAAGTGGTGGCGCCTCCCTGAGTGCAAACAGCAGCTTATGGACGCCCTTGAACACCTCGACGTGGACTCCAATGAGCCAGTGGACAAGGCTTGGGAGAACATCGCCAGTCAAATACGTGACGCAGCAGGCAACACCCTTGGGGCGACGAAGCCAGGGAAGCACTTCATCGACAAGCAAGTATGGTGGTGGAATGATAGCGTGCAGCAAACCATCAAGGAAAAGAAGTCGGCACTCAAAGTGTGGCTTCAATCCCGCAGCGATGGCGACTACCAGCAATACAGGGCCCTACGATCGGCCGCAAAGGCGGTAGCAGCGGCAAAGGCATCGCACTATGACCAACTGTATGAAGAGTTGGACACGCCCGGAGGAGCGAACAAAATCTACCGCCTTGCCAGCAGCCGCCATCGAGCAACACAGGATATTGGCCAGGTCAAACACATCAAGGATGCCAACCATCAAACCCTCCGCGACCCGCCCGCCATCCTCAATCGCTGGAGCGAGTATTTCTCCGATATCTGCAACATGGAGTTCCCTCACCAGCCAATCCACAGTGCCCCGCCCGTCCCAGGACCTGTCCCGCCAATCACCATCAAGGAAGTGGAAACAGTCGTTAAAAATATGAAGAATGGTAAAGCGACCGGACCAGACGACATACCAGCCAAAGTCTGGAAGCTGCTCAGGCGCCAAGGCGCCTTAGTCCTCGCCAGCCTGTTCAATAGCATCATCAGAGACGGGACCATCCCAGCAGCCTGGTCAACCAGCATAACGGTGCCCATCTGGAAAGGGAAAGGCGATGTGGCTGAATGCTCCAACTACCGCCCGATCCGACTCCTAAGCCATACCATGAAGGTTTTCGAACGGATCATCGACGCCAGGATGCGAGAAATCGTCAACTTAACGCCCAACCAATGTGGCTTCATCAGGGGGCGTGGCACGACGGACGCCATCCATGCTGCCCGCCTGCTTTTGGAGAAGCACCGAGAGAAGTCCAAGACCATCCACATGGCCTTCCTCAACTTGGAAAAGGCGTTTGACCGTGTCCCACACGACCTCATCTGGCACTCCCTGCGATCACATGGAGTTCCTGAAGCCTACGTCAACTGGACAAAGCTCCTCTACCGACAAGTCACCAGTGTGGTCAGAAGCCCAGTGGGAACATCGCCGCCCTTTAACATCAATGTGGGCGTCCACCAAGGCTCGGCACTCTCCCCGCTGCTCTTCATCCTTTGCATGGACACTGCGACGGTGGATCTCCAGTCACCCCATCCCTGGACACTTCTCTACGCCGACGATGTCTTCCTGGCCGATGAATCGCGAATAGAACTGCAATACCAAACGCAGCAGTGGAAGACTCGCCTAGCTGACTTCGGCCTGAGGCTCAACACCAACAAGACCGAATACTTAGAGGCTGGCCCCCAGACCGACGGCACGATCAGCGTCGATGGAGAAGATCTGGCGAAAGTACCTCATTTCAAATACCTCGGATCGATGATCAGCAATGACGGCGATATCCTACTAGATGTACGAGCCAGGATCAACGCAGCGTGGATGAAATGGCGCCAAGTCACTGGCGTCCTGTGTGACCGAAGAATGCCCAATCGCCTCAAGTCAAAGATCTACAAGAGTGTAGTGCGCCCCGTCGCCCTCTATGGATCCGAGTGCTGGCCAGCCACCGCAAAGCACGAACAAGCCCTTCACACGATGGAAATGCGGATGCTGCGATGGTGCCTAGGCCTAACACAATGGGACCACGTCATGAACACCGACATTAGAAAGAGGATGGGAATCGCACCAATCACAGATAAGATGCAAGAAGCGAGGCTGCGGTGGTACGGACATGTGGTACGGAGCGATGAGAACTCAGTGGTGAGAACAGCACTGCAGCTCAGCCCCCAAGGACGTCGACCTAGAGGCAGACCAAAGCGGAGATGGATGGACCGAATCAAGGACGACGTGAAGAAGATCGAAGCCGATCTGACCGACGCCCTTGACCGACCCAAGTGGAGAAAAGCGGACCCTGCAACCGAGCGGGAAAAACGCTAGGAGGAAGAAGTTAAGGACAGATGTGCTCCAGTCCATCCAATCCTTTAAAGTGCTGGACACCGATGGTAAATTGCCATCAGACCCTAAATAAATTGTCCTCTGCTGTTATCCATATTGCTTCACTCATTCTTTGGTGAGTAGACATATTGGTTACACTTTCATTACACATGAAGGACTGTACCAGTACTGCAGAGTTCCCTATGGGTTGAGTTCAGCACCTGCAGTCTTCCAAAAGATGATGACACAACTCCTACGTGGCCAGAAAGGGGTGCAATGCTATCTTGATGATGTCATCATATATGGAACTTCAGAAGCTGAACATGAGGCCAACCTGCGTGCTGTGTTACACAGAATCAACAATGCAGGACTGAAACTTAATGTTGACAAATGTCAACTCCATCAAACTACTCTGAGCTTTTTGGGTCAAAAGATCGGTCCAGAAGGTCTGCTGCCAGATGACTCTCATGTCACTGCTATCCTGCAGGCTCCGCCCCCTACTGATCCTGCAACTCTGCGCTCATTTCTTGGCTTGAGTGCATGGTACAGCAAGTTTGTGCCAAATTACGTGACTGTTGTTGAACCTATGAGAGCTCTTCTGCGTAAGGACTGTTCATTCCACTGGAACAAAGCAGCTCAAGTTTGATCAAGTCAAGCAGTTAATCGTGCACAGCTCTGCCCTGGTGATGTTCGACCCCAGTAAGCCAACCATAGTCTCGACAGATGCCTCAGACTACGGTGTAGGTGCTGTTTTGACTCAACTTGACGGTAATGATGCAGAACATACTGTTGCATTTGCATCTCGCAGCTTGTCTGATGCAGAGAGGAAATACTCAATCGTTGAGAAGGAAGCTCTAGCTTGCGTCTGGGCTGCTGAAAAATGGCGCACATGGCTCTGGGGCAGAAAATTTCTCCTACGAACAGATCACCAAGCACTTACAACACTGCTGACTACTAAGGGCAATAACAGAGCTGGTCTACGCATAGCCAGATGGTCAGCTCGCCTGTTGGAGTTTGACTATGAAGTGGAATATAGAACTGGGTCATTGAACCATGTTGCTGATTGTCTTTCTAGGCTCCCACTTTCCGAGACAGACATGGCATGTGCAGAGGATGTGGAGTCAGTTGCAGCCATCCTCACTGATCTGAGTGCTGTGTCTGAGGATGACTTCCAGTCAGAGTGCAAAGCCTGTCCAGTATTCACAAAGCTCTGTGTGCAGATACAGAAAGGCTGGCCTACAAGGAAGACGTCACTGGAACCTGACTTACAGCCGTACTTCCCAATCCGCCATGAACTCGCGGTCTTGAACGAGTGCATTGTCAGAGGTACACATCGATTGCTAGTGCCTGAGTCGTTGCAGAAAAAACTCACTGATATAGCTCATGAAACTCACCAAGGCATTGTACGTACCAAACAACGCCTGAGGAAATTGTACTGGTGGCCCAAAATGGATTGTCACATAGAGACACTGATAGAGAACTGTGCAACGTGCAGACAGAATAACAAGTCCACTGTCACCCATGATGCTCCACTCCAACCCATTCCCTTACCAGCTGCTGCTTGGGAAAAGGTGTCTGTGGACATCCCTTTTGAAATAGCCCCTTCTGACTGTAGATTTGCCATCACATTGGTAGACTACTTTAGTAAGTGGCCTGAAGAAGCTTTTGCTTCCCGAGCTGATGCAGCTACTATCATTCAGTTCCTTTCTGTAGTTTTCTCTCGTGAAGGGAATCCAAAGACATTGATAAGTGACAATGGCTCTCAATTTCTCTCTGCTGAGTTCGCTGACTTCCTGAAAAGCAGGGGAATCCAACACCTGAGATCCTCAGTGTATTACCCAAGAGCTAATGGGGAAGTTGAGAGATTCAATAGATGCGTTAAAGACTGCCTATAGACTGCCTCGATTCAAGGACAACCCTGGAAATCGTTCCTGAGAACTTACCTGATGGACTACAGAGCAACCCCTCATTCAACAACTGGAGTTTCCCCTTCAGAACTGCTCCATGGACTACGAATGAGAACAAAGTTACAGGTAATGGATATGCCTGTTCCTCAGACAGAGAGGCATACCATGTGCGAAAGAGTTAAGAATAAGCAAATGAACATGAAAGAATACACTGATGCTCGCAGACACGCCAAACCATTCAACTTTCAGCCTGGTGACAAGGTACGGGTTAGGAAGCCGTGGAAGGTAAAGAAAGGCGAGTTAAAGTTTTCCAAACCAAGGACTGTCATGACAAGGAAAGGACCAAACACTTATTTGCTGGATGATGGACGGACCTGGAACGCCTCACACTTATCGGCTCTGTCAGAGCTGAACACAGGTACTGATTCTGACACAAGAATGGACTGTCATAAACCAGGAACTGATCTAGCATCTAACTCTGAGTCCGATAGTAGGCTTAGGCCCACCAGGATGAGGAACCCACCTTGCTGGACCCAAGACTTTGTCATGGGAAAGTGAATGTTACTGAGTAATGTGAAATATGTTAAACGTGTATTAGGTGACATACATCAGAATGATGAAGTCAGGTTCATATAAGAAATCCTTGTTCAAAGGGGGAGATGTTGTGTCCACACATACTATTGCATTTGTTCTGTAGATGCATTTACCAGAAGCGCTAGAGGGCGCTAGTGAGTATGTTGTTCTGGTTGTTGTTTTTGAAGAAGAAAAATAAAAATAAAGAAAGGAGTTATCGCCGGTAATCCTCTGTTCCTACCTGCGTGTGTGTGTAATGCCTGCTTAACTAACACCACACAACAGGAGCGGTGGTGTTTTTTTTTTTTCTTTCTCTCACCCTCTCTCTCGCACTTTTTTTCCGCTTCACTCCGCACGCGAGCCTTGTGCTCAGTGTTGCCATCTCCTCAGTAAGGAAAATCGCTATTGGTTTTCCTAAAAGTCGCTAGACAGGCCATCACCCTTCTCCCCCTCCCTTTCTCCCTCCTCCCCACACCTGAAATTCACTGAGGAGATGATGGAGTGGGTCAATGCTGGGCTCAGATCTACCCCCCGGCCCAATCCCACTAGAGCAGCCAAAGGTTCACCATCGAGCCCCGCCCCCAACAGAGCAATCGGAGTTCCATTGCCCGGCCCCGCCCCCTTTAGCTCCTCCTTACCACCTTCATGCTCTGTCTCCGCAGTCTGATGTGTGATGTCTGGAGGGTCCGGGCTGCGAGGATTATGGCAGTGGTGACTTTTCCCAGGAGAAGCTGGGACCCTGTTTACAAGAAGGTTTTAAAATTTCTTTTTTAAAATTACTTTTAGGTGACAGAAGGAGACATGTGGCCTTGTCAAAACACAGAGAGCTGCACTCTAAAAGATCTTTAAATATAGTAAACATACCTTGTGTGCCACAGGCTGCTCCCAAACACGAGGGGGCAAATAATACCTCTAAAACGCTTAAGTTGGCTTTATTAAGTGATTTAATCACTGAGCACAGCCTTGATTTTATGTTTTTACCTGAAACTTGGTTGGAACAAAGTAACAGTGGAGCTGTTCTCATCGAGACGACCCCTCCTAACTACAGTTTTATCAGTGAGGCCAGAGTCCATCTTCCACTGGTTTTATTTGCACTCCAGTATGAATACCCATCCCTCAACCCAAGGATCACCACAACATAATCTAATACACCTACACCTTAGTTCACAGACTCACTTTGTCTAGGGTTTATTTCTGAGATTTCACACAACCCAGGATTCAAATCATGAATACATGATGGGTTTGGATTTACATCATTATGAATGAAATGTGCTCTATTTGGAAGCAGCCGCCCCCCTCCCCTTTCGACGGGTTGTGTGTGAGACTTTAAAGCAAACTGTAAATTATAAATTGTTATTGATCCCTTTACCCCTAGTCCTAAAGTGTATATTTATTTTCTTACTCTTCTTATATATATTGTATGCTGTAACTGGAGCCTCGTCGTCTTGTCTCTCTATATGATGGACTGTATGTAGCGGAGAGAAAAAACATCGGTGCAAATTATAAGTCTGTATCATAATGTCTGGTGTTTTTGTGTTTGTTGGTTTGTTTTTATTTTGTTTTATTTTGCGAGTTGGTTTTTAGATGCCGCTCCAGCCGGTCAGTGAATCTCCCGCCGCCCCGCCCTCTCCTGCCTGTGCCGCAAGCAGCAGGCGCACCTCGCAAACGGAGGGCGCCCTTACACCCAGCAAATGGGTGATAGAAAACCGATCGGTGCCTATGCCATTCCCAATATGCGCTGGCATGACGTCGGGGCAGCATGATTACGAGCATTTTTTTTTTTTTTTTTTTTTTTTTTTTTTTTAAATGACATCAGAAACAACAGTATGCGACATTACATGATGGCAGAGCTTCAGTTCATCCTTTGTCATTTTTTTTTTTTTTTTTTTTTAATAAATAGGACAGGGGGAATGAATGAGAGAAAGAGGGGGAGAGAAAGAAAGAAAACCAAAGGGGAGAAGAGACGGTGAGAAGGGGGGGGAAGAGAGAGAGAAAAAAAAAAGAACTCCTGGGTCACCTGTATGGAGAAAAAAAAACAAACAAACAAAAAAAACAAACAGAGGAGACAGCAAACAACAAAGAGCAACATAATAATAGAGAAAACAAAGCACCATCACAATAAACTAGCTAGTCATAGATATCAATATTTACTAAATAATAAACGATATTGTGCAGCACGCAAGATAGACAGCGCACAGTGTGCTTTGAGGCAGCAGCCAAGAAAGCTTTAGTCCGCGTCTGTGAATACCCATGTGTGCATACCTGTGTGGATCAGCATGCTTGCATTCCAAAGGTTTCTCCATGTAATGATCTGCTAGGGAGTGTGGGGGGGCCACAGCCCCGTCCTCCAGGGTGTGAAGCAGGTATGGAGGAGATCAAAACTCCAGACATCCAGAGGCCCCCAGAACACAAGAGACCATGGAAGACCAACAGAGGGGCAGCCGCGCCACTGTTCCAGTAAGAGCTGAGGAGAGTCCCAGATGAGGGCTCGCCCAGCAGCCGCGGAGCAGAAGTCAGGGGGAGTTGCAGTGACGCGCCCGTGAGCTCCGCCGGCCCCCAGCTGTGCCTGAGTGACCGAGCCCCAGGCCGAGAGGCCGGGGGCACCCCACCTCCAAAGGGGCCCGAGCGAGCCCCAGGCTCCAGGCCCCGACAAGCGGCCGCCAAGGAGTGAGCCGGTGTGTACCCGGACGCCCACCCCCAGACACAAAGAACCACCAACACACCGACACCTGAGGGAGTCCGCCACCGGCAGGGGAAGTGGTGGTGGGTGGAGATAGGCCTCCAAACCTTGGAGGGCCTGAGGTGTCCCCAGAGAGGTGGCGTCTGATACCCAACCTGACATATAGACACAGACATACAGGCACACACAGACACAAACATCCATTCCCACCCTCATGCTCTCATATGCACTCACTCCACACTCAACCAACGTGGAGACAGACATAAAGAGACGCTGTACACACAATCACACTCCCCAAGCGTACTCTACAAACCGGGTCTAGGTACCCTTGCCCCTGGAGGGGGGAATTGCACCCAGACCCAGGTGGTGTTACCCTTTTCCCTGCGGTGGGGAGAGGCAGACCACCCCGACTCCGCAGCAGCAGGGAGGCCCCACACCCCAGACCGCAGTCGGACGGCCAACTCCTCCTACTAGCCCTCCCGCTCCAGCAGGCCGCAGAGAATGGGGGTGGGAGCATTTTTTTTTTTTTGCCGATACCCGTGATGCTGCCCCCCACCATGATGCCGCCCCGGGCAACCGCCCGTGTCGCCCGTATCTAAAACCGCTACTGGATGTGGGACTGTCTGATAATTACTGTGTTTTCTTTGAAGGTAAAATTTCAGCACACACAAATATATCAACAGCAGTGATCACAAACCGGTATATAACTGAATACAGTAGTGACATCTTTAACCAGGTCTTCCCATTAACACCTGACCTGTCCAGAGGTTCAGTCAATAAGCTCGTCAATAGCTTCAATGCTAAAATGTTAAATGTAATGGACACTATTGCTCCCATTAAGGTGAAGGTTATCTCTGGAAGGAAAAAGTCTCCATGGAGAAACTCCACACTGGTGAAAAAAGAAAAAAGAGAGTGTAGGAAAGCTGAGCGCAGATGGAGAAAAACAAACCTCCAGGTTCATTATGACATCTATAAAGAGAAACTTCACAATTATAATTTACAAGTGAGGAGTGCAAGGAGGTCCTACTTCTCTGACATCATCACCTAAAACAGTCATAATTCTCGGGTCTTATTTTCTACAGTTGACAGGCTAACAAACCCTCCTGTGTCAGTGGCGGCTGAACTTCACTCAACCATGGCCTGCAATGACTTTGCCAAATTCTTCACAGAAAAAATCCAAAAGATTAGACAAACAATTGGTACATCAACAGCAGATCCAGGATATGTACTGTGTCCACTGAAAAACTGTTTAAACACAATCAAACAGTTTCACCCTATTTGCAGCAAAGACCTGGAGGACATCTTAGGTCAACTGAACTCCTCTTGCTGTTTAGATGTCCTGCCAACAAGTTTTTTCAAAAAGGTCTCAAAGACTTTGGAGTCAGACCTGTTACAGATCGTCAGCTTTTCTTTAATGTCAGGTGTGTTTCCAGAACCACTAAAAACTGCTGTAATAAAACCTATACTGAAAAAGGACAATCTTGACAAGACACAAATGAACAACTACAGGCCGATCTCAAATCTCCAATTTTTAAGTAAGATCATTGAAAAAGTGGTTTCTCAACAGCTCAATTACTTCTTAAAACAGAATAACTATGATGCCTTCCAGTCAGGTTTTAGACAGAACCACAGCACTGAAACCGCTCTGACCAAAGTGTTTAATGACATTTGTCTGAATACAGACAGTGGAAAAATGTCAGTCTTAGTTTTACTGGATCTCAGTGCAGCATTTGATACAGTTGACCACAACATATTACTCAAACAACTGGAGAACTGGGCAGGTGTTTCAGGAACTGTACTAAACTGGTTCAAAACATACTTAGAAAACAGGAAATATTTTGTATCAATAGGTAACTTCACATCTGAGCAGACAAGTATCAAATGTGGAGTTCCCCAAGGTTCCATCTTGGGACCCCTTCTGTTTAACATTTACATGCTCCCACTGGCGCACATTATAAAGAACAACAAAATAAACTATCATAGCTATGCAGATGACACACAAATATATATCACAATGTCACCAGGAGACAGAGGCCCTGTACAGGCTCTTGGTAAATGCATTGAGGAAATTAATGACTGGTTGTGCCACAATTTTCTCCAGCTAAACAAAAACAAAACTGAAGTAATAGCAGGGGTGGAAGTAATGAATTACAAATACTCACGTTACTGTAATTAGGTAGATTTTTTGGGTACTTATACTTTTATGAGTAATTTTTCAAGTGTGTAATTTTACTCATACTCGAGTACAACTTACACTATGTAATCTACTTCGCTACTTATAAAATCAAAAGTCGCTACTGAGTACGCCCACAATTTGAATTAATATTCAAACCTTTCGTCTGCATTTTTGCAGCCAATAAGGCCGTGCAATCGCGACCTCACCAATTTAAAACGTAAGCAAAGAATAAACTCCGCTGCAGCAGCAGGCACAGGTGTCTAGAGCTGCTAAATGGTGGAGTGCAAACTACTTTATAGACAGAAGATTTGGAGACAAAGAAGCCAAAATGGAGACAGAGGACAACACTGTCAGCCATGAAAACGACGTAGAAAAGACGGAAGACGCGTAGCTGGAGGAATTTTCATGTACAGAGGAAGAAATGGAGACAGCGTCCAGATGCAGTGCAAACTTTGTTTGACCTCTACAGTCGTTTCAACTTACAAGACTTCAGCGTCTAATCTAAAAAACACATTGAGGTAAGAAGTTTTACAACTATGTGTACAATATTGCCTTCTTATTTTTCATGTGTGTTAAGGTTATTAGTTTGGCTAAGATATTGTTACTGCCATTGGTTAGCCTGATATTAACCCTTGTATGGTGTTCGGGTCTGTGAGACCCGTTTTCAGTTTTTCTCAAAAGAAAAATTAAACAATTAATTATTTTTTCAACCTGAAATTCATTGGCTTTGGCTTATTTTCTGTGAAGAACATGAATCCGAACTAATTTTCAATGACCTCATACTGTACCTCCCCCCACGCATTTACATTACATACAGGACCTGGAAAAACTAGTCCATGCATTCATCTTTAGTAGGCTTGATTACTGTAACAGCATCTTTACAGGTCGACCTAAAAAATCAGTCAGACAACTACAGCTCATTCAGAACTCTGCTGCTCGAGTCCTCACTAAGACCAAAAAAGTGGACCACAGAGAATGTGCATCTTCTTTTTGTTTTGCATATTTTAATTTATATTTAATTGTGTTGTGGTTTGCAGTGTTTTGTGTTGTTTCACTTTAAATTTGTTTAAAAGGAAAAAGCTGAAAATTTAAATAGTTAAAAGTTGAAATGTAAATAGTTGTTTTTTGTATTTAAAATTAGCTATGTAACAATTTCCTGACTGGCCGATGGCAATGACTTTGTTTCTTGGGTGTTTCTCTTAAGCAGCATCAGCACACAAAAAGACAAACTGACCAGTAGCAAAGCCACAGAATGAGCCAGAGATATTTGAACTCATCCACCTTGGATAGAAACCACTCCAAACTGGGAGTCAGTACTCCACCCCCCTTTTGTTAAGAACCATCACATTAGACTCAGAAATATTCATTTTCATCCCCTTTCTTCACACTCAGAACTTCCCCAGTGTGAGCAGGATGTCAGTAAAGCCAGAAGGACCACATCATCCATTAAAAGCATGTAATAATGAGGTCATCAAATTTAGAAACACTCGTCCATGTTGGGCAGTGGATTCATAACTTTAACGGACAGAATGTCGCAGCATAAATAAAAGTGAAGAATGACATAATTTGTCTACATTTTTTTTAAGCATCATGTTCCAGTTTTAAAAAATCAGCTTTGATGTTCATTTCTGGGGCGATCGTGGCTCAAGAGTTAGGAGTTCGCCTTGTAATCGGAAGGTTGCCGGTTCGAGCCCCGGCTCGGACAGTCTCGGTCGTTGTGTCCTTGGGCAAGACACTTCACCCGTTGCCTACTGGTGGTGGTCAGAGGGCCTGGTGGCGCCAGTGTCCGGCAGCCTCGCCTCTGTCAGTGCGCCCCAGGGTGGCTGTGGCTACAATGTAGCTTGCCATCACCAGTGTGTGAATGGGTGGATGACTGGATATGTAAAGCGCTTTGGGGTCCTTAGGGACTAGTAAAAGCGCTATATAAATACAGGCCATTTACCATTTACCATTTCTGAACAATAGGAATGCAGGGCTTTTTGTCTTTACACAAGAAATGCCTTTCAAAACCTCTGCATAGCAGCATTAACCCAAAGGAAAGTAAATAATCTCGGCACTAACGGTAAGTGAATTTTGAAGTAGTTATAACTGTATAACTTCCTCAGCAACCAATAGCAGCATAACTTTCAATTCAATTCAGTTTTATTTATATAGTGCCAAATTGCAACAACAGTCACCTCAAGGTGCTTTATATACCTACAATAATACAGAGAAACCACAACTGTCCAATGACGAAATGTAATATCTTACATAAAGCTGCAGTGATCACACGTGGCCAAGTTAGATAGCTAGCAGTTTTACCTGCCCAGATATCTTGTGACACTAGAGAAAACGTTTCTCATGGCTTATATTTCCTTTTAAAATTATATAATGTTGCAAGCTTGTTGTCTAATGCCATAAGGACATAGAGTCAAATTCTGACAGTGCTGCACATCAGAAAACTTAAAGAGATTGCATGTGACATCACTATAATAATACTCTGAACACATTCATTACCTGCCTAGAAGGTCACACAACTGAGGACCGTTGGGTTACACAATTATTTTGTGCTGACTGGAAGCTTTAACCTGTTTTTCCAGAAATATGCAGGTCTGTGCATGAAGAGCATAACGTTTTAAGAATATTTGTTCTCGACCGCTTACAGTAGAAACCATTATATTCCAATGACAAAGAGACAGCATGGAGCAGACCACAGTGAGGCTAATGAAATGAAAAATGCTAATTTTACACTTTAATGAACACATTGAATATAGAATAAAGTAAAGCAAGAATTAAGTAAAGCAAGTATATAAGAATCATATCTCACTTAAATATTTGCAACTGAACATCTCTATGTCTGAAACGCAGAGAGAGCAACTTATACAAGAAAGACAACCTGTAAAGCTGTTAGGAACCGGCAACTGCTGTCTTTAATGAGGGTGGGAGTCACTGTAATTTCATTTTGCACATGATTCATGTTTCCCTGCCCACACACCATAATTCTCACTGTTAATGGTGCGGTTGCACAGACATGTCATTAGGATTGCATTACTGCAGCTCTGCATACATGAGGAGGGAAGAGTGAGACAGAGAGAGTGGCGCTGACAAGATTTGTTTCTCACTTCTATGAGAAAAAGTAGTTTCGTTTTACTAATGGGAGAACTGACTCAGAATTACAGACGCCTGCACTGAACAGTCAAGTGTAATAAGTGTAGAACTGTACATGAACTAAGAATACCGATGTTATCTGAACAGGTATAACATTAATCATAATCCAGTTGGATCATGTCATCTGGTCCATTTTTTTTTTAAAACTTTATTTCAAAGTTGTTTTAATGTGTGTAAAATGATTTACCTAACAGTAGTAGGTTTCGCCAGCAGAAACCATAAAACTGCCTTTAGGTCCACAACTGAAGCCTTGCAGAAGTGTGCTGTACTGTTTTTCTTCTCTTTGTTTTTTAAAATTTGCAACCTGAACAGTTCAGTTGTTTTTAAGTTTCCACCAGCTGTGACTGTGTGTGATTTTTATGTGTGTGTCATGAAGCCACCGTAGGGATGGTGCTAAAACAAACTCTAACAGGAAGAAAAATACAACAAAAACCAGCCCTAGCAGGTGTTATTCTGTATTTTTGGATTCTTCTATCAAATCTGAGTATAGACATAGTGTGTGGAGTGTGTAGATTGGATCAAAATGAAGGTCAGTTTTGAAGATGTTCATGGTCTGACCCACGAGCACCGTGTTATGAGTTTGCAGATCTGCATGGGTGTCATGACCTGGCTTGAATGTCACATGTTTGGGGTCATTTTTCCACTGCAGTTCCTGTGTCTAGGTTCTGCCCTCCAGAGCAGAGTTATGCTTCTACTTCTGTCTCCTCTCACCTGTGATCCATCAGTAGTTATTAACAGCTCAGATTTCCACCCGCTGCCATCGTCTGCTACCCCATGCTGACTTCATGTTTAGCTCTTACGTTGTTACTCCTTGTGTTAACCTCACGTCTCCTTGTGTCTCCAATTTACATTGTTTGGGATCAGCATTCAAACTAACCTGTTGTTCTTTTGGTTTTACTGACGCGGGTCTGCTCCCCTAATAATGCAATAGCTAAACACTTACCCTCCTGCATTCTCTGCCCGATGCCTCTCTTCTGTATTCTGAAAATAACATTAGCTCAGACATGTCATCGGGCTGCCCTCTTGCTCGCCATTTCCCTCCAGATCACTGAAAAAGAAAGAAAAAGTCGGACTGCCGTGATGCTCGCGCCCCATCTTGTTTGATTAAGATTTGTGAGCTTAATAAAGTCTTTCATCTATTGAGTCTGCTTTTGGGTCCGCACCTCAAACTGCCATTCAACCCTCTGAGAGTGGGTTTGGGGTTTTGTTTGTGTTTATCTTTCTTTCTTTCCTTTTAATATTCTCAGGTGGAGTTGGATTTGGTTAGCTCTGCCTCAGGTCTCTGTCTGGTTTTCAACGAAAATAAATGATTGTTATATATATCAGTGAAGCATTTTTGTTTGCTTGTTTGTTTTTTTCTTTTGTTTGTTTTTTGTACTGTCTGGCAGCTTTGCAAGCAGAATTGTGATCTGAATGCACTGTGGTGCCTAACATATTTTGCTTTTACAAGAATAGCTACATAGAAAGTAGTAATATACCTGTGGCTTTTTTGCCCCCTTTTTAAAAAAATGGTTCTTTGAAGAACTATTTTTAAAAAGGTCTTTCAAGTGGTTCTTTAAAGACCCATTTTAAAGAACCCTTTTCTGAGTGGTTCTTTAAAGAACCATTTTAAATCTTTCAAAATAAAATGCATCTTAAATCGAATTAACTAGAATAGGGTAAAATAAATACAAGCATATAGACATATATTAATGGTTTATTGGCACTTTGTATTACAGAAAAAGACAAAAAGGCATTTTAACGCTAAGCACAACACCACTACTAATAATAGCATATAAGTCATTTAAACAGTAATAACTAAATATCTTTACTATACTATAAATAAATACATATAAATATTATACTATAGATAAAACAACAATTATTACATTAGAAATAGCAATACTTTCATAACAGACAATTAAACAACACATTTTCATCAGCATGTTTGCATTTTCAGTAAAACTATTTCAAGAACAATCTTTTTATTTAAATTATCAATGAACTGCAGCCTTAAGTTATGTAAGTTAAGTTTAATGTGGGACTCATGGTCCTTTGTTAGTCCACATTGGGACAATATCGGTCTCTCACCTGCACTATGCTGGCAATCTAGGAGATATTTAATGCATTTGCCACTCTTTGCACAGCTACTGGTACAGGTGTAGTCAGAGTTCCCAAGTTGAGAACAAATGCCTCCAAAAAGCAAAATGTCTTTTTTAGTTCACTTGGATAGGCAACATTGTAGACATGGTACAGGGAGAAGACAATACCCATCGCCAATGAAATGTCCATTTCCCCACTGTCCAGAATCATTTTTTGTCCATCCATCTGGACATTGACCTCAGTTGAATCATTCAAGGGCTTGCCGTCACTGCTGCTGAGTACGATTGTAGGTATTGGGCTGTGTGGATCCTGAAACAGGAATTAAATTCTTGAAATGAGGAGTACAGTTTAAATAAGTAAAAACAACAGGTGTCCCAATGAAAGTATAAAACTCCTGTAAAATACTGGATTAGTTCAAGACTCTCCCCATTATGCGAGAACAGCTGTGTTTACTATCTGACCTGGAAAATAAAGAGAAATATGTAAATATTTGCTGGCCAATTTTGTTAATACAAAGCAGTAAAGGCCATATGAGTGCCTTCATCAGGAGTTGAATGGGGGAACAGAAACAAATAGGAATGCACGATGTATCACCAACTGCTGGATCTGTAAGAGACATTTTCCTTAGTATTGGTTTCTTAGCAGCTATTTGACCATAAAGGCCAGATTCATGCAGTCTCCTCTGAACAGTTGATGTAGAGATGTGTCTGCTACTGGAGCTCTGTGTGGCATTTATCTGGTCTAATCTGAGATGCTGTTAACTTCCTATTTCTGAGTCTGATGACTCGGATGTATTTATCCTCAGCTAGCGGAGGTGACTCTTTGTCTTCCTTTCCTGGGACGATTCTCGCGTGAGCCAGTTGTAGTGCTTCAGTTCTTAAAGTAATGATGGACTGTCATTTCTCTTTACTTGATTGGTTCTTGCCATAATATGAATTCTAACAGTTTCAAATAGGGCTGTCAGCTGTGTACCAACCCAACTTTTGCACAACCCAACTGACGGTCGCAACTCCATTAAGAAGGTAAGAAGTTTCACAAATGAACCTTGTCAAGGGACACCTGTGAAGTCAAAACCATTTCAGGTGACATCATCATGAAACTCATTGGGAGAAGGCAAAGTGTTTGTAGCACTGTCAACAAAGCAAAGGGTGGCTACTTTCAGGAATCTAAAATACAAAACATATTTAGAGTTACTTATAATTTTTTCTTTGCTACATGATTCCACATATTGCTTCATATATTCGATGTCTTCAGTTTGTATCTACAATGTAGCAGTAGTAGTAAAAATAAAGAAAAAACAGTAAATGAGGAGGTTTGTCCAAACTTTTGACTGGTAGTGTACACATGCACACACAGACACCATCCAGTTACTCACTCTCACCAACCCACTAGTGACACATAGAAAGACAAAGACACATGTGCACACATTCACCCCCTGCTCCTCTGCGGTGTTGGTCAGCAGATGCCACTATGAACGAGCAGCAAACTGGGATGAAGCCAAAGCTGTCAGGGCTAATGAGCGGTATGGATTCAGGCGCGGAGCTCTGGGTTGAAGCCGACAGTGCGTTTATTTACAGTGCTTGAAATACAGTCTTCAAACAGTGAGATATCCAACAATGTCCTTTCTCTAAATCCCAAAAGTGGTGAAGGCGAGTTTCCCCGTGAGGTCGGTGTGCACTCCTTCCGTGTGAATTCCTCCTCCCGAAAACACCAGTGAATCCCTTTTCTCCACTCCTCCGTCCCGTACTTCTCCACCTGAGAGACGAGCAAACACAACAGCGGATAAGAAGGCTTGCCTTGCTATGCGGGTTATAAGATCACGAGCACACTTATCTACCGAGCTCCGAGTACAATCCAGCGTCGACTGCCGTCTGGACACACCGTTAAATACCTCCGTGTAGTGAGGAATGATTAGCGGCAGCTGGAGCTGAAGGTTACTCTTCCGGGTCAGAGGTCGGCCTTTCTCGCTCTCTCGGAGACGCCGCCCCTAGGCATAGCCCGACCCACAGAATAGGGAGGAAGAGAGAAAGAGAGGAAGGCGCACACACATCACAAATAAACAAGCAGGTTGTCCGGGGAGGACCGTCCAACCGTGACAAAAGCACTCCACAAACCGCCTGACAAGATGTGTGAACGGGCTGGGGAACAAGGGGTGTAGAGAGATGTGCCCTCCCCTCCCACTCTGTTTTGACAATGCTATGTTGTGTTGGTGTGTTGTGAACTGTGAGTGGTCTGGATGGGTGTGAATGTATAGAACTAGAGTTTTGTTAAAACTGGGATGGGTACGGTGGCCCTGAGAGACCAAACGGACTGCAACTTCAGAAAACACTTGCAAATAGAAAAAAACGCTGCAAAAAGAAAAAAACGCTGCAAAAAGAAAAACGCTGCAAAAGCACACACAACACAACGGAAATAGGAAAAAAGACAACGGAAATGTTTCTGGGGAGACAATAACCGGACGGTCCTGTTGCACGAACCAAAACATGTATGTATGGCTCTATCCCAATTCAGGGTCTGCAGCCTTAAAGTACGCAGCCTTAACGGTCCTCAAGGGCCGCACTCAAAGACCGCTGAGGCCGGAAGTGTGAGGCTTGTAGGCCTGTATTTTATTCTGTAATTTTTGATTCATCCAGTGTGAGTATTGATCTGAGTTCGCTAACTGAAGTTTTTAACAATTTATCTCCAGGGTATAACTCAGGGGTGGGCAATCTCAGTCCACGAGGGCCGGTGTCTCTGCAGGTTTTAGATCTCACCTTGGGTCAACACACCTGAATCACATGATTAGTTCGTTACCAGGCCTCTGGAGAACTACAAGACATGTTGAGGAGATAATTTAGCCATTTAAATCAGCTGTGTTGGTTCGAGGACACATCTAAAACCTGCAGGACACCGGCCCTCGTGGACGGAGATTGCCCACCCCTGGTCTAGCCTCTGTCACGCTGCCCAGGTTGCCTAGCAACCATGATACTAACAGCTGGAAACGTTTCATACAGCTTTGTTTGACAGAAATGAAGGAGAACATATTTTGTACATTTGTTTCTACATGAGCTTTGTGTGATTTGATAGGTATCTGAGGCTGAGACCACAGGACTGTAAAACATGATTTTTGGGCTTCATTTCTGTACTGAACAGTCATTTAAGATTAGCTAGTAAATAACAATTAGCTAATGTTTTTCATGAGACTAAAGTCATCTCACTTTGGTAATGTAAATATAATATGGCCAATATTATATTAATCATTATTAGTTATTACAGCAGTGAACATGAACTCTGTGCCAAACACTGAGCTTCAGTAAAGATTCAAGTTACAGTTATTTATATTTCCTTTCACCCTAAATCTTCACTTAAAGACAAGTATCTGTGACAGTGTATCTATAGATGTATTATATATAAGAGACAAATATTGTTTGTTCAATTTGTTGGCATTATTACATTTGGCTCAATGCTTACATATATGTGTAAAAAGAAAATGTACGAGCTGTGATAACTGTGTCTGATAAAATGAAGAGTAGACTGATATATGAAATATTCGTTTATTGGGTGAGAAAATCAGACCATGTCATAACTGCTTTAAGTCATACAGAATAGATATCAGAGCCTTAAACAGGCTGACTTCTGTTAAATGGGTCAAACTGGGCAGAAAGTATACAAACACATAACATCCTTATAGAATATGATGTAACACTATAGATCAATTTACCTCAGAATATATAAAGCATATAAACAATTACAGCAATATGATGCAACAAACACAGCAGTGCTACTAATCCAAAATACTCAAAGCTTCATAGAACTGAAACAAACATTTTTAGGTCCATTCTGCTGCTGATACATACTTTAGGTTTCTGAACATTAAACTTGTTGCTGCCTTTCATAGTGTGTAACTTGAAGGCCCTGAGTACTTTCTCCCACACTGAAAACACTGGGATGATAACATTATTTGAACATTACCTAATAAGACTGATTCAGGACAGACAATTAGTTATGTTAAACTTTTCTAGCAGTCCTTCACAAACAGGGAACAGTCTGTCTATTCTCTCCATCTGTCAGCTGCTGCTGGCTCTTCCTCCTCCTCTTACTCACACACTGCTGAGTTTGTCCTGGTGGATCATCAGGGGTGCAAAGCCTCACAGATGATGTGCAGCAGTGGGTCCCTCAGTCTGTCCTCACTCTGGACACTTGCAGTTGTCACACATGGAAATCAAATGTGTGATAAGCTGCAGGATTCAAACACAAGTGTAACTTATAAACACATGTTCATACTTTTATTACACAATCAGAGAGAAAGAAACAGAGAGAGTGCAGGACAGACAGACAGGTGACAGTCTCAGGTGTATACACTGCTACAAATAGGAGGATTTAGTGTTTGTGTTATTACGAGTGCTAAACAAGAAGAGTTCCCAGTTGGTACAGTGGACACATGTGTGACTCCTGTGATTAAAGCATCTTTCTTTCAGCTTAACGAGTGAACTGTCAGCTCGTTCAAACACACGTTAAAGTCCGTTTGGCTCGACACCACCGAACAGAGGCAGCAATGTAACATAGTTAACATTAACAGTGCAGTGGATCCTGCTTGTGCCATGATATTCAGGACTGCAAACCGAGCAGCATCACTGAATTTCAGCTTGTTGTGTTTGTGGATATATGACTGACTTTAATTATCCACAAAATCATCAGATTCTCTGTAAGATTAAGGTCGACTATCAAACGGCGTATAAATTAAAGGCTTTAAAACAAAGTAAACGCTGTACGTACAAACATCGCTAATGTCACATAAATTTGTAAAAAGTAAGTAAGTAAAATTTATTTATATAGCACATTTCACAGATAAAAATCACAAAGTGCTTTACAGTAAGATCAGACATACAAGTTAAAATTAATTAAATTAGTTAAAAGCCCGTTTGTATAAAAATGTCTTCAGCTGCTTTTTAAAGGAGTCAGTAGAGTCTAGACAGCGTAAAGACAACGGCAGAGAGTTCCACAGCCTAGGTGCCAGTGCCTGAAAAGCCCGATCCCCACGTGTTTTAAATCTAGTACGTGGGACCACCAGTAGCCTCTGACCTGAAGACCTAAGTGCTCGGGATGAAGCATGAGGTTTCAACAGGTCAGAGATATACTGGGGAGCTTCACCATGCAGAGCTCTAAAAGTTACAACTAAAATTTTAAAATGAACCCTAAAATTTACAGGCAACCAATGAACAGAAGCCAAAACTGGAGTAATGTGTGACCTCTTGTTTGTACCAGTTAAAAGTCTTGCCGCTGCATTCTGTACAGACTGAAGGCGATCCAGAGCTGATTTGTTAAGACACGTAAAAAGACCGTTACAATAATCCAAACGAGAAGAGATAAAAGCATGAATAATCATCTCAAGTTCTGCCTTTGACACCAGTAGCCTGAGTTTAGAAATGTTTCTTAGATGATAAAAACAGTTCCGGACAAGTTGTTTAGAGTGTTTCTCAAGAGACATTGAACTGTCAAATATAACACCTAAGTTTCTGAGACTCGACTGAAATGAAGGGTCTAAAAAACTGATATGCTGCCTAATTTCTGAGAGCATGTGATCAGGTGCAATAATCAAAGTTTCTGTTTTATCTGCATTTAACTGAAGGAAATTGTCATTTAACCATTGTTTGATTTCTGACAGACAATTATTTAAACAAGACAATTTATACAACTCAGAAGCTTTGAAAGAACAGTACAACTGAATGTCATCAGCATAGAGATGATAAGAAATATTATTGTAACGTCTGATAATGTGGCCTAGAGGGAGGATATACAGAAAAATTTGCCGGCATGTGGCCAACAGTAATGTTTTAATGTTCCTCATTATTAAACATTTGCACATAAATAAGTGACATAATATTCAGAACTGACTTTTGAAAGCTTACTCTTTGGCTGCTCCACTTCTTTGAAGTGTCTCCCAGTCCCAGTGCACTTGTTAGCTTGTTTTGGTTCGTGCAACTGGTCCGTCCGGTTATTGTCTCCCCAGAAACATTTCCGTTGTCTTTTTTCCTATTTCTGTTGTGTTATGTGTGCTTTTGCAGATTTTTTCTTTTTGCAGCATTTTTCTTTTTGCAGCGTTTTTCTTTTTGCAGCATTTTTCTTTTTGCAGCATTTTTCTTTTTGCAAGTGTTTTCTGAAGTTGCAGTCCATTTGGCCTCTCAGGGCCACCGTAGATGGGGGGAGCATAGTGACAAAAGTGACAAAACTCAAACTGTTTTGGCGAGAAGATGAGCAATACGGGAATATTCAGTGTATCATGGTAGCACATGGCATTCATAAAGTACCGCTGTCTGACCAGAGAAATCATCTCCACCTAGATTTCACCATGTGCACTTCACGTTACTTTTCTCTTCAATCATTTTGAGCTAGAGAGAAAGTTTAAGTGGTTCCTAAAAGATGATAATTATTCTGTAACTTTACAGCCACAATTTAAAAAAAAAAAGACAATTAGGTCTGTGTCACACTTGGTTGATAAAGGGTCAAAATTGAACATGTGATAACAGTCAACATAGTTTTATGCTTTCTGGAAAAATGATTTTTTTAAAAAGTGCTCTTTTCACTGTTTCAAAGAAAACTGACTGTACTGTTCACCTTAGCATTTTTATGCATTAATTACAATAATTAATTAGCAAACTGGGCAGCTTTAGATAAACAAGTTCCTCGTTCTGCAGGAATCGTATCTTTCTTGATAAAGCCTAAACTTTAAGAAAAATGTTTACCTTATGAAACAGTTTTATTTTTAACATGTGAGAGTAAAATTGTTTAAAATGACTTATGAATTAAAAAAGCAACATGTAAAAACAAATTATTATTGTAGTGTCTTTAACCCACAACATGAAGCACCTTGAGCACAACTGTTGTTGTGCTTTGTTGCTATACAAATAAAGCTGAACAGGAGAGAATTTAATTGTGTTACTTTTATGTTAGTGAGACTGTTTTAAGTTTTAAATGCTTCTAAAATCTCGTTAGTTGCTTTGAGAAGCAATGTTTTGCTCAGATGACTCATTCAGCAACTCAAAGAACTCGCTGGTGCAGGAAATGGACCCTAAAGGGAAAAAAAACTTGCAGGAAATGTTTTGTATGTTTGCCCTTGGCCAAGTGCCAGCAGGAAGACCAACAACACCCACACAGAAGGTACCGCATAAACAAAACTCAAGGCTCTGGCTACAGATTATTTCTAAATTGGTGCAAGTGGTTGATGGTTGTGTGCTGGACCTTTCCTTTTTTATGTGATTTTCACACTCTCAGCAATCTGCATGAGAAGAGCAACTGCTGCTCTGCAGTAGTAAAAAAACAAAAAACAAAACAGTCCTTCTACAGCAATGTGGAAAGAAAGACAGCAGTCAAGCAGTTTATATTATCAAAAAATGAAACTAAATTAATATAAGTAAAAACAGGTAATCCAGGATAGTAGCTATTTTTTTTTATCCAGTCCCAACCCACTCTGTGTAACTATTACACGAGTCAGAGACACCAGCTGCTGAGTCAAACTGGCATTTGGTTGCACTCTGTTGTTACATCTCTGCTCGTGTCTTTCTTTCTGTGTGTCTTGGTTTTATGTGGGTTGGCTTTTTTAATCACTTTCTTCAGAGGTCTATGTGCTCCTTCCTGCAGCTGCTTGGTTTACTTTTTGCAGCTTGTAAGGGGGGGAAGTCCTGAACCACGTAATAAATATTATAATAACAATAGTCAAAGGAGCTTGCAAAGAAAAGCGTCTGGACTTCTTTAAGTTACTTGAAGACGTTTCACCTCTCATCCGAGAAGCTTCTTCAGTTCTAAGGTCAAATGGTGGAGAGTCCCAGATATAAACCTAGTGGGAGTTTCCCCCCACAGAGGGACAAAAGGACCCCCTGATGATCCTCTAATTGCCTGAGCCAAGGTGTGAAACTGGGTGTGGGTTCCAATCAGCCAGAGTTTCGGGTGAGCTCATTGTGAAACCTGGCCCCACCTTATCATGTGAATTCCTGAGATCAGATGGCCCAGGATGTGAGTGGGCGTTAAGGCGTCTGGGAAGGGATCTCAAAACTGGATTATAGATGGCAGAGAGTTGTCGTAAACCACCGCCTCTGTTCAAACATGGTCGCTCACAGTGGACATAGATGGCTTCTTTCACTCCTCTTTCAAACCATCTGTCCTCTCTGTCCAAAATGTGAATCTCTGCCAGTTCATCTTGCTACTCATGGTGGTAACTCAGCCTTCCTTGTGTTCGATATTCATGCTCCCCTTTTTTTGGGTTAACATGTTTTGCATCTCCAGTTCTCTCCAAATCCATCTCCTGCCGTGCTTGTCAGCAGCGCTGGTTCTGTTTCCACCCTAGTTCTCTTGTCTTCTTGCAAATTAAGGATTTCACACTCTGCTCTTTGGCCGACCTGCCCTCTGCTTCAACGGTGGATCTCTCCCCCCTCTGGACCCCCTGGAACCTGGATTGATCTCACTCACATAATCCACCATCCCCTGAACACTCTCACGGCTACCCCTCCTATGCCGACCGGTCTGCATCGACAAATAAGCACATGCCTTCCACAAGTACTACTTACCTCAGCCCTTTCTCTCATTTCCCTGTCCAGTGATACTTCTCTCCTCTGTTGCAGAAGTTCCTGCCTGTGGTATCCTTGTGTTCTGCGTGCCCGAACATTTCTCCATTCCCTGGTTTCCAACAGCCCCCGTTCATAGTTTCAGTTAATATCCATGCTCTTGTTTAAGATGATTATTTATGTGACTAAATCATGTTAATAGTTCTGCTCTTGGGTCCAAACTTCACTCACGGTTCCAGTTTGTATCAGATGTGAAGAATTGTGGCAGTAATTAAGAAAATAAATTCAGTCATTAGACAACAAATACACTTGGTAATTTACATGAAAAAAGCTTAGAAATGTTCAGCTTTTCTACAATGTAGAAGTCATTTTACAGGAAGCTGGCTTCTCAGCATACTGCATATCTATGATATGTCATGTATTTTCATTCCCTGGGAAATGACATCAGTTTCCACATAAACACAATGAGAGTGGCAGCAGCTTTTCTATTTATGGTACCATAAACATGAAAAATAGCATAGCTTGTCTCTGTCACTCTTGCTATTGTCTCTACGACATTTCAGGGTCAGATCTAGATGACTAGGACTACTGTTATCCAGGCAACCAAACACGTTTAAGAACACTTATCTCTGTGAAAAGATGCTCTAAATACGTAAATGGCCTGTATTTGTATAGCGCTTTTACTTAGTCCTTATGGACCCCAAAGAGCTTTACACTACATTGAGTCATCCACCCATTGGTGATGGCAAGCTACATTGTAGCCACAGCTGCCCTGCCAGACACTGGCACCACCGGGCCCTCTGACCACCACCAGTAGGCAACAGGTGAAGCGTCCAAGGCCCAAGGAAACGACCGAGACTGCCGGAGCTGGGGCTCGAACCGGCAACCTTCCGATTACAAGACAAACTGCCAACTCTTGAGCCACGATCGCCCCGTTACATGGTGTGCAGGACATTGCTCCATGCCTTTAATTAAATGTTGCATAAAAAAAATCAGATTTTTATTGTTTATTGTTATTATATCTGTGAAGGTTCTCAGTCATCCAGGTCATCGTAGTCAAAGGAGCTTGCAAAGAAAAGCGTCTGGACTTCTTTAAGTTACTTGAAGACGTTTCACCTCTCATCCGAGAAGCTTCTTCAGTTCTAAGGTCAAATGGTGGAGAGTCCCAGATATAAACCTAGTGGGAGTATCCCCCACAGAGGGACAAAAGGACCCCCTGATGATCCTCTAATCGCCAGAGCCAAGGTGTGAAACTGGGTGTGGGTTCCAATCAGCCAGAGTTTCGGGTGAGCTCATTGTGAAACCTGGCCCCACCTTATCATGCGAATTCCTGAGATCAGGCGTCTGGGAAGGGATCTCAAAACTGGATTATAGATGGCAGAGAGTTGGTGTCGTAAACCACCGCCTCTGTTCAAACATGGTCGCTCACAGTGGACATAGATGGCTTCTTTCACTCCTCTTTCAAACCATCTGTCCTCTCTGTCCAAAATGTGAACATTGGCATCCTCGAAAGAGTGTCCTTTATCCTTAAGATGCAGATGGACTGCTGAGTCTTGTCCTGTGGAGGTGGCTCTTCTGTGTTGTGCCATGCGCTTGTGAAGTGGCTGTTTGGTCTCTCCAATGTAGAGGTCTGAGCATTCATCGCTGCACTGTACAGCATACACCACATTGTTAAGTCTGTGTTTTGGCGTTTTGTCTTTCGGGTGAACCAGTTTTTGTCTGAGCGTGTTGCTGGGTCTGAAATGCACTGGGATGTCATGCTTGGAGAAAACTCTCCTGAGTTATTCTGATACACCGGCTACATAGGGGATGACAATGTTGTTGCATCTGTCTTTCTTATCCTCCCTCGCTGGTGTCTGATCTTCTTTTCTGTGCCTCTTTGCTGACTTTAAGAACGCCCTATAGATGCCCTCCAGATCAAGATCAGCCAGACCCTGCAGGAACTGGAAACCCTTCTACCCTCTCCAATCTTAGAAGAGGTTTACAAGTTTGTGGACAAGGCTCAGCGGGCCCAACACTCTAAAGGAAAAGAAAGACAACGCAGGAAATTTCACACCTTGCTTTCAAAAACACACACTCCTCATCCTGAACCTACACAACCCAGAGAAGAAAACACACCTGAAGTCAGTCAGGAGAAATGGGTTAAGAACTTTTCAGACAGGATTCTCACTGAACCTGAAAAGAGAGTATTAGCCAAAGGACTCAATTTTGCCATTTCTCCACAACAGTTGCCCATAGTGGACCTCATCACAGCCACAGAATCTGCCATACGGATTAATAAATTATCACAGACAGAAGCAGAGCAAATCAGGATGAAAGTCTCAGCCACGCTCTCCGAAACCAAACAAAAGACAAGGAGCACGAGAACAAAACTGAGTCCACAAATCCACAAAAAGAGTTCAAAACAGGGAGGCAAAGTCCAAAGAGGCCAGAAGGTCGACTCGCGAGGTGACAGCACAAAAGTCCAGTTTGGCTGTTCCGGGGGCCGGCCGTGTGGAAGACGGCGGCAGCAGAGCGGGTCCGAAGGCCGGCCGCGTGGAAGACGGCGGCGGCAGCAGAGCGGGTCCGGAGGCCGGCCGCGTGGAAGACGGACCAGGAGAAGCCGAGGCCGACGCTGGACCGGGCGACGTTGAAGGCAATGCAGAGGCCGGACTGGGCGTGGGTGCAGCTGATGCAGAGGCCGGACCGGGCGTGGGTGCAGCTGATGCAGAGGCCGGACCAGGCGACGGCTGAACGGGCCCCTCGGACCCTCCAGCGGAGACAAGGAGGTGCTGGCTGGGCTGACCTGAGCCACCAGCGGAGACGAGGCGCGGCTGGAGAGGTTCCCCTGAACCCCCAGCGGAGACGAGGAGCGGCTGGAGAGGTTCCCCTGAACCCCCAGCGGAGACGAGGAGGTGCTGGAGAGGTTCTCCTGAACCCCCAGCGGAAACGAGGAGCGGCTGGAGGGGTCCTCCCAAACCCCCAGCGGAGACGAGGAGTGGCTGGAGGGGTCCTCCTGAACCCCCAGCGGAGACAGATGCAGAGCCAGCAGGTGCGGGGACCTCTGGCTCAGCGGACGCTAACTGTAGCTGCACAGGGCACGCAGTCAGCTTGGGATGCAACGGCTGGGGCTGTGCAGGGCAAACAGTCTGTCCAAAGTCCGTCAGTACCACGCAGTCCTCAGCTGGCAGAGAAAGCCCACAAAGGCTCCCAGCTGAGGTTGACAATGTCTGAGCGGGTTGCTGAGCTATGAACTGAGCTGGTGACAGAGGTAATGACAGAGCTAATAATGACTGAGCCGTTTACTGAACAGGCAATGGAGTAAGACACTGAGGTGGTAACAGAGCGGATGACTGAGCAGGTAATGGAGCTGATAACTGTGCTAGAGACTGAGCTGGTGACAAAACGGGAAACTGTGCTAATAACTGAGCTAATGACTGCGCTATGGACAGAAGTGCAAGTTGTAGTTGTGGTTGTAGTGATGGTGGAACAGCAGGTAGTTGAACTTGTGATTGAGCAGGTGACTGACTCTTGGCTGCTCTCCTCCGGGGAACAGGAACGGGTGCTAGGCCTGGCCGAACACCCAGGAAGAGCGCAAAGGACTGCAGCGGAGAAAGGCTGCTTGTCGGAGGCACGAAATCTCTCCTCGGCCGCCGAGTAACCCTCTTCTTTGCGCGGGACGTGGGCGGCGACTGGGGAGGTGAACCGGAAGTTGAAAAGGCCGGAGGAGTTGTGGCAGGCGATAGGCTGAATCCTCCAACTCTTATCACCGTGGGACGATGTGGGGAAAAGGCAGCAGCGTTTGCACTTTGGAGGCTGCGCGGCCCACCTAGAGCCAATCGAGTCCCATAAAAGGCAGACTCGCGCTCCCGGGCATGCCGAGCCTCCTGCCTTCTCCTCTCGTTAGGGAAGGCGGGGTCTGCACGCTGCCGGTTCCGTAGGGAGTTTGCTGGGTCCATTACTGTCATGAACCGGCTGTGTGGAGGCAGATGAGGACCCAAATGCAAAACTCACGGAGGCAGGAACTGAACTCAAAATCACTGCTTTATTGCAGGTTTCACAAAGGAACAGAACTAAACTGGGAATACTAACAGAAGACCGTGGGAACACAGAAAGACACACAGGTTCGGGGAGAAGACATTGAGGACGCGACACTCACCTGATGGAGACATGCACATAAATATGCAGAGGGTTAACGAGGGAAGTGGGAGCACACGGGGAACACAGCTGACTGCGTGCCCTGTGCAGCTACAGTTAGTGTCCGCTGAGCCAGAGGTCCCCGCACCTGCTGGCTCTGCATCTGTCTCCGCTGGGGGTTCAGGAGGACCCCTCCAACCACTCCTCGTCTCCGCTGGGGGTTTGGGAGGACCCCTCCAGCCGCTCCTCGTTTCCGCTGGGGGTTCAGGAGAACCTCTCCAGCACCTCCTCGTCTCCGCTGGGGGTTCAGGGGAACCTCTCCAGCCGCGCCTCGTCTCCGCTGGTGGCTCAGGTCAGCCCAGCCAGCACCTCCTTGTCTCCGCTGGAGGGTCCGAGGGGCCCGTTCAGCCGTCGCCTGGTCCGGCCTCTGCATCAGCTGCACCCACGCCCGGTCCGGCCTCTGCATCAGCTGCACCCACGCCCAGTCCGGCCTCTGCATTGCCTTCAACGTCGCCCGGTCCAGCGTCGGCCTCGGCTTCTCCTGGTCCGTCTTCCACGCGGCCGGCCTCCGGACCCGCTCTGCTGCCGCCGCCGTCTTCCACGCGGCCGGCCTTCGGACCCGCTCTGCTGCCGCCGTCTTCCACACGGCCGGCCCCCGGAACAGCCAAACTGGACTTTTGTGCTGTCACCTCGCGAGTCGACCTTCTGGCCTCTTTGGACTTTGCCTCCCTGTTTTGAACTCTTTTTGTGGATTTGTGGACTCAGTTTTGTTCTCGTGCTCCTTGTCTTTTGTTTGGTTTCGGAGAGCGTGGCTGAGACTTTCATCCTGATTTGCTCTGCTTCTGTCTGTGATAATTTATTAATCCGTATGGCAGATTCTGTGGCTGTGATGAGGTCCACTATGGGCAACTGTTGTGGAGAAATGGCAAAATTGAGTCCTTTGGCTAATACTCTCTTTTCAGGTTCAGTGAGAATCCTGTCTGAAAAGTTCTTAACCCATTTCTCCTGACTGACTTCAGGTGTGTTTTCTTCTCTGGGTTGTGTAGGTTCAGGATGAGGAGTGTGTGTTTTTGAAAGCAAGGTGTGAAATTTCCTGCGTTGTCTTTCTTTTCCTTTAGAGTGTTGGGCCCGCTGAGCCTTGTCCACAAACTTGTAAACCTCTTCTAAGATTGGAGAGGGTAGAAGGGTTTCCAGTTCCTGCAGGGTCTGGCTGATCTTGATCTGGAGGGCATCTATAGGGCGTTCTTAAAGTCAGCAAAGAGGCACAGAAAAGAAGATCAGACACCAGCGAGGGAGGATAAGAAAGACAGATGCAACAACATTGTCATCCCCTATGTAGCCGGTGTATCAGAATAACTCAGGAGAGTTTTCTCCAAGCATGACATCCCAGTGCATTTCAGACCCAGCAACACGCTCAGACAAAAACTGGTTCACCCGAAAGACAAAACGCCAAAACACAGACTTAACAATGTGGTGTATGCTGTACAGTGCAGCGATGAATGCTCAGACCTCTACATTGGAGAGACCAAACAGCCACTTCACAAGCGCATGGCACAACACAGAAGAGCCACCTCCACAGGACAAGACTCAGCAGTCCATCTGCATCTTAAGGATAAAGGACACTCTTTCGAGGATGCCAATGTTCACATTTTGGACAGAGAGGACAGATGGTTTGAAAGAGGAGTGAAAGAAGCCATCTATGTCCACTGTGAGCGACCATGTTTGAACAGAGGCGGTGGTTTACGACACCAACTCTCTGCCATCTATAATCCAGTTTTGAGATCCCTTCCCAGACGCCTGATCTCAGGAATTCGCATGATAAGGTGGGGCCAGGTTTCACAATGAGCTCACCCGAAACTCTGGCTGATTGGAACCCACACCCAGTTTCACACCTTGGCTCTGGCGATTAGAGGATCATCAGGGGGTCCTTTTGTCCCTCTGTGGGGGATACTCCCACTAGGTTTATATCTGGGACTCTCCACCATTTGACCTTAGAACTGAAGAAGCTTCTCGGATGAGAGGTGAAACGTCTTCAAGTAACTTAAAGAAGTCCAGACGCTTTTCTTTGCAAGCTCCTTTGACTACGATGACCTGGATGACTGAGAACCTTCACAGATATAATAACAATAAACAATAAAAATCTGATTTTTTTTATGCAACATTTAATTAAAGGCATGGAGCAATGTCCTGCACACCATGTAACGGGGCGATCGTGGCTCAAGAGTTGGCAGTTTGTCTTGTAATCGGAAGGTTGCCGGTTCGAGCCCCAGCTCCGGCAGTCTCGGTCGTTGTGTCCTTGGGCCTTGGACGCTTCACCTGTTGCCTACTGGTGGTGGTCAGAGGGCCCGGTGGTGCCAGTGTCTGGCAGGGCAGCTGTGGCTACAATGTAGCTTGCCATCACCAATGGGTGGATGACTCAATGTAGTGTAAAGCTCTTTGGGGTCCATAGGGACTAAGTAAAAGCGCTATACAAATACAGGCCATTTACGTATTTAGAGCATCTTTTCACAGAGATAAGTGTTCTTAAACGTGTTTGGTTGCCTGGATAACAGTAGTCCTAGTCATCTAGATCTGACCCTGAAATGTCGTAGAGACAATAGCAAGAGTGACAGAGACAAGCTATGCTATTTTTCATGTTTATGGTACCATAAATAGAAAAGCTGCTGCCACTCTCATTGTGTTTATGTGGAAACTGATGTCATTTCCCAGGGAATGAAAATACATGACATATCATAGATATGCAGTATGCTGAGAAGCCAGCTTCCTGTAAAATGACTTCTACATTGTAGAAAAGCTGAACATTTCTAAGCTTTTTTCATGTAAATTACCAAGTGTATTTGTTGTCTAATGACTGAATTTATTTTCTTAATTACTGCCACAATTCTTCACATCTGATACAAACTGGAACCGTGAGTGAAGTTTGGACCCAAGTGCAGAACTATTAACATGATTTAGTCACATAAATAATCATCTTAAACAAGAGCATGGATATTAACTGAAACTATGAACGGGGGCTGTTGGAAACCAGGGAATGGAGAAATGTTCGGGCACGCAGAACACAAGGATACCACAGGCAGGAACTTCTGCAACAGAGGAGAGAAGTATCACTGGACAGGGAAATGAGAGAAAGGGCTGAGGTAAGTAGTACTTGTGGAAGGCATGTGCTTATTTGTCGATGCAGACCGGTCGGCATAGGAGGGGTAGCCGTGAGAGTGTTCAGGGGATGGTGGATTATGTGAGTGAGATCAATCCAGGTTCCAGGGGGTCCAGAGGGGGGAGAGATCCACCGTTGAAGCAGAGGGCAGGTCGGCCAAAGAGCAGAGTGTGAAATCCTTAATTTGCAAGAAGACAAGAGAACTAGGGTGGAAACAGAACCAGCGCTGCTGACAAGCACGGCAGGAGATGGATTTGGAGAGAACTGGAGATGCAAAACATGTTAACCCAAAAAAAGGGGAGCATGAATATCGAACACAAGGAAGGCTGAGTTACCACCATGAGTAGCAAGATGAACTGGCAGAGATTGGCAGGCAGTGCTGTTTTAAGAACAATCCAGATGATGGCCCGGAAACTAGGAACCTAGTTTCCTACTTTCTATGAAACTAGGTTTCTAATGATTAGTTTATTAGTTTATTACCAGGCGTCTGGAGAACTGTGAGACTTGTTGAGGAGGAGGTCTCATGTTTTTTGTATTACTTTTCCCTGGAACACTCTCTCACAGTCTGTTCTCTAAAACCTAAAAGAGAATTATGGATTTGATCACCTGGTCTCTGAATGCAATTGAAACCCCTTCTCAACGAGAAGTTTGGGCTTGGGTGAGCCTGAGTGCTGAAGATATCTACCTATTCGGAACCATGGTGAAAGGTTTGTAGCTTGAACCTATTCGCTGGAACATTGAAGACAATATAATTACACAGCAAGCAAGACACGAAGTAGGCAAAGTTCTTCATGTTTCTCGTGCACGGGAGAGAACCTGACAAACGCCGTTCCTTCGCTTGACCCCAGTTGCTCTCGTCCGCTCCCCCGTAACACTACTCTTTTATTGAGGTTACATGAATGTGCATAGGTTCATTAACATACGATGTCTACATACAAACAAAGAGTACCTTGCCTGTGTGTGTGTGGGGGGGGGGGGATCAGAGGGTGACCCCATAAATGACTTCCCAAATTTGCTGGTCTGGAGGTCCAACAGTTCATCTAAATAAAAGGCACTTAACCTAAAACAGATATAGCCACGTCTATCCTGCCATAAAACAATAAAACAAGGTACGACCTCTTCCCATGCTCCCAGGATGTAGGTGTGCGAATGCACACCAAGCCTTTGTAGCCTGCTAAAGATCACACATCCTATCACTACACAATTGATTATACACCTCTAAGCATATATGGTTAAATATTTCTAAGCATAAATGACAATCAACAATACAAAACCTAACACATGGTAACAGGGTTCTGGCTAATCGGAGCTGGCTTGGCCCTGACTTATCGAAGAATTAAGAAAGCGGAACCGGCTGTTCGAAACCCCACAAGGCTGCCCGCTGGGATTGGAACGAGGTGAAGAGGCGTGAGTTTCTCAAAATGGGCTCATTGAGTGCAGCACGGATAAAATCTTGGAAAGGCTACGGCTGCCGTGAATACTCAGAATAACATCTCTGAGCGCAAATTGGATGACATCTTGGGGAGCTCACTGTGGTCGTGAGTTCTCAGAATCGGCTCTTTGAGCACAAGAATGACAACATCACAGAGTGCAAGTTTGATAACATCAGGCGAAGCTCGCAGCTCTCCAACGGGAGATTTTGAGAGACCAGTGTCAGAACAGCTTTGAAATTCATATGAGTTGTTCGCACTAAAGTAAAAAAAACACCATCACTTCATGCGGATACCCCTTTGGCGCCAGCCTCTAGGCTGGAGCAGAACAACAACACCCTGATAATGGACTGTGTTTAGACTGTTCTTCCCATTCTATGCAAGGCCACCTGGGTTGGCTGGAAGACTGTTTACTTAGCCTGGCAGGGCAAAGGACACTGTCTCAGCTGAACTCTCGACACATACACACACACACACGCACACAGACATATATACACATGCAGACATACACTCATCCCCCCTCCAAACGCCTTCGACGCTTATTCCCTTCCGATGCTGACGGTGGATCAAGGAGACCTGCGCACAGGCTGTCTCTCACCCTTTACCCACCCCTGTTGCTTGTCATGTGTTTCTTTGGTGTATTAAGAGTTTTTTCATGTGCTATGTGCAGAGGTGCTTTTTGCTGTTCTCAAACTGATCTCCCTGTTGGAGCCCAGTCTGGGGGGAGTTATTTTTTTTCTCCTTATCTTTCATCATGTGGTGCATTTTCCATTGTTATATCTCTCTGACCTGTCGTCCCCATGTGATGTTTTTGTGTAAAGTATGTATGGTCGGAGGGTAAGATGGCGCCGCCATTGCGTGCAATAGGTCGGCAGCCTTATGAAATTTCCCCTTGTGGGACTAATAAAGGTATATCAAATCAAATGTAGCCATTTAAATTGGCTGTGTTGGATCAAGGACACATCTAAAACCTGCAGGGAACCAGCACTCGAGGCCTGGAGTTGGACACCCCTGCTGTACACAAAATGTACTACACGAAAGTCTGAGATATCATTTCAGATAATAGTCAGTCTACTCATAATAATGGTGGTTACATACATGTATTTATATTTGTCTTAGTCAAAATGCAGAAAGCAAACTGAGTAACTAATAAACGGAGTAAGTAAATAAACTGAAAGAGGCACAATGATTAACACAGACAAAATGGCGAGGAAAGGAGAAGCGACAGGAAAGGGATGACTTATTCTAAAACACAAAGAAAGAAGAAGAACTAAAAACGACAGTAGAAAGAAATTTATATTTTATCAGGGCTTGCTCTGGCATTGGAAAAAGAAAGAAACCATGACTCCTGCAGAGTTTGGCAACATCTGATTAGTTTACACACTGGCACATCATTTTTGTTTTAGTAGCCAGATTTTGCTCTGTGAACATTTGCAGAACTAATACTCTGTGACTGATATTTATTAAATCGAACAAGCTTTAGTAATGTACAGAATTATCTATACAGGGTGGGCCATTTATATGGATACACCGTAATAAAATGGCAATGGTTGGTGATATTAAAGTCCTGTTTGTGGCACATTAGTATATGTGAGGGGGCAAACTCCTCAAGATGGGTGGTGACCATGGTGGCTATTTAGAAGTCGGCCATCTTGGATACAACTTTTGTTTTTTCAATAGGAAGAGGGCCATGTGACACATCAAACTTATTGGTAATGTCACAAGAAAAACAATGGTGTGCTTGGTTTCAACGTAACTTTATTCTTTCATGAGTTATTTACAAGTTTCTGACCACTTATAAAATGTGTTCAATGTGCTGCCCATTGTGTTGGATTGTCAATGCAACCCTCTTCTCCCACTCTTCACACACTGATAGCAACACTGCAGGAGAAATGCCAGCACAGGCATCCAGTATCCGTAGTTTCAGATGCTGCACATCTCGTATCTTCACACCATAGACACTTTCTTTCAGATGACCCCAAAGATAAAAGTCTAAGGGGGTCAGATCAGGAGACCTTGGGGGCCATTCAACTGACCACTTTCCAGGAAACTGTTCATCTAGGAATGCTCGGACCTGGCACCCATAATGTGGTGGTGCACCATCTTGCTGGAAAAACTCGGGGAACGTGCCAGCTTCAGTGCATAAAGTGGGAAACACATCATCATGTAATAATTTCAAATATCCAGTGGCCTTGAGGTTTCCATTGATGAAGAATGGACCCGCTATCGTTGTACCCCATAAACCACACCAAACCATCACTTTTGTTGTTCCAACAGTCTTGGAGGGATCCATCCAATGTGGGTTACTGTCAGACCAATAGCAGTGGTTTTGTTTGCTAACTTCACCATTCACATAAAAGTTTGCCTCATCACTGAACAAAATCTTCTTTGTGAACTGAGGGTCCTGTTCCAGTTTTTGTTTTGCCCATTCTGCAAATTTTGTGCGGCGATCTGGGTCATCCTCGTTGAGATGCTGCAGTAGCTGGAGTTTGTAAGGGTGCCATTTGTGAGTAGCTAATATCCGTATCCGCTAATATCAATAGTCGAACAAGGGATGTTCGACTAATGCCACTCTCCAGTGACATGTGGCGAGTGCTACGCTGTGGGCTCTTGCTGAATGAAGCTAGGACAGCCGCCGATGTTTCTTCATTAGTGACAGTTTTCTTGCGTCCACATTTTGGCAAATCCAACACTGAACCAGTTTCACAAAACTTAGCAAGCAGTTTGCTGACTGTAGCATGGGAGATGGGTGGTCTCGTAGGGTGTCTTGCATTGAAATCTGCTGCGATGACCCGGTTACTGCGTTCACCAGATATCGACACAATTTCGATCTGCTCCTCACGTGTTAACCTCTTCGACATGTTAATGGCTGTGAACAAAGAAACTTGTAAATAACTCATGAAAGAATAAAGTTTCGTTGAAACCATAAAGAAGTGATGTGTGAGGAAAAATAAGTTCTTTCTTCACTTCTGTTTTTGTTCATCCAACCACAGCTGTCACTGCACGGCAGTTACGATGATAAACATTTGTCTAAGCCAACAAAACCACAACTTCATCTGCTTCCTACTTTCTGTGAAATGAAACATTTGGTGCATAGTCAAATTTTGTACAAAGCCTTTCCCTCAGGCTGTTTAAACTAAGTGCAAATTTGTAAAGAATTCCTAGAAATGGCAGGGATTTAAGCCTTCCAGGAAAATACATCAGACAAGTTAGAACAACTAGACAAAAATCTATTAAACCCCATCCAGTGGATACAGCCAGACTACTTTCTCACCTTTGTTTCCAAAAAGGGTGCAGCTTTTTTTTTCAGAAAACACTGGATTAGTATGGCTTGTTCAAAACTGTTGCCGTAGAAAAGGTCATCTCCCTATAAAGAACATGTTAAAACAGGTTATGTTTCCAAAAATGCAGTCGTTAGAAAACACAAGACCTCTGGAACAAAGCCCTGTGCGTTGTGCACAGGTCCTAGCATTTTTTTTTAAAGAAAAAACCAAACACACCATGCCAACTTCAGCACACTGGTGGATGGATAAAGATTTGGGGTTGTTTTGCAGGTACAACAGCTAAGCAGGTACAAAAGCTTCAGGACCAGGGCAGTCACTGAATTGACCACTTAAGAGAGTTGACAGCTAAATTCAAATTCTTTTTTACAGCTAAAAATCAGAAAAGTGTGCACTTGTATTCAACCCCGTTACTGATATCACAAAAACAAAATTCACTGCAACCACCTGTGTGTACTCTGTGTACTATAATCTCAGTATAATCTCTTTAAAGGCCTCAGAGGTTTGTAAAGAAACATCATGAAGCTTAAGAAAACACCAGACAGGTCGGGAATAACGCTGTGGAGAAGTTTAAAGCAGGACTAGGTTATAAAAACACATTTCACGTTTTCCCCGTGATAATTGAAACGGCCTGTATGACAGTGAATAATTTACCTATAGTCCCTAAATTAAAGATTTATTGAAAGAAGATCATTTAATTTTTTGAGCTTGTAGAGACAGGCCGCTGTAGCTGTTGCTTTGAATTTTTCTTCAAGGTCAGAGTGTAAAATTCACACACACACAGAATAAAAGTGTTGAAAAGATGTCTGCTGTTTAAGAGCTTGGTTAAGTTTGCCTTTTTTTCCCCTGCAGGTGTGTGAAGGAAACATTTGGATCATTGAGAAAATTCAGCAACACCTCAGAGCTGTACCAGAGCTGTAAAGCAGGATTTTGGCTTTTCCAAGCAACTTTAGGGTTAACCCTGGGTTTTCTATGCTTTTTTTTTTCTTTTTTTCTTTTTTTTTTTTGCCTTTCCCGTTTGGCTCTTTTGCCATCAGAATTGTTGTCTAAAGGCAAAGAAAGATACCCAACGGATTTACTTTACCAAATTGACCATCCCAGCCTGTCATGTTTCGGCCGTGTGGCAGGCAGGATGAGGACCCAAATTGCAAACTCACAGACACGGGGGATAAACTCAAAAATGCAGCTTTATTGCTGATAAGTGATAAACAATAACGATGATACAAAAGCAATACAAAACTACACTAAACTGGGAAAAGCTAAAGTAACATATACCGGAGGACACGGGGAGAACCACACACGGCATGAGGGAGAACGCGACGCCGAACAGAGGAAGACGCAGACAGAAATACACAGAGGGTTAACGAGGAAAGTGGGAACACACGGGGAACACAGGTGACACAGATAACCATAACGAGACAGGGCGGGGTGAACATAACACTGACGGGTACAGGCACAGAGGTTCAGACAGGAGGAGAGAGAGCACGGGGAAAACACAGACATAACAGGCTGGGGAAACATGAAACAACCACAAAGGGAGACGAGGGCTCATAAATACATAGAGGGCACACAGGGGGGAGAGAGAGCACGGGGAGAACTTAGACATAAAGGGCAGGGGAAACATGGAATAAAACATAAGGAGAGACGAGGGCTCACAGATACACAGAGGGGCACACAGAGGGGCACACAGGGGGTAAAAGCCATGAAGGGAAAACACTTAGGGAACAACACAACAGGGCAACTCAGAAAACATGGTCTAAATAAGGAACGAAATACAAAAATACAAGGAACTAAGAATACTGGGCCAACACGGCCCAGGACCATGACACAGCCTTGCCGTAATGGTCCATTTGATTCACCTTTTATTGTTTATTTTATTTTCACTTACTGAATACGGGACAGACTTGACTGGGGGAAAGAAGGGAAGAAAGAAAGAGGGAAAGAGAAACAGCTGAGAAGAGGGACGGGGGAGAAGGGCAAAAAACAGAAACCAACAGAATGAGCAGAAAAAAAAAAGAAAGAGAAAAAAAATGCATATATCAATGACCTGGATCACCTGTTGAGAAAGAAAAAAGAAAACAAGCAGAAGAGAACAAGAGTAATAGAATAAACAACATCACAATGATATATGGGAATATGACAGTAAATACTAAATGTTAAACATTATTGTGCAGCACATAAGATCAACAGAACACAGTGTGCTTTGAGGTAGGAGCCAAAAAGGGTGTAGTTTGTGGGTGGGATCACCCGTGTGTACACCTGTGAGCATGGACGCGCTTGTTTTTTTTTTTTAAAGGTTCCTTCATGTAATGATCTGCTAGAGGGTGTGGGGGGGGCCACAGCCCCGTCCTCCAGGGCATGAAGCAGGTATAAGATAACCTTTATTATTAGTCCCACACGTGGGAAATTTGTTTTGTCACAGCAGGAAGTGGACAGTGCAAAAGTTATGAGGCAAAAATTAGAATACAATAAGAATAAATACAGTACACAGCTGTACAGAATAGAATAAAATAAAATACTATATACAGTAGAATAAAATAAAATAAATATACAATAAGATAAAAATAGAATACAAATACAAATACTATATACAACTGAGTAAAAATACAACGATGACAGAAAGGATTATTGCACTTAGTATTATTGCATATGTATGGATGTGTGTGCTTGATCAGTTAAAGTCTTTATTATGGAGTCTGACAGCAGTGGGGAGGAAAGACCTGCGAAATCTCTCCGTCCCACACCGTGGGTGCCGCAGTCTCCCACTGAAGGAGCTGCTCAGTGCTGTCACAGTCTGCTGCATGGGGTGGGAGATGTTGTCCATCAGGGATGACAGCTTAGCCGCCGTTCTCCTGTCACTCACCACCTCCACTGGGTCCAGAGGGCATCCTAGAACAGAGCTGGCCCTTCGGATCACCCTGTTCAGTCTCTTCCTGTCCCCAGCAGAGATGCTGCCGCCCCAGCAGACCACACCATAAAAGATAGCAGAAGCCACAACAGAGTCATAGAAGGTCTTCAGGAGTGGAGATCAAAACTCCAGACATCCAGAGTCCCTCAGAACACAAGAGACCAAGGAAGACCAACAGAGGGGCAGCCGCGCCACTGTCCCAGAAAGAGCTGAGGAGAGTCCCAGATGAGGGCTCACTCAGCAGTCGTGGAGCAGAAGCCAGGGGGAGTTGCAGTGACGCGCCCGTGAGCTCCGCCAGCAGCCAGCCGTGCCTGAGTGACCGAGCCCCAGGCCGAGAGGCCGGGGGCACCCCACCTCCGAAGTGGCCCGAGCGAGCCCCAGGCTCCAGGCCCCGATAAGCGGCCGCCAAGGAGTGAGCCGGTGTGTACCTGGATGCCCATCCCCAGACACAAAGAACCACCAACGCACCGATGTCTGAGGGAGTCCGCCACTGGCAGGGGAAGTGGTGGTGGGGGGAGATAGACCTCCAAACCTTGGAGGGCTTGAGATGTCCCTAGAGAGGTGGCGTCTGATACCCAACCTGACATATAGACACAGACATACAGGCACACACATATACAAACATCCATTCCCACCCTCATGCTCTCATATGCACTTACTCCACACTCAACCAACGTGGAGACAGACATAAAGAGACGCTGTACACACGATCACACTCCCCAAGCGTACTCTATGAACCGGGTCTAGGTACCCCTGTCCCTGGAGGGGGGAACTGCACCCAGACCCAGGTGGTGTTACCCTTTTCCCTGCGGTGGGGAGAGGCAGACCGCTCCGACTCCGCAGCAGCAGGGAGGCCCCACACTCCAGACCGCAGTCGGACAGCCAACTCCTCCTCCTAGCCCCCCCGCTCCAGCAGGTCGCAGAGAATGGGGGTGAGAGAAGACTGGGTTTTCTATGCTAAGGTGTTTGTCGATTTGTTATTGTATTTTTTTTTTTTACCAGGGTAAATCACCACGGTAACTTGTGCTGTGAACCTAAAACACATTTAGGTGAGCTGGTATGAAATCACCACCAACTGACCAATCAGTTCACCATCCCTGAAAGATCCCTCGGACCTCTGTGGGGAAAGTGGAGGTAGGTGTATAGCAGGGGTGTCCAACTCCAGGCCTCAAGGGCCGGTGTCCTGCAGGTTTTAGTTGTGTGCATGATCAAACACAGCCAATTTAAATGGCTAAATTACCTCCTCAACATGTCTTGAAGTTCTCCAGAGGCCTGATAATAAACTAATCATTAGATTCAAGTGTGTTGACCCAGAGTGAGATCTAAAACCTGTAGGACACCGGCCCTTGAGGTCTGGAGTTGGACACAGCTGGTCTAATGCCTCTGCCTTTATTCTCAAACCCTTAAATAGCACTGAGTCAGCAGCTGAGAGAATCAAAGTAAAACTGTCAGGTGTCTAAGGTTTTTTTCAAGTGGACTCAAAATGCTGGACCAATGGGCTGAAGAAGTCTACAAAATCTTCCTCTTCACACTCTCTTTCAGTAACAGCTGCACCACTTTGGCTTTATTTGTGTATAGCGGGAGGAAGCAACGCACCAAACTATTACAAAAACAGTGCTGTGATGTGGTAAAGATAATGAAGTTGCAAAAAACATGTAGACAAGGTGACAGCTTAAGAACATTAGTGAAGAAAACCATAAAGCATTATTTTTAAACTTAAAGGTGTAGCAGCAGTGTATCAGGAGAGGGAGGAAGCTACAGACTTATAAGATGCATGAGTGATATTAAACACAATTATTAAACTTATAAGGCATTTTTTAAAGTGTTACTTTCACCAGTAAAGTGTGTGTTTGATGTGTTTGGATCTTTTTAACAGAATGATTTTACTAAATGATAACCATTGTGGTTTTCCTTCCTGCAAGTCACCACATAAAAATGTGAGTGGGAAAAAACTGAGAGAGAACATCAGTGCAGCATTAGTATGAATCATATAACAAATACCAAACTGAATTTTATGATGGAATGATGTATGAAATTTACTGGCTCTGAAAACCAATTCCTACTACATATTCTAATCAAGCAAACCTCTGCACCTGTAGCTCACCTGGTGCAGCTTTGGTTTCGTCTACACTGTAAAAAGAAAACGTTGCGAAAGCTTAAAAACTCAAGGCAACCCACTGCATTTATGTTTTTAGGTTCTGATGGATAACTTATAATTTCAAGTTTAGGAGAAAAGTTGCTTCAGCTACTGTTTTTGTGTTTACAAAATTAATAATTGTGCTTTTTCTTAACTCATATTTTATTGTTTTTGCAATGTATTTCCTAAAGTTTACACAAGGTATTAGTTTTAGTTTTGGCAATGTATTTCCTAAAGTTTACACAACATATTTTTGTTTTGTTTTGCCAATCAATTTCCTAAAGTTTAGAAAAAGTATCTTTTATAGTTTTCATGAGGTGCGACCTGTTGTACCAATGAATGTTTACACAGTTAATTTTCAAATAACTTTATTGTGTTCAAACACAACTGTGTTAGGATGCCTGGGTCGTTGACCCAGGGTTTTGAATTTATTGTACTATTTATCATTTCTAATCTTGGGTTTCTTTGTTAGAGTTCTCTTCTATGGTTTATGTCTCTGTGCAGTTGCTGTCTCCCCTGTCTGCGATATCCCCGTGTCCAGTCAGTGTCTGTCCTGGTTCCACGTCTCTGTTCCCTCTGTTGCAATGCCTGCGTGTGAGTCTGTGGCTGTGTCCGAATTCAGGGGAAGGATGCTTAAAATGCTATATTTGGATGCAATGACGTCACAGCGACGCAGCGAAGGCTGTCCAAATTCAAAGAGTGCTCAAAATGTTGCGACAAATGCGTCCTACCTCTCCGCGAATTTGAGAGTTAGTTGTGTCCGAATTCAGGGGAAGGATGCGCCAATGCCACATTTGGAGGCAATGATGTCACGGCGACGTGACGAAGGCTGTCCGAATTCAAAGAGTGCTCAAAATGTGGCAACAAATGCGTCCTTCTTTGCCCTGAATTCTTTTTTTTCTTTTTTTCTTTTCTTCTTTTTCTTCTCTTTTTTTTCTTCTTTTTCTTTTTCCAGAGGGACGGGAAATTGACAGTGGAGATGATGAGGAAATCCTCATGCATATATATCAGCTGATAAAGGGGGCAGTCGCGACGCGCCTCCGCCGTTCCTTCCCGCCGTTCTCCTCGCTCCCTTTTTCTGTCGCTACAACGCTTCCCCTTGACTCGCCTTCCCCTTGAAATCTCCCCTTCTCTTCTCACACGAAAAGCTTTTTATGTTTCTTGTTTTTCATAGCCCGGCTACACCTGCCTCCAACCAGAGTGTTTTGGCTCAGAGCCGCTCTCTCTCCCTCTCTTATTTACAGCTCTGGTGTTGGGCGGGTAGGGGAGTGGTGAGGCGAGGATGCCGACTCACTCCTTTGCAGCTTGACCATGAAGGAGCTCCAGTGGAGCAGTTGAGGAATTAATTACTTTATTTATAGGCTTCTGAACAACTTGTTTACCTCCAGATTTTCCCTGGGAAGTTTAGAGGCCACCGGATGTATACTCTTTTATTCAGATAAGTTATTTTTATTATTATTGTTCATTAGTATGTTACACCCTATGTTACATAAGAAGCAATCTTCAGAGAACTAATTACTCTATAATGTTCTCTGCAGTTCTGCCAGCCAATAGAGTTGCTGTCACTGTTTTCAAATAGCTGTGTTCTCATTAGGAGCGAAGCCCTATTTTTCTTTTTTCTTTCTTTTGACTGGTAAAGTCTGAGTGAGTCATCCGGCTCAGGAACACAATACCCACATTTGTTCTGAGAAATATTGGCCACACGGTAATTACAAAATGAGACAGTGAGACGAGGCTTCCATTTGCGTTGATCGCTTTCACGATCCATCAGTCCCCGTCGAGTTATGACATTTGAATTGACCCCGAGGGACGGGCCTTTCGAAGCACAGACGCATTCGTATCATCCAGACGGCTCAGCGGCATCTCACCAGCCAGCTGCCCATCACTCACCGGCCAATTAAAGGTCTCAACGAGGCCACAGGAAACAGTCACGACCAATTAGCATGTGATCTTACCAACTCCTGGACGTACATGTGCTCAAAGCATCGGGCGCCAGGAAGTGATTACACCTCCACTGGCGGTTATGTCCTCTCCAGCCATGCCATGTGTGATGGATGGACTTCCTCTGTCATTTAATGTGCTAATGACAGACACATTCAAGAACACACAAGCGCACAAGTATTCCTCTTTACTTGAGGGTTTCCTTATTCCCCTCTACCGCGTATTTCCCACTAAAATACACTCAGAGCACGACCTCTGCTTTGCACACCAAGAAGGTTAAGTGTTTCTTGTATGAGGATGTGTGGAGGGCCGGAGGAGCCAGTAGTCTAACCTTTCTCAGTCTGCCAGTGGCTCTCATGTGGAGTCACGGTGACCTAGCCTTTTTTTTGCTTCCAAGCCAAATCACAGGTGGTTTCCAGGAGTATTAAAACAGATTTTTCACTTTCATCCAGGTTTAAAGCATCCGGAACTTTTCTTTTTTTTTTTTCTTTTTTTTTTGCCTGTCCCGTTTGGCTCTTTTGCCATCAGAATTGTTGTCTAAAGGCAAAGAAAGATGCCCAACGAATTTACTTTACCAAATTGACCATCCCAGCCTTGCCGTAATGGTCCATTTGATTCACCTTTTATTGTTTATTTTATTTTCATTTACTGAATACGGGACAGACTTGACTGGGGGAAAGAAGGGGAGAAAGAAAGAGGGAAAGAGAAACAGCTGAGAAGAGGGACGGGGGAGAAGGGCAAAAAACAGAAACCAACAGAATGAGCAGAATAAATAAAAACAGAAATAAATAAAAAATGCATATATCAATCACCTGGATCACCTGCTGAGAAAGAAAAAAGAAAACAAGCAGAGGAGAACAAGAGTAATAGAATAAACAACATCACAATGATATATGGGAATATGACAGTAAATACTAAATATTAAACATTATTGTGCAGCACATAAGATCAACAGAACACAGTGTGCTTTGAGGTAGGAGCCAAAAAGGGTGTAGTTTGTGGGTGTGACCACCCGCGTGTACACCTGTGAGCATGGACGCGCTTGTTTTTTTTTTTAAAAGGTTCCTTCATGTAATGATCTGCTAGAGGGTGTGGGGGGGCCACAGCCCCGTCCTCCAGGGCATGAAGCAGGTATGGAGGAGATCAAAACTCCAGACATCCAGAGGCCCCCAGAACACAACAGACCAAGGAAGACCAACAGAGGGGCAGCCGCGCCACTGTCCCAGAAAGAGCTGAGGAGAGTCCCAGATGAGGGCTCACTCAGCAGCCGCCGTGCGCTCCGCCGGCAGCCAGCCGTGCCTGAGTGACCGAGCCCCAGGCCGAGAGGCCGGGGGCACCCCACCTCCGAAGTGGCCCGAGCGAGCCCCAGGCTCCAGGCCCCGATAAGCGGCCGCCAAGGAGTGAGCCGGTGTGTACCCGGATGCCCATCCCCGGACACAAAGAACCACCAACGCACCGATGTCTGAGGGAGTCCGCCACTGGCAGGGAAGTGGTGGTAGGGGGAGATAGGCCTCCAAACCTTGGAGGGCCTAAGATGTCCCCAGAGAGGTGGCGCCTGACACCCAACCTGACATATAGACACAGAAATACAGGCACACACATATACAAACGTCCATTCCCACCCTCATGCTCTCATATGCACTTACTCCACACTCAACCAACGTGGAGACAGACATAAAGAGACGCTGTACACACGATCACACTCCCCAAGCTTACTCTACAAACCGGGTCTAGGTACCCTTGCCCCTGGAGGGGGAACTGCACCCAGACCCAGGTGGTGTTACCCTTTTCCCTGCGGTGGGGGGAGGCAGACCGCCCCGACTCCGCAGCAGCAGGGAGGCCCCACACTCCAGACCGCAGTCGGACGGCCAACTCCTCCTCCTAGCCCCCCCGCTCCAGCAGGTCGCAGAGAATGGGGGTGAGAGAAGACTCCAAACCTCCCTCCACCCGCTCATTGTAGTGTTGATGCATGTGTGTTCTAAGGTGCATTTAAAACCCAGGAGGGCATGGAGCTACCTGCCAGAGAGCAGCAGGTAAGCGCATGGTCCCTCCTGCTAGCCCTCAATGTCTACGTGTATTTAACCTTGAGAGGTGGGCAACGACGCCAGGGGTGGGGTGTACACACTGATGGTACTTTGGATTCCGTGTATCGTGCCCACCCCCAAGATCCTATATGTATGTGTAATGAGAGTGTGAGTAATGTGAATGTCTAAGTTGTGGGATAAAATTGAGGCAGAGGCAGCCAGAAGGGGACAGGGGGGGGGGGGGGGGTAGCCTCCTCTGCACCCTGGTGACATACCCCTACTCCAAGGTCCTGCGTGTGTGGGTGGTTGTGGTGAAGCGGGAAGAGGGAGGCAGCTGGAGATGGGGAGGGAAGGAAGGGAGGGGCAAGTGACCCCTCCCTGGGGCCAGCTCCCCCGCTGACCCCAGTAGGCACCCCCATACTCCGCGACCCACCAGGGAAAGGGGGCCCAGGCCCATCCAGACCGGGGCCCAGTGCAGCAGCGCCTCCCGGCCCCACAGAGCCCGGGACAGTCCACCCAACCCCACCACAGAGAAAACTGCACCCACCCCACCATCCACTCATCTTCCAGACTACATAAGACAATAAACACCCAGGCTGAGATCTTCCTCCACCTCTCCTGTATCTCCCCCTCCTGCAGAGAGAGCTCCCGAGGAGAGGAAAGCTCCTGCAAGATGTGACAATCTCCCCCACCAGTTGAAGAGCCCCCCAGGTGGCTCGATGCACCGGCGGCACCCTGCTCCAGGGCTGGGCCCCCATGCACCCACCCGCCCACAACCCCGGCAACACACCAACCAGGACCTAAGCCCCCGAGGCCCGGCCCGGGCCCCAGCCCAGAGACGGAGCGCCCCCAGAACCTCACGCCCATCCCGGACCCACCCAGGGGCAGCCAGGCTACCAGGTCAGTAACCCACGTCCGTCAGCACAGACCCTCCCCTAGCCCCGCTGCACGCAGCCGCGAGGAAACAGCCACCTGAGAGCCAACAGAGCCCCTAACCGGACATGACCGCTACCCCGGGTTGAGCCCCCCAAGGAAGATGCCTCCGGGGAACCCCCCGACGCCCTAAGCCTGTCCCTACCCCCACACCAATCACAACAGTGAAGGCGGGACCAAACTATGACCCCCCACCCCCACTAGGTGATGGAGCTGATCAAAGGAGCCCAGAGCAATTGATCTGATGTGGTGGCAGAGGCTGTATCAAGACTAATGTAATCTAATAGATAATTTCTATATTGGTTAGAATTAAGATTATTTTTATTTTTCCAGTTCATGAGGACTGTTTTCTTGGCTATGCATAGGGCAGTGAAAACCATATGGGCGATATTCTTTTCTGAAGTGACATTATCTAAGCTGCCCAACAAACACACTAAGGGGGAAGTTGGAATCTTACATTTCAGACACTTCGATAAGTCTTCACATATCTCGCGCCAAAACTTCTGAACTGGTGGACAGAACCAAAGAGCGTGGATATAATTGTCCGGTGAATTGGTTTGGCAGTGTGAGCAGTTGTTGGTAGACGTAAAGCCCATCTTGAACATCCGATGACCTGTATAGTGCACTCTATGTAATATTTTGTATTGAATTAATTGAAGACTGGGATTTCTAATTAGATGAAAGGTTTTTAAGCAAATCTGAGACCAGAAGTTTAGGTCTAAGTTAACTGATAAATCCGCTTCCCATTTTGCAATAGGAAGTGATATTGATTCATCTGTTTTAGAAAGCATTCTGTATATTTTGGATAGTAATTTGGGGGTTTTAAGAGTAAGAAATTGAAACACACTTGGTGGTGTTTGTAGTTCAACTTGACCCGGTTTAAATTTCTTTTTTACTATGGATTTAATTTGTTGATATTCTAAAAATCTTTTCTTGTTGATCCCATATTGTGTAACTAGTCCGTCAAATGAGATAAATTCTGTTCCTTCTAGTATATGTTCTAAATATTTGATTCCTTTACCACTCCAATCTGAAAAGTTTATCATATTATTGTTTTGTAATATGTCAGGGTTGTTCCAGATAGGTGTACGTTTGCATGGGATTAATGAAGACGCCGTCAATTTTAGAAACTCCCACCATGCTGTCAGAGAAGAGCTGATGTTGATGCTTTTAAAGCATTCATGTCGTTGGATGTTTGAGCTGATAAATGGTAGGTCTGAGATCTCTAGATTATTGCAAAGTGCTTGTTCTACATCTAGCCAAGGTTCATCTAAGAGGGTGTGTTTTAGCCATCCTGAGATAAACTGAAGCCTGTTGGCTAAGAAGTAGTGCTGAAAGTTAGGCAGTTCTAGTCCTCCTTTATCCTTGGTCTTTTGTAGTGTTTTTAAGCTTATACGTGGGGGTTTATTTTTCCAAAGGAATTTGGACATACATGAATCTAGCGATCTGAACCAATCTTGTGGCGGTTTAGTTGGGATCATTGAGAATAAATCATTTATTTTTGGTAAGACCATCATTTTTATAGCGGCAACCCTTCCCATGAGTGATATGGGTAGACATTTCCATCTAGCCAGATCATCTTCTACCTTCTTTAAAAGTGGGATATGGTTTAATTTAGTTAGATCTGCAAGCTTGGGAGAAACATTAATACCTAAATATTTTATATTTCCCGATTGCAGTGGTGTAGAAGAGGAATTATGGAGGGAGCAATTAATCGGTAGAACTGTAGATTTTGACCAGTTAATTGAGTAATCTGATATTCTTGCAAAAGAGTTTATCAATTCAACCACCCCAGAGATATTGGTTTGTGAATTTTGGAGAAAGAGTAACACATCATCCGCATAAAGGCTGATTTTATGTTCCACGTTCTTGCATTTTATGCCCTTAATTACTGAATTCTGTCTAATTGCTGCTGCTAGTGGTTCAATAAAAATTGCAAACAGTGAAGGGGAGAGTGGGCATCCCTGCCTGGTGCCCCTCAAGAGACAGAAGCTGGAGGATGTCTGGTCATTTGTTCTAACACAAGCTGTTGGGGAATTATATAATATTTTTAACCAGTTGATGAAAGAGGATCCAAAACCAAATTTGTGTAAAGTTGCAAATAGAAATTTCCAGTTAACTCTGTCAAATGCTTTTTCTGCGTCTAAAGAGAATATTGTAGTTTCTAGGTTTTTACTGTATGAGTAGTCTATCAAATTAAGTAATCTACGTGTATTTGTTGATGAGTGCCTACCTTTTATGAAACCAGTTTGGTCAGGATGAATTAAGAGGGGGGTTATTTTCTCCAGTCTCTTTGAGAGAGCTTTACAGATTATTTTAAGGTCTACATTTATAAGGGATATTGGACGATAGCTTGAGGGATATACAGGGTCTTTGCCTGGTTTTAGCAGGAGATTAATGTTTGCAGAATTCATATTTGATGGAAGTCTGCCGTTTTCTTTAATTTCCAACAACGTTCTGTAGAAAACTGGTGCTAGAATCGACCAGAATTCTTTGTAGAATTCTGCAGGAAAGCCGTCTGGACCTGGAGCCTTATTATTGTGCATACTTATCAGGGCTTCCTGGAGTTCACCTGGTGTCAGTGGTGAATCCAGTGCCATTGCTTGAGTGTCTAATAATTTTGGAAGAGTTATGTTGTCCAAAAACTGATCAATTTCTTTTTTAGATGGGTTTATTTGTGGTGAATACAGCGTTTTATAGAAATACCTGAAAATGTTGTTTATTTGTATCGGTTCATATAATGTGTTCCCAGATGAATCTTGAACAGCACATATAGTTGTTTTTTCTTTATTTATTTTTAGCTGGTTTGCTAGAAATTGACCGGATTTATTACCATGTTCATAATTTTGTAGCCGTAGTCTTTGTACTAAGAATTTAGTTTTTTTAAATTAATTATCTCATTTAATTCTAGTTTTGTTTTGCGTATTTTGTTCAATGTTTCCTGATCTTGGTGGGACGCGTAGGCTTCTTCTAGTGATTTGATGTTTTTTTTCTAATTCCTGAATATTTTTATTTTCTTTTTTCTTTTTATGTGATGAGAAAGAAATTATTTTACCTCTCATCACAGCTTTCCCTGCTTCCCACAGAACAGAAGCTGATGTTCCGGGAGTGTCATTATAGTCCAAATATAAAGTCCACTCTTTTTTAAAATATTTAATAAAGTCTTCATCTTTAAGTAGTGATATATTAAATCTCCAGTTTTTTCTTGGCGTAGTATTATTCTTGTGCATTAGTGTTAAAGATACAGGACCATGATCGCTGACAGCTATAGGGTGAATCTCAGTGTCTGAAATGTCGTTCAGCAGTGAGCTGCTGACCAAAAAATAATCCAGACGAGAGTAGGAGTGGTGGACATGTGAGAAAAAAGTATATTCCTTACTGGTGGGGTGAAGGGAGCGCCATGCATCGCAAAGACCAAAGTCACTCATATACTGTTTGATTATATTTGTGGACTGCCAATTACGCTGAGTTCCCGCTGTATTGAGCCTATCCATGTCTTCATTTAGTCCAAGGTTGAGATCGCCTCCAAGAACAAGTGTGCCATCTAAGTGTTCAGAGAGTGCACTGAAAAAACCGTGAAAGAATGAGGGATCATCAACATTTGGACCATATACACTTGCAATACATAGCTTTTTATCAAGTATAGATAGTTTAATGATTAAGAATCTGCCCTCTGGATCTATAACTGTATCGAGTACTGTGAAATTAATATTTTTATGTATTAAAATTGCTACTCCCCTTTGTCTAGAATTATAACAAGCTGAGAACACATTGGGAAACTCAGGTGTTTTAAGTTCATTCGAACCTCTAAGAGGTCTGTGGGTCTCTTGTAAAAGGACAACATCTGTCTGTAGTTTTTTGAGTTGGTTAAATATTTTTAACCTCTTTTCTCTGGAGCCAGCTCCATTTATATTCCATGTAATGAACCTCAGTGTACCCATAGATGTTTGTGTATAACTAGGGATGTATGCTGTGTGCGTCGCTTAGACAGGTGGAGAGAATACGTCACTTGTTCATAAATAAAGAGAAGGAGAGAGAGAAAAAATGTGTGGCGAGATGCTCCCTGAGTCTGACTTTGTGTATGCATAGTTACTAATATGAGTAGGCTTGGCTTAAGTGTGTGTGTATCTTATATGACTGTGTGCGCTGTCTGACTGATGTAAATGTGCTGCCGTTGAGCGCATGGTGCGTATGTGTCGAAATAAAGGATGTTTGCGGATGAGTGTCGAAGCAGGTGATCGAGGCAGTGAAAGGAATAAAGAAAGAAACCAAGGACAGGGGTGAGCAGCATAAATTTGCCCTGAATTCTAAAGATGGGTCCGATGTATCCTTCATGTCCTACTATATCCCAGGATTCATTGCGGGTCATAGAGGAGATTTGTTTCTGATAACGATGGTGGTCGAAGCAGGAGAGGAAAACACTTTCAAATGTAAGTATATGAACATCTGGTTGTACAAAACTTAAATTGTTATAGCTGTTGTGTTGTTAAGCTTTGGGCATCTGCATAGACATGTTTCTTTTATTTAAAATAACCGTAAACCAGCTTGTATCGCAGGTCCCGCAATTTTTCATGTATTGCCACTTACATACAGCTAATTTAGATTTTTTCGAATTGGTGACATGTTGTGGGGAACAAAGACCAAACAGCTTAATTTATTAAAACGAGGAGAAAACAATCACCTCTTCACTGGGGTGAAGAATTGGGCCACTACGGCTTGGATGTACAAGAATAAATAAATTAACACATCATATTCATATGAGTACGGTCCTATTAACCTTCACGCTGTACAGCAGCGGTCCCCAACCTTTTTTGCAGCACAGACCGGTTTATGTCAGACACAGAGTGGCCTTTAAGGTATCGCGGATGAATACAACCACATAAAATGATCCGACCAAGACAAAAACTGTGGTATTTTGTAAATATAATAAACGTGAATGTACTGTCTAATTGTGTAACTTTATTAGCAGCGTCATCCTGAAAATGCCTCAACATTGAGAGTAACATCCTCCTCTCTGCCGCTTAATACTCTCTGGTCGCTATGGTAACGTGTAAATATTTCTTTCAAAATAAGACACACAGCTACAACAAGGGAAAGACCCAGGGAAACCGAGTTAAAGATAATAACCCTGAAAACCATAAATTTCACAGCGGAGCCTCAACTCTCGTGGCCCGGTACCAAACGACTCACAGACCGCTGCTGTACAGAACCTGTGATGTCCAGACGGTGTTCCTCTGGTGTTCTGCTGTGAAAACTTTTGATTTAGGGATTAACATAGTTGCCACGGTTTCCTTTCTTCTCTTATTTGTTGTCTGTGGTCAGGACAATTCTGGAGAAGATGGGCCTGCAGGGGAAAGTCACCCCCTTGCAGGCCAGAAGACATGAGATAACTCAAAATACAAAGTACATATGTGTGTTATCAAGAAGATAATTCTTAAGAACACAAGTTAATAAATGTGCAATTACTAAGAGTTACTGTGGTGTTTTTATTTGCCTGCTATCATTTTTGATTTCCTCTGCCTTTAGGATTGCAAGTATCCAGGCTCAGGAGAGGGAGTCAGTGGGAAGCCCACTGCTGCTACTTGGCCCTAGTTTGCCCTCATGGATGAGGTGATAGGACAGATGCCTTCCATTAAGCCTCCTGTCCTAATGTCTTCTCTCCCTGAGGACACCCCAGGGCCAAGCACAGCAGTGGGTGACCAAAACGACAGCAATGACGAAGCGGCTCAGCCACCTACGACAGGGAGAAGGAGGAAAAGAGACAGGAATGATGAGCTGCTAGACCTCATCAGAGAGGACATGAGGCAGCAAAGAGGGGCTGAGGAGAGGGGAGCAGGGAGAGGATGGACAGACTGTGTTCACTTCTAGAAAGATTAGTTCCCAAATGAGTTATGTATTGAGACATTTATTTATTTGAATATATTTGTTACATTGTTATATGTGTTGCATTAGTTTAAAGGTTTTATGTTATTAATAAATTGATTCAAACAAACAGTAATTGTCACTGAACTCAATTTGATTTACAGGCATTTTTAACATGTATGAACATAATGCTAACTTTGAACAATATTACATGGATATTTATTTGATAGCAATAAATAAATAACAATAACAATTAAACATGAATATTTCAAATACACAGTATGTAAAGATGGAAAAACAATATTTTCAGTTGTTCACACAGGATTAACCCGAGTGACCTGTTCCTGGACCGTTTCTTGAACAACTGTAATAGATTACAGGAAGTCTCTGGCAGTGCTGCTGAAGATCAGACATGGAGGGGGTGCTGCAACTGAGACCTGCGGTTTGTCTTTTCTGGTCAGCGAGTGGAGAATCACACAGGGTGGTCTGCAAAGAGAGCTTTAGGATGCTTCCTCCCACTGTCCACTGCATCGTCCATCCACAGGGTTTGCAGGGCTGGCTCACTCGTGGCTGCCACACCACTAAGATGTTTTCAGAAATATGCAAGCAGGAGATGGTGGATGCTATATTACAGTTTTTTCTGAAGGCTTTAACCCTAACTGTGATTCTTATAGCACAATTCCTAAAACTGTTAATACTTATAGCAAAACCACTCACTGAGTTTGCAAAACTAAAAGCACAAACACTGCTTTGCACTCAGTTTGCAATTTTGTAACACACACTTGCAAAACTGTAGGCACAATTCACTGCACAGCACTCTTTTTGCAGATCTTTAAACACAACTCACTGCTTACACTCAATTACCAAATTTCCAACACACTCCAAGCAAAATTATACACATGTATGGCTATCATTAACACTATTTTGCCAACTGTCTGGCACACGTTCACATGTGAAAACTGTTTTAGATAATTAGTCCACTTTGCAATCAGCCTAAGCACTATAAACAGGCCACAGGTAAGCTGTCTATGTGGAGTACAATGGAAGGAGCAGTAAGAGTGAGAAGAGTGAGAATCAGAGGAGGCCGAGGAAGAGGACGTGGAGGTGAACAAGCAAGAGGGTTAGAGGAAGTTAGAGGAAGAGGACAAGGAGGAGCAAGAAGAGGACGAGGAGGGGAAAGAGGAAGGGTAAGAAGAGTAAGAAACAGAATAACTGATGACATCAGAGCTACAATAGTGGACCATGTCATCAACCATGGGATGACCCTGAGGGAAGCTGGCCAACGGGTTCAGCCTAAACTGAGCCGCTACACTGTGGCAAGCATCATTAGGACATTTCAAAATGAGAATCGGTAAGTACTTTGTAGCACTGCCATACTCTAATGAGAAACACAACAGTACCATACATGCAAAAATACTGAAATTGTTACTTTACAGAATTGCTAGACGTCCAGATGTTGGGGGCAGAGGCAGAATGTTCACTCCAGAGCAAGAGACCCATATAGTGAACATGGTGATTGCCAATAATGCAATAAGACTGCGCGAAATACAGCAGCGCATAATTGATAATGACACCATCTTTCAAAATATACACAGTGCAAGCATTTCTGCACTAAGTCGTGTACTTGCGCGCAACAGAATAAGAATGAAGCAAATTTACAGAGTTCCTTTCGAGAGAAACATAGAACGTGTAAAGCAACTGCGATATGACTACGTGCAGGTAAGCTAGTGTCATTGGTTCTGAATTTGGAAGTGCATACTGTAGTGCTGTGCATGGGCCTGATGTGTTGCATTTGTTTTGTCTTGTCCAGAGAGTGATGGAACTAGAAGCAGATGCAATGGGACATGAGCTACTTTTTGTAGATGAGGCCGGTTTTAACCTCAGTAAAACCAGGAGATGTGGCAGGAACATTATTGGACACTGTGCCATCATCAATGTCCCAGGACAACATGGTGGTAACATAACCATGTCTGCAGCTATAAGCCAAAATGGTGTTGTTCACCATTATGCAACCATAGGCCCATACAACACTGCACACATTATTGCATTCCTGGACACCTTACATGACATGCTCACTGTTCAGAGACCAGGGCAGACCCGATATGTCATCATATGGGACAATATTAGCTTCCATAGGGCTGCTTTGGTCCGCAACTGGTTTACAGACCACCCATCCTTCATGGCACTCAACCTCCCTCCATGCTCTCCATTCTTACAGTTTTTTCTGAATGCTTAAACCCTAACTGTGATTCCTGTAGCACAATCTCTAAAACTATTCAGACTTATAGCAAAACCACTCACTGAGTTTGCAAAACTAAAAGCACAAAAACTGCTTTGCACTCAGTTTGCAATTTTGTAACACACACTTTGCAAAACTGTAAGCACAATTCACTGCACAACACTCAATTACCAAATTTCCAACACACTCCTAGCAAAAGTATACACATGTATGGCTATCATTACAGATTTTTTCAGTCGCGAACAAGCGTTTGTCCAAACAGTTGTCACATTTGCGAAACTCTAAACACAATTAGCACAGAATCGGTCTGTTGTGGCCATACCATTCACACATTTCATGTCGTGTTCACCCAATATGCAGTCAGTGAACACATTTCCACAATGCTTACATTTTCTTAACAGACAAGCTATACCTCCCAACAAAATTATGGACTGTTTTTGTAGTATCTACGAATGTTAACACACAACATCCCACAATAGCAAAAACAATATTCCAAACCTTAGATACAGTATAAAAACCTCTGCTTCTGCAATGATATCAGTACAAAAACAATATCAATATCAAAAATATATCTCAGCTGATAATAAACAAACAATTGAATAATTGACACACAGCTGATTTATGTTTGGTAAATTGGGCCAACCACAGCTTCTTCCATTCTGGCTTAGACTCAGTGGGGTTTATAAGGCAAGACCTTGAGGAGTGATGTTTTTGGAAACAAAAAAAAGACAAACACTGTAATGTCTGGTCGAGGAAGAGTAAGAGCAAGGGGCCCAGGGAGAAGAGCAGGCCCAAGGAGAGGGCAAGGTAGAGGTGTAAGAATGCGTGGTGGTGGCATTCCAAGGGCTGCAAGAACAGTAGTCAGTGATGAAATTCGTGCCACTATCATTGACCATGTAATCAACCATGGTCTTTCACTAAGAGAGGCTGGTGAAAGAATGCAGCCCAATTTGAGGCGGTCAACGGTTGCCTCCATTATACGCATCTTTCAACAAACCAACAGGTAAGTATTGCATTTTACATGGATTGTTTCTATTCTCACTTGACATGTCAATATGGTCATACAGTAATGCATATGTTGAATTTTTTGTCTTTCTAAAGAATGCAACGTCTTCCACCCTCTGGGGGAAGAGGAAAGCTCCTCAGTAATGATCAGGAGCTTGCCATTGTAGAAATGGTTACTGCAAATAATGCAATAAAACTGCGTGAAATTCAAACTAGAATTGTGGCGGACCATGAGATATTTGACAATATCGATAGAATCAGCCTCACAACCATTACGCGGACATTGTCCAAACACAGAGTGCGGATGAAGCAGCTCTACGCTGTTCCCTTTGAGAGGAACAGTGAGAGGGTCAAGGAGCTACGACGACAATATGTCCAGGTATAGTGTATATTCAATCCAATGTCCAGTTCTATAAGCTTTGCACTTTGCAAGTAGGTAACCTACACAATACTAGGTTACAGTACAGTATGGTATACAGTAATAACATGACTTACATAATAATAATAATGGATACTTTATTGATCCCCATGGGGAAATTACTTGTTTTTTCTCTGCATTTGACCCATTCACTCAGTGAAGCAGTGGGCAGCCCACTAAGCAGGCGCCCGGGGAGCAGTGTGTAGGGACGGTACCTTGCTCAGGGGTACCTCAGGGTAGCCGTTAAGTGGATTCGAACCGCCGACCTTCCGATCATGGGGCGACCACTTTACGTTACTGAGCTATCCCTGCCCCATGAACTTTGTTTCAGAGAGTTATGGAATTGGAGGCCAACCAGGCCCCTCATGAATTCATATACATCGATGAGGCAGGATTCAATCTGGCCAAAAGGCGTCGACGTGGACGAAATGTAATTGGAAAAAGGGCCACAGTTGATGTGCCAGGACAGAGAGGGGCAAACATTACCATGTGTGCAGCGCCTGGTTCCAGAGCAGGGTCAGGAGGGTGAAAACATGAGGACCTTTGTAATTACCTGGGACAATGTGGCTTTCCATCACTCGCAAGCAATAACAACATGGTTTGAAGTCCACCCAAGACTGGTAAGTCTCTTCCTTCCACCCTATTCACCTTTCCTCAACCCCATAGAGGAGTTCTTTTCTGCATGGAGGTGGAAGGTTTATGACCATCAGCCACATGACCAGATGTCCCTCCTTGAAGCCATGGATGCTGGCTCCAGGGACATCACAGTTGACGATTGCCAAGGGTGGATCCGACATACCAGGCGGTTTTATCCCAGGTGCATTGACTTGGATAACATCAGATGTGATGTTGATGAAAACATGTGGCCTAACCCTGAAGATCGCAGAGATTAGATGCAAATTTTTTGCCTTTTTTTAGCCCCCCTCCCCCCCTTTTTATCTTGGCTTTTTGCTGTTGTTTTTTTGTTCAGAATGCTCTTGTGTGTTTCATGGATATTTTGTTCACTGTAAGCAATACTGTAAAACTTTCTCTGTCCTATCATACCATGTTTCTACTGTACCTCCTGTAGTAAACAGTAAAGAAACAAAAACTTGTTTGCTTTTTACTGGAATGCTTTTGAATGTGAACATTACTGTACATGTGGACATACAGTTACCAACCAAGACATTTCTGGTGTCAAAATAGTGGATTGAAGTTTGGATCCCTCTATGCTTATGGATCTATGACAGAAGTATGAGCTCAAACTAACATAGCCTACCTTGTGCACAGAGAAAGCAAAAGCCAGATGTGTTTTGTATTCATACCATCAGTGTGCAGTTGGCGCATTGTGTGCTTAGTAGATGATGGCTTGTGTGTACTGTTTGATACGGAAACACCATTTTTACGAAGGTGTGAAGAGTTAATCTAGCTGTGTTTGCTTTTGCAAGAGAACTACAATGTTTTGATTATTGGGTGACAGGTTTTCTTATTTGTGTGAAGAGTTTTGCAAAAATTAGCCAATAGTTACAAAAAATGTGCTTAAGCAATCAGAAAAAACTGTAAATCCCATCGAGGAGTTCTTCTCTGCCTGGCGCTGGAAAGTGTACGACCGTCATCCTCATCAACAGGTAGCCCTTTTACAGGCAATGGAGGAGGCATGTGGAGATATTGACCAGGCATCATGTCAGGCCTGGATACGGCATGCAAGGAGATATTTTCCCCGGTGCCTTGGACTGGAGGATATCGCATGCGATGTGGACGAAATTTTGTGGCTGGACCCAGAAAGACGACATGATGTAGGCTGATTGTCTTTTTTTTCTCCTTTTTTTTTGTGAAATTCCTATTTTGTGTTCTGACTTTGTCTTGGTTTTGATGAGTGTGAATAAACACCAATACTTGAAGTTTGGATCCTTGTATGTTTACATGACACTATGACAAAAGTGTGACCTCAAATTGACATCTATACACAGAGAAAGCAAAAACCAGATGTGTTTGGTATTCATACCATCAGTGTGCAGTTGGCGCATTGTGTGCTTGTGTGTACTGTTTGATACGAAAACACCATTTTTACGAAGGTGTGAAGAGTTAATCTAGCTGTGTTCACTTTTGCAAGAGAACTACAATGTTTTGATAATTGGGTGGCAGGTTTTCTTATTTGTGTGTAGACTTTTGCAAAAATAGCCAATAGTTACAAAAAATGTGCTTAAGCAATCAGAAAAAACTGTATTAGTATAATACTTGTAACTCTGTAGCAGACAACAGTTTGATTAAGTGCTATGTAAAAAAACAAACAAACAAAAGATTAGATTCTATACGTTTCAAAGATATTTAGTTTATATATTTTATATGATACAGTACACGTGTAAGAATGACCGATGTCGTGCCAAAAAATGATCGTCTGCCAAAAACTTTCCGGTTTTTGCCCTAAACTGATTGCTTGTATGTAACCTGCTATAAATAAGTTGTTGTTCTATACGTGAAACGTGTCAAATGTTTCCCTCATTAATGATATCAAGTCACTCTGAGCCACCAGCAACATTCCTGTAACAAGGTAGAAGCTGCAATCAGTTTTTGGCAGTGACTTTTATATATCTTTTATTTATCCAGTTCAAAAACAATCTTGTTGACATTAGAAATTTATTTTTTAAGAGTAATCTGGCCGAGGACGGCAAGATGGCGTCGTAGTGTGAACACCCGTCTCGCTGTGCTCCGGTGAGGTCTCCCAATTATCCGTCTAAAATACGTGTTCACCTGGTGAAATGTTACAAATGTGCGTGGGAGTAACTCTATAATGAGTCTGGACGACTATTTTTCTAAAATGCCTAACGTCAGGTCTAAGAAAAAGACAGCTCCGGTTGTGCAAGCTAGCGACATTGTGGGTCCTATGGCGGCTGAGCCTGAAGAAGCTAACGCCAGCGACACAGAAATCTCCGCTGACGCTGAGGAAACTGGGAGTGATATCGACCCGAATATCCTTGCGGCTCTGAGTAAGATAACTGACAGCATTACAACTTTGTTGGATGTTAAAGTTGATACTGTGCTGGCCGCAATCCGTGAACAGACGTCTCGGATCCAGGCTCTGGCGACACGGGTGGGAGACGCCGAGATACGGATTTCAGGCATGGAAGACACGGCAGGTGTATTGCAGGCGAAAGTGGCTCGACTCAAAAAACAAGTAACTGACATGGCAGACCACATGGATGATTTAGAGAACCGCAGCCGCAGATGTAACCTTCGCCTGATCGGGCTTCCCGAGGGCACGGAGGGAAATGATGTTGTCGCCTTCATGGAGTCATGGCTCCCCTCCTATCTCGAGCTCACAACTAAAAATGGGAAGATCAAACTAGACCGCGCTCACCGCTCTCTAGCACCGAGGCCGGGCCCCAGCCAGCGCGCCAGACCCATCATTATGAAGCTTCACAACTTTGCTGATAAACAACGTGTGATGGCCGCAGCTCGGCGCCTGGCTACGCAGCCGAACCAACCAAGAGGTCGGATCAAAGTCTCCTTCTTTAATGATTATTCAGCGGCGGTAGCCAAGAAACGCAAGGCTTTCGACGAGGTTAAAAGCTGCCTGAGGAAGAAGAATGTGGATTATGCGCTTCTCTACCCCGCCACACTGAGGCTGTTTGCCAACGGCAAGGAGAAGAGATTTAACACACCGGAGGCAGCTGCGTCCTACGCGGACTCGCTGCCCTGAATCCCCGTAACCACCGGAGTACTCCTTTTCTTCACACTATGCCTTATGAACCAGTGTGAGTACTTGCCGAATTTAGGCGTATATGACTCTCTTTTTTCGTCCTCGCTGCTTAAAAGCGACCAGGTGAAATCTTCCACCCCATCGGGCACCGGACGGACTGTGTTTTCGTCTATGGGTAGGCGTGAGTTACGCGCGTGCAATGCCCTTCGGCTTTCCCGACGGGCAGGAGGAGATTGGTTTTTCCCTACATGTTTAGTAGGGCTGTTGCCAAATCACTGTTCTTTGAATGTTCCGTCACACAGCTCTTTCTTGCCTTTTTTTTATTTTTATTTTTTTATTTATTTATTTATTTATTTTTTTCAACCAGGGTGTGGTGAACCCTTTGGCTCAATATGCTTTGTATGATACATGAATAAGTCTAATAATGAGTAGGCTGCGAATATGCACCTGGAATGTACGAGGGGTTCACAGCCCTATTAAGAGGAGGAAGATATTTACTTGTCTAAGAAAGGACGGTGTAGATGTTACTATGTTACAAGAGACACATCTTGATAATAATGAGCACTTGAAGTTGCAACAAGGATTATATGGACAAGTGTTTTTTTCATCCTTCACTACAAGAAGTAGAGGAATGGCAGTGTTGATTAGGAAAAATGTACCTTTTGTAGTAACTGATTGCGTTAAGGATCTGAAGGGCCGCTACGTGATAGTCAAAGGGATTTTGCAAGGCCAAAATATTTTATTACTGAATGTTTATTTTCCACCTGCCCACCCGACTACCTTTCTTACCAAAATGTTTCTGGAATTAGCCCCATTTCTTCCTAACTCTACCGTTATTATTGGTGGTGATTTCAACTTAATGTTAAATCCGTTTATGGACAGATTTCCACATAGCATTGCAACTCCCTCTCCTCAGGCCAAAGCGCTTCACGCTCTATGCGACGAGTTTGGACTTGCTGATGCTTGGAAATATACTCACCCCTCCGATAAGCAATACACATTTTTTTCGGCTCCGCATAGGTCCCAAACTAGAATTGATTACTTTTTTCTCCCGAAAACTGACTTGGGTTCAGTAGTATCGTGCGACATAACAAGTATAATCATCTCAGATCACGCTAGAGTAATCATGGATCTCGATCTTAAAGCTGCGCTTCATAGGTCCCGTCACTGGAGGCTTAATACCTGTCATGATCCTGGGTCCTTTTGACCCAGCGTTTTGTGTTTTCTCTTCGCGATTTTGGTTCTGTTCTTCCTCTGGTTAGTGTTTACTCTGTTCTGCCCGTGTGTTCCTGTATCTAGTCCGCGTTTCTTAGTTTGTGTCCTTTCATGTGTAAGTTCCTGTTTTATTGTGAAGGTCTGTGTCTTATGTGAGTGTTTTCAGTTTGCCTCCCTAGTCTCGTCATGTTAATTACTCCCAGCTGTGTTCCCACCTGTATGTAATCCCCCTGTGTTCTCTGAGTGTATTTAAGTTGTGTCTTCTGTCATAGTAGTTGCTGGTTCGTCTGTGTTGTTTCCCCTCGGTCTCCCTGTATGTATTTCCCCAGACCTCCCTGCACCGTCATTCCTGGTTTGTGTTGTTGGTTTACCCAGTTTAGGTTTCGGTTTCATGTTCACACCCTGTTGCTGTTTGTACCCACTGCTGTAAATAAACACTCACCTGCACCAGAGCTGCCGCCTTTTGGGTCCTTACTACAAATCCACACGGCTTGCCCCGCAAACCGTGACAGAACGAACCAGCCACCATGGACCCAGCGGCAGTCAATCCGTCCGAGGAGCTCCAGGATGACATCGGCTACAATGTGGAGATCCTCCTTGGGCTGTGGCTGGAGAATCCTCCGTACGAGCTTCGCCGCGCCGTGGAAGGTCGGCTACAACGTCTCTTTTCCGGCCTGCCATGGCTACTGAATTCACTTCCTCCGACCATACAGGCTTTTCTCCGGCACACACCTCACCTTCTCTCAGCCACTCCTGCCTCGCTGCCCGACTCGCCGGATGTGATCTTGCCCGGCCCGTCGGAGCCGTCTGCGGGGAGGAAACGCCGATCGCGCCGCAAGCGCGCCACCCCACAGCCGGACGTTCGGGCTTCTAAATCGCCAGCTGTGGTGAGTGAGGACTCTTTTTCATTTTCAGACTGCATGACTGTTCATTCAGGGGCTGCGTTTTGTGTGGCGGATGTCAACGCGAGCTGCTTATCGCCTGTGCAGCTACCGGCAGCTCGGTTAGCTCCCCCGCAGCCACTCTCAGCTCGGTTAGCTCCCCCGCAGCCACTCTCAGCTCGGTTAGCTCCCCCGCAGCCATTCTCAGCTCAGTTAGCTCCCCCGCAGCCATTCTCAACTCAGTTAGCTCCCCCGCAGCCAGTGCTCCTCTCAGCTCAGTCTCCTGTGCCTCCTTCAGCTCAGTCTCCTGTGCCTCCTTCAGCTCAGTCTCCTGTGCCTCCTTCAGCTCAGTCTCCGTAGCGCAGGCCCCAGTAGCTCCAGTGCCGCCTGTGGCGCAGGCCCCAGTAGCTCCAGTGCCCCCGCTACCCGTAGCTCTGGCTCCAGCAGTACCGGTTCCACTCATTCACTCCATGCAGGGAGAAGATTTAAGGTCCAGTCAGGGAGTTTCTCGCGCTTTAGCTGCTTCAGGCACCGTTCTGCACTCCAGGGCTTCCCCAGAGGCTAGGTCTCAGTCCCCAGCTGATTCTGGACCCCTGAAGATTAAGCAGCCCTCAGAGAACAACTCCGTGTCAGTGCTGTCTGAGCAGGGCCAGTGCTCAGCACAGCACCCATTGCCTTCATGTCTGCCAGAGGACTCCATGTCTGCTGGCTTTGTGTTGGCTTCTGCTGGAGGGTCCAAGGGGCCCGTCCAGCCTTCGTCCCGTGTCTCCGCTGGAGGGTCCGAGGGACCGCTCCGGCCTTTGTTTCCTGTTTCCGCTGGAGGGTCCGAGGGACCGCTCCGGCCTTTGTTTCCTGTTTCCGCTGGAGGGTCCGAGGGGCCGCTCCGGCCTTTGTTTCCTGTTTCCGCTGGAGGGTCCGAGGGACCGCTCCGGCCGTTGTCTCCAGTCTCCGCTGGGGGGCCCGAGGAGCCTGTTCAGCCACCTGTCTCAGCTGGAGGGCCCGAGGAGCCCGTCCAGCCACCTGCTGCAGCTTCATCATCATCCTCGCCGGCTGCATCATCATCATCATCCTCACCGGCTGCAGCAGCATCATCATCCTCGCCAGCTGCAGCATCATCATCAGCCTCGTCTGGTCCAGCCTCAGAGCCTTCAGCCTCGTCTGGTCCGGCCTCAGAGCCTTCAGCCTCGTCTGGTCCGGCCTCAGAGCCTTCAGCCTCGTCTGGTCCGGCCTCAGAGCCTTCAGCCTCGCCTGGTCCAGCCTCATCCGAGTCTTCATCCTCGCCTGGTCCAGCCTCATCCGAGTCTTCATCCTCGCCTGGTCCAGGCTCTGCAGCCTCGCCTGGTCCGGATCACCATCGCCTGAGTGGCCGCCGTTGCCTTCTGCACGGCCGGCCCCCGGACCGCCATCGCCTGAGTGGCCACCGTTGCCTTCCGCACGGCCGCCCCCCCGAACTGTGTCCACGTCGCCGCCGTTGCCGTCCGCACGGTCGGCTCCCTGAACTGTTTGGACTCCTGTGCTGTCGGCCCCCTGGCCGGCCCCCTGAACTGTTTTGGACTCCTGTGCTGTCGGCCCCCTGAACTCTTCTGTTTTGGACTCTGTTTTTTCCTGTGTTCTGGTGTGCTTCGTTTCTTTTGGTTTTGGGCTCATTTTTTGTTTTTGTCTTTTGGCCTTCTGGTGCTCCGGTTTTGTTTTGCTTTGAGCCCTCCTTCCTGGGCCCCCGCCGCCCGCCCTGGTCGGGTTGTTTTCTGTTTTTTCTGGCTGTTTTGTTTCTTGTTGGGCTGTCTGGAGCCAGCCTTTGAGGGGGGGGGTACTGTCATGATCCTGGGTCCTTTTGACCCAGCGTTTTGTGTTTTCTCTTCGCGATTTTGGTTCTGTTCTTCCTCTGGTTAGTGTTTACTCTGTTCTGCCCGTGTGTTCCTGTATCTAGTCCGCGTTTCTTAGTTTGTGTCCTTTCATGTGTAAGTTCCTGTTTTATTGTGAAGGTCTGTGTCTTATGTGAGTGTTTTCAGTTTGCCTCCCTAGTCTCGTCATGTTAATTACTCCCAGCTGTGTTCCCACCTGTATGTAATCCCCCTGTGTTCTCTGAGTGTATTTAAGTTGTGTCTTCTGTCATAGTAGTTGCTGGTTCGTCTGTGTTGTTTCCCCTCGGTCTCCCTGTATGTATTTCCCCGGACCTCCCTGCACCGTCATTCCTGGTTTGTGTTGTTAGTTTACCCAGTTTAGGTTTCGGTTTCATGTTCACACCCCGTTGCTGTTTGTACCCACTGCTGTAAATAAACACTCACCTGCACCAGAGCTGCCGCCTTTTGGGTCCTTACTACAAATCCACACGGCTTGCCCCGCAAACCGTGACAATACCATTATTCTTAAGGATGAGGAATTTACCTCTCACTTCTCTGCAGAATTTAAAGCGTTTTTGGATATCAACACCCCCTCAGCTAGTACTGCCTCTGTTTTGTGGGAAACATGCAAAGCTTATGCGAGGGGCCTAATTATTTCATATTCTGCGACAAAGAAGCGACAACGGATGGAGGAACAAAAATCTTTAGAGAGCGAATTGATGGATAAGGAGAAAACATATATTGCCTCCCCATCACCACCATTATGGCAAGAAATAACCGCACTCAGGTCAGCGCTGAATTGCCTTCTTACCAGAGATGCAGAGAAGAAACTTAAATACACCAGACAGAGGTTCTACGAGCATGGAGATAAGGCCGGTAAATGTCTGGCGTACTATGTTAAGAAGTGCGCAGAATCTAATACCATTGCAGCGATATCTGATGAAGGTGGCCACAAGATATATGAAAACAAACTGATAAATGACTGTGTTAAGAAGTTCTACGAAGCCTTGTACTCTTCTCAACAAGTCCCGGAGGGGGAGCAGCTGATGCATAATTTCTTTACCCAATTCGACTTACCAAATTTGTCAGAGGAACAGAAGACTGCCCTTAACAGCCCTATAACTAAGACCGAAGTGTTTAAGGCTATTAAATCACTACGAAGTGAAAAGTCACCAGGGCCTGATGGCTTCTGTTGTGAATTTTATAAACAGTTTCGGGATATTATTGTGGAACCGCTTCTTGATATGTTCAACCACTCCTTCATTACGGGTAAATTCCCGCAGACACTGAAGGAAGCCAACATTTCCCTAATTCTAAAGAAAGGGAAGTGTCCTGATTTGTGCGGATCCTATAGACCTATAGCCCTCTTGAATGTGGATAGGAAACTGCTTTCTAAAATTCTGGCCTCCCGCTTAGAAAATGTTTTACCTGTGCTGATAAGGAAGGACCAGACAGGCTTTATAAAGGGTCGAAACTCAGCCACCAATGTTAGACGCTTACTGAATGCTATTGTGGCTTTCAAGCAAAAATCTATTGACGGCCTGGTGCTTTCTCTCGATGCGGAGAAAGCATTTGACAGAATTGAGTGGTCTTATTTGTTGTATACTCTGGGCAAATTCGGCTTAGGGGAGAATTTTATAAAATGGGTCAAAGTTATCTACAATAATCCACAGGCAGCAGTCCTGACTAATGGACTTAGGTCTGATTACTTCAACACTCATAGGGGAGTTATGCAGGGCTGCCCCTTATCGCCCCTTCTATTCGCTCTGGCCATAGAGCCTCTTGCTGAGGCCATAAGGGCGATGCCCACAATACGTAGTTTAGAGATTGGACAGCTGTGTCATAAAATAACCTTATACGCGGACGACATCTTGATTCTTTTGACTAACCCTGTAACATCCGTACCCAGTCTCATTGAGGTGACTGACAGGTTTAGCCGTTTCTCTGGCTATAGAATCAATTTGGCTAAGTCAGAGGCCATGCCTCTCGGTACTCTTTTCACAATGCCGGCTACTGTTCCTTCTTTTCCTTTTAAATGGTCTCCTAATGGATTTGTGTATTTGGGGATCTTTATTACCCCGTCTCTCGACCAATTGTACAAAGCCAACTTCACACCCTTATTTGGCAAACTCAAACAGGACCTAGAGCGGTGGGCGTCACTTCCTGTCTCCTGGCTAGGACGCATTGCCCTGATCAAAATGAATGTGCTGCCCAGGCTATTGTATCCTATCCAAATGATCCCCGTCTTGTTCTCTAAGAGAGTACTGAAGGACATAAATGGTTGGCTTACCTCTTTCATCTGGAACAAGCGCAGACCCAGACTCAAGATGGCAGTGTTGCATCTGCCAAGCTCTAGGGGCGGCTTGGATCTACCTAATATTAGATTGTATCAGCTTTCTGCCCATTTAAGATTTGTGAGCGACTGGGTTAGGGGTAAAACCTCAATCTGGTCGGATATTGAGACAGCTCTGTCACAATGCAAACTGAGCGATCTATTATTTTGTAATGATTTTAACGGAATTAAGGCCCTTTGTACAAATCCTGTAACAATCAACACCCTAAAAGCGTGGCGAATTGTCTGCCGTCTTGAGGGAAGATCGAGAATAACATCAACCTTTACCCCTATAATGAATAACCCTGCTTTCCCTCCGGGTTCCTTGGACCCCGGCTTTCAATGATGGTCTGATAAGAATATTAAGTCTCTTGGTGACCTTTTCTCGGGTGGTGAACTCATGTCGTTTGAACGACTTACCAACAGTTACGGCTTGCCTAGACAGGATTTCTTTCGTTTTCTGCAAATACGACACTATATCACTCACAGTACAACCCTTGCTGAGCACCCTGAAGTATCTGATGTTGAGAAGGTTTTGTTTAGGCAACAGCTGAAGGTGTCGCTGAGTTCATTTTATCATGTGCTTAATGCTTTGACTACCACTGATGCGCAGGGGATTAGAGGTGTGTGGGAGAGGGAACTGTCGGTAACCATAGATGAAGATAAGTGGGATACCGTTTGGTCTCTCGCAAAAAGGATTTCAATTTGTACTCGGACAAGAGCAATCCAATTTAAGATTTTACACAGATTACACGTATCCCCTCACCGCAGACACCTCTTCAACCGCTCTCTTTCCCCTGTGTGTCTTAAGTGCAAAACTGATGTAAGGGCTTTAACTCACTGTTTTTGGTCCTGTTACAAGCTTCAAGAATACTGGGCTGACATTACAGGTGAACTGGGGAAAATCTTCCACGTTGATATAGAGATGGACCCTTTATCTCTGATTCTAGGTCTTCCAAGTGACCGCCTAAAAGCGGCGGCCAACAAAAGATTGTATAACACTCTAACATTTGCAGCCAGGAAAAATATCCTCTTGCAATGGATCAACGATAGGACTCCCACTGTCTGTGGCTGGTGCAAAATAATTTTTGAACTGATTCCTCTGGAATATCTCACACACGTTATACACCACAGTGTGGGTCAGTTCTATGGGATGTGGCACCCCTTTTTGGACTATATTGGACCGGACCTTTCCGCTATCTTATTCAAAGGACTACTACGCACGTGATCACCACCCGGGCGCTGTAAGACTGACTCACCACCTCTTGTATGTTATATTTTGTATTTTGTATCTTGTATTATGCCTTATTTAAGAGCTGTTGTGTACGTTTTGTGTTTGTACTGTTTTGTTGTTCTGTGTCTAATGTCGAGACACTGTCTTGTTAAAGGAAAATCTGCAATAAAAACAATGATGAAAAAAAAAAAGAGTAATCTGGCCAAGAGGACAGCAGACAGCGCAACAAATATATCAAGTGTACCTACATTACAACCAGAGTTATGAAGATACTTGAACAACAGGTAATTATTGTATATATAAAACCCCTTTGTAAACCATGTTCACCGAAGTCTATTTACCAACATACATAAAGATATTACACACGGAAACATTGGAAATCAGTTTTGGCAGGCGAACACTTTTTGGCACAACGCTGGCAATAATTCATACGTGTAATTAGCTGAGTAATTCCTAAATACGTGTAGATTAAAGGAAATTATTTTACCTAGATATGATTGTCTCTGATGAGCCTAAGGTACAAAACGTGCGGGTGACAATGATAAGGTTTTTCTAGCTCCTCAAGAAATAAAATTGTCCACACAACGGAGCAACATTTGTGGGTCCATTTTAAATTTTTCGCGCTGTGGCGTTAGCGACGGAAAAACACATAAGTAAGGGCAGAGTTGAAGGCTAGGAGGCTGTCCACAGCCCGTCTGTTATGTTGGATACTCATTGTTTGTTCAATAAAGTTTCTATAGAGAAAAAAAAAGGGGGCTGTCCACAGCCACTCACTTCCTGACTACCCGTCCGTCAACGGACACTACCTTGTGACGTAGGTAGGTAGTGTCCTTATGAGCATCCTTCCCCTGAATTCGGACACAGCCAGTGATTCATTCAACTCGTTTGAGCTGTGAGCCAGGAGGGAGGAGGTTAGTGAGTCCTGAGTGATTCGCTTCTACTATGAGGGTGTGAGTAACTCAAATGTGCTGTTAGCATGCTAGCTGAGCGATGCTACAGTGAACCGAGGAGCTGTTGTCTTGATGTGTGATGTGAGCTTCTACTCAGGGTTTTTTCTTCCAGTTCAGAGCAGGAATGTTTTTGTTAAGAAACTGGCTGTTGTTTTTTTACCCACAATTTTAATTATAAGCTAGATATATTTCTAATAATGGGATTAGTTTGCTAACAGAAACAGGGATGAGTCAGTGAGTCAGTTGCGCTTGTGAATCATGATTCACGAGTCAGTAAAGTGATTCTCGAGTATTTGTTCACGAATCGAACATCACTACGCAGTAGCACAGGAACAGAGCAGGAGGGAGAGACTGAGAAAGAGAGCCAGGGACAACAACATCACATTAGAAAGGTACAGTAATGACCCACAACTATTTTCAGTTGCGGATGATAAAGGATTCAGAAAGTTTATTCATGCAGGCCTATATGACAGAGAATATGCATCTTCTTTTTGTTTTCATATTTTAATTTATATTTAATTGTGTTGTGGTTTGCAGTGTTTTGTGGTGTTACACTTTAAATATGTTTAAAAGGAAAAAGCTGAAAATTTAAATAGTTAAAAGTTGAACTGTGAATAGTTGGGTTTTGTATTATATGATTTATTTATTTCAATTTATGTGGAGTGAAAAAATAAAATTATATTTACGGTGGCCCCTAGAGACAAAGCACGTACAAACTTCAAAACACATACGAACTCTGAAGCACGTACCAACTCCAAAACACGTAAACACTCAGAAGCACGTAAAAACTCAGTGTAATTACTATTTTGTTTTGAATTGGAAATAAGCACTTGTGTTTGTTTTGATGTGTGTGAATAAACACCAGCAAAAGCCAGATGTGTTTTTTATTCATACCATCAGTGTTAGGTTGGTGCATTGTGTGCTTATTAATGTGATGGCTTGTGTTAACTGTTTGATACAAAAATACCATTTTTACGAAGGTTTGGACAGTTAAGCAAGGTTTATTAGCTTTTGCAAGAAAACTACAATGTTTTGCTGATTTGGTGAAGGGTTTTCTGATTTGTGTGTAGAGTTTTGCAAAAATAGCCAATAGTTACAAAAAATATGCTTAAGCCATCAGAAAAAACAGTAAAAACTCCTGAGATTCATAAGAACACTGCAAAGCATGAAATCTGAACAGCTTCTGTAGCTGATTTTGGGCGTGGGAACATTGTTTACTTTCATGTTGTCTCCAACATCACAGTAGATAAAGTCAAAACATTTTGTCTTCCTGTAATCAGCTCGCCACCCCTCATTTCTCCTATGAATTTCTGGCATGAGTCCAAATGGCAGTTTAGCTCTAATATGCTGATCTCTCTTTTTGTTTCCTTTGGTTTTCCTTTCATGTTTTTAATGACTCAAGATCAGAAGAAACAAACTCAGACTGGAGAATTTAATTTCACACCACACACAACCCACATGCTCATCTGCTGCAGGATTGTACACCATTACTGCCACCTTGAGGCTCATCAACTCTCTGAGATAACCCAGGATGGCATTTGCATTATCTGACCAATCCCAATTATGGAAAAGCGCACTAGCAGCAGAGCAGCTGATTTTACAAAGAAAGATAAAAATGCACTTCAGGAGGTTAGACACATGGAAGCAAAACAGCTGCTGGTTGGTATGGTTGGTATTTCCCTCTGTTGTAGTCAAAAATTGTAGTTTCAACACTGTTTGTCTGTCTAGTACAACAAGTCACAATGGAGTGAAAATATGACAACAAGTTTGTAGAAACTAAAGAAAAATCAGTGGTTGTCTGAAGATTGTACTGATATTTTTTTGTATCAGTTACTGATAACAAACTCAGCATGCAGAACATAGGAGTGGAACATAAAAGGAAGCTTTAATTCTGATAAGACAAAATAACAGAGTCCAAAGGTAATCAAGTCATCAAAAATGTGCACATTCTTACAAAAACCTAAGAGAAGCTAAATCTCTCAGGTTAAAGTCTCAAAAATCTCTAAGAAGAAAAACAGAAATCCCCCAAATTCTCTTAGATTCTCAACAGCACTGGGGGAAAAAACAAAAAAAGATTTTTCCAGAAATCATAATTTTAAGCTAAGAGGGTTTTTTTGTTTGTTTGTTTGTTTGTTTGTTTGTTTAGAAAACCAGCTTTTCCTTTTTAAATGTGTCCAGGAAACTAATAACTCATGGGAGAACATGCAAAATCATTCTAGGAACTAATTCAAAGGTGCTTCTAGAAAGAAAATTATCAATTAACATGGAAACTCCAGTAAAACTTCAAGCTCTGTTAGAATTACAAGTTTCAACAAAAAACAATTTTTTTAAATTAATTGTTCCGACTTGGGATGGCATGTCCCAGTGATACCTGAATGGCTCGCCCTTGATAAGAACCAAAACTTATTCTGTTTTTTCTCCCTTTTCCAACTTTAATGGAGGGCGCTACCTTTGGAGTAATGTCCTTCCCAGTTCCAACCCAGTTCCAACCTTCTGTCATGGCCTTGGTCTTTGACCCAGTTTTTGAGTTTCTTATGGGATTGTGATTCTTTTTTTTTTTTTTTTTCGATTTAAGAGATTTTCATACTAGTTTTTTGTATGATTTAATCTTCAGTTTTGCAATTTTTTTGTGTATCTGAGTTTGTTATTTCTAGCTCCTGGTTCATAAAATCTTTGTTGTGATCTCCCTCTTGGCTGTGCCATGTCGATTTGACTAATAACTAATATGATGAATAAATCTGCCCTGTTTAACCCTTTAATGGTGTTTGGACAATCAGTTGTGTAGTGGAGGAGAAGGTGTGACAGTGTGGGGGTGCTGTGCTGGTGACACTGTTGGGGATTTATTCAAAACTGAAGGCACGCTGAACCAGCAAGGCTACCACAGCATCCTGCAGCGTCATGCCACCCCATCTGGTTTGTGTTTAGTTGGACCATCATTTATTTTTTAACAGGACAATGACTACCGTGGAATGGACATATTTTAGCGACCTTTTTCTTGAAGGATGAGGTGCTGGGAATAGAGAATGTTAAACTAACTACCAAGAAGGACAGTGATGAAGTGCTGTGCCAGATTGCCTGGCCTTCAGTCACCTGACCTATACCCAGTCAAGATGGCTTGGGATGAGATGGACCACAGACTGAAGGCAAAAGGGCCAACAAGTGCTCATCATCTCTGGGAAATCCTTCAAAACTGTTGGAAAACCATTTCGGGTGACGACCTCATGAAGCTCATTGAGAGAATGCAAAGCAGTAATCACAGCAAAGGGTGGCTACTTTGAAGAATCTAAAATATAAAACATGTTTTGAGTTATTTTACACCTTTTTGTTTACTACATAATTCCATATGTGTTCATTCATAGTTCAGATGCCTTCAGTGAGAATCTACAATGTAAATAGTTATGAAAAAAAAAGAAAAGCCATTAAATGAGAAGATGTGTCCAAACTTTTCACTGGTACTTATAAGAAATCGAGAGACAGAGAGTCCGATTTTGAGATCTAATTTCTTTACTATAATTGGTCTCTATTTAAGATGACTAAACACTGAAAATCATCAAATAACAAAAAAGTTACAAAGCTTTTCAGAAAATAAATTTTTGCTTTTAAAGCTATGCTTGGTATGTTAAAAAACTGGAAGGAAAAGAAAGACATTACTTACAAAGCACATATTACTATTTTTTTCTTTTCTCACTCTCTCTTTTTTTTGTGAGTAAAACACAGTGAAATAAAAACGAGGTGACATCCTGATCACGACTCCTGTTGATGCACTATAACCCAAAGGCCAGAGGACATGTGGTGTGGTGGCTCCCTTTAATATTTCCTCAAGTACATGGATCCTCTACTGTCGTCACTTTTGACCTGATTAATCATGCAGATGGTAATGAGCAGGCCCAGCAGCTATAAAGACAGAGAAGAAGAATGATCAAAATGTATTGTTTGTATGTACTGCTCCAACACTGTAATGACTGGCTTTTAGTCTAAAGCTGAAGAGTTTCCAGCTTCATGCTAGTTAAAGTTGAAATCAGGAGGCTAATAAGCTACATAAGATAAATGAATATTATAGATTAAATTAAAAAGAAAAAACATTTGAAATGTAAACGTTTTGGCTTATCAAGTTTGCAACAAAGTGGCCAAAAAAGTGGACAATAAAGACTGTAACGCAGAGATCAGAATAACATCTTCAAATTCCATATTTTGTTTGATTAGCAGTCCATTGACCAGAGTCAAGTACTATGTTAAAATGATTTTTCACTGTTGAACAGTTATTGAATGTACAGGTTAAAGGAGTCAAAGGTGATTTTGACAAAATCTTAAAGAACAACAGAGTCAGTGACACACAGAGGTAACCATGGCAATAAAATAAAAAAACGATAGAGCTTACTGCTATAACAGCAAATCCAAAGAAGAAGCCAAACAGGATGTTAAAGAAAAGGTTCAAAAGTTCAAGGATAATGTCATAGCAGGGCTGCAGAAGAGAAGAGAAAATGGTAATTATCTGACCAGCAGTACAGTGTACAGTGTTTTGATTGGCTGGTAGGTCAGATGATTGAATACCTGTTCATAGATTTCATGTGGGCCACTGGTTCCCTGCAAGAACACAAGAGCAAAATGTGGATGTAAATAGAAACAGTCTGTTAATGTTTTAGGTTGTTTTATTCTGGTGAGATTACACTCACCAGCCTCTTTGTTAGATACTCATGTTCAACCCCCCATCAATGCAAATCTCCTTCAATTCCGATTCTTGTTCATGTAATATAATATAATATACCCCTCCGCGAATCACTACCTTATCATGGTGGAGGGGTTTGTGTGTCCCAGAGATGCCAGGGCCTATGTTGCTTGGGGGCTTTTACCCCCTGGTAGGGTCTCCCATGGCAAGTCGGTCCTGGGTGAGGGACCAGGCAAAGAGTGATTCAGAAGACCCTTATGAGAATATCACCGAGGGAACAGTTTACCCTGCCCAGGATAAGGTTACTGGGGCCCCGCCCTGGAGCCAGGCCCGGGGAGGGTGCCTGAGGGTGAGCGGCCCGGCAGGGCACAGCCCGAAAAGGGGACATGGGCCCATCCTCCTGCAGGCCAACCACCCTCAGGAAGCGGCATAGAGGTCAGGTGCATTGTGCGCTGTGCGGCGGCCAGGAGCAGAGGTCCTGGCTGACTGATCCCCGGCAACCAAGACTGGCAATTGGGACATGGAATGTCACCTCTCTGGGGAAGGAGCCTGAGTTAGTGCGTGAGGCTGAGAGGTACTAGCTAGATATAGTCGGGCTCACCTCAACGCATGGCTCAGGCTCTGGAACCAATCTCCTGGAGAGGCGCTGGACTCTGTCTTAGTCTGGAGTTGCCCCTGGTGAGAGGCAGTGGGCTGGGGCGGGTATTCTAATATCTCCTCGGCTTGCTGCCTGTACGTTGGGGTTCTTGCCAGTGGGTGAGAGGGTTTTGTTCCCTGCACCTTTGGGTCAGGGAACGGGTACTGACTGTCATCTGCGCTTATGCGCCAAGTGGCAGCTCAGAGTATCCAGCCTTTTTAGAGTCCCTGTGGGATGCTGGAAGGTGCCCTACTGGCAGACTTCAATGCTCACATGGGTAACGACAGTGTGACCTGGAGGGGCGTGATTGGGAGGACCGGCCTCCCTGATCTGAACCCGAGTGGTGTTTTGTTATTGGACTTCTTGCAAACCAAAGTTTGGCCATAACGAACACTATGTTTGAACATAAGAGTGTCCAAAAGTGCACGTGGCACCAGGACGCTCTAGGCCGCAGGTCAATGATCGATTTTGTAGTCGTAGCACCAAACCTGCAGCCATGTTCTGGACACTCGGGTAAAGAGAGGGGCTGAGCTGTCAGCTGATCACCACCTGGTGGTGAATTGGATCAGGTACCAGGGGAGGACGCTGGACAGACCTGGCGTGCCTAAACATATAGTGAGGGTGTGCTGGGAACACCTAGCAGAGCCCCAGTCCGTGAGATCTTCTTCGGCAGAGCTTCGATAGCATTCCAAGGGAGACTGGGGACAATGGGTCCGAATGGACCATGTTCAGCACCTCCATTGCAGAAGCTGCTGCACTGAGCTGTGGCTGCAAGATGGTTGGTGCCTATCGTGGTAGTAACCCCCAAACCAAATGGTAGTACCCAGAGTTGAAGGGAGCCACCAGGCTGAAGAAGGAGTACTATTGGGCTTGGTTAGCCTGTGGGACTTCGGAGGCAGCTGACAGGTACCAACAGGCAAAGCAGAATGCTGCTCGGGCAGTGGCTGAAGCAAAAACTCGGGTGTGGGAGGAGTTTGGAGAGGCCATGGAAAAAGACCTTCGAATTGCCTCAAAGAGATTCTGGCAGGAGGGGAACGCGGTGCTCTACCTGTACTGTGTATAGTGCCGGTGGAGCGCTGCTGACTTCGACTGAGAAAATTGTTGGGCGGTGGAAGGAATACTTCAAGGACCTCCTTAATCGCACTGGCACGTCTTCCATGAAGGAAGCAGAGTCTGGGGCTGAGGGGGATGACCCGCAAATTTCCGGGGGTGAGGTCACTGAGGCAGTTAAACAACTCCTTGGTGGCAGAGCCCCTGACGTGGATGAGGTCCGCCCTGAGTTCCTGACGGTTCTGAATGTTGTAGGGCTGTCCTGGCTGACACGCCTCTGCAATATTGCATGGAGATCAGGGGCAGTACCCGTGGACTGGCAGACTAGGGTAGTGGTCCCCATTTTTAAGAAGGGGGACCGGAGGGTGTGTTCCAACTACAGGGGGATCACACTCCTCAGCCTCCCTGGGAAAGTCTATGACAGGGTGCTGGAAAGGAGACTCCGTCTGTTAGTCGATCCTCGGATACAGGATGAACAATGTGGTTTTCGTCCTGGTCGCGGGACACTGGATCAGCTCTTTATCCTCTCAATGATACTTGACAGCGCATGAGAATTTGCACAACCAGTCTACACGTGTTTTGTGGACTTGGAGAAGGCATTCGACCATGTCCTTCAGGGTGTCCTATGGAGGTGCTGCAGGAGTATGGGGTGTCTGGCCCATTGCCCATTCGATCCCTATACAACCATTGCAAGAGCTTGGTTCGCATAGCCGGCAATAAGAGGGACTCGTTCCTCGTGGGTGATGGGCTCCGCCAAGGCTGCCCTTTGTCACCGATTCTGTTCATAACTTTTATGGACAGGATTTATAGGCGCAGCCAAGTGCTGGAGGGCTTTCACTTAGGTGGCCTCAGAATCTCATTCCTGCTTTTCACGGATGATGTGGTTTTGTTGGCTTCATCGGGTGATGGCCTCCAGCTCACACTGGAACAGTTCGCAGCCGAGTGTGAAGCAGCAGGAATGAGGATTAGCATCTCCAAATCTGAGGCCATAGTTCTCAGCCGGAAAAGAGTGGAGTGCCCACTCCGGGTCGGGGACGAGTTTCTGCCCCAAGTGGAAGAGTTGATGGGAGAATGGAGACAGAGATCGACAGACGGATTGGTGGTGTGGCTGCAGTGGTACCGGCCCGTCATGATGAAGAGAGAGCTGAGCATAAAAGTGAAGCTCGTGTGAAGCTAATGAGTGAAGCTCATTATTATTATTATTATTTTTTTTTTTTATTTATTTTTTTTTCTGTTTTATTGTTATCATCCGAATCTCAATGGCCCAACCTGTTTTGATATATGTCTTTATATCGGTTGATACTTGCTGTATTGGGCCTGATATGTTAAATTACATGTGCAAAACTTTATAAATAAAAAATTATAAAAGTGAAGCTCTCAATTAATCGGTCGATCTTTGTCCGTACCCTCAGGGTCACGAGTTCTTTTGGGCACTTTTGGTAGTGAACAAAAGAACGACATTGCGGAAATGAGCTTAATTCGAAGGGTGGCTGGCCTCTCCCTTAGAGATCTCCCTTAGAGGGAGGTCTGGGCCTCTCTGTTTACCCTACTTGTGTGAGGAGGCCTACCCATTGTAATGTGGTGATCTTTTTGAGAGATAGCCTTTATTTGTCAGTTGCAGGTCTTTTGCCCACAACCGAGATGACAGACCTTGCCGACCGTACATACAATACACAAACATCACATTAGGGAGACAGGTCAGGCTAGGTAGCGAAGAAAAAAACAAAAGAAACAAAATGTGTAACACAAAAGGATAATACAGGAATGCACAGATATCAACACACCATAGGACAATAAACACAGACAAGCAGCATGGGAAAGTGTTCCAGTGTGTACATCTGATCTGGGACCGCTGCAATCTTTGACTGCGCCTCCAGCTGACCCGATGTCCACATCAGAGGGGAGGTAAGCGTTGGAGGTGGTGTTGGATCCGGGGCAGGGAGGGTGATGCGTCAGTGAGTGGTTATCAGTATCAGTATATGTATGTGTTTGTGTGTCCATAGTTCAGCTGAGACAGTGTCCTTCACCCTGCCAGGCTAAGTAAATAGTCTTCCAGCCAACCCAGGTGGCCTTGCATGGAATGGGAAGGAACAGACTCAACACAGTCGTTATCAGGGAGTTTTTGTTTGGCTCCAGCCTTGAGCCCACAGCTGGCGCCGAAAGGGTTGCCGGATTATGATGGTAATTTTTCTTTTGCAACAACTCATGAGAATTTCAAAGCTGTTCTTTAACACTCCGACACTGGTCTCTCAATCCGTCCATCGTGTATCCGGCAGGGAAAGTACCTCCAGGGCACTCGGGCTCTCCCGAGCCCAGACTTCTCATTGAGAAAAGGGTGTCAATAGCATTCAGAGACCAGTTGATCAAATCCATAATTCTCTTTAGGTTTTAGAAACAGACTGTGAGAGTGTGTTCCAGGGAAAGTAATACAAAAAACACGAGACTAGACAAGGACATAAGCAGGGAAGATAAGGGAGAGGAGAGGAGAAAAAGTGCGTCCGCCTCCTCCGAGAGCCTAAAGAGAAGTTTTTCCAGTTGAGCAGTATCTTGGCAATAATCAGGACCACAAGCAGAGGTGTTTTGATATATTTGGAGTTTGTTTAGTTCTTCCATATCGCCAAGTAAACAGAGGGAGAGGTGGTCAAGGATTTGGGATATTTTAGTAGTTATTTCTTTCCAGACGTTTTGTATTGGTGGACAGAGCCAGAATGCTTGAAGGTGTTCATCAGTGGTGTTGAGTGTGCAGTTTGTGCAAATGTCTTATTCACTAAGTCCTATTGGAGATAAAGTATCGGAATTTCAGGAGAGGTACCATGCCTCCAAAACGCACTCCTTCCGGTTCTCATCTATATATGTTCCCCCAGTTCTACAAGCTGTTCATTCTCGTTTACGTGCCCTACCCTCCCTCTTCTTTAACTCCTTCACTTCTGTTTAGTACATGGGGATCTGCTAGGCCCGGGAACCACGACCAGTCCCGTTCGAGGAATTCCCCAAACCGCAGCTGAATTCACATCCAAGCCATTTACCTATACAGGGAGTGCAGAATTATTATGCAAATGAGTATTTTGTCCACATCATCCTCTTCATGCATGTTGTCTTACTCCAAGCTGTATAGGCTCGAAAGCCTACTACCAATTAATCATATTAGGTGATGTGCATCTCTGTAATGAGAAGGGGTGTGGTCTAATGACATCAACACCTTATATCAGGTGTGCATAATTATTAGGCAACTTCCTTTCCTTTGGCAAAATGGGTCAAAAGAAGGACTTGACAGGCACAGAAAAGTCAAAAATAGTGAGATATCTTGCAGAGGGATGCACCACTGAACAAGACACACAAGCTGAAACGTCAAGACTGGGCCAAGAAATATCTCAAGACTGATTTTTCCAAGGTTTTATGGACTGATGAAATGAGAGTGAGTCTTGATGGGCCAGATGGATGGGCCCGTGGCTGGATTGGTAAAGGGCAGAGAGCTCCAGTCTGACTCAGATGCCAGCAAGGTGGAGGTGGAGTACTGGTTTGGGCTGGTATCATCAAAGATGAGCTTGTGGGGCCTTTTCGGGTTGAGGATGGAGTCAAGCTCAACTCCCAGTCCTACTGCCAGTTTCTGGAAGACACCTTCTTCAAGCAGTGGTACAGGAAGAAGTCTGCATCCTTCAAGAAAAACATGATTTTCATGCAGGACAATGCTCCATCACACGCGTCCAAGTACTCCACAGCGTGGCTGGCAAGAAAGGGTATAAAAGAAGAAAAACTAATGACATGGCCACCTTGTTCACCTGATCTGAACCCCATTGACAACCTGTGGTCCATCATCAAATGTGAGATTTACAAGGAGGGAAAACAGTACACCTCTCTGAACAGTGTCTGGGAGGCTGTGGTTGCTGCTGCACGCAATGTTGATGGTCAACAGATCAAAACACTGACAGAATCCATGGATGGCAGGCTTTTGAGTGTCCTTGCAAAGAAAGGTGGCTATATTGCTTGCTGATTTGTTTTTGTTTTGTTTTTGAATGTCAGAAATGTATATTTGTGAATGTGGAGATGTTATATTGGTTTCACTGGTAAAAATAAATAATTGAAATGGGTATATATTTGTTTTTTGTTAAGTTGCCTAATAATTATGCACAGTAATAGTCACCTGCACACACAGATATCCCCCTAAAATAGCTAAAACTAAAAACAAACTAAAAACTACTTCCAAAAACATTCAGCTTTGATATTAATGAGTTTTTTGGGTTCATTGAGAACATGTTTGTTGTTCAATAATAAAATTATTCCTCAAAAATACAACTTGCCTAATGATTCTGCACTCCCTGTATCTACTAAAACGCTGTCAAATCTAAAATAAAGACGTGGGCCTAGCTAGTGAAGTATGATTTTATATTGTATTACTTGTATGTTGGTGTTGTTAGACATGCTAAAAATGTTATTGCAGACTCTACTCCAAAACTGATTATCTGTCTGGATGATGGAGTCTTTTTCCCATTTGTTAATTTGAGCGTGAGGTGCATTATCATTAGAGGATAGTAGTTTATTTGGTTTTAAGGGTGGTTTTTGTGACTTTGCAATTTTATTGATGCTGTTTATTAGTGATGGTTGTCCTACGTTAGTGTTATTGATACTTATTTTGCTTTGATGGAGTGTTTTTGTTGGTTATGTTGACGAAATAATTTTCTGTCAATCCTGTATATGTCAATGAACTGTTGAAATGTTAAGAAGTTATTCTGATAAAATATGTGGCGGAGGTGTGTGATGCCTTTTTCTTTCCATTTAATGCCTATCAGGGTAATTTATTTGCAGTGATGTAAGGGCTATTCCATATGGGTGTTTGAGTTGTAGGTGAGAATATAGTGTTTTTTATTTTATTAATCTTCCAGCAAGCTGACAGTGTTTGCTGTTGCAGTGGTTTTAAGCCGTTGTGATGTGTGATTGTATTCCTGATAAATGGTAAATCTTTGATTAATCGATCTTTATAATCAGATTGTCTAGACCTGGATGAAGGTGATGGGTTGAATGCATCCATTTGATAAGGTATTGTAGTTGGTTATCTAAGAAGTAGTAGTTGAAATTTGGTGCTTCTAGGACTCCTTGGACTTTTGACTTTTGTAATATTTTTAGTTTTATTCTGGAGTTTTTGTTTTTCCAGTAGAATGAAGTTATTATTGTGTCCAGAATAGTGAAAAAAAAGCTTCTGCGGGTTAAATAGGGATCATTGTGAATAAATAGTTGAGTTTAGGTAATATCATCAACTTTATGGTGTTAATACGTCCTATAACTGATAGCTGTATTGTCAACCATTAATTTAAGTAATCTTTTATTGTTTTTGATAGGAGTCTTGAAAACTGCTGATGAATTTGAATGTGGTCACTGGATTGGTTTATAGAGTAGATACAGTGGGGCAAAAAAGTATTTAGTCAGCCACCAATTGTGCAAGTTCCCCCACTTAAAATGATGACAGAGGTCAGTAATTTGCACCAGAGGTACACTTCAACTGTGAGAGACAGAATGTGAAAGAAAAATCCATGAATTCACATGGTAGGATTTGTAAAGAATTTATTCGTAAATTAGGGTGGAAAATAAGTATTTGGTCACCTCAAACAAGGAAAATCTCTGGCTCTCACAGACCTGTAACGTCTTCTGTAAGAAGCTTTTCTGTCCCCTACTCGTTACCTGTATGAATGGCACTTGTTTGAACTCATCATCTGTATAAAAGACACCTGTCCACAGCCTCAAACAGTCAGACTCCAAACTCCGCCATGGCCAAGACCAAAGAGCTTTCGAAGGACACCAGGAAAAGTATTGTAGACCTGCACCAGACTGGGAAGAGTGAATCTACAATAGGCAAGCAGCTTGGTGTGAAAAAAATCAACTGTGGGAGCAATCATCAGAAAATGGAAGACATACAAGACCACTGATAATCTCCCTCGATCTGGGGCTCCACGCAAGATCTCATCCCGTGGGGTCAAAACGATCATGAGAACGGTGAGCAAAAATCCCAGAACCACACGGGGGGACCTGGTGAATGACCTGCAGAGAGCTGGGACCAAAGTAACAAAGGTCACCATCAGTAACACACTACAACGGCAGGGAATCAAATCCCGCAGTGCCAGACGTGTTCCTCTGCTGAAGCCAGTGCATGTCCAGGCCCGTCTGAAGTTTGCCAGAGAGCACATGGATGATACAGCAGAGGATTGGGAGAATGTCATGTGGTCAGATGAAACCAAAGTAGAACTTTTTGGTATAAACTCAACTCGTCGTGTTTGGAGGAAGAAGAATACTGAGTTGCATCCCAAGAACACCATACCTACTGTGAAGCATGGGGGTGGAAACATCATGCTATGGGGCTGTTTTTCTGCCAAGGGGACAGGACGACTGATCCGTGTTAAGGACAGAATGAATGGGGCCATGTATCGTGAGATTTTGAGCCAAAACCTCCTTCCATCAGTGAGAACTTTGAAGATGAAATGAGGCTGGGTCTTCCAACATGACAATGATCCAAAACACACCGCCCGGGCAACAAAGGAGTGGCTCCGTAAGAAGCATTTGAAAGTCCTGGAGTGGCCTAGCCAGTCTCCAGACCTCAACCCCATAGGAAATCTGTGGCGGGAGTTGAAAGTCCGTGTTGCTCGGCGACAGCCCCAAAACATCACTGCTCTCGAGAAGATCTGCATGGAGGAATGAGCCAAAATACCAGCTACTGTGTGTGCAAACCTGGTAAAGACCTATAGTAAACGTTTGACCTCTGTTATTGCCAACAAAGGTTATGTTACAAAGTATTGAGTTGTATTTTTGTTATTGACCAAATACTTATTTTCCACCCTAATTTACGAATAAATTCTTTACAAATCCTACCATGTGGATTCATGGTTTTTTTTTCACATTCTGTCTCTCACAGTTGAAGTGTACCTCTGGTGCAAATTACTGACCTCTGTCATCATTTTAGGTGGGGGAACTTGCACAATCGGTGGCTGACTAAATACTTTTTTGCCCCACTGTATAATTTGGAACTGCTTAATATTGCTGTTGTGTGCAATCTTCCCAAATAAAACAGATGTGACAATGGTAGGAGGAAGGAAAGAAAATTAAACAAAACGCACAGATAAAGAAATAAACAAAAAAAATGTTAACACTGAAACACATAAAGGCATTGCGTACACAATGTTAAGAGCCTAATGACACATGAGTTCAGAGACAACTAGGTTAACTGTTCTTTTTGGATTTTATCAATTACTGTGGGGGGAGAGAAAAAAATATGAATGGAATGTGAGCAAGAAAGAGGGAGGGAGGAAAGAAAGAAAAAAAAAGGTAAAATAAATTAGCAGCGACAATGATAGCTTTAATGATCATTTGACATATAAAAACACCCAAAATCACAACACATTTAGTCATGAAATTGTTTTATGAACAATTTGCTTTTCAGCTTGACATTATAGTTCTATTCTGTAAAACCAACCTGAGGCTTGGATTTGCATCTAAGTGAGTTGGATCTTCCATTCATTGCTGATCCAGTATTTGAAGAAATGCATTCACAGGAGTCAGGGATATTATTACCCCAGTCTGTGGCGTTCCTAATTCCACAGCAATGAAACTGTTAACAAACAAGAGATTGACTTTAAACAACAGGAAATACTCAACAAAATTCTCCACTATTCTGTTTTTTATCAATATAGTGACTGTAATGTAAATATCATTGCAAAACAATTCAGTCAATATATGGTGCAATCAAAATGTTTTTTGACTCCAATCTTGGCTGATCTCCCCTTTAAGGTTGGTCCTTGTTCACCTCTGGGCCCTTCCAGTGCTACTGTTATGTTTAGGTAACTTACAAGTTCTGTGTTGACTACTTGTAAAAGCACAGTTGCAACAAAATCCACTAGGGCCAGTAGAAAGACTACTATTATTGGGGTAAATAGTGCAAAAAACATTAAATTTGACTGTATCTTCTCAACCATACTTCTAATGACTTCTTCTCTTATGTTGGCCTTTTGTAGTTCATTCTGGAGGGCAGTCTCTATCTGGAAAAGAAAATAACATTTTAGTATAATGGTAGAGAAATGAAGAATATATTCTCCTCAAGACAGACAGACACAGCAGGCCAAAAAGCACAGAGAAAGCAGAGGGAAAGATGAAGCAATAATAATGTTATGGATTATGAGACAGCAGACGCTTAAGCAATAATATGTCCACTCATAACCAAGAGGCCCTTCAATGGTTCCTCTTACAGCAGTTACACTTTCTGATTTTATTTGTATCTTCCTGAAATATTTTGACTGAATCCTCATTCTCTGAAATGCTACTTGCTTTCTTTTTAAAGTACCTCTTAAGTCCCATGGTCATGGCCAACTAGGACGGTTGAGTAAACTGATCACTTGGTAGTGTGTTGGTTATTGTGAGTTATTAAGACTGAGATATAAAAAGCATACTGCAGAAAGACAATGAAGGTAATTTATCTCCAAAACATAAAAATTAAGTCTAGCGGCAAGATAACAGATGGAAATACTAAATGTAGCTGATCAGACAGCAATGGAGAACACAGCAGAATTAAGAAAGAAAAGACAAGATGACCTCATTTCTTCCTGTCGCTACATTGATGCCACCATAAAACATGATGATCATTCCAATCCCCATGAAGCTTGCAAACTGTACAAACAAAACAATACAAAGAGCATCCACAGTTATTGTTCTAATAACTATAAAATTAACACAGCATCAGCTTGTTATCTTGTTTGATGTGGAGTTGTACATACTAGTTTGAGGCCGATGATTGACTCACAGCACGTAGCAAAGATTCCCAGAGAGGAAATACCGAGGACGCCGAAGGCAAACAACCAACCCCAAATCATGTCTGGCAAATCAAGTGATGAGAACTCCTCCTGAATGATAGGAAAGGACACCAACAATGGATTAATCTGGAAAATTATTTAGTTCTTCAAATGAAAAAACAAATCAAAAACAATCATCCAAAATAACATTTTAGACATGACTGTCCGGTCCATGTTAGACTGACTATCCCAACCCCCCCCCCATGCTACCATAGGTCACACAAGAAGCATTTCAAAACCTGAACCAGGCCATACGAGGACCAACCTGCAACTCACCACCCAGCAAGTAGCATTCCTGAGTGAAGAGGCCAGCTCATTCAATTCAATTTCATTTTATTTATATAGCGCCAAACAGTGTTGGGGAGTAACGGAATACATGTACCGCCGTTACGTATTTAAAATACAAAATATGAGTAACTGTATTCCATTACAGTTACCATTTAAAAAGGTGGTATTTAGAATACAGTTACTTTGTTAAAATAAATGGATTACATGGCGGTATTTTCCTGTTTCATTTTGTCGTGGGTCAGGACTGTTTCGGTTTTGCTTGACAACTATGTTCTGTTGTTCCAGGCGGCAGCATTATGGTTGCCATGGCGACTGTGTGTTTCCTGGGTGAGAAAGCGCCTTTTTGTTGTTGTTGTTGTGTAAAGCTAATAGGCAGGGACTCTCCTCAGCTCTTACTGGAACAGTGGCGCGGCTGCCCCTCTGTTGGTCTTCCATGGTCTCTTGTGTTCTGGGGGCCTCTGGATGTCTGGAGTTTTGATCTCCTCCATACCCGCTTCACACCCTGGAGGACGGGGCTGCGGCCCCCCCACACTCCCTAGCAGATCATTACATGGAGAAACCTTTGGAATGCAAGCATGCTGATCCACACAGGTATGCACACATGGGTATTCACAGACGCGGACTAAAGCTTTCTTGGCTGCTGCCTCAAAGCACACTGTGCGCTGTCTATCTTGCGTGCTGCACAATATCGTTTATTATTTAGTAAATATTGATATCTATGACTAGCTAGTTTATTGTGATGGTGCTTTGTTTTCTCTATTATTATGTTGCTCTTTGTTGTTTGCTGTCTCCTCTGTTTGTTTTTTTTGTTTGTTTGTTTTTTTCTCCATACAGGTGACCCAGGAGTTCTTTTTTTTTTCTCTCTCTTCCCCCCCCTTCTCACCGTCTCTTCTCCCCTTTGGTTTTCTTTCTTTCTCTCCCCCTCTTTCTCTCATTCATTCCCCCTGTCCTATTTATTTAAAAAAAAAAAAAAAAAAAATGACAAAGGATGAACTGAAGCTCTGCCATCACGTAATGTCGCATACTGCTGTTTCTGATGTCATTTAGAAAAAAAAAAAAAAAAAAGCTAATAGGCAGAATGCTACAGGTATAGCCCTAAAGAATGTAGCATCATAGGCAGTGTAGTCCGTGCTGCAGGGAGAATGGATCGCCATACCCATTATGTGTCTGTGAGCGCGAGGAGGGAGAAAAAGGAGAGTGGAAAAGTACGAGTTGTCATCAAACAAAAACGGGAGCTGGAAGCATGTAAATATAATAATAACCACTGCAGCCAAGAAGAGTGCCTGGCGAGCCCAGTTGTAAGTAAGCTATTAAAACTCGACTGTACACTGTGTTCATGTTTTCCTACGAAACAATAAGTTCCATTGGAGCAGCCTTTCAACGCCTCTCTCTGTCTCTCACAAGCAAAGGTGACCCAGACAACAAAGTAAAGCTATTTTTCAGCTACAAGCCCAACACGGAACCGACGTATTAGTCAGAGGTCCGTTTACTACAGTTCGGAGTCGCGGACCTTCAGTAACAGTAATAAATCACACAGCAATAGTACATTCACGTAGTTGTAAAAAGCATGATAATATATTAAGTAATCCAAAGTATTCAGAATACGTTAGTCTCATTGAGTAACGTAACGGAATACGTTATAGAATACATTTTGGCGTATGTATTCTGTAATCTGTAGTGGAATACATTTTAAAAGTAACCTTCCCAACACTGGCGCCAAATCACAACAGTCGTCTCAAGGCTTGTGTACCACCTTTTTCTGTTAATGGTTTATATGACACTACTGTATGTCATGTTCTTGTACTTCTGTACTAAAAATGGCAACACATTGCAAAACAGTTGGGGTCAGGTAACAAAAGGCTTGACAAATAGTTCGAAAAATAGTATGGAAAAAAGGAACAACTGGAGGAACATTTTGAAACATATTTTGTTAACTAACAACAGGTCGGTAGCATGCTGGGGAATAAAATGTGGATATATTAAACATGTTAAAAGGAAACATTTTAAAAGAAAGTGACACTTAAAAAAATCAGCAATCTGCTTTGTTCTAATTAAAAACTGAAAAATTAATGAGACTGTTTACCTTATGGGTAGAGGTCTGTAGCAATCCGTAAATCAGCCCAAATCCAACTATCTGAGGAAAGAGACTCAGATCATGTCATCTGCAATAGCAAAACCAGAGTTCCTGTATGGTTGCCTAAATGTACCAAGGAAACATTTATTCTTTAAAAGATAAATTCATCAGGGACTTGTTTTAAAAATGTTTCAAAACAAAAGAAACAAAAGATAAACAGTACCACAGAGAATTTCAAGTTTAAACTTTGGTCGATCTGCCCATTGGTTAGGTTTGACCAATACAGAATATAAAAAAAAACACCCAGCACGCCCCTGCGGGCGGTTTATCCTTCAAGCTCGGGTCCTCTACCAGAGGCCTGGGAGCTTGAGGGTCCTGCGCAGTATCTTAGCTGTTCCCAGGACTGCGCTCTTCTGGACAGAGATCTCCGATGTTGTTCCCGGGATCTGCTGGAGCCACTCGCCTAGCTTGGGAGTCACCGCACCTAGTGCTCCGATTACCACGGGGACCACCGTTACCTTCACCCTCCACATCCTCTCGAGCTCTTCTCTGAGCCCTTGGTATTTCTCCAGCTTCTCGTGTTCCTTCTTCCTGATATTGCTGTCATTCGGAACCGCTACATCGATCACTACGGCCGTCTTCTTCTGTTTGTCTACCACCACTATGTCCGGTTGTTTAGCCACCACCATTTTGTCCGTCTGTATCTGGAAGTCCCACAGGATCTTAGCTCGGTCATTCTCCACCACCCTTGGGGGCATCTCCCATTTTGACCTCGGGACTTCCAGGTTATACTCGGCACAGATGTTCCTGTACACTATGCCAGCCACTTGGTTATGGCGTTCCATGTATGCCTTGCCTGCTAGCATCTTGCACCCTGCTGTTATGTGCTGGATTGTCTCTGGGGCATCTTTACACAGCCTGCACCTGGGGTCTTGCCTGGTGTGATAGACCCCAGCCTCTATGGATCTTGTACTCAGAGCTTGTTCTTGTGCTGCCATGATTAGTGCCTCTGTGCTGTCTTTCAGTCCAGCTTTGTCCAGCCACTGGTAGGATTTCTGGATATCAGCCACCTCCTCTATCTGCCGGTGGTACATACCGTGCAGGGGCCTGTCCTTCCATGATGGTTCCTCGTCTCCCTCCTCTTTCTTGGGTTTCTGCTGCCTGAGGTATTCACTGAGCACTCGGTCAGTTGGGGCCATCTTCCCAATGTATTCTTGGATGTTCCTTGTCTCATCCTGGACTGTGGTGCTGACACTCACCAGTCCCCGGCCCCCTTCCTTCCGCTTAGCGTACAGCCTCAGGGTGCTGGACTTGGGGTGAAACCCTCCATGCATGGTAAGGAGCTTTCTTGTCTATATATATATATATATATATATATATATATATACAGTGGGGCAAAAAAGTATTTAGTCAGCCACCGATTGCGCAAGTTCCCCCACCTAAAATGATGACAGAGGTCGGTAATTTGCACCAGAGGTACACTTCAACTGTGAGAGACAGAATGTGAAAAAAAAAATCCATGAATCCACATGGTAGGATTTGTAAAGAATTTATTCGTAAATCAGGGTGGAAAATAAGTATTTGGTCAATAACAAAAATACAACTCAATACTTTGTAACATAACCTTTGTTGGCAATAACAGAGGTCAAACGTTTACTATAGGTCTTTACCAGGTTTGCACACACAGTAGCTGGTATTTTGGCCCATTCCTCCATGCAGATCTTCTCGAGAGCAGTGATGTTTTGGGGCTGTCGCCGAGCAACACGGACTTTCAACTCCCGCCACAGATTTTCTATGGGGTTGAGGTCTGGAGACTGGCTAGGCCACTCCAGGACTTTCAAATGCTTCTTACGGAGCCACTCCTTTGTTGCCCGGACGGTGTGTTTTGGATCATTGTCATGTTGGAAGACCCAGCCTCGTTTCATCTTCAAAGTTCTCACTGATGGAAGGAGGTTTTGGCTCAAAATCTCACGATACATGGCCCCATTCATTCTGTCCTTAACACGGATCAGTCGTCCCGTCCCCTTGGCAGAAAAACAGCCCCATAGCATGATGTTTCCACCCCCATGCTTCACAGCAGGTATGGTGTTCTTGGGATGCAACTCAGTATTCTTCTTCCTCCAAACACGACGAGTTGAGTTTATACCAAAAAGTTCTACTTTGGTTTCATCTGACCACATGACATTCTCCCAATCCTCTGCTGTATCATCCATGTGCTCTCTGGCAAACTTCAGACGGGCCTGGACATGCACTGGCTTCAGCAGCGGAACACGTCTGGCACTGCGGGATTTGATTCCCTGCCGTTGTAGTGTGTTACTGATGGTGACCTTTGTTACTTTGGTCCCAGCTCTCTGCAGGTCATTCACCAGGTCCCCCCGTGTGGTTCTGGGATCTTTGCTCACCGTTCTCATGATCATTTTGACCCCACGGGATGAGATCTTGCGTGGAGCCCCAGATCGAGGGAGATTATCAGTGGTCTTGTATGTCTTCCATTTTCTGATGATTGCTCCCACAGTTGATTTTTTTCACACCAAGCTGCTTGCCTATTGTAGATTCACTCTTCCCAGTCTGGTGCAGGTCTACAATACTTTTCCTGGTGTCCTTCGAAAGCTCTTTGGTCTTGGCCATGGCGGAGTTTGGAGTCTGACTGTTTGAGGCTGTGGACAGGTGTCTTTTATACAGATGATGGATTCAAACAGGTGCCATTCATACAGGTAACGAGTGGGGGACAGGAAAGCGTCTTACAGAAGACGTTACAGGTCTGTGAGAGCCAGAGATTTTCCATGTTTGAGGTGACCAAATACTTATTTTCCACCCTAATTTACGAATAAATTCTTTACAAATCCTACCATGTGAATTCATGGATTTTTCTTTCACATTCTGTCTCTCACAGTTGAAGTGTACCTCTGGTGCAAATTACTGACCTCTGTCATCATTTTAAGTGGGGGAACTTGTACAATCGGTGGCTGACTAAATACTTTTTTGCCCCACTGTATATATATATATATATATGTATGTATGTATGTATGTGTGTATGTATGTATGTGTATATATATGTATATATATATGTGTGTGTGTGTGTGTGTGTGTGTGTGTGTACATATATATACGTATATATACACATATGCATATATATATATATATATATATATATATATATATATATATATATATATATATGTGTGTGTGTGTGTGTGTGTGTGTGTGTGTGTGTGTATATACATTTATGTATATATGTATACTTTTGCACTCAGAGTGCTCATTGCTAGAAGCAATGTAAATGTAATTTTAATAAAACGTAGTAGGAAATATGTGTGCTAAGCATTAAAAATAAATCCTTATTTATTTGTTCTAAATTATGGAAAAACAGCTTCTTCTAACTGCCCAGTCTTTTAATCATTATATCTTGCAGCACTGCTTCACCATGGTAAAAGACAAAAAGGCTTCAGTGGTTCATAGTTAGATTAAAATATGAGAATGCTGAAAATAGTTTTTCCATTTCTGCATGTATGTCTTATTGTTGGGTCTTTACCTTACAATGTAAAGTGCCACGAGGCAACTGTTCTTGTGATTTGGTGCTACATAAATAAAACTGAAGTGAACAATTTTCTTTTTTTTAAAATAAACTTGTGAAAAATAAATCCTTTTAGTTTCTCTCTTTCCTTCAACATAAATAATAACAAAAATCAATAAATCAATCATCAAAATGAAATCCTAAAAACAAAAAAATAAAGATTCCACTTACTGCAAAAAGCACATTGAAGAAGACAAAAATGCACTTGAGACATCCATTAATTTTCCCCATCTTCAATTTTTAGAGGTGATGCAGTGAGGTTGTAACCCAGAGTGTAAGAATGTGCAGCTTTTCTGCCGTTTGTGAACACACAGAGTGAATGTGAATTCAGGAAGACGCAGAAGTGAAACACAAAAGGCTTCTCTGAGGACAAACCCTCACATCTATAGTAAGACCTCATAAAACACATGCAGTTAGAAAAAAAAACATGCTTTAGTTCTCATGAACTTAATAACAGGAAGCAAAACAAAAACTGAAAGAAAAAAACATATCAAAGAATTATTTCTGACTACTGTATAAAGAACACTGGCAAACAGAATGGGGGGGGGGGGGAGTAAACGTAATACAGCAGAGATAAGACTGCAGTCCTCCAGTCTTCCATTAAGAGCCTCAACATCGTCTTGGGTTTTGAGAGGTAAAACCACCCCTTCAAGGAATTATGCAACTAAATCAATTTTTCTACTTCAGCAAGGCATTTAACATCTTGCTATGAACCAGTTGAGTCTCCTTCACTTCATCTAAAATGGCAAGGACTTTTCGCTTGATTCACTGTGGCTGCTCAGTTTACTTTGCATCAGTTTAACACTTGGCCTAGAGAGGTTAAAGCACACAACATTTACTATAGCAGTCGTTCTCAAATTGTAATACGTGTACCACCTATGTCTGGTGGTACGTGGGAAGTCTCCAATATTTTTTTGTTAGGATTAAATAATTGTATATGTCACGGGTGTGCACTAGAAGGGATCCAGATAGCAAGGAAACATTGAATCAACGTTGAGGTGTGACGTTGACCTAACGTTACACTTGCACCCTTTATTGTTATTGAAACGTCAGTTTTTGATATTGAATCAATGTTGAAAGCTGACATTGATTCGACGCTATATTTTCTAATAATGTTGACATCGAAACAATGTCAGATTCTAATATTGAAACACTGTTGAACTATGATGTTGATTTTCCACTTCTTTCGCACAGTTGCTTTTTATTGAAACAACAGTTACTGGAAATCATGACTGGAAATCTACCATTCTTTATAGGTATTTTAATCAATACTAAACTACTGCATGTTTCCATCATATTTAAACCACCTAAACACATAATTGTACTTATTCCTCAAATTGGACACCCTTTATATGTTAAAAAATGTCTCACAATGTATCATGTCAATAGTCCTGGTGTCCTGGATTGTTGATTACCTGACAGGAAGACCACAATATGTACGTCTCCCACAGTGTGTGTCTGACAAGGTGATTAGCAACACAGGGGCACCACAGGGGACTGTCCTCTCCCCCTTCCTCTTCACCCTCTACACCACAGACTTCAGCCACTGCACAGAGACCTGCCATCTTCAGAAGTTTTCTGATGACTCTGCGGTGGTTGGATGCATCAGCAGGGATGATGAGACAGAGTACCGGGCTGTGGTCGACTCCTTTGTCACGTGGTGTGAGCAGAATCATCTGCAGCTCAACGTGGCAAAGACCAAGGAACTGATCGTGGACTTCAGGAAGACCAGGAAACACTTGACCCCTGTTTCAATCCAGGGGGTCAGTGTTGACATTGTGGAGGACTATAAATACCTTGGAGTACACATTGACAATAAACTGGACTGGGCTAAAAACACCACAGCACTTTACAGGAAGGGCCAGAGTCGTCTCTATTTTTTGAGGCAACTGAGGTCCTTCAACATCTGTCAGAAAATGCTGAGGATTTTCTATGAGTCTGTTGTGGCCAGTGCGATCCTCTATGCTGTTGCATGCTGGGGGAGCAGGCTGAGGGTCGCAGATGCCAACAGACTTAATAAACTGATCCGTAAGGCCAGCAATGTTGTGGGGATGGAGCTGGACTCCCTCAAGGTGGTGTCGGAGAGGCGGATGCTGTCCAAGATAAAGACAATGTTGGATAACACCTCCCACCCACTCCATGACATGTTGGTCAGTCACAGGAGCTCGTTCAGTGAGAGACTGAGATTACCGAAAAGCACCACTGAACGACACAGGAAATCATTCCTGCCTGTGGCCATCTCCCTGTACAACGCATCCACTTAACACACTGTTTGCTGCTACAGCTACACATGTTTCTTTTCCAACTATTTATTTATAAGTGACTTATGTATGTATGTATGTATATATATGTATATATTGTACTATTCTTAGTTAGCGTATTGTCTGTCTTGTCTTAATGTTGGTTTAAAATGGAGCACTGTAGCAAAAAATAATTTCCCCCAGGGATCAATAAAGTATTCTGATTCTGATTCTGATAGTCAGTTCTAAAAACAGAAAGCATCACACATCATGTAACAGAGAACAGAAAAGAAAAAAAAAGGTCAATAGACATGTATCGTTTGCAAAATATTTTATTAAAAGACAAAGTTTCCTATTAAGATTTCTATGTTTCACGTCACTTTTTAATTTTTACAATCCGGAGCATATCTGAGCCATTTCTGGACTGCTTGAGCAAAGACAAACTCAGACATAGAGTTTGCCCCTACCTGCTGCGTCAGGCCATCTAGGACAAAAATAGACACACACAGAAAAAAAAGACAAAAAAAGTGAATTAGAGCACATGAATAAGCTCTTGTTAATTGACAAAACAAGCCGAAGACCAAAGACTCCATCTCCAGATTAACCGGACATGAAAGTCTTGTTATTAAGAAAGACAAAGTAATATAGCAAAAACCGGACATAGGAAATGTGAAACACACCCAGCACATCAATTGATCCCTTTATTGTTTACTGTAGGCTCATAAAACTACAATAAATGATAAAACTTACCAAATATGCATCTGCACTGCGCTGTCTCTTTAAATGCCATTTTTTGCTGTCTGGTCCTTGTTTTTTTCCCTGCCCAATTGAGTACCGAGGCCAGCTCGTTTGGCGGTGCGGCAGACTCGCACCTCCAGTGTGGTCCCTCCAATCAAGGCAAAGCGCCTCACCTATAGACACATTTTAAGAGATGGAATTAGCGTGTCTCATGTCTTAAATGTGTACGCAAGTGCTTGTGTGTTTAATCAACAGGCATGTTATGTATTTTAATCAAATCTGATAGCTATTACACTTTATAGTTACAAAGTGTACATAACCTTTATATACTTACCATTGCCTTATTTGCCTCCGGTGATTGAAGAGCTGCCCCTGCATTGTTTAGCTCCTCAATGTTGTGCAAAGGCAAATCCAGAGGCAATACCCCAGCATCTACAGATTCATTGCAGCAGGGATGGCGGTTGGCTCTGACCTCCTCACGGAGTTCGTTAACTGCTCTGGTCAGGTCTGACAGCATCGTTAACATCTTTTGTGAGGTCGCATCTGTTTCAAAGAACAATTCTAGAAAGATTAATGGCTTAAGCAGTGGGAGGCGAAAAACGAATATATCCATAAGTGATGGTGTAACATTCTGCATTCAAATATTACCGTATTTCCCGGACTACAAAGCGCACCTGAATATTAGCCGCACAAGCTAAAATCAGTGGAAAATCCTGTTTTGTACATACATTAGCCGCACCTGACCAAAAGCCGCAGGTGTTTCAATGTTGACTTATCATATGTAAGAGAATATGCACAAAGGGAATTGTCAGGAAAGAGATGGCTGTTTGGAGACATCACTTTTATTAATATTTTGAAAAACAAGTTATGGGTACATATTTGCATAACTTTTTAGGTATATGTACAAGTAGCGGTAATTACAAGTACGAAACATGTACTGTGCTTCATAAATGAGTAACAAATGTAGTACATAACAATAACCTACAGCACACCAGAAAAATAGATTCAGACTACCTTTTAGGCTCAGGTGCAGTGACATGGCTTTAACAAGAAGAAAAGTCAGTCATTCACCACCATCTTCCTGCGCACTAAAACCACCAAAGTCCTCTCCTCCAGTGTCGGATACGAACAGGCTCAGGATGGCTACGTCATCCACTCTCAGCTTCTTTCATTCGTTGTCACTTACAAAACCAAAGAAATCCTCGTTGTCAGTGTCAGAGTCGAACCCCCTCTGAAGGGCCGTGGCGGTGTCTTCCTCTCCATAATGCAGCAGTCCAACCCTTTGAAATCCGTTGGTGATCATGGATGTTTTCACACTTTTCCACGCTGTCAGGTTCCACCGGTGGAGTTGAGCATAACTTGCTTTTCGCAAGTTTATCGCCGCTCGTCATCCACGACTCCCGCTGAACGCGTAGCGTTAATTTGAAGTTTGTTTTTCGCGCTACTTGTACAGCACTATGTTGCCTGGCGAATGGACACGTGACCAACATACCACTCTTGAACCCCGATACTGTGTGTCTGATCACATGCCCTCCTGCCAGTCAACGTAGTGCCGTACAACAGCGGAACAAACAAAATAAATCCTCTTACGATATCACAAAAATCTTGGACAATCCATAAAAAAGCCGCAACTGACTAAAAGCCGCAGGGTTCAAAGCTTGTGCAAAAAGTAGCGGCTTATAGCCCGACAATTACGGTAGTTGTTGTAACTGTTAAACGTGTTTACTAGTTTTTGCCTGTCACATATATTTGATATTTGTATATGTAGCTTGCCATCACCAGTGTGTGAATGTGTGTGTGATTGGGTGGATGACTGAATGTGTAAAGCGCTTTGGGGTCCTTAGAGACTAGTAAAAGCGCTATACAAATATAGGCCATTTACCATTTATACCATGTAAACTGTGAAATTCCAAGATTTTCAAACTTGCCTTGTAATAGTGGCCTCACAGAGTCTCTGGAATCTACAGAAAAAAAATCACAACAAGATGACATTCAGGAGTATAAATTGGTGTTTTGAAGATAAGAGTACAATGACATTGTGATGCAGCTTTAAAACTATTTTAAAAGCATACCATCTATAGGGAAGACATCGACATCAGACTGCATGCTGGGGAGATTGCAAAGCTGTGTCGGAAAGTCATGTACGCATGCAACGTAAAGTTAGGTGAGCATGCAACGTACAGTCACGTGGGCATGCCGCGTGAGCATTCGAACTGAGTCTAAAGTTTTGGTTACCTGGAGGGATGTACCACTGTGAGAGGGGTGCTGTGGAATAGTCCAAGTGATCCCTGCTGTAATTTCCCAGTCAACTATACATAAATTGCACGTCGACACGATTTTTTAAAGCTGGTGAACTAGACCAGAAATCATTGATAACAAAAGAACAATAAATCTACTTTCTCCGGTACTTTATACCCGCTCAGTTGCAATGCAATTTAACGCTCAACTACAAATCAATGGCTTTTTGATGGTGACCGGCGCGGAATGATGGTCAACTATAAATAGACATTTTCTCGATGTTGTTGTTGCCACCTGGTCGACTACAAATAGATCAAATATCAATGACAAAAAAACAACGGTAAATCAACATCATTACAATGTCCCTATAGTAAGACCGTCGGTTTACCACAGTATTTCAATGTTGTTATAAGATTGGCATTTCAACCCTGACCGTAACGACGGATCGGATGAAAAATCAACATCAATTCAATGTCGTCTTGCTATCTGGGGAAGCCCATATAAACAGATTTAAGGTATTTAAGCAGCCCTTTCCTGCCCAGTCCGACCAGGCTAAAGCTATTACAAAAGCTACTGGGGTGTTTAGCTGCAGATGAGAGGCTGTATTCCATTGTCCAAAACAAGGGGTTTAAACTATGATGAAGGTGCTTGAGCCATGCCATGATATCCCGTTGCGCATCCACTTTAATGGCAAGATCATTCCAGGCATGTATGAGCAGGAAAAGATTTAAGTTATGGCTGAACTGTCCCAGGCATCTTCTATTGCCCTAACCCATACAAATGGGTGGACCTCCAGGTCAACGGAAAGCTACGTGACCGTGACAGCTCATTATATCACACCGGAGTGCGATATAATGAGCGGTATTATTGTAGGGTCTACCTTACAATATAAAGCACCTTGAGGCGACTGTTGTTGTGATTTGGCGGTTTATAAATAAAATTGAATTGAATTGAGTGGTAGATACAAAGCCCTATACTGACCTATATTGTACCATAATTTTTTTTTTTAATAATTGCGTGGACTGAGCCTAGAGTTTAATGTTTTTAACAGGCAAAACATACTTCAATAAGTAAAAAAGTAAATGTTCAATTTTTGTCTTTTTCTTTTTTTACTGATCCGAAAATTGATCTGATCCATGACTTAAAACCGTGATCCGATCCGAGCCGTGAGAGTTTTGATCCGTTGCACCACTACAAAACAGTGAGGAAATATGATTTGAATTATATCAAGTTTGGATTCTTTTTGGAGTGGCATAGAAGATGACCCCACGCTTAGTGTGTGGCGAAGTTCTTAGCAATGAATGCATGTAACCATCAGTGTTGGGTAAGTTACTTTAAATTAGTAAATGGTAAATGGCCTGTATTTGTATAGCGCATTACTAGTCCCTAAGGACCCCAAAGCGCTTTACACATCCAGTCATCCACCCATTCACACACTGGTGATGGTAAGCTACATTGTAGCCACAGCTGCCCTGGGGCGCACTGACAGAGGCGAGGCTGCCGGACACTGGCGCCACCGGGCCCTCTGACCACCACCAGTAGGCAACAGGTGGCAAGTGTCTTGCCCAAGGACACAACGACCGAGGCTGTCTGAGCCGGGGCTCGAACTGGCAACCTTCCGATTACAAGACGAACATGTTAAAAATAACTGAACTCTTGAGCCACGATCGCCAGCTCTACGGGAAGAAGTTCCTCCTGCGCACACACCATGCGTCCCTCACTTGGCTGCTCAGCTTTAAAGAACCGGAGGGACAGCTAGCCCGGTGGTTGGAGACATTGCAAGATTACCACTTTGAGGTTCGTCACTGGGTCGAGGCTCCCAGTTGTTGTAGTCGCGGGTTCGTCTGTGTGTCTACCCCTGTATTTCTGCCGTGTGTTTCTCCATGTTCCAAGGTTTCACACCTCAGGTTTTCATGTTTCAAGTTTCTCATTGCAGGTTTTTGTTCTTTTCATTGTTATTTTGTAGCTGTTCCCAGTTTAGGTTTTTGTTTGCATAGTTCCCTGCAATGCTCTGCTTTGGTTTTTATTTTGCCTTTCATTGTTAATAAATTTTCTCACAACTACGCTATTGTCCATGCTTGCGTTTGGGTTCAAATCCTCCTCCTCCAGACGATCTGCCACGCAGATCATGACAAGGTGACAGTCAGCAGAGTTTTAGGACAGTTGTCTACCAGTTGTGTATGGCAGTTGTCTGCGGTTTAATAGGCGAGTGGGTCTATCACATGCTTTGCCATGTGACTGGGCTGGGCAGACATCTCCAAAATCATTGAAGCACTTTTGGAAATAGGACAAACCAACCAGATATCTGAAGATTAAACCGCTACATTTTCAGCTAAAACAATTTTAAAGGGGTAATAGGGTATTTCAAAGCACGGTTCAGTTATTTTCAACATGTTCATAGTTGTTGTTGAGAAACGCCACCAGGCCAAAGCAATGGTTTTGACTCAATCAGCATTAACCTCGCCTCCTGACTTTGATGGGTGAGGCTGACAGATAATATTAATTCAAGAACAAAGCCACAGGGTCAGGACGGCCAAAATGAAATAAATAAATACATAATTAAATAATTAAATGTGTCATTAATTAAATAAAAATTGAAATAAAGAAATAATTGATTAAATGTTTTAAATTGAATGAATAGGCATTTAATAAATTATTTAAATATTGATTTAATTCATTCATTCAAATGTTATTAATTAATAAAAGATGTATTATTTATTTAATGGCGTATTTAATTTATTTATTTTGTCACTCCTGGCCCTCCATTTTACCAGACCAGAGGCTCACTTTCCATTCAAAACATCCTCCAGTCAGCTTGGGTCCTCATTCTTCTATAATTCCTCTGCCACCGCAGACATGACACAGATAAGATAAAATAAGAACTCCATTGATTCCTCTTGGGGAAATTCACTTGTCACAGGAGCAATAAAAAGTTATGAAAACGGACAAAAGAGTAGAAAAAAATATAACATGTAATATCAAGACAAGCAAAAAATACAAATAGAAAACCAAAGACAAAAGTCAATTACAGTGGTCCCTCGCTATAACCTGGTTCACCTTTTGCGGCCTCGCTGTTTCGTGGATTTTTTTGTGCAATTTTGCATGCTTTTTTGTTTGTTTGTTTGCATTGTGTTCTGCGTCCTGATCGGCTGTAGACCACTGTCAATCAATCTCCTCCGTTCTGTGTCTTCTGTCCTGTAAAAAATGCATTCAGCTTGTCAAATTTACATAAATCTTTGATTGCTGGCAGTGTGACTCTGAAGTGCTGTACTGTATGTTTGTAAGTTTTTTCCCCAACGAACACAACAATGTCGACGAAATGTTTTTTACCGTTAAAGGAACCTGCGGTAGCACCCAACAGGCGGGGGAAGATGCAAACCATCGCACAAAAAGTTAAAGCTAAAGGAAGATAGAACTTATCACACTTTCAACTCATTATAAACGATTAAAAAATCCAACAAATAACAAAAATGAACACCAGATAAAGAAAAGTGAATGGTCCAAAATGTGCTCCAGTCAGACATTAAACTTCAGTAAAATTATGCAGTAATGAAACTTAACTTTAATCTGAGCCAAACCGATTTTCTCAGTTGTAAATAAAAAAGTGAACTAAACGTTACCCAACAGAACCTGAATGAATTATGTCCAGTGTTTAACATCTACTGAAGCAAATTAGTTTGACTTTCATTTGGCCTGCACTACACCTTGTAATATAATTTTAATTGCTATAGAAATACATTTTGACTTGACACTGACTGCTAAAACTCAGAGAAGCTGTGTGCTGGTAACCGGATATCAGCCGCTGATAAAGTGCTCTGTAGTGTCCATCTCCTCCTTTTAAATCCTGTTTGTCATCTTTAACCCACATCAGTCACTCTAAGAGAAACACAAGCTCCAGCACTTTTGCGCTCAGAAAACAAACTACATTTAGGTCTACTTAATTTGTGCACAAATTTGCGTTATATTGAGCAGTTGCCCACGTTAAACTGCAACTATCACCAGGTGATGTGTTTCCAGATTCAGCAGCAGGTGTTTAACAGCTGACAGGTGAGCAGGAAGTACTGTATGCATGTAAACTGAGGGAATATCAAGCTGGTCAGTGGTGCCGTGAGGAAAATGTCGGCTTGTTATTTACAGAAACATGGAGACACAAGACAAGGCAAAATTTTAATTAAAATCATTATTCCTTCATTGTTGTCTGAAGATAATATTGATGCATCTATGCATTTGTCTAAGCATCTGGAACACGGAGAGTGGAATATGTAAACATATCTAACTGGTTAATGTAAAAAAAAAAACAGTTAGCCTGGAACACCGAGACTGTGAGCTCGGTACACTGTCAGCTGACTGTTAGCAGAGCTAGCAGCATCATTGAAAACATCGTTGCACTTTTGTTCTATGTTGACAACCTGACCAGAAACCAAACCAAACCAACAGCAACTTCATAAACTCAAAGCACAACATAGAAGAGCCAACTTGACAGGACAAGACTCGACAGTACACCTGCATCTAAAGGACAAAGGTCACTCTTTCGAGGATGCCAATGTTCACATTTTGGACAGAGAAGACAGATAGTCTGAAAGAGGAGTGGAAGAAGCCATCTATGTCCACTGTGAATGACTATCTTTGAACAGAGGGTCTGGTTTATGACACCAACCGTCTGTCACCCACTATGCAGTACTGAGATCAATTCACAGGTGCCTCTAACCACACTCACATCTTCTATCAGGTGACCTCAATAGTTCAAATGATAGAGTGAGGCAAATCTGTTGACTTGCTTTCTAGTCACAAACACTTTTTGTTGTCTCTCTGGAACTTAAAAACTACTTGGTTTTGTGAACTAGTCAACAGGATAAATCGATTACACTGAGGTGGTGCGTTAGTTTTTCAGTTAGCAGCACCACGTGCTGGTCATATTCAGGATCAAAACACTGGCTCCATCGCAATACTAGCCAATGTATTCATTATATATTACTCATACACCAACATAGTTTTAAGAAGTAAATAGGTCAAGGTGTCCAAATAACAACCAAAGGCACATTCATGAGGATGTGAAATTTTTTTATCACAGCGAAGCTCAATGTGACAAAAAAAACACACACCCACAGACGAGGTGTTGTATTCTCATGCTGCAGGTGGGTGTGAGCTTTCAGTGGTTGTGTGCTGGATTGTTTTTTTGGTTGTTTTTTTTGGTTTGTCACACTGTGAGAAAACTGTGCGGAAGTTTAGAATCTGCAAGATGCAACTGTATGTGCTGCTCTGCATCTGTACAAAAAGAATTCACGGCTGAACAATAGATGGACTGATCCGATATTACGTATCGGTCCGATACTGACCTAAATTACTGGATCGGATATCAGAGAGAAATAAAAAATGTAATCCGATCCATTAAATATCACAAAAGCACCTCACAAAACTTGCGACACGCCATAACTCTCCTCATAACGCTAGCATGTTGGAGCAGTATGCATCATGTCATTGAACGGCTGTGGCGCAAGAACTGTCGGTGGTCTGGTTGAGCATCGCTAACACCCCGGCATTTCATCTCAGAGGAAGTGATCCCAGAGAGAAGTAAAGCAAGTGCGTAAGTTCACCTCTGAATGTTTGTAAAGCGTTCCCACGTTAAGCTTAACCGATATATGGAGCGACTGCCTTTCTCTCCCTCCCTCTCCTGCTGATACTTCAATCGTGAAACTGAAACGTGAAATTTTTCTGTCACTAGTCTGTCTCTCTTCTTTGTTTTTGGCCCACTTCGCACCAGAAAGAGGAAACCAGCGGCTGAACAACAGCAGCACGTTTAAGCTTGATAAGCTGTTGTTAGAATTTATTTAATATTACTTTCTACACCAGGATCCTTTTTTTATGTAGCTGACGGCTGGTAACTGTGCAGGGGCGGATCTAGCAAAGTTTAGCCAGGGGGGCAGGTAGGGCATTAACAGGGAAAAGGGCCACAAAGACATACTTTTCTTTCTTATTCTCATTTAACATGTCTAGCTTTTATTAAATAATTATCTGAATCTTACACCCAAAGTTTTAATTTGATGTAAAATGAATAGGAGTCCATTACTGTATATAGTAACTATTAAGTCTAATATACCCTAGTACAGCGGTCCCCAACCTTTTTTGCGCCACGGACCGGTTTATACCCAACAATATTTTCATGGACCGGCCTTTAAGGTGTCGCGGATAAATACAAAAAAATAAAACTAGTACCGGTACCGAAAAAAAGATTTATTCATAACACACGTGAAAAGACCAAGGAAAACCGAGTAAACGATAAAAACGATAACAAAATAACGCTGAAAACCGATTAAAACCCTGAAAACTATACATTTCACACCTGAGCCTCAACTCTCGCGGCCCGGTACCAAACGGCTCACGGACCGGTACCGGTCCGAGGCCCGGGGGTTGGGGACCGCTGCCCTAGTAAGCTATAGTACTTTGGGAAGGCTGTGCAGTCTGCAATTCTGTTGAAGAAAGATGTTGAATCTATTTAATTATTTTTGAAAAATAATTGGTTTCTGTGCAATTTTTTCCACACTGCATCCAATTAAGGTTGATTATGTCGATTATTATTATTATTATTATTTTTTTTTTCGCCTGTCCCATTTGGTTCTTTAGCCATCAGAATTGTTGTCTGAAGACCAACAAGGATGCCCAATGGATTTACTTTGCCAAATGGATCATCGTGGCATTGCCGTATTGGTCCATTTGGTCGATCTTTGTTTTTATTATTTATTATATTTTATTTTCAGATGTTACCGACGGGACAGACATGAGTGAGAGATAGGAAAGGGAGAAAGAAAGAGGAAGGAAAGGAAAAACAGAAGGGGAGAGGGACAGTGAGAAAGGGGGGGAGAAAAAAAATAAAAAATCTCCTGGATCACCTGTTGAGAGAAGAATAGAAAACAAGCAAAAAAAAAGACAAAAAAACCAAAAACAAAGCAACATACTAAACACAACACCATCGCATTAATCTAGCTAAGTGTAAACAGCAGTAAATACTAAATATTCAATGTTGTTGTGCAGCACGCAGGACAGATGTGCTTCGAAGTAGCAGCCAAGAAAGGTGTAATTTGGGTCTACGAGCAGTGAACACCCGTGTGCACACCTGTGTGGATCAGCGCGCTTGTATTCCAAAGGTTTCTCCATGTAACGATCTGCTAGGGAGTGTGGGAGGGCCACAGCCCCGTCCTCCAGGGTGTGAAGCAGGTATGGAGGAGATCAAAACTCCAGACATCCAGAGGCCCCCAGAACACAAGAGACCATGGAAGACCAACAGAGGGGCAGCCGCGCCACTGTTCCAGTAAGAGCTGAGGAGAGTCCCAGATGAGGGTTCACTCAGCAGCCGCGGAGCAGAAGCCAGGGGGAGTTGCAGTGACGCGCCCGTGAGCTTCGCCGGCCGCCAGCTGTGCCTGAGTGACCGAGCCCCAGGCCGAAAGGCCGGGGGCACCCCACCCCCGAAGGGGCCCGAGCGAGCCCCAGGCTCCAGGCCCCGATAAGCGGCCGCCAAGGAGTGAGCCGGTGTGTACCTGGACGCCCACCCCCAGACACAAAGAACCACCAACGCACCGACACCTGAGGGAGTCCGCCACTGGCAGGGGAAGTGGTGGTAGGTGGAGATAGGCCTCCAAACCTTGGAGGGCCTGAGGTGTCCCCAGAGAGGTGGCGTCTGGTACCCAGCCTGACATATAGACACAGACATACAGGCACACACAGACACAAACATCCATTCCCACCCTCATGCTCTCATATACACTTACTCCACACTCAACCAACGTGGAGACAGACATAAAGAGACGCTGTACACACGATCACACTCCCCAAGCGTACTCTACAAACTGGGTCTAGGTACCCTTGCCCCTGGAGGGGGGAACTGCACCCAGACCCAGGTGGTGTTACCCTTTTCCCTGCGGTGGGGAGAGGCAGACCACCCCGACTCCGTAGCAGCAGGGAGGCCCCACACCCCAGACCGCAGTCGCTCCCCACCCCCATTCTCTCCAGCAGGCCGCAGAGAACGGGGGTGGGAGAAGACTCCAAACCTCCCTCCACCCGCTCATTGTAGTGTTGATGCATATGTGTTCTAAGGTGTAATTAAAACCCAGGAGGGCATGGAGCTACCTGCCAAGGAGCAGCAGGTAAGCGCATAGTCCCTCCTGATAGCCCTCAATGTCTAAGTGTATTTAAAATTGAGAGGTGGGCAACGACGCCAGGGGTGGGGTGTACACCCTGATGGTAATTTGGACTCCGTGATTGTGCCCACCCCCAAGATCCTATATGTATGTGTAATGAGAGTGTGAATAATGTGAATGTCTAAGTTGTGGGATAAAATTATTATGTCGATTAAGTGGTTCCCTTTTTTTAATTAATTAATTTATTTTTTTGTTGCTGGGAGTTGGAACCCTATTAGTTAGGTTGTTTAATATTTCCACTAAGTACTCTTTAAAATACCAGAATAGGGAGGATGGTGTAGGTTTAAGTTTATTAGATTGATTAGTATTGTGAAACTATGAACTATTTTTTTTACATACAGGTATAACAGAATAGCTTTATTGTTGTTGTTGTTGTTTTAAACTTGAGTATGAACTTATACAAAATGCAGCAAGATATAAAAAAAAACAGTTTTATTGATTAAAAAACACTATATCGGATTCATGTCGGTATCGGCAGATATCCAAATTTATGATATCGGTATCGGACATAAAAAGGTGGTATCGTGCCGTCTCTAAGCTGAACACAGCAGTGTCCTCAAATAACCACCACTGAATGCACAAAAATGTCCAGCATTGAAAATGATGCAGCAGACCACACCGCATGCCGCTGCTGTCAACTAAAAAAGGAAACTGGATCTGCATGTATGAGAGAATCAGTCTGTGGTGGTGAAGTTTTCTTTGGTTGATCTAATATCATCTTAGTGGTTTGAATGCCATATCTTGAAGAACAGCACACCTCTCAAAACGCCGCAATGAGCAACACTCACACATCACCACACTGGAGCATCTCACACTGAAATAAAATGCCACACAAACATTACTGCAGTCTAACAGCCGTTTCCACAATAATGATAAAAGCATCATTCAAAAAAGAAAAATGTATCTCAAATTTGTTTGGGAGTTATGGCGCTGAGTTTGTCAGGCTTAATCAACTCATTTAGCAAATCATAATCCAGTAAACAGAACTGAAGTGTGGCTGAGCAGTGATTGATTTTTTGGATGTGCAGCCGTCACCTGTAATGTGGAAAAGGATCACAACCTCCAAAGTCAGAGTTTTTAAAGAGTTTTTAATACAGTGTTCCTGATAAAGTGCTCAGTTACTTTATAGATGACTGATATATATGACACTAGATATTGTTTACCTTTAATTTCTTTATCAGAAGTCTAAAAAGAACAAATGTTATGTAGTTTGATAGCAAATACTGTTGCACTAAAATATCTTAGAACAATGTCACGTACACCTTTTAAGTACAGTTTACATCATTTATAAATGTAATACATAAATAAATGTATATCTATATGAATCTGATTTTTTCTTTGAAGCATGTTGCCATTTCGTGACTGCAGGAAGGTTAGCAGATGTCATGGCCTTTAACTTCAAGCAGTTGAGATTTTGGTAAGGAACATTTCTGGGGGACATCATTTTCACATCACAGTTTCTGAACCACAAAGAGGTGCACCTAGACGAGAGGAAGTTGAAAGCAGGTCGGTAAGAATTCTTTTAAATCTTTTTGTGTTTTTGTAAGTGGTTACTTAGAAATAGGTCATAGCGTTTACAGAACTCCCACTCTCTGCTGGTTTTCTAAATGTGTGGCGTTAATATAAAAATGACTTGACTATAAACTTACAGAGTGCAGTAAGTTTTTTTTATATTTATATAAGATATTTAAAGAAAGACTAATCGATGTTTATATTTTAAACGTCTTTGATTCGATATAAAAAAACACTGGAGAACAGACACTACATAAAACGACACAGTTGTAAAAGAATCCAATAAAGACATATTAGAAGGGGCTTCCCAGATTAAGAAATTACCAGATACTGAGGTGGGACTTTATCACTTGCAGGTGGAGATGTGTGCTCTGAAGTCGATTAGGTCACACGTGAAAAACAGGAGTCTGAGTCATTCTCACCTTGAAACCTCAAAGACCCAGTGTGCACAAGCGTACATTAAACCCTTAATGCCACCATCACCCCCTGTAATTTAAGATTACACTTCTTAAATGCTCACACCCAGTGTTTGTCATATTTGAAAGACAAATTAACTCATGCCAATTAAAATTTCATTGATTCAAAACATACAAGGAGGCTTAATAAAAGCTCTATTTAAGAATTTAATGCTGTATCTATAGCAACTAATACTTGTATTATTAACAACTTCATTAATGGTATTAAAATTGATATTATGCTTCCAACTGGCTTGATAACACGGAGCTGAAATATCACCCACTAATATAGTTTGAATATGTTACAAGTAGAAGGAGTGATGGGAACACTGTTGTCTATAAAAACATTTTTAGTTTGTTTCTGCTCTGAGGTATGTTGAAAAACAGCCCCACACTGTGATGTTCCCATCTCCAGACTTCACAGTTGGTGCGGTGTTTTGATGTTCCTAAGGCAACATACAGTGCCTTCTGACCTAACATGGTTTGTGTATTATGACATCCAAAGACTAATTTTGGTCTCATCTGATGAGACTATATTCTCCTAGTATTTCACAGGCTGGTTAAATGTTCTTCAGTAAACCTTAAACACACCTCAATGGAGTCTTGCGCGTTGAGCGTGCATACAGGCCATGTCGCTGGAATTGTACCTGCTGACCTTCATGTCTAGCTCTCCACAAACGCTCCTTGGCTCCTGGATAACTCTTCTGATAATTATTTTCACTTCTGTCTGAAGTTTTGCGAGGAGCACCTGGTTGTGGTGGGATTATGGCCCCAACAGCGCTCACTGGAACATTCACTGGTTTAAAAGTTTTGCAACAATAAGGTTGTGAAGATCTTGAGAGAGCTTGTTGGTTTTACCCATTATGAGATGTTTCTTGTGTGACACCTTGGTAATGAGACAGTTTTTTTAGGTCATCAGTTGGGACTGAACCAGCTGATTTCAGCTGGAGTCAAGACACTCGATGCATTTTTACACTTCCCTTTCTTTATGCGTTCAGTGCTTTTTCACTATGCCATTTCACATAATTTATGAACATCTAAGGTTTGATTTTTTTTTTGGCATGTGTGGATTGGATGGGTTGTTACCTACATCTGGTGAAAGGTTCATGTCAATGGCACCTTTAGAATCATATTTACTTAGAAAAGAATGTCATGATTTCTGTTGTTTCTATTTTCTTTTCCTAAATTTAGTCTGTTTTCACAAAAAAGTGGGTCCAATGAATGACATCTATCTTTCACACACACCAGCATAAAAATCAGGATGTCTATTAGGAGTTAAAGGAGAAATCTAAGGAGCTAAAGATGGTGTTGGTGTAAATCCAGGATGTTTTACTGTCTCAGGTTTTATGCATGAGTATTTAATTTAAAAAATAAAATCTAGTCTTCTAGGTTTTAAAATCACGAGATGAAGAACAACATGTCATATTACAGACGTTTTTTTTTTAAAACAAAACAAAAAACAAGCAAAAATGTAGAAGCAGTGTGAGAAATAACTTCACCCATGATTCAGTAGCATGCGCTTTGGCAACAATAAACTAAGAAATAATGGTTTTCTGCATGACTTTATCAGTTCTCACATTGTTTTGGAGGAATTTCAGTCCACTCTTCTCCACCACTACCTTTAAGCTTTAAGTAGAAATAAGTCATTTGCACTGATATGCTGTATCTGGCTTTCACCAAACAAGGCTCTGGGCATTATGGCCAAACGCTTAAGTCTCGTCTGTCCAAAAGACATTGTTCCAGAACTCTTCAGGTTTGCTCAGATGCAACTTTGCAAACCTGAGCAGCTGTCGTATTTCTTTTAGACAAAAGAGACTTTCTCCTGGCAACCCTTCCAAACAAGACATGCTTGTTTCTTCCTTTTCTATTTGTAATGTCATATAACCTTTAACATGCTAACTGAGGCCTGTAGATGGAGCACTTGTTTTTTTTTTTCAGTTTCGCTGAACACTCCACGTTCTGAATTTACTGGGACTTTCACTTATTACCTGGCTGGCAACAGTCTTTCTCGGTGTACAAAGATGGGTGTCAAATTGTTTGGCGATGACCTTTTCACCCTTCAAAGACTGATGTTGATGCTTGTAGGTATTTTGTTAACACACACCCGAATGCTCCAGAACAGCAACTGTCTGCTTTTATAGAAGTTCTTGTATTTCCTGATATGCAAAACCTTTGAACTGAAAGGTGTTGAGGGTGTATTTTCCTCTCACTTTGACTGCGTTTGTTTCCTGGAGGGTTTTTTGTAATGAGCTCATTTTCCGAGACCAACATCAACCTGCAGAGTTCATAACTTTAGCTGAAAGATAAACCAAAGTGATATAGGTAGCAACATTTTTCTGGCCATATTGTTCAGTTTGTGATTTGTTAATTTTTAGCTCTTTGGGACTCCATATCAGTGTGTGCAACACTGGAAAAGGTTACCCTTTGAAGACAAAAGTCTGAGCATTGCTTTTGGGTACAAATCATTAATCTTAAAAAAAAAATGATGAAAAAACAAGCAGTTTGAAAAAAGTGACACTTCCAAAACAATCTGTTATTTTTTTGGGAAGAATATCATTTTTGTTTTCTTCTTCTTCTGCAAGAACCAATTCACTCACTGTGTTTTATGTATTTTTGTGTACAATGTTTTTCATGGAGCAGAGATGACTGGAGCGACAAATGCAGTGGGGAAAAAAAACAGTATTTCACAGCTGAGACAAAAGAGAGAAAACTTGGGCAGATTTCATCACTGCTATGAGAATATGAATACATTTTCAGCATTGTCAGTGCTTTTTATTTTTTCGAAAAGTCAGACAAACTTGGTTACAGAAATCAGACATGCACAGTATCAATTCAATAAGTGTGTGTATCTGTGTGTGTGTGTGTGTGTAAAACCCATTAAAACATGGGGTTTTCTTTTTTTCTTCTTCAAAAAATAAGAGAAAGAATCATGTACTCCAGTTTCTCTAATGTGAACATTCAACCGAGTTTCAGTTTTCAGTAATTTTAAATTAAATACCTTTTTTCTGTCTCAGAATTGCCACTGGGGGGCGACGTAAGCACAATCAGTTGAGACACTGAGGCAGTGCTCCCTCATTTAACAAAAATGTTTTAATTTCCCATTTCTAATCATTTGATCATCAAAAGTGCCATTTACTGTTACTTTACACCATAAAGACCTTCTTCCCTGTCAATAGGACCTCTAAATATCATTACACTTTCACATGTAAGTCATTTAAACACGTCACTAATCACTTTTCTGAGATTTTACTGGCTATATTACCGATCAAATGTAATAACTGACTAAATGTGAGGAATAGCCTTTTTTTAATACATTTCGATTTTTCAGCACTTTTAATACAAAAGATTGTTTTACTTCCTTTACAAACCAAGAATCTGTTTCAGCAATAAATTTTCCATTTCCCACGTTTCTTTTCTATTATTCAGTTTAGACACATCGGTTTTCATATTATTTTTATTTTGGGAATCTATAACTGCAGTTCTGCTTCTTAGCAATGTGTTTAACAGCTTCCTGCTTCGATCAAAATCTGACTTCACACATTTTCTTCCCTCTTTAAATCAAATTACAAAATTCACTATTAAAATGTGGCTCAAGGTCTCGGAGGGCTTGTTCTGCACCCACAGAGCATGCTCCGTAGAGTCCTTGTCCACAGACTAAGGCTACGTTCACACTGCAGGTCTTAATGCTCAATTCAGATTTTTTGATCAAATCCGATTTTTTTGTCTGCTCGTTCACACTACAAATAAAATGTGACAGCAAACGCGCTCTAGTGTGAACGCTCAAAGCGGCCCGCATGCGCAAAAGAAGACGTCACACACAACGCGCTCTGTTTAGACCCAGAGCAAACAATATTGTTTGACAGGTGGCCCTTAATATAAAGACTTCGGACTTCACGTTTCCCAATTTTTGCTTTAAGTTATTTTGTTATTTACATAATAATGTAAATAACCTAATAATTATCCTTATTGCTGTTTTAGAGGAGCGGTGCTTCAAAGGATAGTTGCAGATTTCTGTCAGAGTCTGCAGATTATACAGTACAAATAAAATGTTCACGTTTCTCCAGCTTTGTCTTCCCAGCAGTTTCACCGGATGGCCAGGAAGCGTTCGCGATGTCTTCTCGGGCGCTTCTCCGGAGCTGATAATTGGCGTCCGTCTTGTGTCAGTGACGTAAAAGACGGATTTAATGCGACTTGACCGTTCAAACAGCAGTCGCTTTCTGAAACATCGGATATGTATCGGATTCAGTACCACATACGAAAGTGACCCAGATCGGATTTGAAAATATCGGATTTGTGCCGTTCACACTGTCATACCATGATCGGATATGGGTCGCATAGGGTCAAAAAATCGTATTTGATGCGCTTTCGCCTGCAGTGTGAACGTAGCCTAAGTGATGTCACTCTGCACAGCACCATTTAACAATTATGTGGCCCGACTCTGCTGAGTTTCTATATTCATCGTCTTACAGCCGCTTGTGTGAGTCTTCCTCTAAAAAAGAAAATGTGGATTGGACAGCCGTGTTATGAAAAGCAACACCCTGTATTCTTTCAGTGTTTTAACATCCGAAAGTAAACATTTAAACTCATTTTTGATGTTTTACCAATTCACTGCAGTTTAACTTTTGACCAGCAGGTGGAGCCGCTGCACCACAAACAGCCAGTCCTGTGTTCCTCCTCTTAGTTTGAAAACATGCTTCAGATAAACATGAAGATTAATGGGGGTAGTATTATATGTATGTGTGTGCGCTTGGGTGTGTGTGCGTTAAACCCCTATTTCCCCCAATACACAAAAACAAAAATCTGTGTTAAAAGCCTGAGACTCAACTTTCTGTCCTCAGAATGATTTCATGTCTTTTATTAATAATGTTTAGTACAAACACACAAACAGCTGCAGATGGACGTTTATCAACGACAAACTAACATGGGGAGTTATTATCATTAAAGAAAGTGATTTAGTCACTGAACACACACTCCTTTTAATCATAAGGACTCCAGGTACTTTTATTTTGAAGGGAACACAGATTAAACAAATTTAAATATGATTTCCCATGCTCCTTAGCAGCAGAGGCGGCGCTGAATGGACACAGCAGATTACAGTAGAGCGGACCGACAGACACTGGAAAATGTGTGTGTGGATATTATGTCTGCAAGCACAGAGAGAAGGTGTGTGTGTGCTTGTGTGTGTGTGTGTTAGCCAGAGGAGCAGCAGCCTCCAGCGGGCGTGGCCTGTGGTTCATCATCAACAATCTGTACACCCCGCCTACTTGATGCTGATTGGCTGGCTCCGTTGCCCTTCAACCTCTCCTCAGCCTGAGCAGTTTCCATCATCCCTGAAAACACAGTAGACCAGTTCAGAGGTCAAAGGTCAGATCCCGAGTTTCAAAGAAAGGTTTTTTTTACGCCCTGTTTCCTACGGATTTGAATTCTGCACACATATTTGCACACGACTGATTTCAACCTTAGAATTATTGACAGAAACTTTGTGTCAAATGAACAGAATTCACTCATTGGCCTATTTGTTCAGTTAACCTGTTTAGTGTGATCACAAACATCTAATCAGCCAATCCTGGACAGAACTGCACCTGTCTATGACAAAATGTCTAGGGATATGGTTAATGTGATTAACTAATGTGATTTGGACAAGCTGCCAGGAAATCAAGCGATTTAACAAAATGTGTTTTATAATTAAAGAATAAATCATGTCTGCCTTAAACAAAAATATGTTGTAAAAGTTGTTCCTTAAGCCTCCAAAAAATATAAAGTTTGCTGCTCTTTGATCTTTTTGTATTGTGAAAAAAAATTAAAGATGCTGTCGGTCTTACTTTTACACAGATCCAGAAAGAGTTCCTCGATGCCTTTATTTAGCTTGGCTGATGTGTGGTAGTGTTTGGCTCCCACCGACTCGGCATAACTGCACACGAACATGAGAGTGGCCATTAAACTTTGCTCAGACTCAGGACATCGTCGCTGCTCACAGCTGAGCAGCTCGGCGTGGGAAATATAAAATAATGATGCTCACTTTAATTTTTCTTCATTATATTTTCTACTAATTATAAAAGTATTATTATTGACTAATAAGCAGCAGTTGTTACCTCTCAGCCTCTTCCACTGAAACATGTCTGTCTTTGTCCAAATCTATTTTATTACCTGCAAAGAAAACAAACCTTCAGTAAAATGCCCAATTTAAGAATCATTTTAAGGTCACATCACATTATACTTTATAATCTGTGATTAGCAGTTGTAGTCAACCAAAGATAATCATTACACAGTCAGAGAGTTGCATGCAAAAGTAGTCAATCACATGTCCGAATGATGGACGGGTCTCCATCAGTCTATGCAGAAATGCTCAGACTTGCCTGCACACAGCCACTTCCACCAGCTCTCCCGGTGGAGCACTAAGGCATTCCCAAACCTGCTCCTGGGTCCGCCCCAGGCTCTCCTTCTAGTTGAGGTGCCCAAAACCACCTGAGCTGACTCCTTTTAATCTGGAGGAGGTGCGGCTCTACTCTGAGCCCCACCTCACCTTGTCTCTAAAAGAGAGCTGTCACAAAAATGTTTTCTGGCACTTGTATCTGTCATCTCATTGTTTCAGTCACTACCCAGAGCTGAGCTGGGAATGTGGATCGACCGGTAAATCACCAGCTTCACTTTCACACTCAGCTCTCTTCATAACAACAAATTGGTACAGCTCTCGCTCCCTCCTTTGCTCACACATTCAAAAATATCCTGAGATACTGAACTCCACTTAGAGCAGCAACCAAGAACCACAACCTCAGATGTGGAGGTGCTCACGCTTTTCCCTCCCACTTCACATCTGACCTCGCCCCAGAGTCAGGTGGAAGTTGCCGCTCAATAAAGTTAAAGAACTACATCGTCTGTGAACAGATGAGAAATTCTGTCCAGAAAAACTACCAACGAAAAACAAACAATAGCTACATACAGAGAGCAGCTCTGTCAGAGAGCAATACCTACTGAGAACGAGCATGATGCCAACTGCGCTCTCACTACAGCTGTACAAGGAATATACCACACACTCCTGAACACTCCCAGTAGGAGGTTTGTGAGTCCAGAAATTACAGAATGATTGTGAACTCCCACAGATCCTCATATATCCTCATGAGGATGAAGAGCTTTCGCAGTGTTCCACAACAGAGACAGAAACCACATTGTTCCTCATAAGTCTGATGTGATCAGACATTCATTCAAATTCTTGAAACCAAAGCTACAGTGAGCACTTTCACTCTGACAGTCATTTATTCCACTGATATAAGCACTGATCATTGCTCTCTAAAAGCTCTCCAGCTTCCTCACAAAAGTTAATATTTAGTGCTTAGGTTCACTTTTAGCTCTGATTCGGTCTAGGGGCCACCGTATACACACACACACACACACACACACACACACACACACACTAGGGGTGCAACGATATTCGTATCGATATTGAACCGTTCGATACAGTGCTTTTGGTTCGGTACGCATATGTATCGAACAATACAACATTTGTAATTTATTTTATCAACTTTCCTTCTGACGATGCTGTCTGTGTTGAGCGCTCAGTGAATCTGCGTTCGACTACTCCGCCTAGGCTGCACTGTCGAGCGCAGATCCACTGAGCGCTCAACACAGACAGCATAGTCAGAAGGAAGAGCGCAGGGCAAGCTAGCGAGACAGAAGTTAAGCTCTCCTTGCAACATGGACCTCCCCCACCCTCATTCAGATCTGGCGTTTGGAATTATTTTGGTTTTCATGTGACGTATGACCCTGAAGGTAAGCGCGTCATGGACTAAAGTAAAACAGTATGTTGGATGTGCCATGCAATGCTTAATTACATTGGTGTGAACTAGTGTGTTAGCGCAGTTAGCTCGTTAACGTGTTGGCCGTCTAGCCCCATGCACGGGGCGATCAGGGGTAGCTCGTTAACGGAGATTTCCCGTGTTGTGGCGTTAAAGTCATTTCAACGAGATTAACCTGAAAGCACTAGTGGGAACACAACGAATATGACTGCACATTTACATCATCCTAGTGCAAAGACAAAAACAACAAGCATGCTACTAACTTTAGCCGAGTCATTTAGACAGCTGTTAGCACATGATTCTCCTTATATGTTTAATATGCTGCTGAGAATATAGCCCAGAAGAAGCGGATAGTATAGCTTTTATTTTGGAAAGAGACATTTCTCTGTAATAAACTCTCTTTTCCAAAGATGAGTGATTCCTCAATCAGATACAGGGCTCGCAATATCGCTAGCCCGACGTCCTGGGGCTAGCGATTTTTTTCAGTCGGGCTACCAAAATCTATCTCTTCCCTGCCCGTCGGGCTATTGTAGGAAGGAAAAATATATGTCAATGCTTTTGCATTCTTTCAGAAATGTAGCTGGGTAATTATGTCATTGGGTGAGCCACTGTCAATATGTGACATATTGAAATCGCGTTTGAATTTGCGCTTGTTTTTTGCTTTCACTTTGCAATCGTGCGAACTGTGTATAGAGAGCGACAGCACTGATCTGTGAGTGATGATAATTTGTGCACCAATTCCTCTGACATCGTATTAATCGTTAGCTTACTATGCAAACATGACAAGTGAAATCTCCCGCAGCTTAAACATGTGAGAGGTTGATCGCGCAGAGAATCGCTGAGCTTATGTGAGTCCGTGTGTAAAAGCAGCAGGATATATATTTTAGTTCTGCTGAGCCAAATAAGACAGGTCAGGGTGAAGAAGTGACAGCCAAAGAAAAGCTTACCACAAAACGGAAAAGTTATGACAAATCAGACTATAAGGCAAAAAGAAAGTGCAGCTTTATGGTTTCATGGACAAAATAATTTCTGTGGCTGCAATATGACAAGCTAAATAACCAGGGCTGCACATAAGTGGTCCGCAGGTGCGCATTCACTGTCAAAATAAAAAACACGCACAAGGGTTAACTCAAAACTGTACTTTTGAGTTAAAATATATATTTATAATTTTAATAAATGACAAATTAAAAAGGCATGAACATTTTTTTGTATCGAAAAAATATCGAACCGTGACACCAAAGTATCGAACCGAACCGAACCGTGAATTTTGTGTATCGTTGCACCCCTAATACACACACACACACACACACACATATATATATATATATATATATATATATATATATATATATATATATATATATATATATATATATATATACACACACACACACACACACACACACATATACACACATACACACACATACATATATATACATATACATATACACACATATACGAGTTGATAATAAATTAATTAAAGCAACAAAACAACTGAAGAGCCAGTTAGGAGCCGAAAGAGCTGGCTGCTTTTAGTGAGCCGAGCCAAAACAGACGGTTTTCTAAAGAGAGCCGGAATTCCCATCACTAGTCTCCACCAGCCACTGACGAAAACATGCACCTTCTGAAGTACACAGAGGTTTTTATAAAAGTACAACACTGAAAAATATTTATAACGCTGAGTGTTAAAGCTGAGAAGTTATTTTCTCAGCTACTGATAGCTGCATGCAAATCCACCCGAGCTGAATGTGATATCTATTTATAGATGCAAACACCCACAGTAATGATTTGAATATTTCTGTGCAGGCATCTGAACTGTGAACTGGATGTAACAGGTACGTTAACGATGCAGCGCTCAGCTCAGAGGGAGCACTTTGAAGTGCTCATGTGATGTGGAGTCTAATTAAAAGCAAAATCAAAATTTCCAAACAACAGATTTGATAACTGTACGATAGGGTACAAACACATGACAAACGCAACATCACCAACATAATCCAGTTATAACTGTACAAATTGCCCCCATGAAGCCACACACGGACTAACAACATCATATATTTAGCAGCTATGGCAACAGGAGCAACAGAGGAGGCCCAAACGTCCAGTGTGCGTGACATGAAATCTTAAAAACAAACGCTGCTCATGAGGTTTATTTTCTCTGTTTTCCTCCTCAGCTCATGTGTTCACATGAACCACACAATTTACCAAACTCCCAGCCAACCCTTAAATCTACTTCTATTTATCTATATAACCACATCAGAAAAAAAAAACAAAAAAACAGTGTTGATGCGAGAGAGACGAGTCATCGCTGATATTTAAGTCAGTGTGCTGCTGGTGACACCTTAAAGGATCATTTCACTTAATTTCAGCCAGCTTCCTTTTAATACAGGGATGTCAAACTCCGTTTATGTAGTGGGTTTGTTTTATAATAAAAAATAACCAGAAAACATTTCAATAGTAGATGTGATCTATGATATGATAATTTATCAGTTACTTTATTACTGTGATATGATCGGGTGTGGGAGTGATGTTGGGCATCAGTGGGAAAAGCTGTAAAATTTATGAAATACAGTTTAAAGTCCAAAATGTATGTCCTCCTTCACACTTTCCTGCTGGGGCGATTCCGGCCCCCAGGCTCCCTTGTTTTAAGGTGTCTGTCTACAGCAGGGGTGGGGAAACTCAAGGCCTCGAAGGCCAGTGTCCTGCCGGTTTTAGATGCGTCCTTGATCCAACACAGCTGATTTAGATGCTAAATTACCTCCTCAACATGTCTTTAAGTTCTCCAGAGGCCTGGTAATGAACTAATCATTTGATTCAGGTGTGTTGACCCAGGGTGAGATCCAAAACCAGCAGGACACCGGCCCTCGAGGCCTGGTCTACAGGGTGAAAATGAAAACCATTGAGTAGGTACCAAACCATGCAGTTCCTCAAATGTCCACTAGAGGCTCCCATGTTACAATTTCCAGCTTTACAGCAGAGATAAATATGTTTACAGCCCAACACACAAACTGGACTCTAAAGGTCATTTCTTTTCATATCTTTATAACTCCTTAATTTGTATTTTTTAAAGGCTTAAAGTATGTATTATTAGGGGCGTGGCCTCTTTGACTGACAGCTACAGCTGTTCTAGCTGCTAGCTGTCTGCTAGGCTTCACCTTAGCTAACTGGAGTCCCTGAACTGGACGCCTGGACCGTGTTTCCATTGTAGATGGAAGATGGGCAGAATGCAGGCAGTAATCACAACCCTACAGAGACACAACACCTATTTAAAATGAACCAAATCTCCTTTGCACTTTTAATAATCAATATTTTTGCCCACTTGGTTTTCATTAACTTATTCTTTACTTCCATTAAAAAAAATTAAACCAGTTCTAATTTTCAGTAATCTTTGTGTTCATCTCTTTTAGCTCCCTTTTGGGTCTCCACCACTTTCTGATAACTTACCTACTATACATAAACAAATCTCGTTCCCCAACATTTTCCTCAACTCTTTCACCCAGTTCTTCACCTGCAACGACAACAAAGCACTCAGGTCAAATAAACCCTTCATAAAACCAAGATACAAATAATGAAGTAATTATAATGCAGACAGGAACTGAAAGAGCAACATTATGATCATAATTAACATTCTGAGAAACAAAGGGTTTAACATCCAAAGACCCACAGACAGACTAAACTTTTTATTTGTAAGATGTTTCAATCTTAATGTTTACTCATCTTAAGACTGGAAATACTCTGACTGCACTTTTCAGTTCTGATTACTAAACTATAGCCGGGCAATTCAGAGTAGGTCCTAAAAGTTTAAATTAAATACCATTTCTTTAATGAACTTTTCAGCATTTGTCCATAACAAAACACTGATTGTTTTGGATCGACCTTTTTCAATCCAGAGGGTCAAGTGATCACCAGCAGCCATGTAAACTGTCTTTTACTTTTTGTAAATTATTTAAAAAGAAATTTTACTTCCTGGATGAACTGTAAAGCTTCTATATAGCTGCTCCAAGGTTGTGGATAAAAGGACACAAAACTGGTTATTTGTTTGTTACGAGTTTAGTTTCCACTGCTGTTTTGTCATTTCCATAATGACATGCTGTCGAAAGTCTGCTTTTACAATGTTGGATCATCAAACTTTCGTTTTCAAAAGTACCTTCTGAAAGGAGTCTTCATCTGTTATGTCGTACACTAGTATGGCTCCATTGGAGTCTCTGTAGTAGATGGGACCTAAGGCGTGGAAGCGCTCCTGACCCGCTGTGTCCTGCACAACCAGACAACGTTAACACCCAAAACCTTTATTCAGAAGATCAGGAGAATAAAAACTACTTTGAACGCAGCCTTACCCATATGGCGAGGTTTACTCTTTTTCCTGTGATGTTCAGCTTCTTTGTGAGGAAGGACGCCTGCGTAGGAAGAGGACAACATGATTATTTTAATAATGTCACAAACTCAATTTGAATAAGATTCAACTGAGCAAAGTAATATTGAAAGGTAGCTCAACAACTAAAAAACACAAAATAAAAATTGGATAAAATGTTAAATAAGATACTAAACAAAATAAAGCAGCAGAAAAAAAGCTCAATGAATTTCCATTAAACTAAATAAAATAAAGCATCTCACCAATTAAAAATACTAAAATATCAAAAACACAAGACAAACAGTTTGTCATGTAAATGTAAATAAAAACAGAATGTAATGATTTGTAAATCCATGAATCTCGATTTACAATAAAAGAGAGAAACGTTTAAACTGAGAAAATGAAACATTTTAATAAAAAATATGAAATCATTTTGAATTTGATACCAGCAACATGTCTCAATAAAACTGGCATGTTGCCCACACTGCAGCATCCTCTCTTCTTTTAACTACAGTCTGTAAAACATCTGGGCTGCTGTTGTTGCTGCTTTGCCATATTTTTCAATTCGCGATGCTGATGCTGTTTTCAGCTGGTGTAAGGTCCTAATTGCAGGCAGGTCTGCTGAAATATGAAGGCCTTCCCTGCCTGGACGGGAGCAGATGCTCTGTTATCTGTGTGTACCTTTCAGCATTGATGCAGCTGAATGGTTCATTTTCTCATTTTAAACTTTTATACGTGTCCTGTTTTCTGTTGTGAATAAAACATGGGTTCATGACATTTTCAAATCATTGCATTCTGGGTTTTTTTCCATTTCTAATTTACATTTTACACTCTCACACTTTTTTTTGGACTGGAGATAGTAAAACATAAGCGCTAGAAAATAAAATAGAAACTAAACAGTAGAAAATATGCACAATAAACTGGTGGATGGTGAAAAAAAAAATAAAGTCTGAGATTATTTTAGCAGATAAATCCCCAAACATATTCTGAAACCGCTTCAGCTCTGTGCACGTGCCCTTTGACCAGAAGTTAAACCAATAATTTACGAGCATCTCTGCTAAAATCAGCCTTCTGCAACAACTTTTGTAACTTCTCACATTTTACCACAAAAACATCTGCAAGTTTTATGTTAACCTGTCAACTGATTTCTGTCGACAGTCTGCGCAGCAATAAACCAAAGACCAAAGTCCTGCCGAGCAGCAGGCTGTGGCTTTTCCCCTCCGTCCCAGTCACGTATGATTTATTGAAGCGTTCTCTGGGAAAGTCAAACCCGAGATTAAGATTTCAACATCAGCAGTAGAATTTACGTGACGGCTGGACGGAGCAGAGGGGAGAGATTTATGGTGGAGAGGTGAGAGGAAGGCTGAGAGTGGGGCTGTGACAGTATGTGATTAAGGTTGGAATTAGTGTGTAAATGTGACGTCGGTCAGCTGACTGCACTGCTCCACGAGTGCTCTGACCTCTGAGGTTTAAACCAAACCTACGGAGGCCCAAACGTGCCAAAAATGAAATCAGTAAGTGATTCTAATTCCCCCAACTGTTTACTTCAATTTTAAACCAGTTTTCCTTTTATGTGCTTTTTCTGTTTACTTCCAAAAACTGTCTGCTACATGACTGAAATGCTAAATCCAGAGTTGGATAATGATTCAGACAATTATCAGACCAGTTAGTTGAAAATGACCACAAGTTGAGCCAGTTTTATCATTTTAATATAAAGTACTGGTTCTGGGTAAACCTACAGCAGGTGAAACAAACAGCAGGAACTGGTTTAAACTCCCTAAACTCAGCGATGTCCATCAGCGGCACTGCTAATAAACATCTTTAAATCCTTCTGAACTGAGAGGATGACTGGAAAATGCATACACACAGACACTTTTCTTCACAGTCCCATGACAAATCATAACAGTTCGATAATGCAGAGCTCGTGCTGGCGAAAACAAACCATCAACAGCCTCTGGAAGTTTCTCCTAATCCTCTCATCTAAAGAACACTGAGATGCTTCGTTTGACACTCATGCTGTGCTCACAGTTTAAGCTTCAGTGAGATGATCCTTCATCCACGGCCAGCAGACTCTGCAATCAGCTGGGATGCCCCTTTGTGCGTCACATGAGAGTGAGCGTAGACATGAGCCTTGCAAGTGTGATGCTGAGGTTCATTCACATGACCATGTGACTGCGACGCTGTCCACGGAAAACCTGGAGGGCTTGCTGATCCTCGTCCTCAACAAGGATCCTCCAAACAGCCGAGGCCACGAAGCAAACACAAAGACTGCATTTTTACTCTGCGGTGAACGGAGTTTGTGGCGAACCCACATCCTTCCCCAGCCTACATCCCCCACAATGCCTTTCAGCAACTCCACACATCCTCATTAAGCAGAGTTTAAGTAAGAGTCAGAGTAACATCTACAGTATAAAGTTCACAGAGGGAGAAAAAGAAAAGTATTAACTACTCCCTGCAAAGAGAGCCTAACGGGCTCAGCTGTGAGTGAAATGTTAGTACTGAGGTGGTCACTGTGTTCACCGCCTCCAGGTGAATAAAGTTCTGCTGGTCTGACGCCTCTCTCCATCTCTGCACTTTGCTATAAGTTGAGCACTAAGCATCAAACCCCAAGTGGGTGTGTGACATGATCTTTGCGTATCAGGTGATTCTTCCGCACGTATTTAAGGTTTTGTGAGCGAGCTAGTGAAATGTTATGTGTAGTTTTAACAATTGTACAGAAAGGTTTTTGACAGCAAAAAGCTTATCTGGTTTGTGAAGCTGAAATTAATAAATTGTGCGTAAATGATCAGTAATTATTCAGGTTTGGATGAACACATTTGTGAAATTGTTTTAGTTGAGGGCAGATTGCTCTGCATTTCTGTGGGGATTGAGCGCGAGTGCGTGCGTAAGTCCTCGAAAGTTACACAAATCGTTGCACACATTTATAAAACTTACGCCTATGCTTGTGGCTCACATTGTACAATATTGCAACACTTCGCTCTATGTAATTTCACTCTATATTTCGCAGTCGTGTTCATCTTTGGAGCAACATACTTAAGCAAGCAGGTTTTCTCAGCATAAACTGCATGAAGTCCAAACAGCACCGTGTCCTCACTGATGACACTCTGCAGTCCTGTGTGAATATTAAAGTGACTTCTTACAGCCCTGATATGGAGAAGCTCTGCAGTGATGTTCAGAAACAGAAATCACACTAAACAGTGAGAAAGGTATCATCTAATATGCTTTTATTTTGAAATAAATATCTATATATCGTGGACCCTGAGCTGGACGGTTGATTGCTGCCTGCGTCTTAATGAAAGGACACAAGATCACAGCGCAGTGAAATGAAGGCATAATTCCATACAAATAGTTTTCATGATTATTATTTATATTTGTAAGTTATTCAGCCACTGCTACGTGTTATTTATATGAAACTGGCCTATTTTTAATTGATTAATTTTCCACAAGGTGTGAACTCAAATAAATCTCCCAAATCGTTAGCTTCATAGCATAAGTGCCTAAGTCATTGACTTAGTCAAATGACTTAGGCAATTATGCTATGAAGCTAACGAAATGTTTTATTTAAAAACACATCTGCACTTGGAAGTGTTGTTTTTTTTTTTTTTTCCTCTTGAAAGCATTTTTTAAATAGTTCCTTAAAAAAAAGAGAAAGAAAAAGGTCCTATTATTCTAATTATCCACCCCCCCCAACTTCAATTTGCAGTGGGGAAAGCTCAAAGTGACTCAAAGATGAAGGAAAGAGTGTCCACTCAGCAGCGTGGAGATAAAGGAGGTAAAGGTTTCTGCCTTTGCCTCACAGGGTCTCACCTTTGCTGCTTTTTCGCACTTGCCGGTCAGAGCACAACTACACACCAGGAAAACTCTCACCCATCCACCTCGATGTTCAATAAATCTATAATGTTCAAAGGTAAATTAATAAATAAAGTGTGGTGAATCCTTATCAATGGTCTAATCCTGACTCAAAGAGCTGGGACAGGTATCAGCCGACGGCGGCCAGAGGACTGCTTGTAAAACAGTAGCAGCCACACGGAAACCTGCAGGGTTTTCCTGCTGTTTCCTTTGAGCTTCTGCTCCTCGGTGAGATGTTGCTGGAAGCTGAGCAGCGCATTTACACCTGACAGCAGAGCAGACAGAAATCATTCCACAGGTGAGCGAAGCAGTCCCACATGCCCAGACACATCTGCACTGCAGGAGTCAGTTACACGCTGACGGTGAAAGAAAAGCAGCGAAGTTTCAGTTTCATTTGACTCTCAAATCATCATCGTATGCAACAAGAAATGAGGGAAAGAAATTGCGGTCTTCTGCTTCTGTTGGTTTGAAGTCCTTTAGAGGCAGAAACATTTTATCCCAGGTTTCCAAAAGCCTCAGATTCTAAATACACAGAAACTAATTAATTATTGTGGAAAGTCAAATCACAAGGATTTAGTGTTCAGAGTTTGCATATTGACAACATTTCATCTCATGAATCATGACACACCGGTCTCCCATATATAACCTGCTTTTACGTATTGGTATTGTATCAGCAAAACTGGGTCTGTATTTACTTGATATCAGATCAATACTGAAATTTGCAGTTTCACACAGCTGTATTGAGAATCCGAGACATCACGTGATCATACTGTATCATTGACTAAACTGGTCAATCACAAGGTCACCCGTACCCTAAATCAGTCCCATCTTATTGGTCCTTTTGGACTCTAATGTGGCCTTTATTTACTAAACGAATATCAAGTTGAATTCAGTAGAACGTTAATCTACAGACTGACATTATATAGTCATCAGAAACGTGTTTGCAGAGCTCAAAGAGGACGCTAGAGGAAGGACTGTTTTCTGATAGACTTCTACATAATCACCAGGAGGCTCCACCTGCTGGTCACTAGAAAGAATGCAGGTGAGAGGCACTTCAGCTTCAAGTCAAGTAAGCTTCCTCACACTCCCCCCCCAATCCTTCACCTGTACAAGCTTTCGTTTTTATAATCAAACAGATTGTGCAGGTCACCTTCACTTGTTTCACCCGTGTCTCTTCATCTCCTCACCTCTCTTCCCTCATGCTTCCTGTCTTTGCTACACCACTAAAAGCTTTAAAATGCTCTGTTGGGGGTTCCTGTGGGGCCACAGCTACTCTCTTTTGCCCCTGGCCCCCCTTGGAGATTAAAGCACCCGTGGTGAAAACAGTGAGTGAAGTCAGGTGTATCAGATGTATTTCTGGCTGTTTATGACCGTAAATCTCCCGGAAAAACACCTGACTTTCCCCTCCGTCATCGGATCCGGTTACAGCCACAACACCGCCGATATTTCGCAATAACTCCGCTCCCCCGGCAGGCCCGGGTCAGGAAACACAAGACTCCCCTCCACCTGCCACCTGCAACGCGATGACAAGCACGAGCCCGGCTCCTCCGCCCCTCTTACCTGTAGAGTTGTGATGTGTTTGTCGTTGAATTTGTTCTCGCAGTATCTGAGCACCAGCGACGTCTTCCCCACGCAGCCCTCCCCGAGCAGCACCACCTTGAACGAATAGGTCTTGCCGCTGTTCGCCGCCGCCATGGCTGGCAGTTAAAACTCGCACAAATCCTCCGCTTTTATCCGCAAAACGGGCGTTTTAAGGCTAGCGCTGCTAATGCTAACCCAGTCGGAAATGAAGTCCTGCGCAGCTCACATCAGCTTCCGACTTCAAAAAAGGAGCTAAAATCATGAGAGGGACAGCTCGACAGCACACACGGACCCGACTTCTACCGGAATCTACTCGCAGCTCGGAGGGAAGCGAGTCCAAACCCAGAGACAGATCGCGTTTCACCCTGTGGCCAAAGCCTGATTTTCACCCAACTAATGGCGTCTCTCTCAGCTAACAGTTAGCCGGCTAGCTCAACCAAAGATCGTGTCTGCTCGGAGGAGGACTCACTGAGCACCTTTGTTTTCGTCCTGTTGTCTGTAAAGACACAACGCAGGGAGAGCGATGGAAATACTACATTTAAGGAATCAAAAGAAAGATAGATACCAAAGTTTGAGGAAAATAGAACGTTCAACTTAAATGTCTTAAAATAGAAGACATTGAAACTTTGAAAATAGAAAAGCTTTAATCGAAAAAGTTAAAATTACAAATAACGATGACAAATGGATAAAAAAAAACGTAAATGGAAAAATAAAAACAGTAGAATTAAAACTTCAGAGAATTTAACATGAGAGAAGCAGGTGGAAACTCATTTTAAAATGTCGCAGCAGGCTGCTGCCCCTTCCTAAGCCTGGTTGTTTTGGAGGTTTATTCCTGTTAAAAGGGAGTTTTTCTTTCCTGCTGTCGCCACTTCTCTGTGTTATTGTAAGCTCTTGATCTCATAGCATAACGCACCTCAAGATGACTGTTGTGATGTTGCACTTTTTAAAACAAAAAGTAGAAAGTCTAAATATCAGAGGAAAAATAAAAGTAAAATTGATATGAACATGAAAACGTGAAATGTCATGACAGAAATAAAGTCAAACATGACTGTGTTGTGTCAAAATAACCACAGAAAGAACTCAAAATTAAAAAAAAAAACAAAAAAACAAAGGCTTGGATGGTATACAGGAAAATGATCCTAAAGGAGCAGCTGAAAGAAGAAGAATCATCTCTAGGAGTCTAAACGGTCTGATAATCCTCAAACATTCAGGGGGAAAAATTAATTAAAAATAAAAAATAATTAAAGACGCCAAAATAATTACATAAGATATCAAAACAGTAAGAGTAACTTTGATATTTTATTCAATACGTGTGTGTGTTTTGTGGGGATGGCAAATGCTATCATTTTTTTGTAAACTAAATTTACCTACAGGTACAAATAAAGTAGCCTTGAACCTTTAATGTTAAAAAAAATACAGAAAAGGAAGAAGACGATGTAAAAATTACATAAAATATACATTTTTGATTTGTGAATAATTTTAACATTTTACTTCTTTATTTCATATGTTTTATTTCTGAACCTTTCTTGCCGTATTTGTCTCTGGATTTGTGAAATTCCTTCTTTGCTGGTCGATCTCTGGGCCTCTGAAGCAGCAGCAGAGTGAGAGCTCCTCGCTGCAGAGTCACATGATGAGCTCCGTCAGCGCTGTTGGCTCATCACAGACTGTAAAGCATATTTATGTTTAATATTTATATCCAGTCTGTGGTTCAACATGCAACTCCTGAGCTAAAAGGGAAAAAAGAGAGCTTTTTACAGAACAAGTCAAAAACATGAGACAAAAACTACAGAATTGTATTCAGTGTCTTAAAATTATGAGAATAATAAGTGTTTTAATGTTTTGCCTTTTTTAAATAAAAAATGAGATAAATTATTTAAAAAGTGATAATTTCACATAAAAAGCAATATAAATAGCTGAAATTTTTGCAAAGTAATTGTCAGTTTCTACTGCTCCAATCAAAGCTATAAAATAGTCTTTAAATATGACATGAAAACCATTATTGACGACTTGAAAATAAAAATGGTTAAAAAATGTAAAACAAAATTTGTGTGATTTGGTTAGTAATGAACTCAAACTAATTTTTAGATGGAAAAAGTCAACAGTTGTACTTAGTACAAATTATGAGATAAAAATGAAAATGTTGATCTGCTAAGTGAAATTATAAGAAAAATATTAAGCATTTTTGTCTTGGAAAAAACTCATGTTGAATAAAATCGACGAGAAAGTTCAAAGATCAAAGTCAGATAATAAGGTTACATGTTTATCTGTATATGAAATTAAAAAAAATCAAACATCTAATAACTCCAACATCCAGCATGCTTTGCTTCTTTTATTTTTCATATAAACCTCAGATGATGAAATATAAAGAGCTGTCATGTGGAGTTTTACAGCCCTGACACGAGCCTGGTTTTCCTGTTGGACGCCTTCAAGGACGCATGGAAACAAAAAAACAACTTGTTTTTCCGTCTCTGACTGCAGTGAAGCTGCTTAGCCACTAGAGGGCAGAGTCCCATTGAAAACAGGAACAGATTCATGTTTAGGAGGGTGGAAGAAAAGAACAAAAGCTGCAAAACAACCTCAAGTACAAAGAAGCTTAAAAAGACCAGAGACAGGCCCAGAGTGACCACAGAGAGGAAACAAAGCATCAAACACAACAAACAAAAGAGGGATACATGCAAAATGACACAGAAAAAAACAAATGACCAAAAAAAGGTTTCAATAAAATATGGAAATAAAACAAAAAAAACCAAAAACTGAAACATCACACAAACAGAACAGACAAGACAAAAATATCAACAAAAACCTGAAAAACAAACACAAAAGAAGCACAAATGACAAAAAAAGAGATGCAGAATGTTCAGAAATATACTGAAAATGACAGCAAAGACACAAAGCGATGCTAAAGAGAAACAAAAAGCTGCAAAAAATATGCAAAGCAATTACAAAAAAAGAACTTGAAAGAAAAATGAATGCAGCCAAACCACAAGGAAACAGACAGAAAAGAGATACAACGTAGACACAAGGTGCAAAATTATCGAACATGTCATCACAGAAATAAAATAAACAACATAGAAACTGAAAGATTAACATAAGTTTGTATGTCAGGGAGTCTTTCTTTTAAACTAGGTGATTTATCACTGTGGTCCAGACAAAGTGAAGCAACCTGGTCACAAAATAAATAGTTTCCTTCATAAATATTTCATTTTTTTCTTGCAAATTTACATTTCTGAATTTTTCCCATGAGTTCTGTTTTTTTTTTGTCATTTAACTAATCAGAAAGACAGAAATCTTTCCTGCTTTCACACAGGTTTCTTCATACTGTTGCATCATGTTGTGTGTGTGTGTGTATTTAGTATTTAGTATTTATTTATTTATTGTCATTGTCAAGAACAATGAAATTGCGTTTGGGGCTTCCATACAACCCAAAAAAGAAGAAGAAAATAATAAATACCCCTTAAAACCCAAGTGTACATATTTAACCCAGTGTGACTCCAATGCAATAAGACAATCCTTAGCAATAATGTTCGTAGAAATTCAGACAAAGACCTGAGAAACATGACAAAATACAACAATGCAACCCATTCAATATTATTGTACTGTGAGATATGATATCAGATATGATAGTTATCTATTTAAGAAAGAGGGGGGGGGGGGCAGGAGGGGGAAGAGAATAAAGATATGATGCACCAATGCAGACCAGTTCATTGCTATTAAGAAGTTGGATATGGTTATTGTGTGTGTGTGTGTGTGTGTGTGTGTGTGTGTGTGTGTGTGTGTGTGTGTGTGTGTGTGTGTGTGTGTGTGTGTGTGTGTGTGTGTGGTGACAACTATTATATGTCAGCTTTACCTCACCCCCACCCCTTTGTGTCTTATTTCCTTGAAACTTGCAGCAGGATCTCAGAACTGCTAACCATTAACATCAAATTAGTGTACAGGTTTACCTGACTTTGTGAGGACTTAAGTTGTTTTCAGGCCTTGTGGGGAGATGTGAGAGATCAGACTTTTCTGATTTCAGGGTTCATGGAAGGCTGAATTACCAGGAATCCCTAAAAGTCAGGCTAGCATTACTCTGCCTCGATATACTGAACAAGTATATCATCAGATTACTGACCAATTTGTTAGGTACACCTTGCTAGTGCTGGATTTGATTGTTTTTTTGCCTTCAGAGCTGCTTTAATTCTTCATGTTGGAAACATTTCTCAGAGATTTTGGTTCTTGTAAATGTGACAGCATCACACAGTTGCTGCAGATTTGTCAGCTCCACATCCATGAGTGAATCTCCCGTTCCAACTCCAATCTCAAAAGGTGCTCTGTTTGACTGAGATCTGCTGATGTGGAGGATATTTGAGTACAGTGAACTCATTGTTCAAGAAACCAGTTATAGATGATTTGACCTTCGTGCTATGGTGCGTTATTCTGCTAGAAGCAGCATCATTAGATGGACTGTTTTGGTCTTCAGGGGATGGAAACTAAAAGCAGCCTGACCTTTGACAGAAGGTAGGATGGATGCTTTCTTGCTTGCCCCAAATTCCAATCCTACGTCCTGAATGTCGCAGAAGAACTGGAGACTTACTAGACCAGACAACATTTTTCCATCTTCTAGTCTCCAGTTTTAGTCAACCTGTGAAAACTGTAGTCTCAGTTTCATGTTCTTAGCTGACAGAAGCACCACCTGGTGTGGCCTTCTGCTGCTGTAGCCTGCTTCAGTGGGTCGTCTTGACCATGTCTTTATGCCTAAAAGCTTTGAGCTGCTGTGATGTGATGGTAAATCATATATTTCTGTTTACAAGCAGCTGAAAAGGTCTACCTAATAATGTAGATGGTTGAGTATATATAAGAAGAATATAAACAAGAAATAAATCACAACATTCAACCAATTTATTACATGTGAAATTTATGTTTTTACTCAAAAAGCTGGATTGTTGATGCATTGACCACAAAGAGACACAAATCAAAGCAAACACCCTCCAATAAATATAAAATAAAAGAAAGAGACTAAGAAGATGAAAAATACACAAATTAGACAAATGAAAAGCAAAACAACCTGAAAAGAATCTGACAGCAAATCAGAAAGGAAATCAGTCTGTTATGGCTGAGTTTAATTACTTTAATTACAATGCTGTGACCTCACTGAGCCTCTCCATGCAGAAAAAAGGTTTTTTTCTAGCCCCTCGTGTTCTGGGTGAAGTGCCCCAAAAACCTCCAAATACAAAATACCTGAAACCCTCATTATGGTGTATTCCAGTATTCAAACATAATCTTTTCTAATCACAGCTGAACAGTTTTATTTATTTAAAAAAAATCTCCTGTCCTGATGTGGGATTCAATAATTCACCAAAAGCTCCAAAACTACTATTTTCCATCCTTTAAAAGTCAAAAATCTTCCATTGGTGTATATGAATCAGTTGACAATCAGTTCATGAAATTTAACCGTGGCTCTTTATTATGAAGGGCCCAGAGATAATATATTCAAGTTTAAAGACCAACAGGTATGAAATCACTGGCTACAAGCTAATCAGTACTCCAGAAAATAGTGTCACCATTCCCGGAAGATCCTTCAGACCTCTGTGCACAAATAGCAGGATGATATATATATTATTCAATGACTTAGACTAAATGAGCTCAGTATAAGGTGAATGCATACTAAACATACTAAACATTCCATTAAATGTTTACATTGTATTTATAGAATGAAATTAAATGGAAACTTTTACATGTGATTGAATTAGTTAAAGTCAAGCCATTTTTTAATGTTAAGTCTCTGTCTTTCCCAGAGGAGCATCAGTAGGAAATACAGATTCTCAGATGTGACTTTATTCACTTTTTTGTTTTTTCTTGTTGACTACAATTTCTTTTTTATAATAATGTTATCTGAAATCTTTAATATGTGATTAATCTTTAATCCTAAAACAGGACATGTCGTTATACTTTATTCACCTTATATCAAATTTGCACAACATTTGAATTCAGTTTTTATGTTTAATCTATTTAATCTTTACTCTCAGATCATTAAAAGCCACAGTTCAAAGAATACAAACTACCATATGCACATCTAAATAATAATTTAATGAGGTAATAATTATAACATATCAGATTTTATGATTTGTAATAACAGGGCTGCTACATGTTAACATGTACTGTCAGCTTTCTTTGGCTTCAAATACTAATATTTTTCCAGTTTTAGTGTGCACATGTTCATACAGCATTTTAAGTACTAAACTGCCATTTGGTGCTTTTCCTGTTACTAATACTCATACAGCTTATTTGCCAGCAGCTGTGTTACTTTCCGTCTGTATTGCGTTTATAATCGCTTCATATTATTCTAATACTGTACTTTTCTCTTCCTTGCTCTGCTGCCAGCACATTTATCCCTCTTTGTGATTGGTCAGGTGCTGCCAGCACCACCCCTTTCTTGTAGCTTGACTATTGAAACCTGGGCTGACTTACAGAGTTGACATGTGACCTCTGAGCCTGATTGCTGATATCAGGTTAAGTGAAGGTAATGAAAGCTATGCTGGCTATGATGAGCTTGCTTTGTAGCACAGGGCTCTGGAATATGAATAACAAGATTACTTGCTGAGACTGTTTTGTGCAACCCAAATTTTTTGCAGACAGGTTAAAAAAATACTGTGATTAACAGCTGAAAAACATTAGCACTGTTAAGTTATTTGTTATAGTTATGTTTTGTTTCAATGGAATGTAAAAGAGAAAAAATAGCTACAATAAATAAGCATATCAACATCAGCTATGAGACAAATAGCTGTTAGGGGGGGGGGGGCAACTCTGTTGCAGAGCGAACAAGCTAGGCTCGTTGGTGGCACTGCAGGCCAAGAGCAAAGAGATGGAGAAGATGGTTCAGCTCATTATCAACATCATTTAAAAAAAAAAAACTGCAAGTTTATGCATAAAATGCATGAAATTCTTTAAATGTCTTTCATGTTTCCACAGCTTATAAGAAGTGAGTTTCAAATGTGAGTGCAGGTTTCCTTTGAGCACTTGGAAGGATGCACTAATCAGATGGATTTTGGGGTCCTTTCTGAGGAAAATTTAAACCTCAGACTCTAATTTTTAACAGACTCAGCTTCATTAAACCATTTGAAAGGATTCGGTTTAATTGAGTTTTATTTATATAGCACCAAATCATAACATCAGTTGCATCGAATTGCTTTATATTGTAAAGACCCTACAATAACAGAGAGAAATCCCCAACAACAAAACGAAGAGCTCGATGAGCAAGCACTTTGCTGACAGAGGGAAGGAAAAACTTACTTTTAACGGGAAGAAACCTCTGGCAGAGCCAGGCTCAGCGACCGACTGTGGGTGTGAGGAAGTGTCCTAGGTCTTGTTATAAGAAGCATGCTACTAAACAATAGTTAAAACAGTAGAAATAATAAGAATAAATACTAAAGTAAATAAAAAGTAGATAATAAATGTCCTATATCAATTTGTGGTGGAAATTACTTTTTTATGTGAAGGAAACTGAAGTTAATCCTCTCCTGTACGTTTTTATTGGGGGGGGGGGGGACATGCATGTGACATAAATAATGAGGGACATGCTCTGTGGATTTTAATATTTACTTGTTTTTTCACTGCTGCTATTAAAAATCACGGCACACGCAGAAGCAGAGACACACCGCCTATATAAAGTGAACCACGGTTTACACACTCCTGTAGAGTGAGTGGAGGGACACACACACGCACACTCTTGCTGTGCAGCTCCACGCGTTCAGCCTGGAAAGCGACCAAACTTCAGACAACCTGCACTTTTATTCCACTCTTCAAATCCTCTTTGTGCTCCACTTTACATCCGGATCAGAGGAAGTTAAAACTGAGCGGTTTCCAGTTTGCTTCTGGTGAGTAGGGACCAAAAACCACCACAACGTGATCCGGATCCCAGGCTGCAACTTTATATTTCCACATCACTTCTGACTGAAACTTTCACCCTGCGGAGACAGACCACGCAGGACATGCTAGGGTTTGTGCCTGTCCTAGCCGCCTTTGCGCTGCTCTCGGTGGGCTTCAGGAGCGCGGGGGCTGAGCTGGAGATGCGGAGCTCCGCCGTGCCCGCGGTGCAGAGAGCTGCAGCTGGGTTGAACAGCTCCGGGGACGAGGTCGGGGGAGCGGGGCGGACCAGCTGCCCTGGCCGCTGCCGGTGTGAGGTGGACGGGCTGCTGCACTGGGTGGACTGTTCGGACCTGGGCCTCCGGGAAATACCGAGCAACCTGAGCGTCTTCACATCTTACCTGTAAGTCAGCAGCGAAGGTTTTCGTTTTCTTTAAGGTAACCTGTTGATCCAAAGTCTGCACAAAGTAAGTGTGTGTGTGTGTGTGTGTGTGTGTGTGTGTGTGTGTGTGTGTGTGTGTGTGTGTGTGTGTGTGTGAGCGTGCCTGCGCGCGCACGGGTGATGTTATGTAGTGGTGAGAAACGGAACACCTGTCCTCTGTGCCTGTTTTTCGGGTGCATGTCAGGTGCTGTGGTTCATGATGTTTAAGGAAAAACATTTAATCTGCAGAGACCCAGAGTGCATCACTGAATTTACACCTGGAGACAAAAATAAGTTCCCAAATTCAACCACAGCACAAATGAAGCTGCAGTTCCCCGAATGCCCACTTGAGGCAGTCTCCAACAGTGGGTCAGTCCCCATAGATTCCCATATTACAATGTCCAACGTTAGAGGAGAGAAAACACGTTCACAGCCTGATACAAAAACACCTTTGCTCTCTTCACTAACTGCTGCAGTAGGATTATTTTTTTATATAACTTAAAGAATTAAAATTTGAGTAAAAGCCATTACACACCGAGGACAAACAGGGACACGACATTCAGAATTTTTCAGATCTGAACTTGTTGCATTTTTTACAGAAAATTCACCCTCAAAAAACACACACTGTGAAAAAAATGAAGTGGACACCAAGCGATGAAGAGCTGGTCCTGATGTTTCTAAACAAGAAAAGGAAGAAACTGAGATTCTGGGTTCATCTAATTCTCAGGAGAAGGCAGAGGTAGGGTCAGTTTCATGGTTTGACCCAGGAGTTGAATCTGTGTTGCACAGCTGCTTTTGTGCACATTTCAGGATGTTGGTGGGGCAGTATGAACTCTCGTTAGCAGGGTTCGGACCACGTAAAAGAAGGCATAGAAATCATTTCAGAGAGCCTACTGACCTGAGCAGTGTCTATGTGTATGTCTGAGGTTCAAAAAATAATAAATGCCGCAAATTCGTCCATCAAAATTACGGCGGTGTTGTGAACAGCTGCCAAATGGCTGCTCTCGGGGGACTCTAAGTGTTAAGAATAGGTGAGTCCAAAAAATATTTTTTATGCTTGAAATATTACACGGATTTTATGAGTCCGGCCTTAACACTTAAAAGTTCATGTCTTAGCTGAATCTATAAACAGGTACATTGCACAGACTGCAGGGTAAGAGTGCCAACATCAGGACAGGTGTTATTTCGGAAACCGTTTTCAGCCAAGACTCATTGAAGAAGCTCCTGGAGTTTTTCAAGTGATTCTATTCTTTCTACGTTTAGACAAATTTGGAGAGGTTTCAGCAGTTTTAAAGGAGCTCTGATATTTCAGGTTTCATTCTTTAAAGGCATTTAAGAGATTTTTAATTGTTTCAGGAACCTGTTGAAGGAGTTCTTAAAGTTTTCTAAATGGTTGTGCTGACTGGAAAAAATAATTGGATGATCGACAGATTATCAACTTTGAAGAGTATAAGAACAGTTTTAATAAGGTTTCAAGACCTTTGAAGAAGATTACCTCGTTTATCAGGAAGTTATCCCTTGGCAATACCTAGGAATGTATTGGAGTTTTTTCTTTGCTTCTGTGATCCTTAAAAGAGACTTCTCAAGTACATCAGGGATATCAGGGAATTCTTGTAGATGTTTTGATAGTTTCTCTGAAGCTTTAGGATTGTAGAATTCTAACATACATTTAGAGACATTGAAGATTCTTTAAAGGACTTTTAATTTATTCCTCTACAGGCAAACAGGAATGTGTGGACTGTTTCAAGGGTGTTGAAACATCAGAAGACAATTTGGTGTCTTCTGATAGAGGATTAACAGATCCTTGAGTTTAGCCCACAAATGTAGAGTTTCCTGGAGGTTTTGAGAAGGTTAGAGGGATTTCTCAAGAGGTGCAGCTGGTGAAAGAGTTTTGCAGAAGCTCCAGGCGTTCTTCAGGAAGTTTTGGTTGTGGATCCTAGGGTGCACATGAAGGTAAATAAAGAGGTTTGATGTTTAAGGACGTTTCGTCACATTCAGTGATCTCTAAAGAGGCTCCTGGAACAATTCAAGCTGTTTCATTGTTTTTGAGGAGGGAGTTTTCAGGTGTGCTTAGAGACATTTCATTTAGTTTTACAGAAACGCTAAACTTTCAGGAACACCTGAAAGGGGTCCTTAAAGATTAATGGAAGCTTGGGTGCTATGACAGCTTATTGGATCGCATCATAATAAAAGCTAAACAGCCCGAAAAATGGACTCAGTGGAATTTTAAATGTAGACGACTGGGAAAGTCTTTGAAGAATACACCCCAAAAGTGAATGTATACAAAAAGTTTGATGTTTGATCCTTGAGGACTTCTTTTCAGCTTCAGTGAGTCTTAGAAAGTTATTCTGGACTTTTGAAAGAGGTTCCACAGGTTTTTTTGAGGCTTCTGGTGTCCTCCGGGAAGACGTTTTATGGCTGCTTAAAGAAGTTCTACAGATTTCTGTGGCCATGTAACAACAGTATTTGCGAAGTTTTAGTGTTTCTACTTGAGTGTAAACTACTGTTAAAGCAAGACACTTAAATGAATTCAAATCCATTTCACCTCACAGCAGGTCATCGGCCTCGATACAAGACTTGTTTCAGCTTCTGCAAAAGCATTACGTCATTGTACTTTGTGTGTGTGTGGAAGGAAAACCTGCTCGTCTTGGCTGTAGCTGCAAAGCAGCACAATGTCCAGGATTTAAATTTCACTCTCATTAAAGAAAACCTTCCCCTATTCAGAACAGCCGTGTGTGTGTGTGTGTGTGTGTGTGTGTGTGTGTGTGTGTGTGTGTGTGCTTCACAGTGAAAGCACTTTCCTTACAGTTCGTCCACGACAGGCAGATGGACACACACAAACCCACTCACACAGCGACTGCCAATCAAAGAGTCTTTGTGTCTTTATTAAAGCTCCAATCAGGAATCGAATCCAACAAAACATCAAGGAGTTCCTGTGTCTTTCTTTGTTTTGGAGACTAACCAGATAAATTTTTACATTTTTGTTTTGGTGCAAAAAAAACCCAACAAAACCCTGCATCCACAGAAGGGACCTGCTCTAAAAACCTAAAACTAAACATGAGTCATTATTTTTATTATTACTAAATGTAAATGCTGGAAATCAAAACTGCTTAATTGATGAAGAAATTACAAAGGAATAGTCCACACCTGTCCAAACAGTTTAAAGTCAGCTGCTCACTTACTATGGTTCTTTGAAAAGAATATGCATTAATGTAATATCTTCAAATGAAACCTTCAAATTATAATACATTTGCGATATAGTCCTTTTTTCTGGCGTTAAACAAATGTGTCCATTTCTATTCTGTTTTTGATATTTGTAACCTAGAAAATTGGGGACATTAGGCCACTTTAAATTTTTTTCCACATATCAAACAAGGATCAACAGAAAATACCTTCTGTCTGAAAGTCAGCCGTGGGGAGAGCAGCAGTGCAACCACATCAATGACATTGATTAATTCGGAACAGCATGAAAAGGAGGAGCCAGATGGAAGTGGTTTGCAAAGTGGCTTGCAGATGTGCCGCAACTGTAGGTGGTCTAAAGCAGCCTAAATATGCCCACGGTATAAGATTCACCGACTGGATATGAAGATGTGAATATGTAAAAGGCTTAAGACTGATGGTGTTTGTGGCTTGACTTGACCTGAACTAACGCTACGCTCAGTTTATTAATAGTAACTGGTATGAAGAGAACATGCCCCAATTTAAATACTTGGCCAATTCAATGGCCAATTAGCATATGTCAGCAGAATGTTAGCAATATAAGGACAAAATCAGCTTCACTTTAAGACAAATTAAAGAATAATAGGTTGACCAATTGCATTTATTTCCAAAAAAGGTTTTAAAAATTCATTTTTATTTACGAAAACCTTTTTTGAGAAGCTGCTCTCTCCTTAGTGTCCTCTGGGTGAATTGAAGCGCTTCTCATAAGTTGGGTTTGTCTTAAATTCAGTCCTCCTGAGCACGTGCTTATAGTATACAACAGGGGTGCCCAATCCCAGTCCTCGAGAGCTACCGTCCTGCAGCTTTTAGACGCATCCTTCTTCTGACACACCTGAATCAACTGAATGCCTTGTTATCAGGCCTTTGCCAAACTTGATGGCATGCTGAAGAGGTAATCACACCATTTGATTCAGCTGTGTTGGAGTAGGGATGCATCTAAAAGCTGCAGGATAGTAGATCTCGAGGACTGGGATTGGGCACCCCTGGTATACAAGAAGCCGTAGAACACCATCAAAGAGAAACAACTATACTCAGCTTTTTGTTATCAATTTGATGCAACAGATCTTGAAAGCAAAAGTTTTGATTCAAACAGATGAAAACTGTTGATGACAAACAGTTGATGAGTTTGTTGTTGTCTATGATCAGGACTTGTTATGTCACTTTTTTGAAACCAGAAACAATCAATTAAAATATCAGCTCGAATGTCCTGTTGTGATTTTGTGCCTCCTGGTTTGTTGTGAGAACTTTAAGGGACCTTCTGAGGAAAGCAACTGATCTCAGAGTCGCTTTACAATCTCCTTCAGTCTGTCTGTCTGTTTGACCGCCGTCAGTCTGAATACTGCCATCTGTCAATGCCTTTGTGTGTGTGTGTGTGTGTGTGTGTGTGTGCATACACTTGCTGCATGCCTAAGCAGAGCTGCCTGAAGTCTGAATGGGCCTGGAAGTCTCTATTCTACGTGTGACTGACAGCAGCAACACAGGAATGCATTTAGCCTCAATGTGATGAATGGACTGATGTATATATGAAGGTTTCTGTAGCCACGCCCCTTCTGGCAGCCATATTGGACATCCCGAGCCCTGAGCATATAAATCATGTCTGCACTTTCCTACACTAACAGCTCTAAAATTAAATGAATTTCCAGGTAATGCAGATGTTTAGCAAGAGTGAACTTCCTGACCTTTCACGTGACATCACAGGAAGGTAGGTAGCCCGTTTACAGTCCTGAGTGTTTGCACGTCTGCACTAGTGGAGTCTTAGTGTGAGGGAGCTCCATTGGTTTGAGCTCAGCTGTCATCAGATGGTCCTTGTGGATGCCACGGTCCACTGCACACTCACACAGTTAGTTAAAAGAGGACGTGACAGACAGGTAAATGGACTACCTGTCTTCCTGTGGGGGTATGGGAGAGGTCAGGCAGACAATAGAAAGTGATACTGAAATAGCCTTAAGCTATCAGAGATAATTGATTTAAACTCCACAACCGTGAGGCCACAATAAAAATGTTCATCAGTGCTTGGACATTTCTACTCCTAGATCTTAAAATCTGAGGTCAAAACATCCCAGCAAGTAAGCTACACTGATATTACTGAAGCTGTTTTAAAAGGCTGCGTTAAATTGCTAAATGCAGGCACAATGAATGTGGTTCCTTTATCTCGCTTTTAGAAAAACTTTGGACACTAAAAAAATGGTAATGAAAGGATGAGATTACACTGTATATTGAAAATGTGAGCTCATTTTGATTCCTGTAGTCCTGAAAACTTAGTGTTAACTGCTTGACAGCTCAGGACCTGATTGTCAGATTTTTCAGCTCTTTAATCTTCTAAATGTTTTCAGTGGGTGACATGTCTGGACTGCAGGCAGCTGGTTCTTTACCCGTTGTCTAAAACAAGTAGAATATATTTTTACAGTCTTGCTTTTCGGAGAAGACAAAGGTTTATTTAGCGGTTTATGTTCCACCAAACTTTGCACATCTTTCACTATTAATGGTGCCTTCACAGACTGAGCATCCCACCTGGACTAAATGCCTCCCTGTAACTTGTGTTGAACTATCTGATGGGATTATGTTGCTGAAATAATAAAAAAATAAAATGGATGACAGCATATGTTGGTCCAAGAAACTGTAGATCACTCAGCATTAGTGGTATTACCAACATGAATGCTGGATTTGAACTGTGGTGTGATTGTTGCGCTTTTCTTAGATGTCCTAAAAGAATCTCCGGTTTTTTGGCCAGACTACAGGACGGTTTTCCACTTTGCCATCTTAAATCAGTTTTTTTCCCAGGAAAGGCGGTTGGTGACATTTCTGTATCCTATTTTAAACTTGTAGGAGGCTGTGGCTCAGGAGGTAGATTGGATTATGTCGTAACTGGAAGGTTGGTTGCTTGATATTTGGCACATTCAGTCCACATGTTGAATTGTCCTTAAGCAACTGCTTCTGATGTATGAATCTGAGTGTTACTGTGTGCATGATAGGAAAAGCTTAAGGGATGGAGTAAAGTGTTGGATGAATGAGGCTTGTAGTACCTTTTCATGTTTAATTTGGGATGCAGAGATGAACTGTGTTCGATGATGATGATGGTTTTCAGAAGTGTTCCTGAGCCCATGCAGGAGTACCCACCACAGAATCAGGTCT